>NW_020799101.1:21299154-21329264 GCF_003259725.1 Athene cunicularia
CCCCCCAGTCAGTGATAGATTTTGCCACTCTGTAAAACACAACTCCTTTGAAGCACTCAGTTTTCTCCAGTCCATTGACATAATCCTAATCTACCTGTCATAACCATCAAACCATCACTAGGAGAAAAATAGTATTTTCCTGATAATATTAACTAGATTAGGGAGTCCTCTGTGTCTTTTTTGAAACAAGAATAGAGATTTCTAAGACACCAGATGTATATTTGAAAAAGTCAGCCTATATAGTATGGATTTATAATGTTTCAATCCAGATCAGGATCTAATCTATATTTTCATGAACTCCTGATTCTCATTTAGCTAAAATAAAGATTTTAGGACAGGAAAGGCGAAACTAAATGCTACTGACCTGCAGTATGGGACTTAACCATTCCATCCTCAATCTACCACAAAGCTGTGGCAGGACTCTACACTATGAATTGACTGTCCATTCTAAAGTGTTATCCTGCTTTTTATAAAAGCCATCAAAGAGCCAAGCAAAGCACTTGCAACTCTCCAATACTCTCCAATTACTCTCCAATATGCTCTTCTACTTTCAACCAACTTGCTCTATGGACTTCCTAAAACAGAAGTCATACCACTGTATTTAAAAATGTTTCATGTTTTTTTCTTCTATGAATTTGTCAGTCATTATTTTTGAAACTTTTTTTATCTTGTACTTACCAATGCGAAGTTGTGCCATTTTCTTAGTTTCAGGCTTGCTTTTTGATGCTTCTCAGTTTATATGCTAGAAGACAGAAAACAATCATTCTCTTTTCCCCTCTCCTTTACCTTCATGCTATATAAACCAAACTTGAAGGATGAAACCACACACTATGTAACACAGAGCCTTGAAAATTTCATCCATAAAATATTGTTCATGGTCACATTGATGCAATCCAAACCAACACATCGATTTAACTTGATTCCACAATGTATTTTAACACAGTCTGGCCTCTCATTCTGAGCTTCACAGCAACTTCATATCTTTTTGTCTACTGCCAAGGATCATATTTTCCCATCCATCTTGGCTCAGAGAAACTTGGCAGAAAAATAAAAGATTCAGGAAGTAGTGAGCTATTACAGTTTTCAGGAAATTTAGGAAGATTTGAACACTTTCTATTGTATCAAACTTCGTCATTAAAATGGCAAAAATAAATTAATCCTGCAAGGAGGGAGGTGTATTAGAGGTGAATGCTTAAACCCAGAAGTTTAAACCTGCCATAACAGAGGCAGTTAACAAATGCTGATGGAGATTCAAATATAAAATAATACCAAACTGTTTCTCTAAGAAACTAATAATAATAATAGTAAAAACAATGAGGAAATGTGAAATGCCTATTCATTTTAGAAATAGAGATTCCATTTCAAGGGAAAGCAAATTAAAGTATAATAGCCTCTTCTAAACAAACATTTAACTCAAAGTGGACCTCAGATTTTATAAGTCTTTATAAACTATATACTATACATAGCCTATTTAAATCTTTCAGATTTAACATCTATTAAAAACAAATTAGGTTTTTTAAAAGTAAGAACAAGAAAGTCAGTGCCATTTCAACAATTTGTTAGAGCAAATGAGGTTTAGCTGGAAGAGCGGACCTACATTAGGTTTTGTATGGTCTGAAATAGTTTAAGTTAACTTTCTCTTTTTCTATCCATGCTCATAATGGTTATAAAATTACTTCCAGCTCTCTGCATCATTGCCTGTAAAATCTTGTGAAATAATCTTTTCATGCTGATTCTTATCATTTTCACTTACCTTTTGCAAAAAGGATGAATCACAATGTTGAGATTTAATTCAAAAGCACCCTTAGAGTGTCACCTTAACAAAAGAGAACTTGTTCCCTTATCAATTGCTATGTTCACCTACTGAATGTCTGTTCAGAAGTTGTGTCTATTTTCAAAGAAAATACATTAATGTTAAATTCATTATAAAAGGTCAAAACGCCCCTATTCGTTGGCAGAAAATGCTTTTGGCACCAGCAGGCAACAAGATCAAAGTGCACATTAAATTCAGCTGGAAGGCCGCATCAGGTTAGTTAATGGTCATCTGTGACAACTGTAGGACTTTGGTGGATTGCTCAAGACTTCTCATATAGCTTATAAAAAGCAATATGACATGGGAGGTTGTTAAAGCGCAAACATGGTTGCTTTCTGTAAGGGACTGTATTACGGCAGTGCAATATTCTAAATGTTCGTGATATTACTTTCTAATTTTAATGCCTAGTGCTAAACTTGAGCTTTAATTCAGATGGTATAAGAGTTGTTATCTCTGCCAATCTCAGCTCTGAAGATATTTCTGTTTCAAGTGTCTGGCAGCCTTTTATGAAGGTTATGACACCTCTTAGCCTAATCAGGCAAACCACCTGCCAGTATTTCTGCAATCAATATGCAGATTGCCTAAAATGGCCTGTGTAGTTAAGAAGTGAGCAGAGCAGAGCAGTGTTCAGCTGCTTCTATAGCCACCCTTTTAAGAACGATATAACAACAGCTACTAAGTCTTTTATACCAGACATGATAAAATGAATTACCCATTTAGCAGGTGTTGTTAGGACATTATGTGTTTAAGTCCATAACGATATGACTTTCTAAAGGAATGACTTATGATTTGCTGGAAAAATCAAGCAAGATCTATTCACGGAGCTCTGGGAAGAGTTATTTTTAGTTGATCGATGTCAATGTACCAATGTCTGATTAAGACTCAAAAAGCTGTTGTGACTAATTCATGCCTCAAATCATATTCTGCACAGGAATGTCATGACCCAGCTTTCAAACAAGTTGGCTTTGATTTGAGGATAGGACAGGGAGTAAGACATTAATTGAAAAGCTAAGGTACTTGATCCTTTTTTCACTAAGTATAAAGCATAGTTGGCTGTGTTCATTTTCTTTTGTCATAGACAATCTCATTAAATCTGGGGAGCTGAGTTCTGGAAAGTTGGAAAGATTTCATTGAAAAGGTTAAGAACAATTGGATATGATAGGATTTACACCTCTTTGGAAATGCTTATTGAAAGCCTATTAAATCAGTGTAAGGTTGTCTATCCAGGCTGAACTGGGACCTTCTTTTATCACTGTCCTTAATCTTTCAAAGGCTGAGTGACTATGAATTACAGAGACACAACACCACTTTGAACTCTTCATTTCTTTCTCACTAGATGATGAGAAACATAAATGGATCACAGTGTCAATTATAACTGGTTTATTGTATTGCTTTATTACCTGAAATTTTCAAATAATTATAATTTAATAAGAGTATTATCGTGGGGGATTTTTTTTTTCCTAAATTCCCTTCTGTTACTTTCCCTTTTAGTAATTTGGTGGTTGCTGAGGGATTTTGTTAATCTACCAATTTGAATTTACCTCTCCTTTAAATAGAAATACACTTCGATATTCAGAGACTGATATGGGAGTTTACACACAGCCACTGTGAATGTTGCAGGCGTAGCCACTGCCCTTCATTCAGAAATGACGTAGGTGAAGCAGTAGAAGTAATCATCATAATTACAGGCACAAGTCAAGCTTAAACAGCAGTTTAAGGCAGTTTTCCTAGTGGCAGATAGAGCAAATGTAGGGCCCCAGAATTGGTTGGATGTCTGTATGTCTCTAGACAAGGCAGAAAATGCAGCAGGAAAAGAAGAAAGAACAGAACAGCCTAAACACAGAGGGAAAAGTCTGAGCAACGGGACTAGAGAAAAAAAAAAAAAAAAAAAAAAAAAAAAAGCTAAAGCATGAAGCTCAGAGTTAAAGCACTGGTATGTAAAGGCTTCAATACTATTATTTTTGTGGCTTTGTTCCTTTTTGTTTTTATGTTTTATGTTATGACTGACAAGGATTTCAAAGAAAACTTTTGGGAGCTCCTATTTCTTACTCTAATGTAAATAGCTTTTAAGTCCACAGATTTTAGCTGTACTGTATAACACTGTCACTATGTGTTGCATCTGTTCACATTTAACACAAAACTATCGCTTCTGGAATTCCTAAGTGCTTTTTGATATAGTGATATTTTTGTAAGGAATTTGCTTTAATATTTGATTGTCACACATTCAAGCCAAAAAATAAACACATTCTACTGTAGTCCTACCACACTTTTGGCATTTCTTTATATTTTTAAAGCAAATTTTAATATAAACTATGGAGTTTTGTTTGTATTGTGCAAATTTCTGGTTCAGGGATCTAAGACTTTCACAACTGGTACCTATCTAAATAAAGTGGAAGAAAGCTAGTAGGGTAGAAGTGTGAACTGCAGAGTCACAGATGACAGACCCTTGTCTTGTAAGGTTCCCTCTACACATCACTAGAGTCTCAGCTTCTATCATTTTTTTTTTTCTTTAAATTCAGTTATTTCATCTGTTTCACATCTGTCCTATGAAGAATAGTAAAGGTCTGAAATATAATATTTATTATCTGTCAGGGTACAATGAGGGTTGACTTTAGTGGAGTAAAGGATTACAGGCCTTTCAGCTCATTTAGGCCACGTAGTATGGTATAGTCATAGCATTATGCTAAAATAGCTCTATTGCTCAAGCAGTGTACTCATACTTCTGGATAGCATTATTGGTGTTGTGCCTGACTCTTCAGAGCTACCTCAGGATATCTGTCCAGTAACACTGTCACCCTAACTACATGTAAATTATTAAGTTAAACATATTATAATATAACATCATACTTAAGTAAGCATGTACTGTGAAATTTGCACTAGAAGTAATCCTGTTCACCCTTGCTTCCTCTCACTAGAGACTGACCACATCTGTCATGCTGCTGCTATTCCCAATTCAACTCACAGTGTGTTACACTGACTCTAGCTCATGCCAGTAAACTCCTGAAAGCCTCACGCAGTACCATCGGGGGAAATTAAAATAAAGGTTAATGTCATTTTTTATGGTTGACTAGTTCTTTAAAAAGACCAAAGGGAAAGTAGCCTCTGAAGCCTGAAGTATTTATTAGTCTGAGGACATCAGGGAGTACCAAATACACCTGTCAAAGCTGAGCTTATCATCTTGAGAGGAGGAATTACAAGGGCTTGTTACAAGAGCAGCAAAATCAGCAATACTGTTCTCAAGTTAGCACTGATGAAACAAAGATGGTAGCAGAAAACTACACACAGGAATGAGTAAATTAAATTGAAATGTAGTATAATTTCCACGCTCAGGACTAACCTTTACAGGATATTTTTTTTTTCCTCTAAAAATGCATTACAGAAGAAGGAAAACACACATTTAGTATACTCTATGCACGTGTGTGTGTGTATGCTAGTATATGGTAAAAAAAATCTGTGTTTTGTATCACATATATCACAGAGGTTCTTTAAAAATCATGATGACTGCATCTACCTCAGCAAAAATTTTGAACTAATAGCTATACAAATTCAACAATACCACACTGTTAGAGCAGGAAAATATAATTTACATAACGTTGTCCAGTAATCACCATTCTTCATGTGCAAGGATTATTCTGTTTGCTGGTCATGGATTCATTTTGCATCACATGCTTGATCCTTGGCTTTCCCAAAACTAGTCAAATAAAGTGACAATTAGATATCACAGGTTAGAGTGATTGTGTTGTTTGGTTTTGGTTTTGTATTTTTAGACTGGAAGGGTGCACTCTAATTTTATTAGTCAACTAAACTGACTGGTGAGTTGAACCAGTAACTGCACACTGATGTCAGGGTATCATTCCCTTATGTCCCAAGCATCTTGGGACAGCTTGCAGTATTGAACAAGCAGGGACTGGGAGATGGAAGAGTTGCCAATAAGAAAATGAAAATTGATGATTAAAATAACTTACCAAAGTTCAATGAGCTAGAGCAATGCAGTGAATCTAAGTCTCCTGTGTAGATCCACCACCAAACTCTAATGAAAATCATTAGATATTTTGAACACTGCTGTATGATGACATTGGCCAGATTTGAGCCAGTAGTCACTAAGCATGAAAGATGCTCTACTGTATTATCAATATTCTGCAAACTGCATCAAGAAAATGCCCGAAATAATAAGCATATATCCTGCCAATATTAGACTGCTGAATGTTACAAAAAAAAAAAAAAGAGAAAAAGGAGTCTTTTACAATAACTTTACTGAGTTGTGTGTACATATATGCACATTCTATTGGATATTGCATAAATTTCATTGATTTGTTTGTGCTTTGGATATTTCCTGCTGTAATAAACTGATGTTTTATGAATTGACCTGATGTATGTAAGGAATATTGACTGGTGTATAGTTCAATACTTGGAGAAATATATTCTCGGTGTTCATCTAAACCATACTATTCTGACATTTAGTAAATTGGATTAGAGCAGTGTGCATTTGGGCAATAATTTAATTTGTAAACTGTATTCCTAAACATAGGTGCAACTTACAAAACTTGTGCTGCTGCTGCTATGTAAAATTCTTTGACATACATGGCATTATGAATTCTGTTTCCTAGAAACTATAAAAATTACTACATAGTAACTATGTAGGGGAGTTAACTGTTTATCTGATGGATTACAAAAGCCCTTATCTGTTTTGTCTTTACATCCTTCCACTCAGGTATGGAGTTGGTTGTGTGATATCTCTACAGTAAGTACCCATTAAATATATTTCCTAACTGCTTACATCTGTTATTCAATTTACATGCTTGTCAAGACCTTGAATACACCAGCAGGCTCTAATCATCCTGACTAGCCACATCTGGGGTCCCAATCCATACATATCATTTGTTTACTGGCCCAAGAGCTGCATTTAAATTCAGGCTCTTTCCCTCACCTGAGCTATCCTGTAGGTATGTTATGCTTTGACTTACTGTCCCTGCATAGCTTCCTGGTGAGTGTGGATGTGCCTAGTGCTTGCTGACTAGTTGATTGTTTTCCTAGACCTCTTCTGCTCATCTTGATCAGGTGTGGTGGGACTGCACCCCTGGTACTCATCCCACTGCTGCTTTGCTGTTATTAGTTCCTGGGTTGCCTTCTCTTGTGGACTGGTCTGCTCTTGTCAATTTTGATGCTTTTTTATGCTAGGATTAAACCAAGCTCTTTCTAGGGTACCAGTGTTGTAAAAATAAGGTATAACCACAGTTCTTTTATATGCAAGCACAAGGTAGTTCTGAGTCTTCAGATTTCTAAGCTTTGTAAAACACAAAAAAGTTTTGGTTTGGTGGTTTGTTTTGTTTTGTTGTTTTGTTTTTTTTTCTACGCAGCTTTTAGCTGCACATCAAAATGGGCCTTTCTGCATTGTAAGTATTGAATTGTACTGAAGTAACCTGTAAGTGATGTTTGTTTTAATTCTTTTATCTTACTATGTGGGAGCATTTCTAGTTTGAATTACTTTTTTTTTAAAAAAAAAAAAGAGAAAGAAAAAAAAGAAAAAGCAGTACTTCCTCTGTCTTAGGAGGGCTCTTTGCTTTTAAGAAAAAGTTGAAGATTGTAAGGAAGCCTGTAACTAAGCCTAATGTACAAACTGTATTATTGAGGGAATAGAGAATATATGGCACTGTTGCCCAGCAGAGAGGGGGGGAAAACCAACAGGGTTGTGGCTCCCTTAATTTCTTTTTTTTTTTTTTTTCAAATGAATGTTGAAGTGCAACTAACTTGCTCTAAGGTGTATTTACTGTCTGAAACATGAACTGTAAAACTCATCAGCAGATGAGTGCCTCAGATGAGAAACAGGCCAAGATCTCTTTTGGAAAGCAAAAGTAGTACCAAATCTGTCAATGCACTTGGTTTGCCCATCATTCTGGGTTTCTTCCTGAATAATGACTAGAGGTGCATTAATAGCAGTGCAGCACCCCAGACCAAAGTTATCTTGCTAAGGGGTCAGTGGCAGAAATATGAGCTCTGAAGCTGGAATTAAAATAAAAAATACCAGAGTTTAAGAACAAGGTAGAGATAAAGGTTTCTTAGCTAACTTAACACTCTAGAGTCATAGGGGTCAGCTTGTCTTCTATGGGAACTAGCAAGATATGGCTAAATCTTGCTTGTACTTCTTTCTTCCTTTTGTTGAACTTTGGTGGATGTGTCTGCCTGTTTCTTGTTTGAAAATCATCTAGGGCAATGACCTAGGGCAAATAAAGATAATCTTGCCACAAATCATCTTGAAAGTTTGTTTAGTGTCCATCACACTGTAAATACAAGATATGGAAAATATTTACAATTTCCAAATCCCCATTCTCTAGCTAGTTTTCTATATGGATACTACCTATTCGACTTCACTTGTGCAGTTGAACAAGGCTTAGACCTCAAGTTGTATGGATTGCCCAAGGTTTCTCTTTTTAAAAAAACCCATCTCTTAATAAGGCTAGCTCTTGTGCAGTTCTAAAAGAAGGAAAGAAGCAGTAACACCATCAAAAACCTCACCCTGCCCCATTTTTGTAGGGTCTCACTGAGTGATGTGATCCAGTGCACTTAGTTATTTGCCACATTAGTGTTATTAAGGAGGTGAATCTGCTTAAGCTTGTTTCTGTATGATAGAAATTAGTGATCCCTTAGGAAAGGTGATCTGAGGCATTGAAGGAAAAGGCAGAAACACTTGCCAGTCATAAATGTTAAAGTTAATATAGGACAGTTGGACAATTCAAGTGTTAGGGGCAGCTACAGGCCTAACTTGAAAGGAAAGTGTTCAGTGACCAGAGAGTAGAAAGGCTGTGAAGCTCCATGACTGCAAGAAAATTATTTTTATAATCATATGCAAGCATTAAGATAGGCATGCATTCCATACAGTGTTTTCGCCAGGAAGGGTTTGAATCTTTATTTGTCTTCTCTCCTATGTTTCTTGCCCTGTAAAGTAATTTTTACTCCTTTATTCTTACTCATATCAAATTAGCCTAGTGCCTAATTCCTAGGTCAGTTCCTCTCCTCCCATCTGCAGACTTCAATCAGACTGTGCACTATCTCCCCTATGGCAGCTTTGCCTGAGTTTTAGTTATCCTGACTCAAGAGGAATGCTCTTTATCCATAAATGTATGCATATTAGGACAGATTCAAGTGCTCAGCAAATAAGTCTGTCTTCTGTAAAAATGTTACCGCAGTTAATAGAAGAAATATCCACCTAGGAGCAGTGTGTGTTTAGGGAAGAATGGTAGTCCAAAGGGAAGGGAGAGTAAAGCTGCCGTTCTGCTAATTACCTACTCTGTACTCTTTCTATTTACAGTAAAACTTCATTTATTTTTGGCTTTTTGGTTTATCTAATGCCAGAGTAACTAGACAATCTATTTTTATAGTGATCCATAGTATGTGTCTGTGTGGTCTACATGAAGTTAGCACACAGAAACAATTTCTAATGTATTATGCTATGATGAGAAGATATTCTGCGGTTGACTGTAGCTTTACTATGGTGTTAAAGTTACTTCATCCCCCGTAACAAAGCTTATGTGTGAAATGGCTGAGGGTAGAATCTCTTTGTTAAAAGCTTATGAACAACTGCACTATACTTTTGTTTTCCCCCCACTGGATACTTAGACCATTAGGCAGTCTTTTTCTCCTAGAGTTTTCCTGCCACAAAGTCTTGATAAGAAGTAAGTCCTTGCATTGGTGTTTTTTCTAATAATATCTGATGGCTAATTATGTCCCAGTCCCTTCAGACTTCACTAAATTCCTGCTAAGGAAGAGTTAAAACATTGCATTAAAAAGCAGGAAACCAGATGCTGAAATATATCCTTCAGATTACTTCAGAGCTGGTTCGGGATCTAACTGCTGTTTCTGCTGCACATGCTCACAATAGCAACATCAGGTGGACAGAGACAGGCTGCCAGCACTATACCTGCCTAAGGCCAGAAGCAGCACTTATTTTCACCAGCAATTTGAAGTGGAAAGCCGAGAAACCATGCATTTATTACTTTACAACTTTTGTCCAAGCATGTTATAAGGTAGGTGAGGTCTATCTTCTAAGAACTGTGACACTATAGTACTGCAGAACTGCATTAGTTCAATGCACAACTTGCATGAAAATAAATCAATTTTTCTATACAGTGTACATTTAATTAGTAGTATGGTCACAAAGACACAACTGACAACAGGATTTCTTAAGTCTTATGTAGTGTTTATGCTTAACTTCTTGGTTATGGACAGAAAAGACAATTGTAAAATAATATTTTTACAAGACTAATGCATTCACCCCTGAATTAGCAGAATTTTCTAGTCAAATGCTGAAGTGCTCTAACATTTACTCTGTTTTGTCTCAGGACAATTAGCTGAATAATATTTTGAGTAATTCTGAATTATTGATGAAATAACTAATGAAGTAGATCTGTACAAAGACTTTCAAAATTCTCATTTTTGGAAATTTCTGAATCATAGTTGCTACTAATTTTATAATTAAAGTCAAAATACTAATAAAATATACCAGGAGAAGACAGTTATGAAACACAGTTCAGTAGCTTTTCAAACTAAACATGGATCCACTTCACTGTCTTTTCCACCTGTTGAGAAAAGTCTCACAAAGGTGGTCAAGAACTTACAGGCATAGTTGGATTTCTGCTCTTATACCTAAAGAAAATACCTTGACATTCAGTTTGAAGTAAAGGAAGAAGATATGTTTAGTCCTTCTACAGCAACCTGATTAAATTCAGTTATCAAACTGCCTTTTTCAGACTTTAAACCAGGACAGACTGTAATACTTAGAGCTACTGTTTAAGAAACTACCACGTGGAAGAAAATCTTGTTCAGTACAAGTCTGGTCTGACTGCCACGAGCCTACATTAAAACATATCACTTATGTTCAGAAATTATCCACATAGTAACAGTAACCAGATACAATTTTCAGACATTTGTGTTCATTTGCATATGTTACATGAATGTACAAATGTCATTAGTGACAGTACATTGAAAATAAAATTAAACAGGGACAAAGTGTTTCAACACCACCACAGGATGGTCAGCTGCAGGTGAAAAATATCAGTTACTGAACAAAAATATCTGTCACTATTGTCCTAGAAGACTAAAGGGCAACAGCCTCTCTTTGTGACACTGATACAGATTATGCTTATGCAGCAAGTTCATGTTGTTTGCTGTAATTATTGTAAAACATTTGACTGGTCATGAAACCAGACAATGTCAATTAGTGCTCTGCATGCAATTCAAGTGGATTAAGCCCCAAGGAGGCATGCTGAAGAGATTTAAGGGATTCATTATTGCATTACAGAACTGCAAAATATATAAACCAAATAGCAATTTCAGTGTATGAGGTGTCTCACCAGACTAAGTTATCTCAAGGTCCTACAGTAAACTGCACACAAATTTAAGTGCAGTAAAAATCGCAAACAAATGCAAACAGCAAAAATGCAAGCATATATATATATATGTGTGTGTGTGTGAGACTATGTGTATAATTAAATGTTTATACACCATGTAATTTCAGCAGCAGAAAATATAAATTTTCCTTTTAATTTAGGCAGCTGACAATACTTTTGTTTATTCTGACAGGGGTTAATGGACAGAATAAATAAGCACTGACAAACCAAGATAGTACTGAAGGAGGAGCATCCAGGTGTCCATGTAAGCAGATGTTACCGCCTCTTCTCATTGTTAAAGCTGATTGCTTAGCTCAGAATATTTGACTGCTGCTAGCACTTGAGACTTTCTTTTCTGTCTTTCTAGAAAAGGCAAGTTGATCTCCCTTTAGGAAACTCATGAAAGTGTCAGATGAGTGAAATCTAGAGCTTTTGCTTGCTCTTTTTCTCTCTAATTTCTTAAATGCTTTTGACATGACTGCTTCTTAAGCACTGAGGAAAGAATGGTCTGCCTACCTATGCAGACTCTACCTTGCTTAAAAGTCATTGCACAACAGATCACGAAATACCTTATAGAGTCATTTTAACGTCTGCATCACTGCCACATGTTATACAATAATACTAAGCTTCACAACCCCATTGTGGAATATGCATATTCTGCTGGATGCTTTCCTGATGGATGCACTGAAGATTTTTTTTTTTTTTTAATCAACCTGCACAGTGAGACATTGATGAACTAAGCAGTAGAAGCAAGCAGTCCTGACTCAGTCTTGTGTTCCAGTTCTTAGCTACTTTCTATAGTAATCAGCAGGACTTAAGTTCTCACTCTGGATAATTGGAAGTAGAGCAAAAAGTTATGTTTACTACTGCTGGATGCAACTTAATAAAGAATGGGTGGAGCAAGTTACATATAAATCACTTATTATATTTAACTGCTGTATCATAGCAGGGAAGATGTACAGGCATTGGGATTTTTTTAAAAAAGAAAGAAAAGGTTGGACAGTATAATATTGTAAACTGGAAATATAGTAGTTTTTCTTTGGCAAGAAATTAAGCATGAATTAACATCTCTGCTTAAGTACCTACACATATGCTGCCCTAATTGCATCAGTTTTGCTAGAGAAAGCCACTGCAACCACCTTACAGCTGGAAATAAACATGCTCACGTGAAAAGATATATGACGTGTGAGTGAATATTTTTCAGAATGCTTTGTGTTCCCTCCACTCCCACTTACCTCACCTATATACTTCATCACCCATCAACACTGCCTCAGAAAAATTTTTCCTTCACCCAGTGCAGATGTTATACCTCTTTGAGTTTTATATAAGAAAAAACATTTTTCCAAATTATAAAAAAAATCCCTCATAAACCTACTATCTAATCATCCACATCTGTAAATCATTATTGGTAACACATTACAAGTCATATTTCATGTAAAGTCCTTGTATGTCCTTGGGCATGTATTTAATGCCAGAACCTAGATCAGAAAGCAATAGCCAAAGTATAGCCTCCATAGGAGGGCACACCATATGTTTCACTTACTACTTTAAGATACTGCTTAACAGAATGGTGGTTGTCATGGATTACTCTGGGGAAAAAAAAGTCCTTCAGGAAAAACAGAAGCATGCCTGTTTAACAGCTGTGTACAGCAGAAGTATTTATAAATGGTTTGCTTCTGTGTTCAATTTTTAAGTTATTTTCTGTGTGACTAAGTGGACAATTATGATGAGGAGAAATTCTGCTTACATGCAAAACATGTATAAAAATAAAAACCACAATACAGTAGAAAGCATGTGAAGCTGTGACTTTTTTCTCTTGCACTCAGTTATTTGGTGCCTTGTTTTACCTCTCAGTATAACCATACATTTATAGTTTAAAATTATCTTTGGCAAGTTTAAGAGATTTAATTCTCTAAAAAATGTAATTACTTTTAAAGTTTAAACATGGAATAACATTTCCATTGCAGAAGCTTTCACATAAATTCCCATGATTTTTATTATTAAATTTTTTTCCTGTTTCAAAGTACAGACACACCTTCATAGTCCCCCCTCTCTTCAGAACAATAACTTTCTTGGGAAGTCATCTCAAACCTGAAATAAAAGAAAGACTCATATTTCTACCCATGATTTTTACACACAGTGATCTATTCTCTGCTGTCTATGAAGTAAGGGCAGACCAGGTAGGTTTAAAATAGGCCAAAGTTAGGTTTTGCAGCCCCTTAAATGATAGGACTTGCTTTATAACAATGGAAGAGTTTGCAATGTCGCAGGTACTGCTGCCTGTTTCTGATAGTTGTTTTCCCCTTTCATTACACTACTATTCTGTATTTTGAAAGTCATAGAGAACTAAGATTTTTATCATAAATAATAATTTTCTCAAAATAATTCAGGCAAGTTTGAGGTTTCTGTAATTTTTGTATCCTCTGCGCTTCTCAAACTGGACCACCGGCTCACTAAGTTCTCAGTATAGTAACCTAAGAAACAGATCATAGTGACATATTTTACTGTATTGAATTATTATGAATGCTGAATGTATAAAAACTTAACCAAGAACAACACTTCTTTTTATAGCTTCTCACTTTATCCCTTTTCTCTATTTCTGGCAGCTTTAATGAGTCCTCAGATTCTTTAAGAATTCAAACCAAGGGGTTAGAATTTAATGCATGCTGGACTGAGACATGTTTCTCCCTTTGGAAGAGTAGAAGGCCTTAAATGAGTTTGAGTATCTGAAGCTGTGTTAAGGAGGAAAAATAGCTGAAGTAAAGAAGCTGTGGTGAGAAAGCTGCCTAGAACAGCTAAAGTGTGTGGTGTGTTTTACCTTGCACTCATGCAGGCAAGGTGGGGAATAAATGCAAGTTACAGGACAGGAATACACATGTTCTCAAGTTGTTGCATTATTTGGAGTTTCCATAACTAGAACAAGGTGGATCTTTTGTAATGAAACTCTCAGCTGGGCAGGTGGAGCTTAATTCTGGAGATTCATCACGATTCTGAATTTCATGGGTAACTGTCACAGATATGATGGCACACTTGGGACTGAATTTAGACATTGTCCAAAGTGTAGAAAGCAAACACAACCACCTCCGAGAGATGTAAAAATTGGAAGTGAGAGACTTGAAGTACTGTATCTTATCTAAAAGAAGTTTGAGATGTGAAAGTATTGTGGTCTGTAACTACTTGCGTAGTTCTTATTTATTAAAATATCAGATAATAAAGGGATCTTTAATCTGGGAAAAAAAAAAATGGGAAGAATGAATGCCTTGAAAATGAGATGAATGCAAGGCCCTGCACAACTGAAAAGGGAAGTAAAAGATTTTATCCAATTTGTTGTATCTGTGATTGAATCTCCTTTTAATTTGACTGCTGGTTTGGATGTCTCTTTTGTAAAAGGGGCAAATAAACAGAATCCAGAATGATGCATGCAGCTTGAAGAGAATTAGGTCCTCTTGTCAATAATAGCGTTGAGTGAGACTGAAAAGCTGCATAAGCACTGATGTATCAAAGTGGTAAATTATGGAAGTTGGCAATTACCTGAGTCGTTATAAAATAAACTCAGTAGGAATATTTTGGGGGATGGGACTCTGGATTAGGTCCACAATTGAAAAATGGATTAAATGACCAAGAAGTCATATAAAAAGATGGTTTATCTGAGAACAAGCATTTTGTGTGAGAAACTGGATAACAGGAGTCTAAATTTACAAGGGTGAAGAGAATTGGAAGGAATCCCAGGACAGAAAAGTCCTCTTCTAAATTGTTCCAGAACAGTTTTTTAATATGGATACGAGTTTCCAAACTCTCATGCTTCAAGAAAGCTGAAAAAAGTCAGATTATCTTTTTGGCATGAAAGATTTTTTTTTTTTTTTTTTTTGGTGGCTTGAGGCCATGCAGTTCGGCTGGAGTATCTAAATGGAGTTAAGATTTCATGCTATTATTCATGGATATTTGTATCTTTGTTTAGATTTTGTCACTGGTTTAGTTTGCCCTTTTTTTAAAGTAATCTCTGGTAGGCACAATTCCATTACTTACTAATCATGTCTGACCTTTCATATTCCTGTTTTATAGATAGGGTAATAAAGGTTCTTTAAAATACAAGGAGGTTGCCAGTAAAAATGTAAGGGGAAAAAAAGAAAAGATTAATGATTGGGGCTCAACATCTGAGTGACTTAAAAATTCCTAATTTCTCAGAAACAGAATCATCTAGGTTGGAAAAGACCTTGAAGACCATCCAGTCCAACCATTAACCTAACACTGACAGTTCCCAGCTACACCAGATCCCTCAGCTCTATGTCAACCCAACTGTTAACCACCTCCAGGGATGGGGACTCCACCACTGCCCTGGGCAGCCCATTCCAACGCTCAACAACACATTCTGTAAAGAAAAGCTTCCTAATATCCAGTCTAAATCTTCCCTGGCACATTTTGAGGCCATTCCCTCTTGTCCTATCACTTGTTACTTGGTTAAAGAGCCTCATCCCCAGCTCTCTGCACCCTCCTTTCAGGGAACTGTAGAGGGCGATGAGGTCTCCCCTCAGCCTCCTCTTCTCCAGTCTAAACCCCCCCAGTTCCCTCAGCCGCTCCCCGTACGACCTGTGCTCCAGACCCTGCACCAGCTCCGTTGCCCTTCTCTGGACACGCTCAAGTCATTCAATGTCCTTTTTGGAGTGAGGGGCCCAAAACTGAACAGAGGAATCGAGGGGCGGCCTCACCAGTGCCGAGTACAGGGGTCAGATCCCTTCCCTGTCCCTGCTGGCCACGCTATTGCTGACACAAGCCAGGATGCCATTGGCCTTCTTGGCCCCCTGGGCACACTGCTGGCTCCTGTTCAGCCGGCTGTCAGTCAACACCCCAGGTCCCTCTCTGACTGGCAGCTCTCCAGCCACTCCTCCCCAAGCCTGTAGCGCTGCTGGGGGTTGTTGTGGCCCAAGGGCAGCCCCCGGCATTTGGCCTTATGGAAACTCCTCCAGTTGGCCTCAGCCCATGGCTCCAGCCTGTCCAGGTCTCTCTGCAGAGCCTCCCTACCCTCGAGCAGATCAACACTCCCACCCAACTGGGTGTCATCTGCAAACTGACTGAGGGTGCACTCGGTCCCCTTGTCTAGATCATCAATAATGATGTTAAACAGGAGTGGCCCCAAAACCGAGCCCTGGGGGACATCACTTGTGGCTGGCTGCCAACAAGATTTAACTCCGTTCACCACAACTCTTTGGGCCCGGCCATCTAGCCAGTTTTTTACCCAGCAAAGCGTGTGCCCATCTAAGCCTCGAGCAGCCAGTTTCACCAGGAGAATGCAGTGGGAAACGGTGTCAAGGGCCTTACTGAAGTCAAGGTAGCCAACATCTACATCCTTTCCCTCATCCAATAAGCAGGTTGCTCTGTCATAGAAGGAGATCAGGTTTGTCAAGCAGGACCTGCCTTTCATAAACCCATGCTGACTGGGCCTGAGCATCTGGTTGTCCCACACGTGTTGTGTGATGGCACTCAGGATGAGCTTCTCCACCAATTTCCTGGGCACCAAAGTCAAGCTGACAGGCCTGTAATTTCCCAGATCATCCTTCTGACCCTTCTTATATATGTGTGCCACACTGGCCAATTTCCAATCTGTTGGGACCTCCCGTCAGCCAGGACTGCTGGTAAATGATGGAAAGCAGCTTGGCGAGCACCCCAGGCATATCCTTCAGCACCCTTGGGTGTATCCCATCTGGTCCCATAGACCTGTGTGTGTCTATGTGATGCAGTATGTCACTGACTGTCTCCTCCTGTGTTGTGGGGGGTCGTTCTCCCAGTCTCTGTCTTCTGGCTGAAGAGGCTGGATTCCCTCAGTACAACTAGTCTTGTTATTAAAGACTGAGGCAAAGAAGGCATTAAGCACCTCAGCCTTTTCCTCATCACTTGTTGCCATGTTTCCTCCTGCATCTAGCAGGGGATGGAGCTCTCCCTGGTCTTTCTTTTGCTGTTGACATACTTATAGAAACATTTCTTATTATCCATCATTGCTGAAGCCAGATTAATTTCCAGCTGGGCTTTAGACCTCCTGATTTCCACCCTGCATAGCCTCACAGCATCTTTATAATCACTGTGTGTGGCTAGCCCCTTCTTCCAAAGGCTGTAAACTCTTCTTTTCTCCCTGAGTTCCATCCAAAGCTCCCTGTTCAGCCAGGGTGCTCTTCTCTGCCACCAGCTTCTCTTACAACACCTGGGGACTGCTTGCTCCTGTGCCATTAAGACTTTCTTCTTAAAGAGTGCCTAGTCTTCCTGGACCTCTATAACTTTTGGGACTGTCTCCCAAGTGATTCTGTCAAGCAGTTGCCTCAACAAGTCAAAGTCAGCCCTTCAGAAGTCCAGGATGTCAGTTCTGCTGCCCCCTCTCCTGGCCTCTCTAAGAAGAGAGAACTCTATTTAATTTCATGATCACTGTGCCCTAGTCACCTCCAACTACCACGTCCTCCACCAGTCCTTCTCTGTTCACAAAGAAAAGATCCAACAGGGCACCTTCTCTCATCAGTTCACTCAACAGCTGTGTCAGGAAGTTATCTCAGGCATCTCCAGGTCTGGTCCTGCTCTGCTGTGTTATATTTCCAGCAGATGTCCGGGAAGTTAAAGTCACCCATAAAACCAAGAACAAACAATTGTGAGATTACTCCTAAGTGCCTATAGAATATTTCATCCACCTTTCTGTCCTGGTTGGGTGGGCTATAGTAGACTCCCACTATGACATCTGCCCTGTTGGCCTTTCCCCTGATTCTAATGCAAAGACACTCCACCCTGTCTTCACTACACTTGTGTTCAAAGCAATAGTAACAGTTCCTAACATACAGCGCCACCCCATCACCTTTCCTGTCTATCCCTTCTAAAGAGCTTGTACCCATCAACTGGTGCACTCCAGTCATGGGAGACATCCCACCATGTTTCTGTTTCAGAAATAATTTTTCTGTGCATCATGGCTTCAAGCTCCTCCTGTTTGTTACCCATGCTGTGTGAATTAGTATAGTTACACGTCAGATGAGCTGATGTCCCCAGCACCTTTTTGCATTTAGAGGTCCTAAGGCCAGCCTGACCTTTCACAGGTGTTGCCATGGTTACTGATCCATCAATATCCAATGCATCTTTGTTGTGCATGTCTCCATCCCTTGCCTTCATTGCGATAGCACGATGAGGGCCATCGCTGGCACAACAGCTCACAAGCTGTGGTTATATGCCCTGGGGCTTATGTTTGAGATTCCAGTTTTGTCCCCTTCCACCTTCAAATCTAGTTTAAAGTTCTCTCAGTGAGCCCAGCTAACTCCTGCCCCAAGATCCTTTTTCCCCTCTGGGACAGGTGCATCCCATCTGATGCCAAAAGGTCTTCTGTCCTGTATGCTAACCCATGATTGAAAAAGTCAAAGCCCTGACGGCAACACGAGTCTTGGAGCCACAAGTTCATCTGTTGACTTCTCCTGTAGTCTTCTTCATCCATCCCAACTGAAGGGATGGAGGAGAACACAATTTGTGGCCCTGACCCCTTAACCAGTTTCCCCAAGGCCCAGAAATCTCTCTTCTTTATGTTCTATCACATCACATGAAAAGCTTTCTTAATTTTCCAAATATTCCTTTATTTTGAGTAGGTTTGACTGTGCAGCATACATTTAGGTATGCTGAAATGGCTATAGATGTTAACACATAATGTAATTAGATTAATTCAAATAAGGTTTATGATAAAACTTCCTTTTTATTTCAGGAAGATATCCCACATGCATGACAAGCAAATTTCAAATTTTCATATTAGCCAGCTGTGAAGGATACATTCAAACCCTCATGTTTTGGAGGAGTTCAAAGTGAAAGTATTAGCTAATCTAATGTAATCTGAAATAATCTCCATAGTTTTCCATGCTTCTTCCCTTTCTGATCTTGGTTCTTGATTCCAAATACTTAATTTCTAATTTGCCACCACTGGTTATAAAGGAAATTTCTGTTCATGTCAGTAAGCCAGCTGATTCTAAACTGAGGTGTTTAAAGTTCATATGATGTATGGTAAACACTATCTCCAGGTTTCAGGTTCATACTCTGTCCAGGTTCTGATTACATATTAAATTAGGTATGTGTTTTCCTGTGCATCCATATTACTGTCCCGATCCAGTGTCTGGGGAGGTTTCAATATGATCCCAAGAGTGAGATTAAGACACAAATGAGGTCAAATACTGTATACCCAAAACAGGGGTTTATTATTAAAAGAGGGGTAGCGATAGGACAGAATGGAAGGAAAAGACAGAAATAAAGCAAGCATCCAGAATAGAGTTGGAAGAATAGTCACCACCATGGATCCAGCAGCATCCCGTTGGTATTCAGTCTTCAGTTCTTTGGTGGTGGGTACACACAGAACAAAAAGTTTACTGTTGCCTTTTAAGTTCATTTTATCAGCCAATTAGCATATTGCCCACCTTTAGTTTTTCCTCTGGTCCTGACTTCATGCTTATTGAGCAGTCATCCAGTTTCTGGGTCAGAAATGCTCGTCTCTTATCAGTTCATTTCCAGTGCATGCATGGTGTCTGGTGCACACAATAGAGTCACAAATGGCTACACGAGTGATAAATTTTTGGTTTCACTCAGTCCATGTCTCCCCCTTTGAGGATTACCTAAGGAGTTTGACAGTGCAACTGCAAGGGAGTGAGGGGGTCCATCCTTTGATACATTCCTGCTTCCTTGGGTGACATTCCTTAGACTAATCCAAAGGCCAAAGCTTGTCCTGGAGGTTTGCACAGACACACACAAGCTTTGAGACAGACATTTGACATTTCAAACTCTCACAATGGCTCCTGAAGAAAATCCTCAATGGACTCCCAAGGGAGATGTAGGATACTTCTCTGATGTGGATATCTGAAGGAAATAGAATTGCAAGGGGACTTCAGAATGCATGTGTCCCACAGTATGGATTTACCTGTTGTCTAATAGCATGTATAATGACCTTTATTGTTTTATAATTCTGTTTATATTGATAAACTGGAGAGAAAACAGCAGTATTTTCTCAAATATAATTTTAGAAGGCACCCAATCAATTTAGATGCTAAAATCCCCTTTTGTGTGTGGATGTAGGCACCTAATGCTGAATGCTGTGAAGCAGTTTGAATTCATCAAATATTCCAATGCTTATACTGTATGTGATATGGTATATCCTGTAGATCAGAACAGAACTAGGTTCTAAACAGGATTCAGTCTGCAAGCCTTTGGAAGGGGAGGGAATAAAGGGGTTGAGTCTCTGGTTCTGATTTTAGTCCCAGAACTGATTTTTTTACACTAAATCTGATAGATAAAACTGGATCCAATCTTTAGACCACCATAGTGAAGTACCAGTTTTTCTTGTGAAAACACAGAAACCACCAGATGAAGGAATCTTAACTCATCTGTGGTCCCTTCTAAATCATGCATTCCTGTCTGCACAATGGCCAAGGGTCTTGGAAAAGGCAACTTTGAAAAATCCACTGCAAGTTCCAAGTCTTTTCCCCACTGAAAACAAAGTTGTAATTGGAGACACTGGGGTTACATAAGGGGTGATTTCAGCCTGTTCTCATATAGATAAGCATTTTTGCACCTTGTATGACCTTGATTGTCTGACAGTTGAACAGATATTGCAGTAAGTTTCTGTTCATTTGAAACAATTCTGTACAGATGTTTTCACAGGATAAGAAAGCTGATCAGAAGGCACTTGAAATCCAGGAAAAGATAAATATAATATATGAAATAAACAAGTGCAACTGACACTGTTTGGACCTTTAATTGATGTACTGTGCTGACAGCAGTGCTGAACATGTAAATGTTTTGCTCAAGATTGTGGAAACTTTAACCCCTGGGAAGATTAGTCATGGGAATTACTGCACAGGTTTTCTCATAGTATTTTTTTTTTCCAAACAATATTAAAAATAAGTGGAGTAATTCAAAATAAATAGCATCCAGCCAAGAGCTTTGCCTAGATTTTGACCTGAACCTTTCTTTAGGTTCAGACAAGCTGACATAGTGTTTATAAAAGATTTTGTCATTTCTGGTCTGGTCTCTGAAGGAAGTGAGATCATGGTTTGTCTCCTCCTCCTCTGTATCTCTCTGTCATCTCCCACCTCTATATGACAAAGTTTAAATCCATTGGCCAAATGGGCTACTTCGACAGAGGTAAAGTGGCTTCAAATATTTATTTCACAGAAATCTTTGTGAAAATAAAAAAAAAAACAAAACATGGTAAAGACAGACTGCCTTGATCTGCTTTGTAATTAGCTCAATCTTAATAAAATAGTACAGAATTTAAACTGAGAAACATCACCTGGAATGTGCTAAGCATGGAATAGGCTTCAAGGTGAGTTTATGCTCTATTGAGTACTGATAAAATCTAGCTACAAGATAACAGACTTAAAAAAATTCTAGCGTTTATGGTACTGTTTGTTATATTTCTGGTTACTACAGAAGTAGGAAATTCCTTTCTATGACTTTGTATTCATTTTCATTTAACCTTCTTGTCCACTATTGGGGAAGTGCTTCTATTGCTGTAGTCTTACTTCTCTATAATGTCTGATATTCTGCACCAAGTATTGTATCCAAGTCCTCAAAGTTTGCTTCACAGTTTTCTTGAGCCATTCCTTTCTCTTTCTTTCTCTGAATGCTAATTAAACATACTATCCATGAAAAAATTCTAGACATACACTGCTGTTTCAAATGTCTCCTTCATTTTCTGATGTCAGCTGGAACCATAACTTTTGAAACAGTTTATCTTTTCTTGAGCATTCAGTTCTCTTTAATATCTTTACTTAAGACTGAAAGCTTTCCAGGACATAGCACATTCTCTTCTTATACATTCTCAAGCCCACAAGGCTCTCGGCAAAAAACAAATATTTATATTAAACACAAATATAAAAGAAAGGCTGTAATTTTAGTGCATAGGAGATTTTTTAAATCTTAATGACATACATTTGTTTCTTTACAAGGTTGTTTGTCTTCAAGCTGTAATATACACAACTATACACATTATGGATTCAAGAAAATCAATACTGTGTGCATCTATATTATACACACATATAAATATGTGTTCTCTAGGAAAATATAATTTAAGTGTGCAGAAATCCCATGTGTCAATTAAGTTCCAAAATTAACTGTATAAATAAATAGCTGCATAGAAAGATACCTGTTTATTGAAGGGAGGAGGAAAAAAAAAAAAAAAAATCACATCTTGATCCGAAGGCTAGGTATGTCATTTTTCCTTCTCTAATTTGGCCTGAGGTCTCAATTTTAGCTCTGGACTGCTCTCTATTTCTTGTATTGCCATGAATTTTGGGAATGGTGGCCACAAGGTATGAAGGTGAAAGAGTAGATAGAGGAACACTCATGCCTTTTTTTTTTTTTCCATTTGCAAGGTCTAACAATAGGAAAACTGCAGCTATTGTAGTAATAGAATCACTTTTTGTTTGTTTGTTTGGGGAAGAAGGGGAGAATGGTTTGTAGGGGGAGTGTTTATACATGCTTATTTCTGCCATGTCCTCCTCCATCAGGTCTTAAAAAACTCCAAGAGACCAGTCAGTCAGCCAGCAGCAACATTCTCAGAGTTAGACTGAGCACAGTATTCCACAAACCAACAAAACCCCAGCCTAGTCTGCTCAAAAAAATAATTATCTGCCCTCTGTTTTGCAGACAATACAGCTGACCAAAAGATACTCAGTTTTGCAGTTCTACATAACCATTCAACAAAAACACTTTAAAGTACTTTTCAAACAAAAACTTAAGCTCATTCTAAGTCACAATTACCTCTCTTAGGGAAACTGAGGGAGCCTAACACAGTTTCTCAATATTCAGCCTTTCATTCCATGTAAGGGAATTAAGAGGGTTTTTTCTGTTTCTTCATTTCACTGCAAGGTTGTTTTGCTCTCTATTCTCAGTTACAGTTTATTCTTTAAGTCCTGTGGGATTCAGACCTCAGATTTTACTAGTTCCTCCTATATCTTACATTTTCACATATGTTCCACTGAATTCCTCTTGCCATTCTAGTCAGCAGAATATCTGCATTGGCTGATGTAAGGCTCGCAGATCTTACATGTATGAAGTTTTCCTCCACTATTTGTCAATGTACACAACTCAGAAGTTCAAATAATAAAGCATATTAGATGATAAGAAAGTTACAAATTATTTTAAATTACATTTAAAGCAAAAGTTGTGACATGTGTATACAAAAATATTTAGAAAAGATTTTGTAACTTTCTCCCAGGTCTGTTTTCCTCCTTACTGTTAAGAATAGGAGTAGCTACAAGATCATCTAAAGCTTGAGACATGGGCTGAGATTCTGGTCGTGTTGCTATCAAATCCCACTGAAATAAATGGGAGCTTTCATAAATTTTGCTGAGAATGTTATTCAAATTTGATGTTTGCAAACTGAGGTGAAGGGGGAATCAAATGTTTGTCTGCTAGAACAACAACGAAAAAAGCACCTTTTGCTTGAAAATTTCTAATTAGTTATGAAAAGTGTTTTTGTGGGACATATAGATGTTCTGCATATGATCACAGTGTGGTAAACTTGTAGGACATTCAAACATATTAGCGTACTTGGAACGAAAAGAATTTCAGTTTTTGTGTGAGCAGGAATGAGGAAAAATAACTGAGAACAGCAGTATGAATATCGGAAGAGAAACTGAGTTATAAAGCATACTTTAGGCATTTAACTGCTTGTCCATCACAAGTTATAGGCACCATAATAATGAATTGAAAGGTACTTTATTGCATCTGTTGTTTTAGGCCAGTTATCTTTAAGAAAAAATATAAAATTAATTATTGTTTCCTGGTCATGAGGCTTATTTCCTAATCCATTGTCTATAACTAGCCAGGAAACCACTTGGCGTTAGTCACTGAAAAGGCCAGAGGTAATTGTGCCAGCTTTATCATTTCCTGAGCTAATGCTTGTAGGAAGCGGACATGAAAACAATAAAGTTTACAGTTAGGGTTCATTTACTGTTTAAAAATAGAAAACTATCAAGAATTTAACATTTGACTGATACCTCAGTCTTGAAATCAACCCTAAGAAGGGACAACTGGCATCCAGAGATATTGACCTGTACTGTAGAGCATTGTATACAACTAACCACACCCGAGTACCAACTTTGACAGCTTCTCTTTTATTCCCAACTATGTATTCTACTATATTAGCAAAATTTTCATCACTAAGCTTTGTGACAAAGGAAACAGACTCTCAGTTTACAGTTTCAGATATAAACCAAATATAATTTAATATCCATACTCTTAAATAAAAACTGCTCATTGCATGAGAATTTTAAAACTTACTCTGATCTTTTCCAGATTTCAATATAGCTGAACTATAGATTCAGATTTTTTTTATTATTATTATTATTATTAATATTATTAGAGTATTTAAAAGTGAACAGAAGTGATTAAGAAGTATGACTGAAACTGGAATTTAAAATAAGCAATAATCTTTTAGAAAAAAAGCAGTTATTACTTTTTCCCTTTCCAGCTGACAATTCTGGATATCTATCTAAAACTGGGTTAGAGCGAAGAATAAACTCCTACATGAAAGATACTTATTCAATATGAAATCATTCAGTGAAAATTGTTCTTTGTTTTATCCATGTTTTGTTTTACACTCAAAATGCACATATATATTTATACTTTGAGTGATTTATGCTATTGACAGGAATCTAGAAACCTGAAGCAGGAAGTATGTATTGACAGTTTATGAAGCAGAATTTATATGCAGTGCAAAGTGTATTGTATTTGCTTTATTTTTATAAGTATATGTCACGGATGAAAGTATTATCACGGTAATGATTTAACAGGAAATCTAGATTTATTAATAAAAAACAGCACTTGATCATTACAAAATAATTACAAAAATAGTGACTTATCTACAGATTTTAAGATTACAAGATTCACACTAACTTACTTTATGGTATCTTAATTTATACATACGTACATGCTCATACACAAACACAAAATGTACAAACACACACAGAGACAAAAGTATTCAAATCCAGTAGAATGAAATATGTACCCACACACCCCAGTAAGTAGAGAAAGAGTGATTGAAAGAGAAGCTAGCTCAAAATGAAATTTCCCTCCTCTTGAGTTTAGAGTAAATACTCACAGTGCCTTGGCATTCCTCAACGGGCGATAACTGAGACTCAAGCAGGGGGACTTTGCCCTGCCCTTCGTCACTTCTGGCAGCAGGTGACACCTTAAGGGTTTTGATACCTGAGAGGAGTCCCAGCTCAGGGGAGATGCTGGTCACAGGCCTGCTGGGATCCAGGAGAGCTCAAAGGGTCTCCCTTGTGGTCACAATTTATGGGTCCAAGATAATTATTTGACTTTTGTCAGACACCTTTTGCTCATGCCCAGTTCAAACAACGAAGTACTCTGAAGTTTTCCAGCAGTTGCACAAGAACTTGATGAACATGCAACTCTGTTATTATCCCCGTTTGACCACATCCCAGGCACAGATGTGCCAGGCCGTTGGGAGATGATGGGCTCTTATAACCGGAAGGGCAGGAGCCAGGCTTGTAAAAAAGGCACCTTAACATTATCAGTCCTTATCTCCACAGATTGGTGTATAGCCTGGGGGGAGGTGGGAGGAATCACACCCAGCACCAAGCGCCCAACAAGCAGGGGTGAGGGGGGGTGAAAATTGCACCACCACAGTATAAATAAATACAGAGCTAAGTAACACTCTTAGTGTAGTTTTTGAATTAATGTTTTAAGTGTGAAGCCAAGCATTTGAAAATCATTAGAAAGTACAAGAATTAGGCTGCCTTGATTCACTTTCTTTTTTGTGGTCTAACTTTGCTCAGTGAAAAACTTCCAGCCATACAGAAAGCATATTTTTATTTACCACTACCAACAGTATGCTCTTTTACTTCATCAGTTTTGTTTCTGCAGATTTTTTTCCCTCTATTGTACATTTTTTTTTTGCAAGATGGTCTGTTATTCCAGGGATATGGGGACAGGTTTCTGACATTTGAGTTAAACTCGTATCAGTTGTAGACATTAACAGCAGGAATTTCCAACACACTTTTGGGCAATGAATAAACAGACACATTAGTTAGCATGAAATATTTATAGTTTTTAAAAAAGAAGGATTAAAATGCTTGTGCTTAGTATTTAATGTGTCATTGAATGTTCCATGTCAGTTATCTTATTAGCTCTTGTGTAAGTGTCTAATATGCCTCACTGATTAAAGAAATAAATCTACATAATTTTATTATTTTCCAATAGGGAAAAACTGCCTCACATAGGGCCTGTCTGCTCCTGTCTGCGTCTTACAGAATTAGTACAGCCTTGCTATCAGCTCTAAGGGTCTGCAAATACTGTAGCTAAATTCACTCTTTGAAAACAACTTTCTGAAAAACAGCTCTCATACTTGGTCCTGAAGAAGTTTTCACTTTCTTCTTATTCACAAAGATGTGAAATATCTTCCTTTGATGCAGACTAACAATTTTAATGCTGATTAGCACAGAGTGGGCAGAAGAAACATAGTATATTTGGTTCCCTTGTTGAGTTTTTATTTTAATTCCTCTGAAAAGACATTTCAGTTTCTGTAATTCCATTCTAGAGAAACGGTATAATGACAACTGAAGTACATAAATCAATTCTAGGCTAAGGGATTAAGGTGAACCTAGGAGTTTTTTTCATTTAAATCCTGAAAAATTCATGCTTCTACTTGGAGTTAAGACAGACTGTTAATCAGATGTATTGTGGCTGTTGCTATGGAAGTTTGCAAATTTTTTGAAGATTTTTGCTTTGAGAAACTCTTTCTGTTCATACCTGTGACTCAACAGTTTGGGGAATGTTCAACACATCTACACAAAAATGGGATTAAATCTGATGCCATCTTGTTTGAAAGGTACAGTTGATGGGTTTTTTAGCTTTAATAATTACATTTTAATATGGAGCATAAATACAAGTGATCTATACGAGTGTCTAAAAATGTCTGTGCTCTTGCTTTTTGTTTTACATTTGTGATAGCTGTATCAGCTCATTGATGAAAACAGTAAGACACTGGTATTGCTGTGACTTGCTTCTGTTGTTAGTGCATTCTTAGGCTCCAGATAGAGGGGATTTATGAATTTACAAATAGTAAAGATTACTGAGTGATTTTCACTAATCCTCCCATGTAATTAACAAAACTGGAAAAAATGCTTCTTGTTTCATTTTTAAATTATCTAGAAGCAGAAAACTTGATTAAGGATGAAAGAAGGATGATGGAGTCACAGTGTGGTGATGAAGGAGCTGCTGATACTGGGTAAAAAAATCACATTCTTCTACTCCAAGAAGGCAGCAGGGAGGAGGGGCACAGGGGAGGAAAGGATACTGTGTCTTTCAGTTCTTCCTAATAACCTTCTTGTCCCAAAATGCCTTCTGTTCTCTTATTTTAGGTCAAAGTTCATAATTAGCTCTTAAATATGCTACGTTGGCTTTCCAAATCTGGTTGAAAGGATAAGAGGCTGGGAAATAAAGAGTGACCTCTTCAATTTGGTCTAAGGTGAGAGTCAAATGCAGGAAGTCTTTATACTATAAACTTCTTCAACTCCAGACCAAAGCAAGTTATTGTTTATGGAATTTCAATATCTCTTTCACTTCTTACTCAAAATGCAAACATATACTAGTATACTTTATACACAACATCCTTTGAGAGGCAAATCTGATTCTTTGCTTTCAGTGAGTAACAGCTTAGCCCATGGTAATTCCACAAAATATTGTGTAGGGCTCCCTCTCTGTAGAGAAAAGTGTTTTATGAAGTGAATAATGGAGGAAGAGAATATGGTTTGTGATAATCATCACCATTCTCAGGATGTTCTTAAATGCATACTTAAACATTTATACAGGAACATAAATTTTGAAAACACAGAAGTATAAAATAGTCTTTCAGATGCATTAAAGAAAACTAAAAGGAAAACAACTGTTCCTTGATAAGCTGACAGAAATAATTTAATTTTAACACTGGAGAAAAAAAGCTGAAAGTAAATGTTGCAGCCACTGGGGTTCTGCCAAAGTAAATCTGCCACATACATTAAAATTAAGCTTCAACATAAGGGAAAGTAATTTTTCATACTTGTGTGAAATTACAGCTCAGTCTTTTATTGCTAGGCATTTCTGAGTTGAAGGTGCAGAGAAAAATCTTCCAGGTTAATGTGCAGGTTGTCTAGTGCTGCTCAGAGTACATCTTGCTGAGCATATTTGTTTAATGTGATTCACTTAAGCTAAAAGACAGAATGTAGCTTTAAATGATATAACACAAAGAAAAGGTATGACTTTACATCCATTTTTTTCTGCCATACTTGAAATAATTTTTGTAATAAATAAAATTAAAGCTTATGAAAAGATGGTGAAGTGAATACACTGGTACCAGCTCATAGAGCTGCATGTGTTTTCTTCGTATTAATCTCCTGCTCTGTTTTGGCTCTCAACCTCAGGCACAAGCCCTAGGAAGCAACTTCAGTATTTGATCATCAGGGTCATCACTTTATGCTGTGAACAACCATACTATTCTTGTGAAATGTAACCACCAGAATCTTGCAAACATTATCTTGTGCTTTCTCTGACAAGTTAAGACCACCTAACACTTGTACACTTCAACAGCTGAAAGCACTCAGCACCTCAATCCTCTCAATTCCTCCCAGGTAAGACTTCTAAGCTCTCAATTAATTGTTTTCTGTTATCTTCCTTTCTGAACATATAGTATTCTTGGGTTTGTGGCTGTCTAACCAGACATATTTCCAAGCTACTGAAACTGGTGTGTATGTGTACACTTTGCATTGGCCAGAGTTCTGAAATAATTCATAATCTGTATAGAACTTAATCATCACACTTATAGATGGATTTTTTCATAAATCACAAACAAATAAAACGAATAATTAAGCCACCTGATAATTCTGGTGGGTTTTTTTGTTTTTTTTTTTACCTTAACAGCTATCTTTGGGATACATACAGTGAATGATAGAATAAACTTCTGTCAACTAGTTTAAAATAATTGTTTATACAAATTAGACACCGATGCTCCAGTCCTTGGAGAGGAACTTCAAATAGATTTGTTGTTCCATTAAACTTCATTGCACTTAGATGAAATAAAAAGTAGGCACATCTTGGGTTCAAATATATGACACATTCCAAACTAATCATGCACTTCTTCATTTTTCAAAGGGGTTCATCAAGAACCAAATCCTTCCCTTCCACTCCCCACCTCATTTCTCAGTTTTATCAGGAGCTAATTAGGGTGATCACAACAGGAAATGGCACGAATTTCTGAAGTGACTTATTTCCTTTTATGAGGGGCTTCAGCTTTCTATCAGACCAATTAGTTAATTGGGGACCACTCCCCTAACACATATCACTTACAAAAAAAGTCCTTGCCTTAAATAAACAGTCACACTCCTTCATTTTAGATTGAAGGCTGGAAGCTTGTTATAATTGGGGTCTGCTGCTGTTTCTTTGAGCGCTCTTATCTGGGGATCAAGCTGTATGTAACACAATCTTCTTCCACATGAACAAGAATGTTATCAAAATAAACTTTTTCTCTTCTCCCTCTCCTTCCCTCCTTTCCCTGCAATAATGCTAGCTGAAATATTAGACTATTTTAAAAATAAAAATAAAATAAAAAAAAAAATAAATAAAAAAAAAAAATCAAAATCATCTGCGAGCAAGATTTCTCTTTTAATTAAGACAGTAATTTGGAACAAAATCACTTTGGCACAGATGTAAAAAAATAACTCATTGTTAAAATCAGCATTACAATACTTAAGCTTTGTGTATATGACTCACAGAACATAGCTGCAACCACAATTTAGGCATCTGAAACCTCCTCTGCATGTTTTGGAGAAGCCAGGCCCTTCAGAAATGATCCCATAAATAAGGGCAGGGAAGTGCCTGCCAGCCCCCATATGGACTGCTCCTGCAGACCAGCTCTTTCC
>NW_020799101.1:21329314-21383305 GCF_003259725.1 Athene cunicularia
AAAAAAAAAAAAAAAAAAAAAAAAAAAAAAAGGGGGGGGGAATGGGAGGAAGCCCTCAATTTAGCTGAGCAAGACTGAAAGGAAATTTTATATTCATATGGTATTTTAACTTCAATGTTGTTATTGAATCCTGCATTCAATTACATTGCAGTTGTACTGTTAATGATTCCCTATATAAATATACAATATCAGACTAGCAGTGAAGTAAAAGGTGGTTATCGAGAGGTCACAGTTTAAAAATACAGATACCGTGTAGCTGAAGGCCTTTTAGAACTGTTCTCCCACCTACTTCTACATGCATTTTCAGATACATTTTGACTTAATCCTTCCCTTTAGTATCCGATTTCTTAGTCAAGACTCCTAGCAACAAAGTCATCCAAAAGAAAATAAAGACTGAATAACTAAATATCCCATGGCTTTATGTTGGGGTATTAGTGCAGCTGTGAAATATATACATTATTTAGAGAGGGACAGTACACATTTTCACATACACTGTTATATATATTTTCTTTTTCTGTGTTCATGCTCTTAGGTCTCTTATGCAGGACTACTCCATAAGCTATGAAAATGGCATTTTTCTAAATGTGAACAAGAAAAATACATGACATTATTGTGAAGCACAAGCATTGCACAGGAGAGTGTAATTCCTCTCCATGACAACCTGGTCTCCTAGGTCTGGAGTTGACCTCTAACACCGAAAGCTAATAGAAGCTTAAGAACAGCTGTTCTGGCTGGAAAAAAAACAGGTCCTGTAAAAACTATGACAAACATTACAAATAAACTCTGTTCATTGTAGTGGTCTGCTTTAAAATTACTGTTAAGTTTAACATCTCGAAGTAAGAGGCCTATGAAACACAAAATGAGGAGTTCCAATGCTTAGGTGCTCATTCCTAAACTCTTTGTTAATAGTAACGACTGAAAATACACATCCAGGCATCTTTTCACTCGTCACTGAAACAGATCTGTGTCCAAAACCAAATGTGGCAGCTGTTTAGCAGAACATGACAACACTAAACAAATGTTTAGACAAGGGAAATGAAAAATATTATACAAAAATTTATACTTCAGTAAGATTTATTTACAGAAAGCAATATAGGAAGATTTATTTCTAAATATTTACCATGTTTTCCAGACATAGGCTTTGGCTCCTGGAAATATGCTTGGATTCCTGTGATTATTAATATGATGGACTCCATTGTATATTAATGTTAATAAAACTACATCCTTCACTTATCAATACCATACAGATAAGTTTTTCTAAATCAAATATATTCTATGTATAATGATTGTCTCCAAATGTTTTACACCAGCGATAAATGTTTTCCACTGTGTTAAGCATATGAGGTTTGTCATTGCAGTCAACTGCTGTTTTGCCATTAATTTGAAGAGAGTGTTACCAAAAGTTGTTGTAGTGGTCTGCAGCTGTATCGCAGTTATATTTGTGGGCATTGCAGACTATAGCTTTGGAATGTAAAAAAGCATGGATTTAAGAAATAATTGGAACACAGTGTTGTTCATTATTGTGTTTGTGGTTGTAGCTCCCAAGGAATGAAAAAATAAAAGCCGTGGGGTAAAAAGAGTAACTGAATTTTATGCTTTAGGGTGTAAAACGACCTGTAACAGGAATCAGGAACATTGCTGATGTTTTTGAACTGACAAGGTATTTTAGAAGAAGGCAGTGTTTGTAGGGGAAGGATGTCTTTTGTGGGATAATCATATCTTTAATTTGATATAGCTTGGTCCAGGTTTCTTCAATAATTCAAGATGTTTACTTAATTTCCAATAAGGTATACAAAGCATTACTGCAGGAGAATGAAAATGCATTTAAGTAAAGCCTGAACCAGTACAGGATGAAGGTTTTAATATAATCAAGAAGTGAGAAGTAGAAATATACTAGTGAAGGAATTTTTATGAGTAAACCTCAACAAAGCACTGCCTTCTTCACGTTTAGTCATGTATGTCTTTCATTTACTTTTGACAAAGTGAGAAGGTAAGAACAAAGTCAAGACACAGGTGTCAACATTAATTTTTGACAAATAAATGGTAACTGAATATTTATGCAGTGGAATCAGACAATGACAAGACATTTTAATTAAGATTTTAAGCATTCTGATTGTGTGATGATATTATATGATGTTCAAGTAGCCAGGGAAAAGCATTAGGGAGGAGGTGTAACAGAAAGCAAAAAGATGGTTCTAGTTCCCTGTATGACAGGTCATAGTCTGTTTTGGCTAATCTTTTCTCTGGAACTCAAAGCACACCCCTGGAAGTCAGTGGGTTTAGTTTACTGATGTCCCTGATAGCAGCTTCTTAAAAATGAAAGAACTTCTAAATCACTTTTCAAAAGAGAATAAGGAAGGGTCAGATTCTGTAAGCATTAGTTCTGCTGATGAGCACTTAACTGTAAATCCTATTGTCATGTTGGCCTTAAACAGGATTTCTTGCATGAGTTATTCCTAGTCTATTATACTGTGACTTAACTGAAGCCTTCCTAGGTAACAAAGAATGATCTCTTAGGTCTGAGAATAGCTGTTTCCTATAGTTAGAATAATGACAGAATTGCAGATTGGTTTGAAATCAAGAAAACCATGGAAGTTTCCTCAGTGACCTGACTAGACTTTTTCACTAAGGCACTTTAAAAAAAGTCTACCTTACTTGAAATAAGTTTATGTTTTGGTACAGTGTTGAGCTGAATCTTAGCACTGTGGATATTGAATTTGAACAGCATTTGGATATTTTGGGATGTGTCTGTTTGGATGAATTCCAAATCTGCCCTGCAAAGATATTTCTTTTGCTGTGTAAAGTGCCAGAGCTTCTGCTTTGTTGTTGTTGCCTAGTTTGGGGCAGAAGCCAAGGAATGTGTGGGCAGGCTAAGGCTCTAGAGTAAGGAGGGACTGGCCACCCTAAATGCATAGTTTTCTGACAAACAGCACAGGTGGTACCATCTGCAGCTTACAGTAAAAGCAGCATGGCTTTCAGATAGCATGAAAAAGTCTCAGGAAGATCATCTTCACAGAGGTGGAAACAATTATAAGAAAAATTTTAACCACAGGTTCAAGAACTAGCTGTGATCTCAACAGCCATTCAGCTGAATCAAATTGCCTTGAACTCTAACAAATATCTTGCAAACACTAACAACAGAGTAATGTTCTCAGTGGGCACCCATTTGGAATATACACTTTCCAGCAACCAAAAGATTATTTTATGGTGTGCCTACAGTCTAAATACATTTGTGTAGCTCACCTATCACCCTGTTGAGGTGCTGGATGACTACTTTATAGCAGATGTGGACATTCACTTTCCTTTGCAAAAATGGTCATTAACAGCCTCAGTAACCAGCCCTTTAAAAACCAAAGGTGGGATAAAACATCTCCCCAATCTATAATAAATTAAAAAAAAAAAAAAATAGTTGAAGATGCAAAGTGCTGCAAATAGCTTCTCTGAGAACTTGAATGGCTTTGTCTAACACTTCTAATTTCCTGTAGGCCTGCTTAAATAAAGGAAGAAAAAAATTTTCAAGGTTGGTTATCATTACAGAAAAAGATAATGGGATCTCCTTTTACTAATAAATTCAGACACTTTGTTTTTATACTTCTGGAGTCAGAACTCCTTGTGGAAAGCAACATGTTGCAGTAGGTTAGTCATTCATTACCCAATAGATAAGAAACCCTTAGTACCTTAGGAAAATGCTTTGGCATGAGAAATGTGTACAAAATCAACTATGTCTGTCTTATTGGCCTATTACTCACTAACCACCAGGGTTGATTTTGAGGCTCATTGGGTTGGTATATAAGGAAAAAGATTTTGTTATTCTTGCTTCTAGCTCTAAAATTTGTGAATAACTTTTCCCGAAAGTCTGTGCAATTATTTCAAGAAACTGTAGAAATGTATTTAAATGTTTGAGTACTTGATCTTGTTTCCAACAGTTATGTTTTCTGGTCTTTGGAAGTAAACTTAACACAAATATTAGTACTCAAACAAGAAATTTCAAAAGTTTTTCATAACTAATGAAAGTTCAGTCCTCTTATTGTAATTGGAAACTGAGACAAATTGACAATGCTTTAGCTGTAGGTTTGTTTAAACTTCGCTCTCAGTTCTGTGTCTTAATTGTACAAGAGCATTTTTGCCCCAATAGAGCTGTAAAATCTAGTACTGAACATAGAGGGACTGCTGTGGGAAAACAGAAATTCTATAATTTGCCAAGACAAATGCATAGAAGTATATGATAAAGGACTAAGGTTCACTGTGTTACTTTTATTGCTTAGAACTATTGATTGATAGAAAAAAATAGAACTCTTTACTGTGTTCATGGTGTTCATGATGAATGGATAGATGCTCTTGGATAAATCTTGTTTCTAGAAGGTATGACATTCTGAGAAAGATGTCTGTAACCTTATGATTCTTGCATTAAAACTGACTCCTAAATTTACTGATTGCAATTTTCCAAATATATCCAAGAGGCGTGGAAATTAGAACTTTTTTTTCAGTTCATCATGCAAATATATTGATATTATATACTGTGTTCATATATGCACACATAGTATATATATTATACATTAAAAACCTCTTTTTTTTTTCTATGAAAAATGTTGCAATCAGCGTTTGAGGAGGAAAGTGTAATGAAATTGCAGAATCACAAAGTCCTAGTAGAAAATCTTTTGCCTTATGGTGATGTTATTTCCATCTAATAAACACAGCCACATACTTGTGGCTCCTGTCATGGATCCTTAGAGCTGTCTTGGTGTTCACTTTGTCACATATGAATGAGGGTATTTTGAATCCTGTTCCGTGGTAGTTGAACTCCCTCCTAGAATTTATGCTGTTTCATTTGGGCCTTTCATGAAAGAGAAGACATATTCTCAGTCAAGCATAATATGAAGATTTAAACTGAAAGCAAGCTGGTTTCACATATGCCTTTTTCCCCAATGAAATGGCAAAACCATGACATCTTCTGTTCCAATTTCTGTAGCTTTGGTACATGTGTATTGTAACAAATTTTAAAAGCAGTTTTTTACTGGATCCAATAGATTTTCCATCTCAACAAACTATACTGAGCTGCCGTTTGACCAGTGTCTAAGTAAATTAGTGATCAGGTGAAGGGAAGGATATAAAACCCAGCATTGAACAACTAGAGAAACAGACAGAGAATATTTTTAAGAGTATAAAAATATAAACAGCCTTTCCTTGAGTTGACTCTATAATTTATGAACATTATGGAAAATAAGGAGGTCATTGGTGACAGCCAACATGGCTTCATCAAGGGCAAATCATGTCTGAGAAATTTGGTGGCCTTCTACAATGGGGTTACAGGTTTGTGGATAAGGGAAGAGCAACTGATGTCACCTACCTTGACTTGTGCAAAGCATTTGACACTGTCCCACATGACATCCTTGTCTCTAAATTGGAGAGACATGGATTTGACAGATGAACCAGTCAGTGGATAAGAAATTGGCTGAATGGTTGCACTGAAAGAGTTATCTCAATATCCAAGTGTAGAGCACTGACAAGTGGTGTTGCTCAGCGGCTGGTATTAGGACCGGTGTCATTTAACACCAACATTGGCAACATGGACCTTGGCATTGAGTGCACCCTCAGTAAGTCTGATGACGACACCCAGCTGTGTGGTGCGGTCGACACGCCGGAGGGAAGGGATGTGCCATCCAGAGGGACCTGGACAGGCTGGAGAGGTGAGCCTGTGCAAACATCATGAAGCTTGACAAGGCCAAGTGCAAGGTCCTGCACATGGGTCTGGGTAATCCCAAGCACAAATACAGGCTGGGCGATGATTGGATTGGGAGCAGCCCTGAGGAGAAGGGCTTGAGGATATTAGTGGATGGAAAACTGACTATGACCCAGCAATGTGTGCTCACAGCCCAGAAAGTCAACTGTTTCCTGGGCTGTATCCTGTGGCCAGCAGGTCAAGGGAGGGGATTCTCCCCCATGGAAGGGGGGTTGGAACCAAATGATTTTTAAGGTCCCTTCCAACCCAAACCATTCTATGATCCTGTCAGACTAGGCACTGTTTCCATCTGGTTTTCTGCCAAACTCTGCTCAAATCTGTCTCATAATACATTTGATTGTGAAAATAGTAGTGCTGAATAAAGTTTACCACAATAGTAAGACTATCTTTGTAGACTCACATGCAGATACAAGGATTTATCACGAGACAGGTACTGACAGTTCAGTTGTACCTGTGCCTGCCTGGTTTCTCTGTCCTTTTTTTTTTTTTTGAACCACCTCACCTTTTTTTTTTTTTTTTTTTTTTTTTTTAATTGCTTTAGGCCTTGTAAATTTTGTTTGAGCAAATTAAGGCATTTCACCAAATTGTTTTTACAATCTTAATCTTCAGCATTCTTTGTCACATGACAGTTCAGTAAACAGCCCCCTAAATTTCTAACGAGCTGTTTTCCAAATCTTTTATTTACAAGTCACGAAGAATAGACCTGAGTATCTAATTCGTTCTAGGGATTTCTATAAATCAAGGTGATCCCATCCAGCTGGGCTATCTCAGCAAATTTCAATTTCAAAAATCAGTAAAATAGGCAATATTGCAAACATGGAGGATAGTTTGTCCCCTACATTTCCAGAACGTAGTTTCAGTACTAACAGAGATGATAACAAATTATGTACACTAAGGCACCAATGAGCTCAATTCATGCCAGCCATCTCTGAGATGAAAATCTGGTGCAGGATATATGCTCTGTTCAGTTCTTAGTTTTTCAGAGTAGACTTGGTAAGTTATGTGGTATGGAATAGTCCTGTGAGAACTGGGAGAGTGAAAGAGAACTGTATTGTCAGCTACTGTAGTAGCATCAGATCTGTTCATGGCACAGGCAGTGGGATAATAGGTGTACTATATTTTAGCCAAAGAATCCCCTTGAACTTCACAAAAGCTGTCAGCTCAGATGGGGCAATATGCAGGTTAGAATTTTCCTGGCCTAGAATATAAGGGTCTATACCTCTTGCTTTTATAGCATTTTGCTGGAACCAGTAGTTTTTATTCTCTGACATCTTGCAGTCTGGTCATAGACTTGAGATGGATCTGCCTCCATCCTTTCATTAAGTGAGCATGCTAAAAGGATCAAAATAACTCTGAATATATAAACTAGGTTTTATTGGGATACAAAGAAATTTAACAACTTTTTAAAGAGGTTATGCAGTAACATTATGTCCAGCAGATACTTAAAAAAAAAGTAAATTTGAAAGACAGTGATGCTCTGTGTCCTTTTCTGCAGTCATACTATGTTTAGTACACATGACTGGGTTTATTTATTGCAATATGATCTGCTGTTCTGGGTTGACTCCAGACAACATCCGAACACTCAGACTCTGTCACTCACTCTCCTCTCCTGCAGGAAAAGGAGAAAATTGAAGGAAGACGGGAAGATTTGTGGATTGAGATAAAGACAGTTTAATAGGAGAAGCAAAAGCTGTGCCTGCAAGCAAAGAAAAGAAGGAATTTATTCACTATGTCCTGTTGGCAGGCAGATGGTTAGCTGCTTCCTAGAAAGCAGGGTCTCAGCATACATAACGGTGGCTTGGAAAGATAAACGCCATGATCACAAAGGCAACTGCTGTTAAAACGATGCCAAAAAGGAAAAACCAGAAATCCTCCCAGCCAGGCATCACTCTGGAGATCTGATTTCCAACATAAACACCTCTTATCCCGATGAAAAAGTTACTAACTTTAGCAAAATTAAGGAATACACCTTATTGTTTTTCCCTCTTAATTCTGGCTTCCTGAATAAGTGGATGGCTGGTTTGAGAGTTAACTAGCAATGATAACCTATAGCTAGTCAGTTCTTTATTCAGTCTTGTGGAGGACCTGTAACTTCAGCCTGGTAATAACCTGTAACTTTTGCCTTTTGTCTGATGTAATAAATGTTGAGCTTGAATGGAAAAAGCAGAGCTGCACTGTTTACTGCCTTTGGCTCCAAGCAGAGGAAGTCTCTGCTGCAAAAGTTGCATTGCTAGAGGAGATTGTAAAGTACAGGAGAGACCTTTAAGTTTGCTAAAAGATGTGTTTTGCCTTATCTTGCCTTTGCTAAAAGTTGATTCATTGCACTCCAATGAACAAGGACTTTACACACTTTAAAACTATTTTACATGGAACTATAATTATAATTCATTATTAATTCTACCTACATCTGAAAGCTGCGCGAGCTTCTACCCAAAGTTATGTTTTAAGTAACTATATCAGATGTACTTACAGTGTAATTTGACAAATGTTAAGACTGTGGGTAGAAAAAAGGCATAGGAAGAGGAAATACAGGCAAAGAGCTCTCTCCTATCAGAAGGGTAGCTGAAGACACTGCATAGGAGTAATAAGAACAGTTTCTCTTCTGAAAGATGATCCTGTTAAGCACTAAATACTCACAAATCCAGTTATTTGCAAATCTTGGTCTTGGCAATAGCTAATTTTTGTTATTTCACTAAAAGCAATAACAGAGTTGTATTCAACGCACCACTGGTCCTCAGATGGTCCTCCCAACATACATGATTAAAGCAAGAGAGGAAATTTAGGTTATACATGTCATTTATATCCATATTCCTTTTTCTATGCAAGATATGGAAAAGAGGGGAAATGAGCAGTTTCTTAATTTGCAATGGGTAAAAGAGTGTTTGAAAAAAAGTGAAACTGTTCTGATGTGACATTTATTAAGATATTCTAATTTGCTGAATTTGAGCTCTGGGTACTCCAGAGCTGACAAAGTGAACTGTAACTGATGCTGGTCTGCCACCCCACTGCATCAACTGCTGTGGTGTTTTAAGTTGGGAAGCATAGCTATGCTATTTCTGACTTCTGTTTTGCCAATACAACCTCTTGACCACATAAAATAACTCACTTTAGCATTTGTTAGCAAATCCCCTTCAAAATATTGCTTAAACAGTTACAGAATACATTTAATCTGCCTTAAAATTTAGCTACTACTCCCAAAAGTTGCAGCATACCCTCTTATTTTAGTTTTGCTTTGCTTTCATGGAGGACACTGCTTCTGTGAATGCTTTAAACATCAGGGTATTCAATTAGTGAAAGCTGGACGTATCATGATGAGCTATTCTGTGGCCTTCTTCTAAATAGTGAAAAACACTCCTACTGTAGAAGAGAATTCAGCTGTAAAGCCAGCTTGCGTATGTAAAAATAGCAAAAAGGAAATTCTTACATACTGTTAATATCAATTTATTGAAATGATCTTTAAACAAATTTGCAGTAGATGCATTATGATTATATCACAGTGGACCTTAAATCTTTCCTAAGGTCATTATCAGTTTAATCAATTTGCATTACTAAGGACCTCAAAAGATGTAGAGTAGAATAATTTTGTAGAATAATTTTGGAAAATGAAAATGAGAGCATATAAACCATTCTAAAATAAAACAAGTCTAAGTGGATGCAATAATTTTAAATTGTTTTCCTCTCACTACAAATTATGATATCCCAAGCTACTGCAACATTTTCATAACAATGTTATAATGTTGCTTAGAAAATAAAAAACCTCAAAGATTTATGCTAATGACAGCAATTATGTGTGAAGTAACCATATGCCAACAGTATATAGTCTTTGGTTTCTCTGGTATACATGTGAGGAAAGCAGTGTGTTTCGTATGTAGGTTCCCTAGTAAGTAGGGAAAGCAGTAGATTTATAGTGATCAGAAGTTTGACGATATTTTTCAAAGTTGTTCAGCATATGTGTTTATTTTCCCAGTCTTCTTGAGAAAATTCTGTCCACAGCAAATTATGGTTAAGAATAATTCACTAGGCATAATATATTCACTAGGTCTGATAAATGATTGATTTTACGGAGTATTTAAAAACTGTGGTTTCTATCTGGGCCAATGCATGAGGGACCTTCAGAATAGTTGTAACTTGACTTGAGTGCCTGGACGGAGATAATGCTGTAACTGAATTATGTTGTCATCATACTGACATGCAAGTTGGATCTTCTCCACTAGTATAATTCTTCCAACCACTGCCAGCTGTGAGTGACATGGTAAGTATAGAGCAAATCACAGGACAGATAAATTAGCCCCTGGCCTCTTTTTTTTTTTTTTTTTCAGTTTGCATTTTTCTGAAAACCTGAATTCTCTCTCCCACCAATACAGGTGTTACTGCATGGCCAAAATATACACAGCCACTCTCACATATGAGGAGCTCATTCTAGTCATTGAAGGGAAAAAAAGGTATGCTTCTTAGATCAAATATTAATGTATCCATTAACAAAGAGGGACAAATATGATTATAGAAAAGTTTCATGCATTAGATATTGTAGCATTTGTTCTGCTCTCAAAAGTTGGGCAATACTGCTCAGGCATAGGGAGAAACCAAAATATACATTTGCCAGTAGCCTACAGAGAGATGCACTTCTTAGGCTAGTTAATATGACAGTTGTAGCCAGCAGACATTTCAGGTGAACAATGGCAGGACATGACCGTTTTACTATCAAAAGGATTATTTACAGCTGTAAGTACCTTGCTTTTCTGAGCAGAACAGGCAAGCGTTTTTAAAGAACATAACATTTTTCAAAGGTTGCTGCCCCATAGGCCATATAAGAAAAGCATGTCATGCAGCCACAAAACAAGTGTATCACTACTGAAAATTAAGCTTATATTCACTCTTTAATTAGAAACCTTCATTTATTATTTTTACCTTGCAGAAAAATATATAAAATATTTCACAATTTAACAGTTAAATTTAACAATTTAACATATATATTTCTCCCCTCATCTCCTTGGTTTGGTTTTCATTCATAGTTAAAATGTCTACAATGTTAATGTTTTTTTCTATCCAGTTTTATAAAGCAAAATACAAGCCACAAAATTTTTGTTTCTTAAGAAGGTATAACTGTTTAATTTTCTGAAGAATAAAATCTCAAGCATAAAAATCATAACAAATCCTCATGTTGCTGCTGCCCAGTGCTCATTAGTCTTCAATGTCTTTTAAATTTTATGTATTTTTAATAGACTACTTAAAAGAAGGACAAATCTTTGTTGAGTATCTAAACTGCTTCCAGGTGGGAAGGGGCAATTTCACTTGGTTTGTTTCATTTTCTTCATGGGAAGGTCTTATCTACTCATTGTATCTGTCTTCACTACTTAAATGATTTTTTTATTATCCTTTTAGGTGAAAACATTACTGTCTTGAAGGTACTTATCTTCATTTTCAATCTATAGAACTGAAGTTAGCATCTATGTTTTATAGATGCAGAACCAAAGTGGAGATACTAACGGGTTTTCCAAGCTTACGCAGACTTTGGGCAGAATTGCTCAAGTCCAAGACTCATGCTATATTCACAGGAAGTGTCCTGGGATTTGTCAGAGTGTTTAATCTAGGAAAGCTGTCCAGCTATGAGCTGGGTAGTAAGTGAAAGGAAAAAGAAAAGCATGTCCAGGCTAGACAATGCGAGGCTGATAAATTCTGTATTACCAAAATTTGAAACATTTAAGCCGATATTTTTATAGCCGATATTTTTATGTAGCCTTCAACTACATCATGAGTTTGAAATCAATACAATGAGGAACGTATGTTGTGGTTCCCATTGGACCAAACTACATTTATAAGCCTCATGAAACTTTTGCTGCTAAAATCTGTGTAAAGACCTAGTCTGGATGGAGTAATTTGGAAGCCTGTAATCCAACCTTGAAAGTATAGAGGAACAGAAAAAGGAGATAAAGGGTTGTGACCTATTGATCAAAGTGGCATTACAATGGTTTCAGTTTTTATAGCACAGTTTTCATGAAAGAACTAAGAAAAAAGAATGAGATTCTGTCAGAGTACAGTTCCATTTTATTAAAAAAAAAAAAAAATCTTCTATAAAACTATTGCTTTTCCTCTGAAAAGAAGGGAAAAGTTCGGTTTAGCTCCATCAAGATGCAAACTCCACAATCATGTAAGAAAAGGGCATAAAGAAAACAGAACATAGCAAATACTCATTACTTTTATACTGCTCACCCACCAGAGCTTTGACAAGGCTAACAGCAACAGCAGTTTTAAACCTTCAAAGACACTTCTTCCTTAAATATACTTATGATGCTGTATTCAAGGACCAAGCAACTAATCAGAGTAGTAGACAGTTGTTATTTCCACAACTTCTCTTTAAATTGTATAAAGCAATTTTATTTTGGGTAAGGAAAAGTCTCAGCTGGAAGTGAGAATGATTAAATCACAGTTCTATACTTGGAGTTAAGTCATGACCTGACCACTGGTTGAAGGAATGACAAGATCACAGGAGATTCCAAAGATGCAGATCACCCAAGAACCACAAAAGAGAAAAGCCTGAAAATAGACTTTTTCTCCTACCCCTTCCACTGCGTACCCCTTTCCTTTTGTTACCAGTCATTGTGCACTATTAAATAAGGACCTCTGCCTCAAATGGTTACTTCTTTAAACAAGAAATCTGTAGACCCTTTGTGCAAACCTGCATACTTAATTTTTCCTTCCCTTAGAGTCCACACCTTAATTATGTAGAGAAGAATGCAAGTTTGAAAAGCTTGGAATTATTAATTAGTGCAAAATATAGCTGGAAAAGAAAATTCCTTGAGCAATTTTTGTGGGGTTTTTTTTTGTTTGTTTTTTTTTTTTTTTTTTTACAGACACCTCAACTTCCTTTTTCTCAAACACAGAACGGTTTTTGCTACATATCCGACAAGACAAGGAGAAACTGGATTCTACTATGGTTCTTTCATCAGCAGCAAAATAATTCTCATGCTAACTGCAAGTACTTTATTACTCATGACCAATCAGAAAGAACACTGACAATTTTCAAAACCTCAATTAAATTTCAAGGCTCACAATGTAAAGGGGATGGAGAGAGGGCATGGAACCCTTTTGATTTGTCCCTAAAAGCCATAACAAAGAGCCAGAATTCCCACAGGGCCATTTTATGAAAGATTTTTCCTGGGTTTTTTTATGCTGTTAGTCTTGGGATTAGAGAGAGAAATAACCTTACTGCCCTCTACCAGAAATACATAGCAGATCAAAGCTAAATTAAAAGTTAACTTTTAATGGCAACTTCAAGAAATGTAATTCCAAGCTATATTGTCTTGGCAGGCATGACTTCTTAGCAGATATTTCTCGGGATTTGCAGCATATATCACATGTAGATTCAAATATATACATATATAAACATTTATTTGGCTTTGCAGGGAGAAATGTCTGTCCCATTTTCTCTCTGACATTTCAACTGACTAATGGGATACCTTTAGCAGGGTAAAAACTGGTCGACCTGAAAGATTCCTGCTGAACTCAGTCAACTGGCTGAACATGACCTTCGCGGCTGTTTCTGCTTTCAAGGTCACTACAAACCCTATAAACTGTTTTCCTTTCCATCCCTCATAGGATTAAACAGCAATATGGTCAAGAATAACTAACTTAAATATAAGTCTCCAGAGAAACTCAAAAACCAATAAATACATCCAATGGGGAGATAAAAGGTATAGAATAAGGTCCATTCAGGGTCATATCCAAGGACTATGGCTCCTATTCTGCTGTAGTTTGTTACACCTCTTGCTAAAGGCAGACCGTTACATTGTACATTTAGAATCTCTGAATTCTCTAGAATCACCAACCCCTGCTTTCCTTTTTGGCAGAACATGCTTCTTATAGGATTAAATGAATCAGATAGGAAGATGGCATTATGTCTTTGATGTTCTGAACTAGAGCTGTTCAGCCTGCAGCCTAGACACTATGAATTAGGACTGTAAGAAAGAAAGGATTTATTCCTTTCTCCGTTACAAATTTAGAAACCCCAGACTGAGAATGATGGGAACATGAACAGCTATAAAAAAATGTGGTTTTTTCACCAGTCACTCAGGGCACACTTAGTGGTTGAGAGCAAAAAGTAGAAACTGTGGCTCAAGTATATGTTTGTCCCTACCTATGGTTAAGCAAATCGGGAATTATTTTTTTTATGTAGCAGTGACTGCCAAGGAATCTCTGGGAACAGGTGAAACAAAATGTGCCATAACTTCACTTTCCCCACAGCCATTTATTCTGTACTCAGGGAAAAAGAGTCACAGCATGTGAGTAGGCTGAAATTCAGGACTGCCACACAGCAGGGAATCCCTAGTAGTAATTTATGAGAGATTTCTGCTTACTTTCACCATGTACAGTTCAAGTAGAGTCAAGCTGCTGAGGGAACCTTTTCCAAGGACCTACTTTTGCCCTTGGATTTCAGAAGAGTGTTATGTGTTCATGAAAGCAAACATGAACACACTGACTGTTCACTGCATAACATGATTTAAACATATCCAAGCATTTCTCTACCAACCCTTCCCTCATACTTTCAGCTACAGAGCATGTTCCAAGATGCATGGGCATTTGGATATTTTCTCTTCTCTCCTGGCCCAGTCTCCTTACGGAGAAATAAACAGCAGTGTCAAAAACTTTACAAAATACCTTTCTTCAAATTTCCAGATTAGTTCTGAAGGCTCAAATTCTCCTTCTTCCTAGTGGGCTAGAAGTGCTGACTTTACAGTTGTTTTGAACTGTAAGAACAGCCCTAAGCAGTCGTAGAAAGGCTAAGAGTCTGGACCAGAATATCTGGAATGGTTTCAGAAAATCATCGCAAATTTCTTATGTTATACCATCTCATGTTTCCAAAGGAATAACATCCACTGCTTTGGTGCTGTGCAGTGCAGCTGTGTGTCTATTCAAAAGTACATTTGAAAACTGCAAAATCAGCAGGCTTCATTTGCATGCAGTTCTGGGTTCTCAAATAGGTCTAATTTAGCAAATACCCCACAGGAATAGGAAACACTATGAACATATTGAGATAATTGAGAAAATTCAGGGGAAAAATGCAGGGAGTTATTATGTACACTAATTATTATTTCTCTCACTTATTCCAATTTGTTTCGCCTGCTTTTGTTTGACTGTTCCTTTTTTGTTCTTATGTTTCTTCCTCTATTAACCTATGAAACAATGGCTTATGAGATACAATTAAAAAATAACTTGTAAAATTTATTTTAATACAAGAATTATGTATTGCTATGGTATTTTGGTGGCATTTCCAATTACACATTAGAATAAAGCCTATAAGGATTATGAATCTTCCTATTTTAAAAAGATTGTCATCTGCGGTTAGGAGGAATTTTTTTCCCTCTACAGAAGATACTATATGGCACATTTAGGTGCATAAAAAGGATTTCATGCCTCTGTCTGAAACACTGGGTTAGGTATTTATTCATCAATTCATTCTATTTCAGTAATACTTGAGGAGCTCAATCAGGTGAACTATTGTGCTGTGCACTGAACAAATGAAATCCAAAGTCCTTGATCCAGAATATTTGCAATGAATGATGCAACTGTAGAATTAAATATTCTTTCTATTCGGTGTCTAAACAGACAATTAACCTTTTCCCAGCGTGGTAGTTTTTGAGACTTGGTCAGGTCAGTGAACTATCAGTAAAGAAAAATATGAAATGCAATTATGTCAACTTGTAAATTGATGACATTCTTTTTGCAGTTGCTGCGAATCTTTCCAGAGTAACAATGAAAGAAATCTGGTCCCTACATAGTCACCCAGTATTTGATTGTATGCTCTATTCAGCATTTCATGTTAAGCAATACAGTGAGAGTTCAAAAACATCACTTCTGGCACATGATACCTGTGAAGAAGACTGTCTGTTAGGTGGCCATACGATACTATCGGTGACACTTACTCAAGCAATACCTGCTCCTGTGTGGAAAACAGGTTTGTCCTACATACTTGCATATAAAAATGCTCTTTAGGTTCTCTTTGCATGCTACTTATATTTGGAACTGATCTGATTAGGCATGTCTTCTCAACCCTTGGGTGCACCCTATTTCCCCCTTGTATTAGTTGGCACTGCAGACCAAGCCAGCTCTGCATCTTCACTGCCTGAAGGAGAGCCTAAGGATTCATGTCACAAGGAAGTCCAAATAATTAACTTCTTCAGGCCTCTATTTGTATATCATGCTTGAAGTGGTTGATGTGCAGACAGAAGGAGGCATTATTTTATGTGAAAGAAATTTCCTAAATTTCCTAAGCCCCTAGAAAACTCTGGAATAATTATAGTAGTTCCACTGTTGCAATAATTTGCATTTAGAAACAAAAAAAAAACACCAAAAAATCATCTTCTAGACTGAATAAAACCTGACTTCCTTATTTTTGCATAGTTATACCACAGCATAACTCAACATGCCCGCATGTCTCTTGTCTCCATGTTTCCCCTGTCTTTGCATACTATTTTTCTTTAGATAATATGTCCTTCATCAGCCCTTCTTTTCATGTCTTTCCAAGACCTTAATTAAAAACTACTGTTCTACATTTTAATAGATTACTCTAAAGCATGCAACAAAGCACAACATGTTAGCACCATGAAGATAATCAGTTAAGGGCTGGAGGGGGACAAGAGATAGGGAAAAAAAAATGTCTTTCTCCCGGTCAACAGAAAATCTTTTTGTTTCTTATGGTCTTTCTTTTAGAGCCTTACTCAAAAATATTTGTATACAATACAGAAAGCAGAAAAAGTATGAGCCATACATTCATAAAACACAAACAAAGAAAAAAATCACTGCTGAGTATGAGGGGTGCTTTTTTGTTTGTTTGTTTGTTGTGTTTTGTTCTGTGTTTTTTTCCTGGCTGAAAGCTGTTTCCTGGGTCCATTTCCAAAGAACTAAACATATAATTATATAACATGTAATTACTCAGCTTTCCAATTATATACAACAGGGTCAGAAATTCCCTTCATTTGCATGAAAGGACTAATGAAATGGGTCTCAACACCTGGTCCTTGCTTGAGGAAAGCAAATTTATTCAATGAAATCCAAGGGTAAAAAAATAGCATTAGTGTTTTGTATTCTCATTTTTGCCAACAATTTTCTTAATAAAAATTAGAATAATGAAGTAGAATTAGAGTGGAAGGCTCAGAACTCCTGAGTTCCTTGATGCTCCTAAGGACAGATAAGATACTTAAGGCAGCGAAGAATTAGAATTACTCTCCTAATTCTCCCAAGCTACCAAGAGAGCTGCAGTCTGGCATATCCCATTATGGAAGCCTATTACAGGGTATGTCCAAAACAGAAAAATAGATGGCCTATTCCACAAAAAAAGACTATTTACATTCTAAACAAGTGCATTCACCCTATTAGCATCTACACTTTTTTTTACCAGATACTAGGTAAAAGTCCATCAGGATTTTGAAACAAAAGCCACATCTTTTAGATTTCAGGTGGCCAAGAAGGCCAATGGCATCCTGGCTTGTGTCAGCAATGGCGTGGCCAGCAGGGACAGGGAAGGGATCTGACCCCTGGACTCGGCACTGGTGAGGCCGCCCCTCGATTCCTCTGTTCAGTTTTGGGCCCCTCACTACAAAAAGGACATTGAATGACTCGAGCGTGTCCAGAGAAGGGCAACGGAGCTGGTGCAGGGTCTGGAGCACAGGTCGTACGGGGAGCGGCTGAGGGAACTGGGGGTGTTTAGTCTGGAGAAGAGGAGGCTGAGGGGAGACCTCATCGCCCTCTACAGCTCCCTGAAAGGAGGGTGCAGAGAGCTGGGGATGAGGCTCTTTAACCAAGTAACAAGCAATAGGACAAGAGGGAATGGCCTCAAGCTGCACCAGGGAAGGTTTAGACTGGATATTAGGAAGCATTTATTTCCAGAAGGGGTTGTTGGGCATTGGAATGGGCTGCCCAGGGCAGTGGTGGAGTCCCCATCCCTGGAGGTGTTTAAGAGTCGTGTTGACATAGTGCTGAGGGATACGGTGCAGTTGGGAACTGTCAGTGTTAGGTCAATAGTTGGACTAGATGATCTTCAAGGTCTTTTCCAACCTAGCTGATTCTGTCATTCAGTGATTCCTTTATCAAAAGTTCCTAGTGTAAATTTCCAGTCCACTGGCATAAATAGAATTCTTAAGTAGTCTCAGTATGGTCAAGTTTTTATGAAAGTTCTTTCTAAACTCTAGACAACCAAGTTGCATGATTTTTTTCAGTTAGAAAAAAATTAAAGCATTCATTCATTGCTTAGAAAACACTGTGATATTTTCATATGGAGCAGCCAATCATCATTTTATTCATGTGGAATGCCATCCACAGCTATTTGATTCATTGCCAACTTACATCAGAATAAAATGCATCAGCTAAAGGCAAAAAATCCTTTTTCCTTTTGTTGATCAGTAATATGAGTCAGCAAAGCATTAAAAGAGTGAACATTTGTCATATATCCTACAAATTCAAAGCCAAGTGTTGGAGACAGAGAAAAAAGCTACTTACAGATCTTCTGAAGATTTTTGCCATATTTATGCTAAATCCTTCAGAGTGTAAAGATAAAGTCTGGCAGCTACAGTGAAATTTGCAATGGTTAGCAAGGTCCTTAAGTTCACTTTATGTTCAAGGTAGAAAGAACACTAAGGAGGAAGGAAACATCTAAGGAGAAGGAAACATCTAAGCCAGCCAACAAATTTAGTAGACTTAAGCCTGGCTGGTATCTGCCCTTTCTTTGAAATTTGGTTGCCTGCCTGCACCTTTGAGTTGGTAATTCCATGTGAAACTACAGTTTTCAGAAAGATTTAATTTTTTAGGCTTTCTCTTTCATGTTTTACTTTAAAAAAATAATCAGAGAAGGATTTTTGTAAACTGCCCTGCTACAGTTACATTAATCCTACCAAATGAGTATTTTATTTGCCCAATTTTTTTATCCAATCTGGATCTTTGTCATCACGAGTTCAGAAACAATTATCATAATAGAAACAAATCTAGGAAATATTGTTCTCATGGGAGAAAAATTAAACAAAATAAGCTTCAAATTTGGCATGTGTAGGCAAATATTAGCTACAGTAAGAAACTACTGAGATGTGTAATGAAACTACACTGATTTGTACCAGCTGATATCTAGTTCAGTACATTCAGTCTAGTGATACCATGAGTCACTGCCCATGAGGGTTATTCCTTTGACCCTCAGCATTTTTGAGGTCTATGATCTCTTATTATTAGCAACATCTGTTCCTGAAACTGTGTTACTTAGCCCTAACCCCCTGAGCCCAGTAACTGAGCCCCACAGGTCATTGAGTAATTCAATCTCAAGGCCCTTGTTTTATTAAAGATTCTTTCCAATAATCCTTTACTGTCTTCATCAGCTTCCCCTACTGTAGGTTTCCTCTTAATGAGATTTACTCTACCTTTTTGAAATTATTTCAGTTTCTATCTTCCTTCCCTCTAATTTTCAAGTCTCTTATGTACTTTTAGTGATTACTATATAGTCTTTTTTTTCCATCACTCTCTATTTCACATCATTAGTACTTAGAACTACTAAACAACTTTTTAACCCCCCCCCCCCAATGTCTGTTTTTCATGAGAGAAAGAGACCATCTCAATTTTAAGTCATTAATATCATTAATATGTCTTCAGTTTTTAATTCCCATCATATTGTTCACAATACTTAAGATGCTACTACTTCAAGTACAATTCTGTCTGGCATATGGATGTGTTTCAACTTAGTTCATCTGCACCTGGTTGAATATGTGTTGGGATGTTTTCTCCAATTATCTAACTGATGAAGAACAGTAACACAGGTAGCTCATCTCCCCATTATGCTGCTCTGAGCCACTTCTTCCTCTCAGTCACATAAGCACATCTTATTTTTATTATATTTCATATACTTAGATTAAAAATAATTTATATGTAGCAATATTGCAGACTGATATCTGTTTCTTCCTTCTGTGATCATAGTTATATTAGGATTGTTATACTAGTTTCAATTAACCTATCTTTTTCTCCACTGCAAAGTTTCATATTTGGGACATATCAAAGTTCACAGGATTTAAAATTAATCTTAGATTTTCTATATTGATCCCTTTTAAAGCTAAATAAACCTTTCCTTATACTGAGCAGAATGCTAGAGCTATTTAGAAACTCATCCATCTGATTCACTCCTCCCACAACACATTCTTCTTGTGCTTTCTCTTATGTATTTTCCATTATTAACAAAGGCGTTTATCACACCACTACTCATTCTAAAGTCTAAGCAGGTTGCCTCAACTTCTGGAAATAAGCTCACAAACATTTTCTAATTGCCACATACCTGGCTTTTTATTCAAAGAGTGATTCAAAGCTTTTTTGTAAGACACATCAAGTAATTACTGATACTTTGATCATAGCTTAGAGGTGTATAATATATTCCATATAATAATGGAATGTAATATACAAATTGAAGGAAAGTTTGTAAACTGGGTGGGGTTTTAAAAACAGGTGACAATTAAAATTACTAACCACCCAAACCAAAGGAGGAAATACAGAATCATTTAACACTGTTACAGCAACTTCCTCAAGCCAATGCTTTCCTAGTAAGAGTCATGTAGAATCCTGATGCTTTTGCGGCCCTGAAAAAGAAAAGAAAGTACCTTAGATTTAATAAGATTTTGAAAAGTTATAAGCTGTTCACGTGTTGGATGTTATTGTAGTCAGAACTAGGCATGTCTGAGAATAACCATGTTTATCTCAGCCTTTTGGAAAAATCTGCTAAACTCACTTCACTGATCTTTCAGAGCTGGTATACACCAAAATACATCTGTCAGAGAGAAAACAGGCTTTCCAAACTCTTCAGGGGGTCTGTGGGACTTTTAAGCTATTTATTTGAAATTTATCTTTAAAAGGTAGTCTTTTTTTTTTTTTCTAGCTCATGTCCTCATTAAAAGGTTGAAGGGAACATAGATGAAAGAGAAAAATGTTTTTTTAAAAAAATCTTCCTAACTACATATGTACAACAGCACAAAGTTCAGTATATTTTACATAGCAGAGACCTATCAAACTGAGAAAGGATAAAAAAAAAAAAAATCTGCTAAAGAACATACGATGGACCCAACGTCTTCCAACATATTTAAAAATGCTTACATTTCAATCCATGGTAAATCTTGCAAAGATCTCTACTGCTGTGAAGTGGCTGCTTTTATGTAAAGATGCAGAAAGACTACAGAGACCAGATATCACCTTCAATTTTATCATGCTCTGAACTACAAAGTACAAACGGAAGAGAAGTACTCTTAAATTTACAAGGATGCAGGTTTCTGTGGAATGTAGCACTAGAAAAGTCCTAACACTTTTAACCAAAAGATCGTATTTCTTCAATGCAATGAATCAGCTTCACGATGCTTCATTGGGAAAGCACATTTTATCTCTATGACTTCAACAGTAACTTCTGAATCCAGAGGTAGATGTATCTGCCTTTTTCTCTGTATTTTTTGCATTGAGCTAAATTAAGAATAGTGGCTCAGGTCCCTGTAGACCAAATTAAAAAGAAAATATATCTGTACCTGTTTTAAGAACATTCATATCTTTGACGATTTAATGGAGACTCATCCTCCTCTCCCCTCTTCAGCAAACAATGGTGTGATAATCACCTAATAGCTGTCTTCAGTCACAGAGTTGTAATTATAGAAATAACCTAATAATACCCAGTAGCTTGCTATTTTTTTATCAGCATCATAAGGTATTTTTCCAGATGACTATAGAATAGCTTTATGTAGGACTCTTTGAGTTTCAAAACTAGGTTGTGAAAGAAAACTAACATAAAAAGTAAGATTACTTTTTACATCTGGGTAATAAAGAAACATTTAGAAGAGTGGGAAAAGTTTTCTTTCTCTATTTTACTTGAATAAAGAAGCTGTTTTACAAACAATTATTACATTTTAAGAATGAGGCAGAAAGGAGGGAGGAAAACCAATTTCCATTTAGAAGATATTTAAATAACTTTGTCATGGTTCATCCAGAGCTGCCATTTCAAAATGTATCTGAAGTGACATATAATTTCATTTTCTTTCATATTCATCTACTGCCGAACTCAGTATGAAACTGATTATAATTCTAACAGGTCTCCATTATCCAAAGATACACTAGCATTTAGAAATTCCTAGTCAGTGAGGGTATCTGGCCTCATATTATCCAGATGCTTCAACCAGAGATTTGATTCTAGTCACTGTTCTCAAAAAGATTCCAGTATAGCTTTTAGCACTGGCTGTTTAAATTATATCATAATCCAGGTTGGTTAGGATCTATGTTTAAGAACTCTGCTTCAGATGTTGCTCTCCTGCAAACACAGATCAAAGTTTCTACTTGGCATCAAACATTCCCAGCTAGTGTTAAGAAAAAGAGAAACGGAATATTCACAGTCCCTCTCCTCCTTTTAAAAGAATTCTGAAGTTGTTACACATTTAGTGGGAACATCTGGATCCATGGATAAAAGAACACAGCTGTCTTATATGATTTATGATTCCATTTTCCTGTCTTTACCCGGGGCCAATTTCAGTCTTTTTTCACTCTCACTCCCCACCTTTAACTCATATAACTTTGTCATTTTTAAAGTATTTTAAGATGGTTCTCACTTTCTGACTGTCCCAATAAATCCACCTTCAATTCTTTATGCTTGTTACTACAATATCTGTTCAACTAACAGATATATTAGTCTTTGAAGAGACACATTCCAAGCAGAGCTACTTTTTAATAAAACTAACAAAATAATTATGCTTGAATTTGAATACAAATTTTTCTTTTTATGATTTTGTACTTTAATATATTTCATGTTTCTGTCAATTCAGCTAAGCAATGTAAAAAAGAAAAATTGATGCTATTTTTATCCTATCAAAAACTATGTCTAATGGTTCATAATTACAGTTGGACTTGATGATCTTAAAAAGAATTTTCCAACATAAATGATTCTATGATAATATTTAGGCAAGTAATATGAAAAGTTATTTCTGTTATAATTTTTGTTTTCTTTATAAAAACATAAACTAATTGCATTCAGATTAGAAATTATTTACCATTGGTTCTTCAGCACATTACTAACAGATGTGTGAAAAATAATTCAGAGTGCAATTTTCTGACATTTTTTGTCTAAACTCAAGTACATTAAAATTTTTATTATTTTAACACTATTTTAATTCTGCCTATGCAGTTTTAACAATACAGCAACCCTGATGCAGTAAAGCACAGGCTGGAATACAGCTTCTTTGCTTGAGGACATTACAAAGCACTGCACTTTAAAATCAGCAGAATGCTGTTTACATTAGAAGTTAAATCATTGTAACTATATAGTAGCTGTTATACTGGGACAAAAAAGATGTCAGATCTTAAGATCAGACATTGATAATAGGGTAAAGATGTCTTCAATAGCTCCAAATTTTTGAGCCCTGGGATTAAATATAGGCTGTTCTTGAAAGGTATTATAACTACCACCTCTGAGCTATTCAGCATCAAGAGACCTGCACAGAATCACTCCATGTGAGGACAACAGTGCTTTTAAGTTCACCAAGACATTTCCATTATTTCCAACATACATAAGAAGAACTGTGTTATGCCCAGAATTAATTTGTGCTCACATTATTTTGTAGGAATAGAATAAATGGTTTTAGTAATTTAGACCATTCTTGAACTGCAATGGGAAAAAATTAATCCAGAAGTGTTCCAAAAACTGGAAAAGTTTGGTTAAATTTAAAGGCATGTAGTTAAAAATAAATCCATAGGTATTTCTTCTTACTATATTTATTTGTAAACCATTATACCAGCTTATCAAAATACCATTTTTTTTTTTTTTTTTTTTTTTTTTTTTTTTAAGAATAAACCAAACAGAAATTGCAAACAATTCTAAAAATATTCCAGTAAATGTTATCTCCCTTTTATCACCGACATACCTATAGCAGCTTTTCTTGTTGCCCTTGATGTTCCTGGCTGGATTTAAATCTATCTTTGGCCTTCCTAACCTGATCCCTGGCTGCTTGGTCAGTTTCTCTCTATTCCTCCCAGGCTGCTTGTCCTTGTTTCCATCCTCTGTAGGCTTCTTTTTTGTGTTTGGGCTTGTCCAGGAGTTCTTTGTTCATCCATGCAGGCCTCCTGGCTTTTTTGCTTGACTACCTCTTTGTCGGGATGCATTGCTCTTGAGCTTGGAGGAGGTGATCCTTGATTAGTAATCAGCCTTCTTGGTCCTCTCTTGCCTACAGGGCTTTATCCCATGCTACTTTGCAAAGCAGATCTCTGAAGAGTACCAAGTCTGCTCTCCTGACATCTAGGGTAGCAAGCTTACTGTGTACCCTCCTCATTGCCTTAAGGATTTTGAACTCCAGCATTTCATGGTCACGGCAGCCAAGGCTGCCCTTCAGCTTCACACTCCCCACCAGAACGTCTTTACTGCTGAGAACAAGGTTCAGCATAGCACCTCTCTTTGTTGGCTCCTTGATCACTTGGAGAAGAAACCTGTCATCAGTGTATTCCAGGAACCTCCTGGATTACTTATGCTCTGCCCTGTTGTCCCTTCAACAGATATTGGGGTTGTTGAAGTCCCCCATGAGGACCACAGCTTATGAACATGGATGGGGCTGCTCCTATCTGTCTATAGAGGGCCTCATCCACTTGGTATTCCCGGTCAGGTGGCCTCTAGCAGACTCCCACTACACCTTCTGTCCCTGCCTTCCCTTTAATCATGACACATATGCTCTTGGTCAGGTCCTCATCCATCCCCAGGCAGAGCTCCATGCACTCCAGTGGGCTATTGACATAGAGGGAGACACCGTCTCCTCTTCTCCCCTGCCTGTCCTTCCTAAAGAGCCTGTATCCTTCCATTTCAACACTCCAGTCATAGGAGCCATCCCACCACGTGTCCGTGATGCCAATAAGAACATAGTCCTGCAGGCGTGTGTCCATCTCTAGCTCATCTTCTTTATTTCCCATACTGTGTGCATTTACTTAGAGGCATTTCTGTTGGGTGACTGATGAAGCTGACTTACGGGCTGCAGTGCATGGAATTTATTTGTGCTGCTTGTCAGGTGCTCTCCTGCTGACCTGTGACCCCTCATAAGGCTCTGGGCATCTCTTGCTGGCACTGGCAACAAACTGGTAGGAGAGGGATGGAATAAGGTTCCCATCCCCTGGCATCTTTAGTTTAAAGCCCTCTTCACCAGCTTGGCAAGCCTATGATTGCAGAAGCTTTTCCCCTTCTCTGACAGATGGACCCATCAGCCCCTAGTAGTCCAGAGTGCTCAAAGCAAGTCCCATGGTCTAAGTAGCCAACCCCCTGGCTGTGGCACCAGTCTCATATCCAATTGGTCCTAACTGGTCCTTTCAAACCCCTTTTGTTTGACCAGGAGAATGGATGAGAAAACTACCTGTGCTCCAGAATCCCTTACCGCCACTCTCATGGCTCTGTAATCCTTCCTGATACTCCTCAGACTGCTCCTGGCTGCATCACTGGTGCTCACATGAAAGAACAGCAGTGGATAATCATCAGTGGACTGTAAGAAGCTCATCAGTCTCTTGGTGAGAGCCCAATACAAGTCCCAGGTAAGCAACACACCTCATTACAGAGCATGTCAGGTTGGCAGATGAGTGCCTCCATTCCTCGCAGAAGGCTCACCTACTACTGTCACCTGTCACCTTTCTTAGTTGCTCTGGTTGTTCTACGAGATGCAGGTGGGGCTGCCTTACTCAGCTCCAGTGTCTCTCCTGATGTGATGGGTCTTCCCTCTTCAATCTGCAGGGTGGTGAAGTGGTTCTCCAGGGTACCTTAGGCTTCAGGGCTATTCTCTTCCTCCTGATTCTGCTACTTATTTTTTGGCTTCTTAAAGGGATATTTGCTACATCAGAATATCTTCAACTTACACGTCTATGGTTCAAAACACAGTAAACAGGTTTCTAAGCAAATAAGAGAAGGAAAAACAATAGCACTAACAAAAATTGGTATGCTTTTAAAAGGTGGTATTTGTCTTCAATGACCTTCTCCACAAATCAGAAGGAATAGCAGCTCAGAACATTGCCCAGAGGAAAAAATAAAAATACTCCAAAGCAGTTACTGCAAAAGCTGTAATAGCATGTCATTCCTTTCAAATCATACAAAAAATTTAGCATATAATGTTAGCAGTATTTTTTTAGGCCAAACCATTTCACATTCCCCCTCCCATTTTAAAAATGTAGAAAGGCACTACAGGATCACAGAATCATCAAGGTTGGAAAAGACGTTTTAGATCATCCAGTCCAACCATTAACCTAACACTGACAGTTCCCAACTACACCAGATCCCTCAGCTCTATGTCAAACTGACTCCTAAACACCTCCAGGGATGGGGACTCCACCACTGCCTTGAGCAGACCATTCCAATGCCCAACAACCCATTCTGTAAAGAAATGCTTCCTAATATCCAATATAAACCTTCCCAGGTGCAACTTGAGGCCATTCCCTCTTGTCCTATTGCTTGTTACTTGGTTAAAGAGGCTCATCCCCAGCTCTCTGCACCCTCCTTTCAGGGAGCAGTAGAGGGCGATGAGGTCTCCCTCAGCCTCCTCTTCTCCAGACTAAACACCCCCAGTTCCCTCAGCCGCTCCCCGTACGACCTGTGCTCCAGACCCTGCACCAGCTCCGTTGCCCTTCTCTGGACACGCTCGAGTCATTCAATGTCCTTTTTGTAGTGAGGGGCCCAAAACTGAACAGAGGAATCGAGGGGCGGCCTCACCAGTGCCGAGTCCAGGGGTCAGATCCCTTCCCTGTCCCTGCTGGCCACGCTATTGCTGACACAAGCCAGGATGCCATTGGCCTTCTTGGCCACCTGGGCACACTGCTGGCTCCTGTTCAGCCAGCTGTCAATCAACACCCTAGGTCCCTCTCTGACTGGCAGCTCTCCAGCCACTCCTCCCCAAGCCTGTAGCGCTGCTGGGGGTTGTTGTGGCCCAAGGGCAGCCCCCGGCATTTGGCCTTATGGAAACTCCTCCAGTTGGGCTCAGCCCATGGCTCCAGCCTGTCCAGGTCTCTCTGCAGAGCCTCCCTACCCTCGAGCAGATCAACACTCCCACCTAACTGGGTGTCATCTGCAAACTGACTGAGGGTGCACTCAATCTCTTCATCTAGATCATCAATAAAGATGTTAAACAGGAGTGGCCCCAAAACCAAGCCCTGGGGGACACGACTCCTGACCGGCTGCCAACAAGATTTAACTCCATTCACCACCACTTTTTGGTCCTGGTCGTCCAGCCAGTGTTTTACCCAGTGAAGCGTGTGCCCATCCAAGCCACGAGCAGCCAGTTTCACCAGGAGAATGCGGTGGGAAACGGTGTCAAGGGCCTTACTGAAGTCAAGGTAGACAACATCCACAGCCTTTCCCTCATCCAATAAGCAGGTCACCCTGTCGTAGAAGGAGATCAGGTTTGTCAAGCAGGACCTGCCTTTCATAAACCCATGCTGACTGGGCCTGAGCATCTGGTTGTCCCACACGTGTTGTGTGATGGCACTCAGATGAGCTGCTCCATCAATTTCCTGGGCACCAAAGTCAAGCTGACAGGCCTGTGATTTCCCAAATTATCCTTCTGACCCCTCTTATATATGGGGATCCTCTTGGTTGTATTTCCAGCAGATGTCTGGGAAGTTAAAGTCTAAAACAAGGGCAAGCTATCGTGAGATTTCTTCTAAGTGCCTATAGAATATTTCATCCACACCTCTGTCCTGGTTGGGTGGCATATATTAGACTCCTACTACAATATCCACCCTGTTGGCCTTCCCCCTGATTCTAATGCAAAGACATTCCACCCTGTCTTTATTATTCTTGTGCTTGAAATTAATCTCTTTTTAAAGGGTACTTCACACATGCTTTCAGTCAGATACTTCATGCATAAAGAGCACCAGCCGCAGCATTAGAAGTTCTGTTAGGAGATATTGCCTATGGATATGGAGTTTCTTTAATAAGAGTGATCATTACAAAAATAAAATTTGACAGATCTATGCTAGCTGACTTTCAAAAAAATCTAGTGTCACATATTATATAATGAATACAAGTGAAAAAGATCTGCAAGGTAGGTGAGATTGATCTTTACTTAAGGTGGCACTAGTGACACAGAATTCTAGGTAATCTCTTCACAATATAATAGTTTGTTGAAGTCCAACCTTAGTCCTGCTTAGATCACTAGTAGAGATACTGCATAAGTATTCAGGAGAAACTGGTTGCCTTTTTTGAGTAGCTTAGTTTGAACAGATTAGTCAACAACCAGTAGAGGCTGTGAATTTAATGACTTAATTTTACCCAGTAAACTGCATTAAAATCCATTCTGTCTGAATAGTTCCAGTTTATCAGATAAAGGCTCCAGATGGTTCCATATAACTACTATATTATTTACTGCTATAACTACTATAAGTATTTACTGCTGCCTCAATCTTTCTTTAAGTTCATCAGCTGTTATTTTAACTTTAATTCCAAGGTCACTGGTAAAAATACTGAAGTCAACCCTAGTATTACTGCTTCTATTACAGCCCTATTAAAACACCCCCATTCAATTCTGATTCCTCTCTGACATCTATGTTTTAAGATCCCTCGCCTGGACAGCACAAATTCTATGGAATATGTGCTTTATCCTTGCAGATAAAACAGTTCACATGATATGATGAGTAATGCGTGTCTAAGCATGTTTATTTTTTCCATCAAAATATGAAACGAATTCATACTTTTATAACTAAATGATTTATGCCTACTTTTCAAGACATTTAAATATTGTACATTGACTAATCATAATTATTTCTCTCATTTTCTAATTATTTATTGGTAGAATCATGTGTGAGCTTGACATCTTTCTAATCAGCCTACAGTTGCTTAGGTCATCTTGATTGCCCAGCTGGAAATTATGGTAACAAGAATTTGATTAGATTTCTAGAATGTCCTTGGTATTTTAAAACATGTTAATAATCATCATCAATGGACTAGACATTTTGTTAGCTATCTGTTCACAAAGATCCACAGTGTACTTTGCTGCTAAAGGACTGTAGAGTAGTTCGTCACTTATATAACCATACCATTTTTATTCTTTCAAAATAAAGATGAGAGAGATTTATTAAAAGATTGCATTTTCATTTTTACTAAGAATGCTTTATCTTTTCCATCTTCTATTGGCTAACGATGTTACTAGGGTTTTTTTTTTCACCTAATACATTTTAAAATGTCCTTTTTTGGGTGCCTTGACCAATGTGCCTTGCCCTAACAGCCTTGTTTACTTTTAGGAATTTTATTCACATCATAGTATGTGAAGTGCTACTTGAAGTGCTAAGGCTTGGACAACCAGCCCAAGCCAGAGCTGACCTATAGATGAATCCTGTATATTTTATAACTGATAACCCTTATGCTAATAGGTATTTTACTAAGTTATAACAAACCACCTATTCTGATGTAAAAGGTGGAAGTGTTGAAGCCTGAGCAACAGGCCCTAAACCGAAACTGTTAACTCAGTATGTAATCATTAATGAAACAAGCATGGAAGATGTAGCTAACTTAATTGTATCTTTCCCTTCCTTTGTATGTGAATAGAATGAGGGAGTCATGGAGACAGTTGTCTGTCCCCAAGGCCTGATGTGAGACCTCGTGCATAATCCAGTCAAATAAGCAGAGAAACTCCCTTAGCTTCTTCCTTGAGCCCTGGCCAGGCTCTGGTGGGAACCTAATGTGAGACTGAAACCAGGTATTTCCGCTTAAAACAAAGGTGCCAGCTATTCTGGCTCGCTGATTTTGGGGTATGTAAGGTTGGACCTGCTCACAGCGACTTTGGCAGCCTCACCTACGGGTGGATGCACGGCGTAGGATTTCCCCCTTGCCGGGACAGGCTCCCCAAACCCTCGCTGTGACCGGGGCTGCCCAGCCACTGCAGGGCTGGGTGATGGCAACGTGTGCAAGTGGTGATGTACCTTTCTTAATCACTATTGTCTCTCTCAGGTGGTAATGATTTGATGCATTACCCTGTATTTTCCTATTTAAATGCACTATTCTATCTTTTCTTACTGTATGTTTTCTGTATTATTCTGTTATATTATTTAGTTATTTCTAGTAAAATGCGCCTACTCTTTTCACTCTGGTGTCTGAGTTTAATTGGTATCACTAATCAGCAAAACACTACTGAATACTTATTTTATCCATTTATAAACTATTGGGTTTTTAATAGCTGTTTTTGGTTTGCCTTTGAAATTTCATGCATATTTATTTAAAAATGCCTAACTCCATGATGAAGAACCTACTAAACAGAAATATATCAGAAGATCGTTTTATGTTACACAACGTGCAGAACAAAAAAAAACTCACTCTACAAGGAAACTTTTGCAAATGTGTTTATGACAAAAGAAAAAGCTTGCAAACCCCAGAACATAAGGACACCGTCAAACATTTAAGAAGAGGTAAAAGTACTCACATACCTTGTCAACAGTATGTCTTTTATAACCATGAAATTTGTAAAAATCATTACTATTTTTTATAAATGCTATTATGGGAAAATTACTTTTTTTTACTAGAGGTGAATTCTGTTTCTAATAAGTCAGTGATTAAATTTATGGGATTCCACCCAAACCATGAGTTTCATTTATTATGAGAATTTTCCACTTCATAAGAACTGGAAAAAATCAAACTTCTTATTTCTGTGGTAGGTGAGAGGAATCTGTATTTGTCTTTTATGTCTAAGGGAGAAAGCTTATTTTTGTCTTTATTGTTGTTTCTATATGGAACAACACTTCTTTTTTGAACTTTCAAAAAATTGTATCTACTCAGTTCAGGACATCATGGTTAAGTTTTAATGCATTGCTTACATCTCCTTTGTCTGACTGCTATGATCTTCCATCTCTCCATCTAAAATTTCCTAAACTCTTGAAATGCTGAAGTTAACTTAATCATCTTAAAAGTCATGAAACAGTAAACTCTGGTGTTTTTTTCCAACAAAGTGATTTAGTTGTCTTTATTCACAAAGACCCAGAAGTGTACTTTGCAATGAGAACCTGCAAAGAGTGCTTCAAGTTCAAACGTGAAAGCCTACACAATTTTCCATTTATTTGACGAGATTACCAAAAAATACTTATCAAACATTTTCATTTAACAGAAAGAGATTACAAAACCACTACCAGAGTTTAGTTATTTGTAACTAGCCTTCACCAGAAATTAAGCATCCAATCTGGAGATGCTTAAAATATAATACCACCTCACTTTTCCATTGTGCATCCTTTCTCCTTACTTCTTGCACTGTGAGGTTTGCTTATTGGCTTTTAACTGGAGGCTTGGAGTCAGCATCATAATGCAAAAACTTTATTGACAAATCAGAGATCCTCTTTTAAAAATCAGTAATTCTGCTTAACAAAGATTCTGCATTTTAACACTGGAAAAAAAAACAAAAACAAAAACAAAAACAAAACAATTTCCAGGCAACTTGTCAATTTACCAGCTTGTGTTTTGAGTATATGCAGCCCTAGAGTACAGTATAATTAATTGCTAAAACAGATAACAAAGGTTTAGGTTCCTGTACTGGTTAACATTATCAATGGCCTGTTATTTTTTACATTGTCAATCTATTTCTTTTTTTTTTTTTTTCTTTTTTTTTTTTTTTTCTTGAATTGATCAATAGAAAGACCCAACTGTTATAAACAGCACTGAATTTGATGTCTTTAACATTGCTTAAGGGGGAGAAGTCAAACGACAGATGGAAAGATCAAGTGGTGCAATGGTGTTTCTGTCATAATTAAGTTTTATGAAGACAAGACTGGTTGTCCATAATAAGCAACAGCCTGTTTAGACATTTAGCAAATAACCAAACATGCTCTGTAAAGTGTGATTTTTTTTTTTTTCTTCTGCTTACACACCTGTGGAAAATAGATTTGAATTTATGTTCAGTTTAGCAGGAAGAAAAGAACACATGGTCTTCTTCCCCATTTAAAAAAAAAAAAAAAAAAAAAAAAATCAAAAAAAACCCAAAAGTTGCAGACTACCTATAAACAGATACATTAAGGAGAGAGGCATATATAGGAAAAAATATGGGAATGGAAGAATTTCCTCTGCTTATAAAGGTACAGAGGAGTAATGTGTAAACTGGTTCAGATAAGTCTAAAATTTGCTTCCCTCTTTTTACTGCCTTCATTATTTCTATACTGCCTTCACTATTCACTGATCAAAAAGCTTCATCAAAAGGTAAAACAACATTTTATGAAGTTACAATACACTTACTAAATCATTAATTTAATTATTTTTAATGCTTCCTTCTTCACAACTTCTCTATCATAGATAGGAATGAGAAGCAATAATATGCAAGCAGAAATATTACAGATATTCTGGAGGGTCTGTCAGAGGGGACCACTAATCCCAGTAACAAGTACAGATCAGCAGGATACTTGCCATATTCTAAAAGGCTCTGTTTATACACAAGCATTGTACTGTTATGACTATATCAAAAGACTTATGTAGTGCAATCCCTTAAGTGTGGTTATGATTGCTGGCATAATGGTATGAAATTGCTTTCACTACTACAGTTTATTTGTTCTTCTCCAGCACTAGAACTGATATAACCAAACACATAATGGCACATATCTCAGTTTAAAGGAAAAAAAAATAAAATCTTAGCCAGCTGCATTTTACCAGTTAAAAAAATATGTTTAGACCAGACTTTTCCTTCCAACCACAACAATTTTCATGTGGAATTTCCTTTAAGAAAGCAGTATTTTATTTCTGCTCAACCCAGGAACTCTAGTACACAGTAGACAGTGTGATTAAATTTTTTAAACTGCTCAGACTGCTGTTTGTATAGCTTAGCTGTGCATGAGAGGGAACATGGCTAATTCCCCCAAGCTGCCAAACCAGGATATGATTCTTACTCTCTTTCCTACTGCTTCTATAGCAGGGATGCCCTTTAACAAGGAGCTCCTGGGAAGAACAGAGGCCTCAAAAACACTGTAGTAGAGCTATGAATTTAACCCACCCCGCTTGTTTCCACCACAAAGGAGAAACACTCTGCTTAGCTGGACAAATAAGAAAGTGAAGCCTCTGCAGAGAACTTGGATAAATTGGTTTCATAAAGACATGATCAGGATATAGTTTAGTAACAAGGGAATGGCTTCATTCAAAGTTTATCACTTATTCAAATATCAGACCTTGGCATATATCTTTTAGACGATTCTGCTTTGTGACGCTGATCAGATTAAGCACTCAAGAAACATAGGGGCATTTTTTTGCTGCTCTTTATAGCAGGATTTTACTGACAACCATATCACTATTTTACCTCTGCCTTACATCCTTTAGGTCAATGGTTCTCAAATTGTGGTCTGTGGACCCCCAGAGGGTCTCAATATTGTCACGGGGGGTCCGTGAAGGCTTAAAGCAGGGGTGGGGAACATCCAGCTCAGAAATATTTGGTTTGTCCTGCGGCAAGCACTGCACCTTCTTTTCCCACAGCTCCCTCCCCTCAATGCTCCTTTCATACTCAAGCCTCCCCTGTCCCCCGCTGCCCTGACACACTACTATATTCAGTGCTAGTATGGTTGGGGGGACCCATTTACTAGTGGAAAAAACAAACTAGGTGTTTTTTCTCTTAAAGACTTTCTTAACCCAATGGCCCTCTTCAGGGCCACAACAGAGCTGAAATCTGTTTCTGCAAGTGGTAGCCCTGGACCTGTAAACAAAAATAGATGGTGACTGAACAGAGAGAAACAAGGGGGGAGGTGAGAAGAATTCTAAAAACTTTTAATCAATTTTTAATTTAAAAATTGGCATAAAATTTAGAATTAGTGTGTTAAAATACCATAAAATGGGCCATTTGAGCAAGAGTGTTGATGCTATTATTTTAAATTCATATGGAATCATTGCAATAAAGATATTATAATAAGAGTGTGTACATTAACAGATTAATTTATTTCCCCTTCCGTTCAAATCTAAAGACCTTTCATTAGAAAATGGAAATAAATATTTGATGCAGTCTAGTGCTTTAATTCTTGATTTAATTCTTGGTGGTCCACAGCCCTAAAAGGTATTTAAAGGGGGTCCATGGTGTAGGAAAAGTTGAGAACCCCTGCTTTACGTGATTCCTATTACCAGTCAGAAAAGGTGCAAAGAATGTGTCTGTCAGGAAAAAGAAAGTGAGCTGATGAATTTATTTACACGTGTGTTAAATTTGTACGTATACCAAAGTGTAAACAACGGTCTTACGCTCACAAATATATTTATGTTTCTGTGAATAGTTTAATGTGTTTATACTGAAACAGATACATGTGTTACATCTGTTGTGGCGAAGAGGTATGATGGTGTGTTATGAAGTGTTTATAGACAAACCTAATAGGAACATTGATAAAATATATTTTGATTGAAATATTCATTCTCAAAACTAAGATATTATACTAGAAGTGTTTTACTTTCAGTGGGTTTTATGTAGGCAATCTTTCAGATACACATTTCTCTGATTACTTTTGCTGACACATAGACAGACAGAAAGAGAAAAGCTAAAAACATTGTAGGGTTGTTTTGGTTTTTTTTTCCCCTTAAAACATCTGTTTTGACACTTTTCGGGTTTTTTTGTGTGTTTTTTTAAAGTTTCAGGATTGTTTTGGTTTAGTTCCCAAGCAGAATAAAAACAAATGTCATACATCGAGAGTTTTCATGCACTGAATTGTTACTCTCCAGACAGTTACAGCTGTGGTGTGAGTGTGCCATGTGTGTAAATAAAGCACAAAGGGAATAAGATATTACTTTAAATGCCTTTGCCTATGCAAAGGCTGAATAAAAAATGAACAAACACAGACTGTAAGAAATGAGAAAATGGATGAGGACACTCGCATTTGACATGAAAAGGAGAAAGATACAAACAGCCCCAAGCCTCCAGGTGCAGGGAATCAAACCAACATTGTCTTGCATTCCAGCCACATCTTTTATTACATATAAAGTATAAAAGACATATTTCTCTAACACTTTGCAGCAAGTGGCTGGTCATTACTAATTCTTCTGGTATTCATTGTAGGGTGATAACAATCGTGATGACCTAACTTGGTTTTACATGTGGGATTATTTACTCTTCTGAAAAAGTCTGGACATTGCTTTCAGGACTGTGCAGTAGAATCAAGTAGTATTATATTCTGTGCTCAAGGGATTCTGTGGTAACTCAGTCACAGAACTGTGCCCTGGCTGTTACTTTGCATGGGAGAAGAGCCTTCAGTGGGGTACCAATGGGGTTTGGGGTTCAGGGTTTTATTTAAGTCTCTGAGGCTGGCAGATGCACCAAGCCAGGAACTATGGTCGCTAAGGTTTCTGGCAACTGTCTCTGTTGCCTGAGAGAAAGTCAGTCCTGGTACCATTTGTGTAAAGAACATAGAGCAGTTACAGAGACTCTGTGGAGTTTATGTCAAGCATGATTTGATTTGCCTAGGGCTGTCCTGGGCACTTCAAATGTAATTATCCACTTGACCTTGGTTACCATGTAAGAAGTGTTTGGGCCTTTCCTTGGACTGAGCCATATACACCAGCCCACACAGACACCTCAAATACCCTAGCACCTCTGAAAAGCCAGGGAATACCTGTGCTCATGTAAACTGAACAGAGCTTCCAATGTTCATGACATTCAGTAATAATTTTAAGGCTGAAGTTTCTGGTCATTAACAACTCAGAGGTCACTGCTCCAAAACATTAAGAGAACCAACAACTATAGCTGAATATTTGCAAACTATGAAGGAAAATAGTCTCTTTATAATAATAAATTTTAAAATGTTTGAAAAAGCAACTGAAAATAATAGCTCCCTTGATTGTTTTCTAACACTGCTATCAAAGTGTCTGTACAAGTTGGAGAAAAGAAACGTTGGGAGTTGGAATCGATGATCCTTATGGGTCCCTTCCAACTTGAGATATTCTATGATTCTTTGAAATATCTTTATGTAATAGGTTTAACATAACAAGATGCTCATTTGTAAAGGGAGGACAAGAACTATTTTTTTTTTTAATCTGAAGTGTGATAAAGTTTAGATGCAACTTGAGTCTGTGTGATCACACAAACGCTGAAGTGTAGAACCTCAGATCAAAGGACTTAGTGCAAATATTAATCAGTTTTGGTGAGGCAGGTTTCTGCCTCAGGCTTTTTGGTAATAAAAGACACCAAGTCTCTTCTGTGCTCTCACTGCTTTTCACTTTTTTTCTTTTCAAGGTTCAAAAAGGACAGAATATCATAAACCAGCTATAAACTCTACTATAAAGTAGCACAACGTTGGTGTGTTCACATAACCCTGAACCATTTTCTCTAGTTTAGATCCTGTATAGACTACTACAACATGCACTTTCTCATGCTGTGACTTAAAACAAAGAATGACAAGTTGAAAGAATACACAGAGTAACAAACTTTTGGTGGAAAGGAGGAATGAATCCTATTTATATTTCACTTTGCTGTGGCAAGAGTAAATGAGTTTTAAAAGAGGCATAATTACAATTTACATATTCTTCCGAGATCTTTGGGGTATGGTTTCTGAAGGACCTATACAGAGAAAGAAAAAAAAAAAAAAAAAAAAAAAAAAAAACCACAACATAGAACTACAAACCACAGAACTACATTTTACAGGTTATTTATTTATGAAAGCATTCTGTGACCCATGATATATTCAAAGACCTAGTTAGTGTTAAAGAAGCCCAGCAGAGATAAAGGAAGCACAAATTCCATAGTCACAATCCCATGTACTTTATAGACTTACTATACAAGTAATACCTTGTTCTCTCATATTCCCAAAAGTACTGTATCACACAATAATTTGCATGACTGAAATGAAAATACTTTTGAGGAGATATAAGTATTTACTTGACCACTAAAATTCTACAACCTGTATGTTTCAAATAAGTCATGGCAAAATCTATTTCACTTGTTAAATCTTTCTATAAAAGGCTTAATAGGTATAAAGAACTCAGAGGGCAACCATTGCTAATTATTGGTTGTAATTGGCATATAGTTAAATAAAGAAACATTTTCAATGCAAACTGGCAGAAGCACTATTTGTTTTAGCACTGTAACACACACAGTTCCAAAACCCTTTCAGGCTTGTGAAGAGTTTTATTTTTTCTTTTCCAGAGTGCAAGCACAGTGTCAGTAGTTCATTAATTCAAGCAAAAAATAAAGTTTGCCTTCTAGACTCACAGAGATGATTATCTGCCTTTGCCTACCAAGAACTCATTTCCAGGCATACTTTTTTATTCTCCGGTAACAGTAAGTGTATGGAGCAGGTTGTTAAGAAGTACAATAATTCCCTCTAAACCACATATTTCTGTCCTAACATTGACAGGGGTATATTTGAGAGTACTGCATGAGGAAGAAATGGAATTATGGCAGTTCTGCAAGATTTTGTGACAGAACTTTCAAAAAATACAAATTGAACGTTATGGAGAAGAATTCTGAAAATAAATTTTAGTTCAGGACTTCACTTTGGTGAAGTCAAAGAACCTTCATAATTGGTGAAAGCAGATGCAGCAAAATGAAAATTTTGCTGGGTAAAGTTGAGCTGTTGGTAGTTAATGGACTCAGTTGCAGTAGCATCTGCTTTTAGTTTAAGCTCTGTCATAACAGATAGGTGGTGACTCTAGTATCTTCTATACTTTCAAGAGCAAAAATTCTAAGGAGAGGTCTGTAATATGGAAACAAACAAAAGTAACCAAACTATGGATTTCTAACTATATTTATTTGTTATCAATGCCAAAACCAATCCCTTCTTTATAAATAGACCAGACTTTAGATGATATCCCATTGAATTTATATACCAGATGGCTTTACATTCATTACTTTATCATCTGTTTCCCCTTCTATCCTATGTTTTGTCTCACTTGCCTGTTTTTTTGTAAATTTGTAATTAGGTTTAGACCCTACAGGTGGATATGTATTAAAGAACCTGGACACAGCAATTTGTTTTACACAAAAAATTTCAGGATTCGTAATTGTAATCTATTCAAGGCAAATGTCCATTATTATTACATTTGATTCCAGCAATCCAGATGGATTACAGATTCATTAGATGCTTTTAGTGCTGGGTTACAGGAAGACCAGGGAGGAGAGGAATACTTTCCTGGACTGGCAGAGGACAGATGGCTGGAGCATTCTGGTATCACTGGCCAGGCCTGACAGTACTGCCATCTAGTCACCACTTACTAACAGTTCCCATGTGTTGAAGATGAACAAATATTGGCAGCAAAAGCACTTTTCTAGGATTCAACGCTAAGGAGAAAATCTGAATCAAGTATATTATAATATTAAAACATAACTTTATAACTATGCATTATAGATATATAGGAAGGTGTATATGTAGATTCTTAACTAACTCTATACTTTCTGCTTTCATCCAGAATAGAAAGCATGCAGAAGAAATACCCTTACTGTGAGTGGAAATCAGAACATGCTGGAAATATTACAGTGTATTACTGAATGATCTTTTTACCAGAAAGGTCAGACTAATTGTCTGAAATTCTGGAAAACTTGTGTGAATCTTTAAGGTTTGTTCACACTAACTCTGTACTTATATGTGTTGTACTTATATATGAACTCACAGAATATGTCTGAGGAATGTACTTCCACATTATGAAACTGGGTCTAATAACATGGGACTGTTGAAAACCTTTGCTTATTTATACAGCAAAAAATACATAAAGATATTATGAAGGATTTTCTTCTTAAAACAATAAACAAAGAGTCATAACTGCCAAAATAGGGCATAGATCAACCTCTTAATAAGTAAGAAACTTATTAACAGTCTCAGAAAATTATTAATATTGTGAGAGTATATTCAGAATCACCAACATAAACTTCTTACCGCCATTCTTATCTGTTTATTATTAACCACTGAATCAAACACAACACTAGATGAATCACTGCCAACATACCTGTGTGGCCTGTCAATCAATTTAACTCTATGGGCATCAGCTGAGTCAGATGATTTACCTCAACTGCAGATTTGGCCTATGGTTTGTATTTCAGACACTGTTTTGCTTATCAGATATGAAAAGAAATATTTGACCTTTTAAGAAAGAGGGACGTGGAAACACCAACTACCTTCATGGGTGCAATAAAAAGAGTACTTAGGTAATCAGCAAAGGAGCAATTATTTTCAAAGTTAAAAATGCAGTATATTTTCTGAATGTTGCTTAATTCCTGCCTCTTATTTTAGCATTGGCTGCATAATCCTCCCTACACGATGCTGTTAAATATTATATTCCTGCACTCATTTTGAGTCATTAGTCTCAAAGATGCCTTTGCATGGGTGAAAACAGGCACAAAGAAAACAGCATATACTTGTAATTCACACAGAAAAGCCCACAGTATTTAGTCGTGTATGTCACTCTCTCATTCTAATGAGATGTTTTATGCAAGTATTTGTTCTTTCTATTTCCCAGTATGATATACAAACCAACCACAAAATCACCACCTATCAAATATAACCAGCAAATACAAGTTTCCTTACAACAGACTTTGACTACTTTGACAATGCCAGCCATGAATTTGGAATATTGCCAGCAAAATACCACTGAGTTCCTTAAACCTCTTAAGTGAAAAATATGTTATGCATTAGAATGCCTTATGATTATCCATACTACCTCTTAAAAAATACTCTATTATGTTCCTAGCAATGAAGTTCACTGAACTCCAAATAACACATTATCTAAGGTTCAAGCAATCAAGGGGATACTAAGAAGAGAGAACAAGGATGCCGAATACTGTGTTTGTGTACATTTCTAAATTCATATCATAAATAGTCCCTGCTAATAAAATGAGTATGAGGAAGATATTCTTTGCTTACCCTCTGCAGTCTGAGAAAATACTTAGGTTGAAGTTAAAGGCTAAGGGATTAAAAATTTTTATCTCCCAGTGAATTTCAGGGCTTCATTACACCTTTTTCTATTTACGAATGACACATTTTGCAAAAAAAAAGAGAAAAGAAAAAAAAAAAACATGAAAGCCAACCCAAAAGCCTGCATAAACTTCAAGTATACTTAAATTATGCATGTTTGAAGTATTGTAATCATCTATAACTCTGAGCTACATAATGCTTTAAGATGCTTATTCTATATTATATATCTTAATATTGTGTATCAAAATAATTTCAGTAATTTAAAAAAAATTCTGTTCAATTGGGAATGTTTTGAGGAAATAATTAATTTTTCAGTATCCAGTAAACCAAGCCTGTATAAATTAGCTGCATTGGATCTCCTTAGATTAGAATCTTGACTGCAGGAAATGTAAAATACCAAATGTAAAAAAACAAACAAACAAACAAACAAAAACCCTAAAAAAGTTATATCAGTAGATTGTGTCATTATTAAACTGCTCCTACTTTCAAGACACTATTCAGGTTCAAATGAAGCAACTAATGAGGCCACTAGAAAATGCATAGTCTTGGGTTATCAGTAGACAGATTCTATTTTGTAGCTTCTTTCCAGTCAGCTAATCAGGCGACAGATGGCGACTGATACGTCATTTCTGCAGAGTATTATGAGTTAGTTACTTAACACGGGATTTCAAATATCTCTTTGAGGTGTTTTTGAAAACATAACAGCTGCATATTGTCCAACAGAACTCTGGCCACTGTGTGGAAATTAGCAGTACCTTTTCTTTTCCTTCAGGGCATTGCTTTACTCTTCACTAATCCAAATAGAAGTTGTGTGGCAAAAAACATAATCTCTTAGGTGTGACCTTGAAGAAGTAACCCAATTAAATCAATCTGATATTTATTCAGCCTTGATGTGTTTGTAGCATCATTTGTTATGTGAGCCTTTCAGACTTCTTCGCCAATTCTAATGCTTTCCTCCTGTCTTGATTTCCATACATCATCATTACCAGCACTCCAGTTCAAGCTGCTCCTGAAAGGGTTAAGCAGGAGATAATTATTAAATGTAAACTCAAACAAATGTTAGCACAGAGCAGCTCCTGAAAGTACAGAGGTGAAAGGCCATTTACAGGCTTAATTAAAATTAATCAGAAATAATGGACTGTCTTAAGGAGGAATAATATAAACACATAGCACAAATCTTGCAGTAAGTTGAGACTTAAAGTCTCACTGATTTAATGCAGTATTTAGTGATAGAGAAAGGTTTAGAAGAGATCAGAATGAGTTCTCTTACATGATAAAACTCGTAACTTTCTGATTCCAAATCCTACTGTAATGTTTTAAAACAATTCATAATTAAAGTTTCCTTCTGACATTGATATCAGCTAGAAAGTCTTTCATAATGGGTCTTAATAGGCTATTAATACCAGGACAAGATTAAGGGATTTGTTCTAGCCTTCAGGAGTGCATGTAGTTGCTGCTAAACTGAATGGAAAGTATCTATTCATACTGATCACTCTAAGACATGTTCTTTGAGGTTCATGCCCATACACTGATTGGGAAAAACTAACTGCACAAGACAGACTGACAGTGCTTAACTGGTCAAATCCTCTTTCTAATCTTTCTATAATTTTCTAGTTTTCATTTTGTGACTGTCCTAGAACCTAATGTCACCATTTCCCTCTATTTTCTACACCAGTTTTCAAATAATTATATTAAAAAAAAAGATACTGTTTTGGCTTTTTTAAACTTTTTTTTTTTTCATTATTTAGAAAAAAAACACAACAAAACATGTCTTTGCTAGAATATTGCTATCCTATTCTATCTCATCTTTGTTGAGATACTGGGTCCTGTACTCTGAGTACAGTATAGGTGTTCAAAGATAATGTTTAGCTGTACATATCTATTGTTAAAAAAAGTTTAGCAGTACACATTTTGCAAAACACACTCAGTTCTTACACTTTTTACATCAGTGTACTTCAGAAAATTATTCCCAATTAACTAGATTACTTTTACATTAATATATGACCATGTAAACACCTTAGTTCAGAATTAAAATAATCTTAATTCAGTTTATCTTAATTTACCTTGGAAGTAGATGTTAAATGTGATTTACGTCACTTTATTGTTAAGGGAGAGTATTCACATAATTGTTTATGTAGTTTAACTAATGCAATTCAAATTCATACTTTTAGATCATTTAAATTAATTTTTCCCCTGTGTCCTTATGTAGATGGACTCTTCCTGTTCTTCCAGGCTGTTCTTTTAAAAGCTCCTGGTGTCTCTTATAAGCCTATAGGATGAGGCGGAGTTCATTGCATTTCTGCCAGGCTATTTTATAATTTGGTTTTGTTTGCTCCCTCCTATCATGTAAAAAAAAAATAATTGATATAAGTACAGGGTCCCTCTTCCTTCTGGATTATTTCTGTTCCTTTATGAAGACTAGGGCATTTGTAAGAAACAGTTACAGACCTTAGGATATCACAGCCTGGCAGAAGGTGTCATGTTCTTGTCATTCAAGAGTTTGAGCTTATTTAAGATTGACCAGAAGAAAAGTCACTGCTGATATTTTGTCCTTGATGCTCTTAATGAAAATCTAACAAAAATATTAGCAATCAGGCTAATTCGGGTGTACTGTACTTTCTTCATAGATTCAGGTCAGCTCATTGATGGCCAAACCATACCCTCTTTAACAGAGAACATTGGCAAGGACCTCCCAGACCCTCAGGTAACCCATGATATCATAGGCATTAAAGTTGGACGAGTTCTCTTTCCCCTCTATACCTAGTAGGAGGCTGTTAGAGAAATTCAGTCCTATAACAGATAGATATCTTCTAATATCCTGCCTAAAGATACTGATGAACAGGTAATATGTGTTTTGTATTGTTTTTGTAGACTATAAATCTCTTTATCCCAGGATAAGTTGTGGAGAATCATCCCCAATTAACCTATATTTTACTGCACCAGGACAGGATCATAAACTTTTCTTAAGTGCAATTACAGTTGAAATAGCCATTCTAAGCCTATGTTCCAATTTTGTTTCACCTTTTTCCATTCAAAAACCCCAAGATTTTTGATTGGCTATTTCAAAAACATTGTTACTAGCTCTAGGGTCAGGGTGTCTCCTTTTCTTACACTTCTATGGGCACAAGCCTCTTCATAAAAGAAGATAAAACTAATTTTATCTTGCATTCAGTAGACCTGTGGCAACTTGGTGTTTAATCCAGACAAAAGCACAAAATAAATTAAGACACTTTTTTATATTGCTAACTGCATCGTTACTGATTACAGTCTGACCCTGAATATTTCCTAAATTCAAGTCAGGCATGAAACAATCTCCAAATATTTGTATTGTTCTCAGGTGAGAGATGTAATACAGAAGGTTAGTCTAGCAATGAAGCAAAGAAAAAGGATTACTTAGATCCCTTTTTTCTCATGCATTTTTGGCACTGATACATGAATGTGAAAGTCTGGAAAAAAAATACAATGATTTATCCAAAGAAGAGGTATGAAAAGAATGCACATTAGCTACTTTTGAAATAAGTTTTTATCCTATTAAAAACTTTCTATATAATAAAACAGCACTATGTTTACATTACTAGCCCATCCTGAAAACAGGCAGGTGCAATGTCTTCTAATTATTATTATAAAGAAACATTGCAAAACCTTGGAGGTCTGAAATTTTATATAAATGTACTTTCAAACTCCATTTAAATATTTTACATATATAAACATAGAATTTGTATTTGCTGAAAAATAATTCAATGCTCTTGCTTTGGAGAAAAATAAAACAAAGAAAATAAAATAAATATATAAAATTAAAATATAAAAGTCAAAACCTGTTGTTCAACCCTGCATTAATAAAGAAACAGCTTAACCTTTACAAGAAACACAGTATATAAAACTGCATAATTTACTTCCTAAGTATGAAAAAAGTTTCAGAAGTGACACAAGCTCAGGCCAACACAAGAACGTCAAATTATGCCACTGGAAGAGGAAATCCTTTCTCTGGTAACCATTTCTATACCAGTTCAGACCTCTGTAACAACAGAATTGTACAGCAGAATGTGTTTTGTCACACAAGTGTCAAATCCTTACGTACAGCATGATACTATGGTCAGCTTACTTTGGTTTATACTAGAAACAGGCTTCAGATCAGCAAAAAACCCCACCGTACTTTATCCAATTAACTCCATTCATATTTAACCACTCTGGTTTTATTCTGAGTTGGATATGATGAAACACTGCCCATTTTTGGTCTTCCATTTGTAATTAATAAAAGGAATCTCAGAAAATGATCTGATTTTAAGTTATTTCTGTTGATTGGTATGTATATTGATAAGATGTAAGATTTCCTTTCTCTCAGGTTCATAGCTAAAGCCAGAAGAGTTAATCACCTTCTGGTAAAGGAATTGAATTTTTCTCGATAGGACTTCTATCACTGGAGTCATTGTCTATAGTGGAGGTACCTGATGCTACCACTGTCCTAAGCCTAAAAATAGCTTATATTTAACCGAAGTCTATATGACTTCCATATCTCAAAGTATTCATTATGTGAATTACTCACCTTTAAATTCTTGCTAACTGATAAAATGTTAAATATGTAAATGAGGGAGAAAAAGCAGCAGATTTTTGGTGGTTTTTTTCCTCCTTGGGTAAAGCAAAGCAGGTGATAATGCTATTCCTTTTAGAGTACATTCAGAACCTTTCATTCTGTTCTCTCTGCCTTTAGTTTTCCCAAAGCAGAGCTCTCACAAAAACACCATGTCTAGTATGGAAACATTAGAAAAAAAAAAAAAAAAAAAAAAAAAAAAAAAGATCTGTGACAAAGGTGGTGATGCCTGAAACAGGTTCTGGAATGATGTTCTGAATCATTCAGTTACAACACATGTTGAACTCCTTTTCTACAGAGTAGAAATAAATATGCATACTCCTGAACATCCCAGGATTCCATCAGAGTCTAATATCCTTTGCATTGCCTGAACAACATTATGAAACTATGAGCAATTATTGTTACTCAATATTAGCTTTAACCTGTTCTTCTGTCCACTAATAAAACCTTCCCTTCTTCTCCTCTGAAAAACAACACACACTTTGTTCTTGTCTACACCTTCTTAGTGCTGTTGCTCTTAATTAGGTATTATTAAACTCTGAACATTTCCTAGAAGTCTTTATAAAATAAACCTATTTATTATTACTGTTATATGATCTGAATTTTGTATTTCCAGAGACCACTTAAACTTCCTAACTTATAGTATATGTATATAGTGTATAATATATAGATATAGATATAGATGTATATAGTGTATAATATAGTTTAGTCATACTAATGATGCCTCATTGTCTCTTCAGGAAAAGTCATTTTCCCTATAAGGATGGTAGTTTCACACTGGAACATTCATAATAAAAATATTTCAGTGCCTCAAGAATGTAAGCTATGTGTTTTCCTGTGTGTGGTTGGAACTTTTGCTAAAGTGTCAGCTCCTTCCTTAGCCAGGCTTTCTTGGAAGATGAGAGTCAGAATAGCTGTATGGAATAATGTGATGTAGAAGGTAATAAAAAAGTATAGATTTTCAGCACCTTTGAGAGCCAGAAACCTACAGCAATCTTGCACCTGGAGAAGTTGTCTCAGGAGAGCCATTTAATGAAAATGCACTGTATTTGTGAGAACAGGAATTTTTCAGCAAAGCTTTATTGCATCTTTCCACTATTTTTGGGCTGTCGTCAATTTTAGTTAGAAGATTGCACATGGGAATCTCTATGCATCTTTCAGAAAGCAAACTGCAAGGTGAATAACCAGGAAAAACAGAATAATGCTCTCCAGTAACGTAAGTTGCAAATCCATATAGAACCATCCAAACTGATGTGATTAATGCCGGAAACATTGTGAAGTGCAAGATCGTCCATTCATACACAAGTAGTGCAAGTATTATATGAAGGAAAAATATGACTAATGCTGTGTTTTACCCTTCCTATTACAGTCCCATACCTCCTGCCCCCATTTCTCAGTTTCAGAGTGTCTTCTAATGACAAAGTCTGTTTCTCATTTTTCACCATTATTTCCTTTCTTGGGCCTTGCATAAATTTGTAAACCCTCTTTTAAAAAATTATTATTATTATTACCTTCTTAGCACCTAGGTTATTTTAGGAATTACCACTGTGTAAGGAAGAAGTGGAGAAAAGCAATATTGGAATGGAAAGTAGAGCTGAATGTTGAACAGAAACTTCTGAAGAACTCACCATTTCCCCTTCCATTGTGTCGTCTTTGCCATATGTTCTACACTCTAAGCTTAGCTGAAGTAAATCAAACAATACTGCTTCTAACTGGCTCTCAAAATAAGTAAAAGATTGTGGAAAATGGAGTGTAATACTATTGAAATTTCACTGAAGGTCAGCATATACATGTTTTATAAAATGACATACTATTCAGGTAGGTAAAGGAGAGACAAAGGATACTCTCCCAGAGAACGGATGTACTTTCTGTTTCCAGCTGGATGTAGCTAGAAAGAACCTGAAAGAATAAAACGGTGTGACTGGAAAGCAAGATCTGGGGAAGAGCAGGATCTCTAATTGCTGTTACTCAAAAAAAAAAAAAAAAAAAAAAAAAAAAAAAAAAAAAAAAGTCTAGACTTCCCTCACTATCAAGAGAAAAAGCTCTAATTAACAAATGAATTAATTAAGGAAATGCCTGATCCTTCCAGAAGTGATTATGGTTTTCCCTGTGCATTAGAGCAACAGAGTCAGGTCTCACACAGTTTATAGTTGGGAGGTTATATTAGATCAAATACTATTTGTCAAAGTAAATTTTACAATACATGTAGGCCAAAGTGACACTAAAGTATGTTTTTCCCCTCAGCATTTGAAATAGTTTCAGGCCAAAACCAGAGCTAGAGATACTGGGTAACTGAGGACCTTGCAATGGTGAGGAAGTGATTGAGATAGGCTTATGTAGCTTAAGCAACTAAACCATGACATATTTTGGAGTGGTGGATGAAAAGGCACTTGTTAATGAAGGTACTAGGGAAAAATGAAAGGAACAGCTCCTAGATGATCCCAAATCTGCCAGTCAGCCTGATCTTGACCAAAGAGAACTCTCGGAACACCACTGGCAGGTAGTCTCTTTCCAGCATCCACCCACATCTGGCCTCTGCTACTGGACAAACTATACAGACTTGAGCAGACCTAGGTAAGTGACAGCCAGGTATCCCTTCATTTTGATCTGAGGAACAGTCCCAATGAGTCCAAAAGGAATTTATAACTTACTACAGATTAACACCAAGAAGTGAAAACATTTAAGAACTACTACACCAGCCTGCAAACAGACTTTGAAAAGTACAAGAGTAAACAGTTGACTGCATTAGAAGTGGAGAAGCTTATACAGAAGGCAATATTGAAACAAAGAACCTGGTCCAGAAATAAAATAACTAGAAAGTCATTCTAGTTATATAAATTAGCCTGATGTACAACAGTACAAGTCAAATACAAGAATAGCCATCTGAGTCACCTTTTATTCTTTTCATTTCAACAGACATCTTTTTGAATGTAGATATTTATACATTTAAAATATAAACAAAAATATTATGTTTTCCTTAAAGAGTATTTTTTAATCTACTTCTCAAGAGGAAACTTTTTCTAAGGAGTTAGAAAACTGATACTTAAGAAACAATGGGAAAAGAATAAACGCATGCAGGATGGGCTTGGGGTGGGGCAACCTTTTATTTGTTTAACTGATCTCTCCCTTTGATTTTGGTGTTGGGTTTTAGGTTGGGTTTGTTTTGTTTTGTTTTGTTTTTTTTCAATTATATCTGCTAGGCAGGGACAACTTATCTCCATTAACATCAAATTAAGTAACTAAAAATAGGACTTCTGAATTGAGAAAGTGATGTCATATTTGGAAGTGCTGCTTTTGTTGACAGCTGCTGGGAGAGGCAGTGTTCAGGGTGAGTGGCAGTGGTTTGGAACTAGATCAAATGGGCTAGCTTTCTATTAGACCCTGTGAACATTCCTGTTCTGCTTTATTTTATATTCTAATCTCAGCATGCAAGTAGCTGCTTCAAAACCACTAAAGGGCTACCCTCTCTGTTCAGATCATCTCTAAAAGGTTACTGTCCCTTCCAGTTTTGGATTCTGTTTTGCTGCTCTCAGTATTAGCTCTAACTATTCCATTATTATGCTTGAAGGTGAAACACAGGCAACTTTGATGAGTAATTTCTACAATTTAAACTTCATCATCTTGGTGCTATGTCAGCAACATAATTTTGAACAATTGGAAGTCAGGATTCCACAAGGAATCCTCAGACACACTTTTTTTTTTTTTTTTTTTTTTTTTTTTTACCAGAAAATGCATAATAAGAAACCCTATGCAAAACAAAACAAGATGCAATGGAAGTAAGTCAAAGTGTCATTAAAACTGCTGTTTAAATTTACAAAATGCAGGAAACAAATTCCCTCAGAAGTCTGCCAATCTTTTTCAATTTATGATAAACTTCCTTGCATTTTCTCTGTGTCAGTCTTTCATTCCCACTGTCACCTGTCCCTTTCCAATAATGTAGGGAACAGAGCGCCATGGCTAGATTCCAGCATCAGGAGCTGCTATCACATCTGTTCAACAACACCAAGCATTTTCATGTCTAGCAAGTGTCTGAAGCATTAAAGTGGACTTACACATTTTTAAAATTATGATTTTACATAGTGCTGTTGACTATGGGAAGACACCTTATCAGACTAATGCAATACTAGAAAAATTTGCCAGAGGAGACCTCTTTGGACTAATGATTTGTTATTTATATGTATAGACACACGCACCTCCCCCCAATATATTTGGATGTGTTTGTGTTTGTCTGCTATGTGAATACCACTCTTTTAAAGGCACCATTTATATACTGTGAAGCCATCTGAAGCTGCAAGCATCCCTTTTAGTGCTAATTGTCAGAGGTCCAGCATCTCATTAGCAGTCATACTGCTTCTGAGAGAGACTAATCCAGGTACACCTGCTGACCACCACTGTATTGAGCAACATATTCTAGGAACCAGGAGCTCTCCCAAGAGTCTGCTTTATTTGGGGGAGTGCCAATGCTTTTAATTCTAACAACCCATCTGTGTTGGGTGGGAGTTCAGCACTTGTCTACACTAATTAATGATGCTTTTGAGACAGCCCAGTGACTTTCTTTCTTTGCAGATGATAAAGAGGTTTTCAGGTAATGATGGGGGGGAGGGCAGTATTAATTTGGCAGAGAACTTGATTTTTGGCCCGTTATTTTGTGCTTTTTTAAAGAATTGAAGCACAATATTAATTACATTTAATTAATAATTATAAAATATTAATATAAATATAAAATGTTAATTTAATACAAATATTTTTCCACTAGGCTGACAGTAGAGATTACACCAATGATTCTTGACAGCTCAAGTGATCTGAATGAAATCATCATAACTAGTCATGAGTAGCAATATGAACTTTTACCACAAACACTCCAAAAAAAAAAAGAATAGTAGTTTTCTAGAAGTAAACAAATCTCCAAGAGGCTGGAGACAGTGTTTGGGCTTCATAGTCTCCATTTGGCTTCCAAAAACAAATATATCAAAACTTTTAATTTCCCACTGTAAAGGCCTCCATTTCAAAAGGAAACAAAAACCTAAAGTTATAAAATATTTGAGGATAATTATTCAGCTGAATTATCTTCATTCCCTCTCCGTCACTTCTAAAATTTTATGAATATTGAAAAAAAGTAAAAGCCATTCTAAGAGTGACAGTTGCATTGTTTTTGCACCTCCAGGTGAAAAAGATAGACCTTGCCTTTGAAGTTGCAGACTGTTTTGGTACTGGATCTCATTACTGTGTGTTTCCATGACTGAGTTTTTCCTCAAGTTTTGAGGCTATATATCTCATAATATAAGCAAATCTATTCAAAATACTTCTACTTTTTTAAGGCTGTCCACAGATAATCATACAGTGACCCTGATTTATTCATGACTCATACCATCAAGCTGTCCACCATGACAGTTTAAAACAAGTAAGTTTATTGTCCAGTTTGATCTAGTATTTAAAATCAACAAGACTGATGAGACTTGACCTCTATTAGTATCTTTGCTTCATGTTAGTTTGTAACTTTAGACTCATACACTTTTTTTCATGTGCAATGGGAAATTGCAGAAATTAAGGGGAATACTCACACTATACAAAGATAAGATATAAATAGATCTTTCCAGGACTGAGGCTTCCTTCTGCCTCAGTTTTCCAATCTGTAAAATGTGTGAATGGTATTTATCTAACAGCAGGGTTTGAATGATTAGTACCTTAGAGATATGGAACTTAGTGAAAAGCGCCACAGAAGTACAATATATCACATTTTTTTCAATTCTGAGTGAGACAAGCAGCATGACTTAACTATTTTTATGAAGTATGTTAAAGGTTAGCAAAAAATTACTTATACCATAGTGTTTTACAATAGTATGAACCAAACAACCAACTCATTTTACACTGAACTGAAATAAATAGGGCTTTATGCAAAGTCGAAACAACCTAACAAACAAGGACTTCAGATCTATCACAGAAGCTTGATATTATTCCAAATAAATAAATAAATAAAATATTTCAGGTGGAATGAAGCATTTTGCTCAACTGAAAATGACATGTTTTGGTTAATGCCAGGTTGGTTAATGCTTTTTTTAGCCTCCTTTTTAACTTTGGTTACACTTGAAATGAAAAGTACAGATGTGTTAAAAAAAAAAAAAAAGTTGAAACGCATCATTTAAAAACTGTCAAAATAATATTCCTGTAATGACATTTTTTTTGCTTTTTTTACTAATTGAAAATATTCACAAAATGCCACTCAAATCATGTTTTTCACTATCATTATTATTTTTAGCAAATGTACTACACACTAATAAAGATTATTTTGCTCAGTTCAGCAGGATAAATAAAAATGTAAATCTAAACAGAGGCAATAATTCTTCAGGCTACCTTACTTTTATCATCTCTTAAATTCTTGAGAAGACAGTCAGATTTTACCCTGCCCTTCATATTCCATATTTTTGATTGCATGTAGCATGTTTTCCATGACCCATTGGCTACCGTGGAAATCACCTTAAGCTCAAAGCCATTGTTTAGCACTTTTTCTTGCCAACTAGGTATACTGACTAGGTCAAGACTGGTCTAACAGCATTAGAAGGATCAATCAGAAGGATGATCATGTGTTTGCTCAAAGCAGTTTAAGCCTTTCAGAGGGGCTGTGATTACTTGCTCAATTAGAAAAACTAGAAATGGCATGTTTGTGATTTTTCTACGCATGCCATAGTCTGCTTATCAACCCAGAGACGTTACCCTTCTCAGTATATTTGACCAAGCTGCAAAACTTTCTGCATCTCAGATGTTCTCTCAAAACAATGAATGTAATATTTGTCTATGAGTAGTGTACCTTGCAGTAATATTTTCAGCACTTTGAAGCTGTATGAAGCTATGCAGTATAACTGAAAAGTAGAATATTAAGGTATCACAGATGAGGCAGGGAGGAAAGACTTCACAAACCAACGTAAGCTTTATAAAGGGTGAAAGAATGACTGCCTCTAGAATGGGGACTTTCCCCCCAAGCCCCCAACAGCACTTTTATATTTAAATTCCTCAGGATAAAAAGTTCAAATGATTGCTACACTAACAGTTTATACTGTCTCAGGAATACAGTAATTACATTCTAAGATACAGCTTTTTTGCAAATGCATTTTAGTGGGGAGGAAAGGAAAAATAAGTGGAGATAATCCGTTTTCCCTCTTAAGAGAGAGGATCATGCTAATCATAATCTCATAATAGACTTAGAGAGAATCACAAACACTATCATGAACTGAATCAGCCATAGCACACTCAGAAGTGGGGTGGGAGAACTCTATGAATTCAAAGTACACCCCGGAGAGGGTTCTTCCATATAAGTCTTGTTTCTTAAGAGCTAATTTTTAGAACAGGATATTGATCACTGGCCACATCTAAAATTTTCAGTCTGCTCGCGGTGGGCCATGCTAGAGAAAAACAGAGGATCCAATGTCTGCATGATACATGTTCCCAAGATTTGACTGTGTACTAGCTTTAAGTCCGGTCCCAAAGGAGTGAATGCACATTAGTGATTGGCATGCATTAGCTACCCTTCCTGAATCCATCTTCTAGTTTAGTTTCACTTTAAGAAATCATGTGGAGTTCTCTGTGATTAAGGTATAGTGTGAACCAAAGCACAGTCAGTAGATTGATTTAAAACTGCACTCCTGACCAAAACTAAAATCTTAACACTAACATGATCAATTAGAGGCAGGATGCTACACCATATTGTCCATCAGCCTGATACAGTAAGGTCTTTTTTATGGCAGTCCTCAGAATTAAGAGGAACAATTTTTACCATTTCATCTTCAGAACAAACTCTTGCTTTACACTGAGATAGGTTTATTTTATTTTTATTGATAAGGAAAAGTATAGCTCATGCTTCTGCTAGATGACATTTCAGTTTCTAGAGTTGAAAGACATAATGGAAAATATTCCCATTTGGAGAAGTATTTTTTAACTGTATGAACCAGTTTATGGATTTTTTATTTTTTTTTTACTTTTGGGTTTGTTTTTTTCTTTAAATGATGGTGGTGAAGGAAATGTTGTTTGAAGGTTGCCTAGCAAGCTATCAGATAACAACAAATGCTTACGAATTACACACTTAGAAACCCACATTTGTATACCCTTGTTTTTTTATGAAGGCATATGCTATATATATGAAAAAATGTAGAAACTACAGCAATTGCAAGATCCATAGCATACACACAGACTACTAAAGGAAACTGCTATTCTTTTTTCCTTACCTTTGTTGGCCCCACAGTAGTACTACTACTTTTTATTTGGGCATAATTACTGGAGTCTTGAAGCACTGATACAACAACTTAAAAACCTAAGAGAAGGAGACTGAAGACTGTACATGTATCAATATTGTAACATTTTTCAGGATCTCTGAACTGCTTGAAAATACTGAATTTTACAGAAGAAACTTTTGGGGTTTTTTCAGATGAGTATACCGGGCAACAAAGCAGTAATAGAGTTGGTTTAGTTTTAAACAAACGTTCTCCACACATTTTAGGTGAGATCCCATTCAACCAAATTGGATCTAATTCATGTTTTAGACAGCTGCTACCCATTGTAGTGACAGATAACTGTTCAACCTATCTACTAGTCCATATTTCTAAATGCATAGGAATCTAAAGGCATGGAATGTCTATTTACCATGACATTATTTTGGGCCTTTAACCACATCTGTCCTTGTGTACTAAAAGGTGTGAAATATGCAAAAATCCTACAGACAAGGATCTAGATCTTGGTTCTTGTCCCTCACTAGTGAGTATAGACGCCAGCACAATAGCTACAAATTTCTGTCTGCCACCTTTCTTTTCTGTCCCGTGACTCCTACATTTCTAGTGGGAGGGATTCTTTTTAGGTGAGTGCTCTGACCACCAGATTGTTGTGTAAACAGTCGACTGATTTCATCTAGGGATGACTACTGGTCAGAATTTTGGGTGACTCAGGTAAATAAGGGGAGTAATATGCAGAATTCTGGTTTCTCTAGTCATAGAACGCCTTATCACTTTAGGTAGAAACAGATGATTCTTTGCCTCTAGATCGGACACTTCAAGTTGTGGACTTGGCCTGAAAAGACTGAGAAGAAATATTTCTTTGTCCAGAATGCATTATACAGAATATTTGCAACTTATCTTGCACTTCACTACACTGAAGAAATACCAGCTAATGATAGTATTAATAATACTTTTCTAGCAGCCACAGTCAGCACCTATGATCAGTATAGTGTCATTTCATTTATTTCTTATAGAAGCTAAATACTCATCATTTGAGCCATTTCAAATTGCACTGGCAATACAAAATACATTATAAGAACAATCATACTCTGATGGGGATGGATTACATAGTTTATTGGGTCTATTCCACCTATAATTTCCATGATGGCTTCTTGAGTGACTTACGCTGCACTAATCTGCTACTCCATAGTAGAAATGGATTTAGAGCACATCTTTCTCCACAGGTGGCATTTCCCAGTAATGAATTCTGCCATTCAATTATATAATCAGAGTAATTTCTTCACGTTAAAAAAAAGACCCCTTCTTGAGTGGCACATAAATTACCACTGGATTAAATTAGTGTTACTGCCAGGGTTTTGAGATTTCTCCAGTTGACAAGACAGCACAGTACTGGTAGCAGTGATGAGAAAACATGCAATCTTAGAGATTTTTCAACTTTATTTTTCCATCTCTTCACACTTTTTGCTTGCTTTTATGATAATGTGTACCTCAGGTATCTTTCAAATTATTATACCCAGAGCCACCACAGGAGAATTTCAGTACCATTAACTCCTGGGTAGAAATGTTCATCTTTGCTGAGGAATGACCAGTTGAGTCAAATAGGAGGAAAGAATAAAGGGGGG
>NW_020799101.1:21383355-21385813 GCF_003259725.1 Athene cunicularia
GGGGGGGGGGAAGATAAAAGATTTTGACATTAATAAAATACTTGGTTTACAAATGGTAATAAACTTTTGCTGAATATAACTGTCAGTTTGATTTACCCTTCTTCATCAGAGCTAGCACAGCATTAAAGAATTTACAAAATCAGAGCTTTCTGCTGAGTGCAATGGGATGTCATACTTTGCATACACAGGCAGCGGTGAGAATACTAACAAGTATTAATTTGTTAGCATTAGACTTAGTCCCATGGTAAGACCTCAAATAAAATAAACACAAGATGTGTATGTCTTGCAGAGTCGTAATTGATGAATTCCTAAATACTTTTTGCCTGATATGCCAACCTTTCAATGAAACAGACAATCCAGGTTGGTATTTTTTTTTTTTTAAAATCAATTCTAAGTGGAGCATTTTACTTCTTTAAGTACAGGTGAAGGGAGGGAACACAAAATAATGCAAGTAAGAACATCTAGTTGCAAAGGAGACAAAGGGGCAAGTATTAATTGACCCAAAACCCCTTTTCAATATTTTCTAAATCAATTGGAAAGCATTTCTGCTTTCAGATGTTACAGGTTAGCACATATTTAACCACAGCACGCTGAAAGTATATAGGTCATCTGTATAAAGTTAAGAAAGTCTATTGTTGTTCCTCCAGAAAGCACCCTAAAATGTACTAGTACTCTTGGTAACAGAGCTACATACTGGTACTACAGTTCACTATTTATTACATAGTGCTGAGCAAACCCAGCCACAGCAAGGTGCACCCGTAACATACGTGCTCTCTTATCATCACAATAACAGCACCACTCTGTGCAGAATGTTTGATGACTCCTCGATTACCTACTCTACAGTACACACGCCTATGTTTCAGACCAAAGAAGAAAAATGCAGCAAGAAAGTCTTTAAGATATTTCCATCGGGCTTTAACTTTTAAATAGTTTAGAGAGCAGGGAGCTGAGTCTCCTGCACATCCGTCCATTACACAAAAAATGGCATAGAGAGTCTGCCCCACTGATCTACATTAATGCTACTTAAAGCCATTATCTATGCATTTAATTACACAGAGGAGAAAACAAAACATCTAAAACATTGCTCTTCTGTTCTTGGCCCCATAACATTTTACCAAGTTAATTTAATAAGTCAATATCTATTAGGACCCCTTGGAAACTTCTGAGTGAAACAAAGGACAATTCTTTGAGCTCAAATGTTTCCTTTACGAACCTTTTGCACTTGACAGCCTGTTACAGAATCTAACTCATGTTTCTTGTCCCTAGAATCAACTCATCAGGAAAGTTGTTTGAGGCCCTTCTGACCCTAATTCTGGGACATTTTCAGAGGTAAACTGCCTAGGGACAGGTACATAATGCTTTACAGATCCTCTGTGATCTAAACTTTTACCCTTCAGCACTCAGCCCTACAAGAACTGCAGTGCCATTGTAGAAAAGCAGTCAGCTTTGATACATACCTTTTCTGTAGTAACACCACATACTGCACAGAAAGAAACTTCATAGCAGACAGTTAAGAAATACTGTAGTCATACAGAAAATTGCTTCCTGGATTTAGGTAGAGCATCCCAAGATCATGTAGGAGGATGATAGTCAATACAAACTATGGAGAGTTACTGTTCAATTATATATTAAAAACTTAGGTTAAATTTCATAAAAAGTGGTAATGCACTGAGCAGAATGGAGAGATTATCACTATCATGTTCCACTAAATACTGGACAAATATTAGGTCACTAAGGGTTAACAAGCTTCAGAAAGTAAGAGTAACCAAGAGTGCACACACAAAACCCACTGCCTGAAAGGGATCAAACTCACAGGCTATCAATTTTTGCAGCCTTAACCTTTTCTTTATATAATTTTCAATAGTTATGTAAAACCGTTTACAGATATAAGGTAAAGGGAAAACTTTGGTGTAGAATTTTATTGTTAACATAGTTAATCAAATTACTTTTTAAAACCAATTTACCATTTACTCAAAGATACTTAATAAAAATGGTTATGCACCTTTTATACATATTTCAGTTTGACATGTAAAAAATGTAAGTTTAGTTAGATAGTCTGTTAGGAGTTATTACCCACATATTATTGAGCAAATAAAACATACGACTATTTTATGTTGCTTCAGTATCTAAACCACGAATAACATTATCATTTATATATGAATATCCTTGTTTGTAAAGCTGAGTATTGGTAGGAGAATAAGGTGATACTCAAACATTTTAATAAGCAAAATAAATTCTGTAGAAAACCAGCGAACATAGTGAAATGAAACAGCCACTGAGAGTAGGATTTACTGTTCATGAACTGTAGCTCCCATTGAGTTTATTAAACTGTTCTAAATACCTGTGCAAATCCAGAGATTTTGTGTTGAAAAAGAAGAGAGCATTTGTGTGTGTGAAATCTTGATTTCCTCCAGGTTTCTGGTCTTACATAGCACACTTTTGCCTTCCCACCCTCCCA
>NW_020799101.1:21385863-21391731 GCF_003259725.1 Athene cunicularia
TACCAACATCATCAGTACTGTGTCAGAGGCTGGATGTGGCCAGTCGGTCTATAACAATGCCCCAAATGTCTGTTGAGAGGTTATCTGCAGCTCTTGTGAAGCTTTCCTTCTTTCCTCCCCCTCGCAGCACCAGTCACTTAAGGATGAGCACACACTCAGTACATTTATCAAACAATTCTGTAAGGTCTTATTATTTTACAGTTTGGGTAAATATTTTCATTAGAAGCTAAGAAGTCTGACACGTTCACCCAGACCTCTGAAATATCTCCTGCAATTTGTTCAAATACACAGTAGATAACAACATTAAAGCAGTGCTTCACTTTAATTTCTCTTTTTCTTAATTAACTGCACATATATTATTCTAAATAAACATCCAAATATCAAAATTATGTAAGCACTTCCCGAACAACCCAATAAACACATATAAACAATGTCATAAAACTACTTATCTCTTCTGACTGTCCACTAGTTATGTCTTATTCAATGTGTTTACTTTTCTCATCCTACCAGTAATTGAAGTTCACATCACATGTGATGTGTCTGCGCCTTTGGGCTGCCTGACTCAACAGAAGGAAAATAAAATTGTCAGTTTGATGTGGAAGTATCTTCATTTAAATAGGAAGAAAAAAGTTTGGGACAAGGATTGTTTTTTTGTTGCTTGGGTTTTCTGCTTGGTTCTTGTTTGTTTTGTTTTGTTTTAAATCTTGGGGTTTTGACACAATGTGTTGGGGAATAGAACACACAACAGCACTACAGGTCAGCTTTTCTTATAACAAAAATGTTTCTAGTTAGTTTTGAAGTATGCCAGCAACATCAGTTCAGAATTCTGCATGATGTACAATGAAAAGAAGTCTTGCACTAAGTAAATTCTTGAACTGTTGGCAGTCTTCTGATATCTGAAGAAGATAAAGGTGAAGTCTGAATAAACCTGTACAAAAATGATGATGAAATGTACACACCAGAAGTAAACTAATGATAAAATTACCAGGAGGAATTATTTTTTGGTCTTTCCCTCTCAAAACTGGCATAAAATGTGGCTTTCGTGGACTTGGAGCTTCCTACAGAATGAAAAATAAGTTATTTAGTAGTGAAAATAAATATGTAGATAAAATATAGTAAATTTTAAGAAAAAAAGAACACTAATAAAAATACAGCATTAGCAGTTGAGTAGATGGCAAGGTAAGTAAGGAAGAAAGAACACTACTTTTTTTTTTTTTTTTTTTAATACGCCCAATTCTAGCCATAAACCTACCCCTTTTCTAATGGAAGTGTAATTCTAAACCTAGGCCAGGGTTTTGTTATACCACTTGCTTGGATCCCAGTTTTTCCTTTAAGTTTTGTCTAGAACCAGCAGAAATTATTTGGGTAGATTTAGGGTTGCAATCAAAGTTCAGGATAGCTGGCGATTTCATGGTGAGGTTAGGTCCTGCAAAGGGGCTTGTACTAAGGTGTTATACCCACAGTAGCCATTTGATAGGGAATAAAGGTAGGACTGGGAAGAACAATGGAAGAAATGTGAAGCTGGAGTGAAAATATGATTGAAATTTGACTCAGGAAAGAACAGTAAGAGATGATTGCATTATAGAAAAGGCTTCTGCTCAGATTTTCCTTGTTTGGAAGACAACACTGGGCTAGTTTCAGTGACATGGCCAGGACTTTGTCAGCATTAGGATTATTTTCAGAATAAAATGATGCGATAGCTGTATGGGGGTCTGAAGATTGGACTCAGCAAAGCTAGTAACAGAACACTGTTTTACATCCTTATTAAAAGATGCATCAGGCTAAGACTGTGGACAAAACTCCAGGGAGATCTGACAGGTTTGGCTAAGGTCCAGATGAGACCACTGGGCTGGCATACCTGGACTAGCTATATGTTTTGCAGATGCTATCTAGCCAGTCATAATCTGATTTAGGAGGGGTCACTAATCAAGAACTACAAAATTAAGTTCAGGGAATATTTAAAATAAAACTTTAAATTTGAGGTAAATTCTTATTTCACCTTGCTTAATTATACTTCACTCTTTTTTTTTGGAAAGTAAATCACATACTTCCATATATATCATGCTTTTCTTATTGCAGCTCCAACTTCTTTTCAAGCAATATTATTTTAAATTTAATGCCATGAATTACTGCTAGTATGCTTTTCCAGTAAAATTATTTTATTTTTTAGCTTACCACTAAGAAATGTTAAGAATAAAATAATAGTGACCAAAAGAAAGTCCCAGAACCCTGGACCACAACTCTGCATTCATGTTTCAGGTACTGTATTTCCTTCATATCTGTCTTTTGAGTACTGTTACAACAGCTCTGATGCCACAGTCCATTTTTTTCTCTCAACCAACGTCATTACTCACCAGTGTAAACTAATTAACATAAATTATTAGTCTTCTAATTTTTACACAATAGCAGAACGATGTCTTACTCTTCCTCACATGACTGAAATATATTGTTCTCCAGCATTAAACACTTTCTTAAAGTCATTTTCCTTGAACTTTACTGAATGCATATGATGTAGCCATTCTGGATACACTTGAGAAGACCTTAGTTTTTTTCAACAACACTTACTCATGACTGCATTGCCAAGGATGTCATCTGCCTTAAAAAGATTAGCAGTTGCATGTGTGCATGTATATTGCATCTTGCTGATACAGTAGACTCGGGAATGTTTTATATTATGTTTTCAGATTTTTACAGCTTTACAGCCAAGACTATATATTTTCCATAAATATTGGTGAAAGAAAGCAATAACCTTGATGTTTGAAAGAAGCAGTGAATAAAACAATGAGCAGATGGAAGATTTTTTGCTTTATTTTCTTCTTAAACTGAAGTAGGTGACATTTCAAATATTCTTGACACTGAATCTAATCCCTTTCTCTGATAACTGGCATTAGTCTTAGCCTTTAATTTTGCTCTTTTAATCAAAATATTAATACGAATACACTGGTTTATATTTTCACTGTTCTTTTTGTGAGATTGTCCGTGTAAATTACTGACTGAAAGAAATCTCTGTTCACCTCTGCCTTCACCCGCCCACCCCACACCTTTCCATCCATTTAAAAGCTTGATTTTGCTTCTACTGATATCAGTGATGTTATATTCATCATTCTTCATAGAACAGCATCAGAACCATCCCATCTCAAGATTTTTTTTCTATATATTGTTACTGGCCACAAATATCTGTTAAAATCAATATGAATTCCATCCTCAGTAATATGGTAACAATAAAAGAATGGCCTATGCCTGCCTTCATTCTATTTCTACTATTTGACCTGAAGAGTCACCCTTCAGAACTACATGAACACACAGTCCAAATACCTCCATCAATTATTGTTTATCTCTTGTATCTGGGAACCAAGTCATCCCAATCCCTGCCTGCGATAGACAGAGGTAGTGGAAATTGCAATATAAACTTTGGATGCCTATTTCCCCTCTTTGGTTTTTGGTTTTTACTCTTTCTGTAGAAACTAAGCATTGAATAAGCAATAAATGTGTCCCTGTATGTAGGGGGAGGCGCTTGGAAGATCTCGCGATGTACGGGAAAAATAGAGGCACATGAAAAGATCTCGTGATGCACGGAAAGAACAGGGAACTAAAGATCTCGCGATGTACAGAAAGGGGTATATAAAGCAATTGCGCAGTTAATAAACCAAACAGATAGCATCCACCATATTGGCGTTTGTGCTTTCTTTCCCGCGGAGGTTAACCCCCTGCAAGGGTTAACTGTGACCTGAACGCCGCACTCCTGTGGCTTAGCAGATGGAAAAAAACAGCTAATGCCTTACCACAACAGCTGTATTTATGCACAAACCCAGCCATCTTAATTTCATTGCTCTGAAGACAGGAAACTTCAGATGAATTTGGCAGTACTCATCACCAAAGCAAGTGTTCAGAGTGGGGGAAGACATGCCCAAGTCCCAAATTGAAAGTGAATTTAGAACTGTCCATAGAACAGACCACCTGTCCTGTTTCTTCAGAATATTGCATGCTAAAGGATAACTAATCAATGCACTGATATCACAAAACAAAGTAATAATAAAAGGCTATTTCTTAAAGCATGTCTTCCTGCTTTGCCAAGGTCTTTTCTCTCTGTCTTAAAAATGACCTTTATCTTAAGAAAAAAAAAAATATCCAGTTCTCTACAAAGATGTACTTTCTCTAATTCTTTCCCATTCATTCCACTGCTTGCTAACTCATGTTCTGTCATCCTTTAGAACCAAATCATCCCACTGTGAACCATCCAGGGAAGATCTTCAAGCCTTTTTCACTGAAAAGCATAGAGGATCCTAACCAAAGCAGTAAGACATGTAAGCATTATTCTTGCAAACAGTTCCACAGCCTTTGATTCCCGCTCAGGCACAATACTTCTGACAGGTCTCTCTGAACAGTTCAGATCCCCAGGGTATCTTGTGTTTCTACAGACTCTTTGCTTCCAGCTATTACACAAGTACATTGAGCCATTCTTCCTTCTGGATTCCATACAGAATACTTAAAGCCTTACAACAGCAAGTAATTAAAAATAGTCTTCAGATCTCATTCATCATCAGTTTCCAAACTAATAAGCAGTCAACTCAACCTGAAATTCTTGCATCTTTTGATCCAGAGAGAAGAGCACAGTATTACACACCTCTCTCCAGTGGAAACAGTTGTCCACATCTAGCTCCCTAATTAATGTGTTTAACTGCATTGGAGCAAAGTTTCTGTTGCACAGATGTGTAAACAGCTGCACTTGTTTCACTTCTGTGTGACCCTCTGTGGCTTAAATTTTAGCTACACATATGGTCCTTCTTCAATGTTTATAATTTTGGTCTGGCTTGAGAGAAAAAGAAACCCTCAGGTTAAAAGATGTATCACAGTAACAACATAATTCACTAGGAAAAAAAAAAAAAAAAAAAAAAATCTTTTTTTTCTCTAACTGCCTTATTCGCATTCATAATCTTTGCAACCTGTTATTCTGGAAAAGGTAGGGTTGTTTTTTTGTAGGAGTTTTGTTTTTTGTTTTTTGTTTTTGTTTTTTTTAAACTAAAAAAGCTATATTGTAAGTATATAAAGGCAGATATTCAAAGAAGTAAGTAGATATCCACATTATGTAAATACAGCCAACTCCCTTTCATTAAGTGGGTCTCTGTTATTTCACATATTGAGATCTGGCTAAAATTTGTTTGATATATAAACAATACTAATACACATATAAATTGCAGTCTATTTGAGTAAGTATTACATTAGTTATTCTTACTGATAAATGCAATTTATATACAGAAATGCCACTGTAAGAAAGTCCAAGTATATTATGAATTAGACTCAAATATGTGCTTCAAAAATAATACCGCTCCCAACTAAAGTGTTATTTAAGAATTAGAGCAAGAACTAAAATGAGAAAAACACTTTTTCTTTGTTTTCTTTTTTAAGGGGCAATGAGGCAATGATACAGATATGCTAAAGATGATCAATGTGACATTTTGGGAATAGCTGTTTCATGTTTTCTCTCTTTTACGTGGAAATGCAAGGCTTTCTCTCCTCAATCAGTAGCAAAATTCCAAACTACCTCAGTGGCATAGTATCATTCTGTCAAAAATCACAATCTTCCTGCATTATATGACTGTTCAGAGAATATTCCACGGGTTGTAAATCATCCTCAGAATTTCTCTGAGAAACAGCTATGTTAACAAATCTCCTCCATTATCTAAACAGCAGGAGGCCCCTGCAAACTCTCTCATCAACAGCCCAGGAGTACATCCACACTGTGGAAGGAGAGAGAGCATCTGAAAGAACTGCTGAGGCATGGATCACATGGAACACAACTGGTAAGGAGGAACGAAAAATGAAAACAATAAAAAAAAAAAAAAAAAAAAAAAAAAAAAAAAAAAAAAA
>NW_020799101.1:21391781-21400194 GCF_003259725.1 Athene cunicularia
AAAAAAAAAAAAAAAAAAAAAAAAAAAAAAAAAAAGAAAAATTAAGTACTTCCTTACTAGTAGAATAGAACTATCATTATTCCATAGTCTCACTGGCACACCAGAACTGTGGATAACCACAGCATTTATAGAGAAGAAATACAGTGCCATACAAATGGAGATTTTTTTTTTCACCCAGAGGACTTCACTGACTTCAATGGGAAAAGAAATGCCCTGCCAGAGTTTAAAAATATTTCAACCTTTATAAATCTACAGCCATCCGCAGGACTTAGTTCCAGAAATCACTTCAGATCAGTGTGGGCATGAACAATCAGCAGGCCAGAAAACTAGCTTGCAAGGAAGTAAAATGAAGTATACCATGCAAAACATGGCACAATGTTGCACATTATGTAGAATTAAGAAACCTGGCCCTTGTATTTATCACTAAAATAAATTACATTCAGAAGTTAAAGCGAGTGACTGTATTAGCGGGCAATAGAGGTGAATATTAAGCATACAAACAAACCTTGTAGATGCACTGTGAAAACTATTAGAAGCTGGCATAGGTTTTTTTGCCTTGGTGGCTCCAGGCACAGAGGGGAGACTCCCTGGGGTAATGTGACCAGTGGTATGTGAGGAGCCAGCCCCAGGCCCAGCCTCCCTACAAGCGAGGGGCCTGTAAGGCCCTTTAGCTGGGTCTGCCATGTTCAGCTGCTCCCACTGCTGCCTTCACTACTAAAGACAACACCATCTCACCTCCACGCTGCATTCTGTCAGCTAACACTGGAGACGCATACCTCCCATCCTCTCTCCTCTCCTGCAACCAAACCTGGGTGCCTGCTCCTCATTTCCCTCACAGAAGGGGGGCACCTGCTGTGCTGAGCCCCTAAAGCCCCCCCCCTCCCTCTACAGTATGTCCCCTTCCCACCAAGTGCAGTGACCTGCGGGTGCTGTAAAGGGTTAAATCATTAACATAGGAGGAGCTCTCTAAAGGGGATTAGTATGAGCAATAATTACCGCGGAAAACTTCAGGCTGAATGATTGCTTGCTCAAGAAATGATATCCTAAAAGTTGAATAATCTCTTTCATCCGCACTTATACGGGATCACGGATACTGAATCCATCATGGCTTTTTTCTAAAACATGAGGAAAAAACACCCAACAGATTGCTTTTCACTGAAAAAGAAAATTCCCAAGTGAAATTATATATATATATATTAAAAAAAAAAAAAAAATCAGAACCTTTATTAAACAAATAATTTCAGGGAGAAATCCTTCTGGAGACTGTCAAACTGAATAAAGAGCTTTTTCTTCTTTGACTCCTGATCAAGATTGTGATTATTATTGTTCTTGTTGGAGAAAATAGAAGCTCAAAGACAAAATTAAGCGTCTTTTCATAAAGTGGGTAAGTGCCTGCGTTCAAAATACTTTTTAGTTTGAAAAGAAAAATAAAGTAGACAATGGCTAGGGGAAAGGAAATTTTATTATGCTCACTTGCAGAGAGAAAAGTGATACACAAAGAAATCAAACTCCTTTCTTAAAGTCACAAAAGAAGTTTATATTAAGGAACAAATGAATAGAAATCATCTGAGTTATAGTGGAATGTCTTTTTCTCTTTAAAATAAATTGTAAGTCTAGGAAAAAGAGTAAAACTAACTCTCTGTCACATGTACCCACTCAAATTCCACTGCCCATATAGCTTTCCCTAGCTGCTGTAACAAATTTTTCAGAAAATTAATATTCCAAGTTTTTTAATGTTTCTTCACTTGTATTTATTTTATTTAGCTAAATTATGACTAAAAGAAGTCCTATAAGGGTTCCAGAGAACACACACTACTCCAAAAATAGAAACATGCCTAGCTACATGCGTGGTTTACTCCCAAAGAGAAAAAAATTTCCTTTCCATATTTCAGTATTTTTAAGATCTTTGTTTCAAAAAGATTCAGCAAAGATTTGCAAGAGTAGCTCAACCTGCAGACAACTGTCTGTGTTTCAGTCTTTTGAGTTTATCAGAAGCCCTTGAAAGGCAGATGAGATTAGTAATTCTATTTTGGCTACTTGAATGAGCAAATTTACAGCTGTGTGTTCTTCAGCTCACCGAGCTTCATAGCTAGAGGTGTATGATGAATGTGCATCCAGTAACAGGAGCTCTGTATAGATAAGCACCTCAGGTTTGGACTTACCCCTACCTTACTCAAAATTTTGTTTAGAAATCAGCCCGGACCCTCAAATTAAATAAGGTTTCTTAACATCTCTCAGTTTTTCTTAGCAAGAAATGCAGTAAGAGATCTTATTCTATTTTTGGTAATTTTTATCACTGTTCCAGACAAAGACACAGGCAAAGAAAAGTAAGACAGTTAAAAATAAAACAGACAAAACAGTATATTGATGTTTTTGTGAAGAGCAAAAATCCTCTTTCAATATATTTGAAGGACTAAATTTATCTTTATTAATTGCAGATTATTAAAGCCTTCTTTCATTTTTTTTATGTTGTACAATACAATAGCTGGTACTATTCATACTGCAATAGAGAGTACTTTCCATAACTGACTACAAGCAATATATGAGGGGGGTTTGTAATTTTCCATAAATAAAAAGATGTGGTCAAATTAGCCATCTGCATTATTCATATTATTCAAAATTACTGGTTTCATATATTTTCATAACTTTTTAACAATACTGAACAGTATAAATAACATAAAATAAAAATGATATTGCTTTTTCTTGAGAGAAATACCTCTGATTTAAGAAATAATTTTATTTTCCTGAGCTTTCACTATAATCAAGGTATTTACTAGCATGATTTCTTTTGCTCTTCACCAGCTAAAAGGGCAAAACTGACAGGCTGGTGACAAGATCATTAGGTTATTGTTTCTTCAACTGTGATAAACTATAAGTGGAGAAATTACGTTAATCTGAGAACTGTTTTCCTCAACCAACAGTTATAATTCAAAAATGATTTGGTATGGACATACCTGGGGTTTGATAGTCATTCAGGGTGAAAAAGCTTATTTACCAGATGAGGCAAAATAATTGTTTGACTATCAGTATTCAAAAAAGAAGTAGTAGTCCTTTGTTTTTGCAGCATGTTGTTCACTGGTTTGTTACTTGTCACTGTTACATCTTTATGACTTTAAAGCTTTTGATTAATTGTTGATAACATGGATAGCTAAAAATGAAACAAAACACAATATGATACCATTCATTCATTCTGAAGTACTCAGGTGGTATGGACTAAAAAATATATCAAATAAAGACTATTTAGTGCTCTCAGCACCAGAAATTTTAAGCTGTTGAGCACAAGTATGAGCCAATTCTTGAGGAAGTTCTTCCTTGGACTAACTGGGTGAATATATTGGCTGGTCCAGCTACAGGATGAAGAAGAGGACTATAGACAATCAGGATTGAGACAGATGGTTCAGAAGACAGGATGAGTCAAGTTTGTTAGTGTCATTCATTTTGCCCGTGATTAACCATATTTACTCATCCATTTGCCTGTAATACAATCGAGTAATCATTAAAAAATGTAACATGCTAGGGGGCATTGTTTATATTTATTTTAAAAGTTGAAGATTAGTGCTCTGAATGCATCCTAGGGGGTTGGCTGCTCAGCCTCAGGACCCAGTTAGATAATGGCACAAGTGTCCAGCTTTGGAGAGCCCTGTTTGGGAAAGCTCTGCTAGGAAATCTTAGCAAGGTTACCTCAACCACGGATACAGGAAATTCCCCATGTCTGTGTACTGAACAGAGGATGTGCTTGGTTTTACATACATGCTATACAAATAAGAACAATATCCTGTCGTATCAGTTGCTTGTCAAATGTCTTTATTATCTTTTGCCTGCTTATCCTGTGCCACAATATCCTAGAGTTTAGTTTTCATGCTGCAAGGCAGTGTGACACAGATGTAATTACAAGTGCACGAAGGTTTTCATGGACTTCAGTAACACCTTTCACAGACTTGAAATTATACATATGCACAAACAACTTATTAAAAGATGACATTAGAAATTAAATCATTTCATTCAAAGGTAATCCTAGAAATGTTAAATATAAAATCTGTAAGAAGAAATTTAAAACCTCCCGATTTACTAAGTTCACCATGCCAGCTCAGCAGCTTTTGAGGAAATCCAGCAACCTTCATAACCACTGTGTTCTACCAAATTAAGGATTTTTGGTTTTCTGGAAGAAATAGGCCAAGCTCATAGAAAATAACTTATAGTCGTCTTTTAAAAACAGAAGGATAAAATGTAATAATAACAAGGGCTTCCTGTCCCCTCATCTATATATTTAAATTTTGGGGCATTAAAACTATTTAGAAAGAACAACAAAACGTTTTGGCAATATATGCTTAGCTATACATATATTTGACTATGAAATTATAAAGTTCTGAAAATGCTGGAAATAACAATCTGGTAATAGAAAATATACTTTTCCTAGACCAATATCATTGAACTTTGTCAAAACATGGATGTAGATAAATCTTAACATTTCAAGCCTGATCCAGAGTTCGGCTAAACTGAGCTGCTGATCTGAAGGAAATAGGATAGATGCAATCAGGTAACTTCCAATTTTGCATGGGCTTTCTTTCTCCTCGGGGATATAAGCAATCCTTTTCCTCATGTTCTGTAGTAGAAACATGAATGACTGAAGCAATCTCACTGTGAGAAAGCAGGCAACACAGATGTATTTAATAAAAATTATTGGTTTATAGCAGGATAGTAGCAGCTTTTCTAGAGGGTCTTTCAATGACAAAGCAATTCACATTTGGCTCAATAACATCGGTTACGTAGCAGGAAAGAATAATTACCCTATTGCAGGAATAAGAGGTGAAATTCAGTAGCTTAAGGTATTTTGTGGGTCAGAAAAGATGATCGTGGTAGATCTTTTTGACCTTAAAATCTAAGGATCTGTGCTTTAAACTGTAGAGGTCCCTCTAGATTTTTTACATGTGTGCTTAAAGTTGAACACTGGGAGGATTATAAACATTTCTGTTTCCTCCTTAGTAAAGACATGGTAGGAGGCAGATACTGATTTTACCTACTCTTTAAAAAATCTCCAATTTCATTTCAGACACGGTGTCAACAATTTCTCTGTTCCTTCAGACTAATCATGATTTTAAAAGGCTTCTACCATCTTTGACTGAACTGTTTTTCAGCAGATTTTAAAGTCACATCTAAAGAATACAAGTATGTATCATTTATTGATCTTTGCAGCACATACCGTATGGCAAAAAGTAATGAATACAAGGCACTAAACAGTATTGCGTAGGTTCACATCAGATTAGTATGATAACAAAGAAATGCTGAATTATGCAGTTTGATTGCCTAAATAATTGGGTGAAAGGAATGATTTTCATTTCTGTAACAATACTTTAGAAGTTAATCGTAAGTGATTAAGAGATGACTTGCATTCTTTCACTACTGTGAAAATACATAGCATCTCTCAGGTTTTTGTGAATAGCAAAGGAAAAAGAAGAGACAATGACCAGATTGTGTTTATTTTTATGGATTATTTTCCCAACTCAAACTGTCTACTGTCTTCCAAAGGAGTGCAATTTGCTAGAAATATTTCTGCAGAATAAAATACAAAATGCAAAAATAGCGTCACCCAGTGGTCAGGACAGATCTATTTTTATGCTCAAGATAAAAATTATTTTCCTGGAAAATGTCATACTTCTTTTGACTGGAGTGTAGTATGTCTCGTTTCAGTGAAAGGACTCATGTCTACTTTACCACCAGTCTTCACCATAGCCTTTGTTTTTTCACGCTCAATCAATTTCCATTTGATTTTGGGACAATTTGTTTCCATGAGCAAAGTGGTTTTGAGGAAACAATAAAAGTTCCTGACTGTAAGGTAATTAATTCCTTAAAGGACACATCTGACAAGAGTGTTGCATATAATGAAAAATCTAAGTTTTCACTATTCATATAGTGAATCATACTTCTTACCCTGTTAATATATATGATAGTATATGATAAGCAGCATAATTTTTCAACAATTATGTCTGCAAAAGCCTGTTTAATCCTTATTCATCTCTACTTTAGGAGTTATACTCTATCCTTACAGCAGAGCTGTCTGCCTTTGAGACAAATACTCTGCAGCATTTTCTTATAATATATAGATGTATGTGATTTTGACAATTTAGAAAATCAAGTGATTCAGTGATTTACAATGCTGATGTAACTTCAATTTATCTCAGTTTTCTCCATAGCTGTTGTCCCAAACTCCTCAACCTTACAAATGCATATTAATCTATACATAGGAAATCCTCACAAAAGTCTTGTGATTCTTCTGATGAAAACTGTGGACACAGCTTGCAGCATAGTTAGAATCCAGGTGGAGCCTTTGCCTTAAATTTTTTATCGCCTCTGGGCAGAGATAAACTGACAGTTCTCCAGTGTCTTCCAAATTATTTTTTGTATATCAAATATATACTTTCTCTTATCACTGCAGAAAAATTATGGAGCAACTGAACATAGAGACCCATAAAATCATCCTTTAACACTAGCTGGTGAAAACAGCTCACTTGTAGGTGAAATACAAGAGTCAAACCTGGTGAGTTTATCAAAAGGGCAGGATCAAACAACAATATAAAAGAGATGATGCTTTTATTTTATTTTATTTTATTTGACCTATGATAAATATGGCAACAACTGTTACCTCCAACATTATGGTAACTACTATTACCTCACAACGTATCATAATAACAGGTATTATGTGTAAAAGTCAGCAATCAAAATATTTGGGAGAATGCCTGACTCCACAAAGAGTGATGTCATGGGAAGTTTTATACTTCTTTATAAACACAGTTAGGATTTCCCCAATCAATAGTAGGTGTACATGACATTTCTTTAAGTGAAAACACTATAGCAGATAGAGGTGTTGCCCTCTTCACTACAATGAAATGGTGGTGTATTTTTGCCACATCTTGCCCTTCAGTTAAATCTCTTCCTATTTCACCAGCAAGACATCTAAACTTACAGGCCAAAACTGAAAGTATTAAACAGGTTTCTGCAAAATCTCATGTGAGTTATACTGAATCAGAAAAAAAAAAAACAAAAAACAAAAAAAAACCACCAAACCAACCAACCCAAAAAACTAGAAATAATTATTTCCATGAAAAATTTAAAAGTATTTACCTAAAATTTGCACACCTCCTCAAACTGCATACATGCTTTAGAATGTTTAAAGTTGTCATTGTAGTCTGTACAAATAGTGAAACAAAAGTGCAGGCAAGAAGCAGTCTAGTGGGTTGTTTAAATTAAAACTATGGTGAATTTAATTTATTTGAAATAAAGGATACTACCAATACTAAGTAGCTAATTATTTTGGATTACACTCCACTGTTGAGCTGATCAGTTTGATAACCAGAATGCTTGGAAGTTCCTATTAGTCAAAATATGTCAGATAAATAAAATAAAATAAAATAAAATAAAATAAAATAAAATAAAATAAAATAAAATAAAATAAAATAAAATAAAATAAAATAACAAAAGAAATCCAAATTCAATTGAAATTGCAGTGAAATATGTCTGAAAGCCAAAGATATTTTATATCCAGGCCACTTTCAGGTATAATTAAGAGGCCTGCAAATAAGATACAAGGGAAGAGAATTACTTAAATCTGTGTTCAGATTTGGCTAACAAAAACATTTTAAAAAGTATTCAAATAGCTGCATTTTTAATTTCAGAAGAGCTCAGCACCATTACAACTGGCTCATGAAGGCCAATTCATTTTTTGTAGAATAGAAAAAAACTGTCTACACATTGGTTTTCTTCTAAAAATCTCCTGTCACATGAGGGCAACAAACTTCTTACCCTGTTAATATATATGATAGTATATGATAAGCAGCATAATTTTTCAACAATTATGGCTGCAAAAGCCTGTTTAATCCTTATTCAGCTCTACTTTAGGAGTTATACTCTATCCTTACAGCAGAGCTGTCTGCCTTTGAGATAAATACTCTGCAGCCAGGTCTAGATTAGTTCCTTTCCCCCTTCCCTTTCCTCGCAAGCCAGTGCACTAGCACTAATCAAAGTAACAAGCACAATTTTTAAAATATCTTCCTTTGTGAATTTATCTCTTCAGATCATGCTATTTTATTGTCCACTAACATAATTTATCAGCATTTGGGAGAACCTAGACTGTATTTGTCCTTGAATTTCAAATATCCTTAGTACAGAAAATGGGAAGCAATTTTCCTTTCTAAGTGATGATCAAAAGTGATGACCAATAACCAGGTATTCTGGTCTTTTTCCCCTGCGTACGTTTCTGAAACAAATTTAGATGTTTTATGACCACATTTTTTTGTGTGTTTGAGTAGAAACTTGTTCTGGAGACCATTTAACTGAAATTAATACCAAAACTAAACAGAGAAGGTATTTGGAAATACCATACAATTCAAGCAGATGAGAAACTGGGGGGGGGGGGGGG
>NW_020799101.1:21400244-21411470 GCF_003259725.1 Athene cunicularia
TTTGTGCATAGTATAAATAGTAGCTTCAGATTCACATGATTAAAATCCACCCTGTGTGCTAAGCTCAACTGACCATGTCTATATACTAAGTATGTTTTAGAAAATGTTTAGAGAAAACTTAAAGTAGTTCAGACTGGTATATGTAAATGTTGTTTTGGGGGTTGTTTTTTTTAGCTCCATTAACAGGGAATAAATAACTTTTATAAAACTGGTTTTACCTTACTTTGAAGAACTAACCTTCAATGTCCCAAGTTTCTAACAACGCAAAGACATATTCTGGGCCTCAGAAAGATCTGAGAGCCACATTCAAGTCTGTGACTGAGATATTATTGTAAATGTTTCAATGATAGGCTGCCATGCATTTGGTTATTACAGTTGTAATTAGTTACTCTCTCCCCTTGTGTCCCAGAAAATAAAAATAGACATTCAGCAGATTTTGAAAGTAACACAAAGCTTGTTCTAATTTATACTTCTGTAACATTTAAAACGGACTCTGCTTCATTTCTTCACCAGTTATGACTGATGAATACAAATTCCTTGATGTATCTTTAAGGGGAGGAATCAAAACCTTATCCGAGTGGTGTTTAATTGACCTTCGCTAAAGTAAGCGATCATCTTCTGTGCTAATTAATGAACATTCATCCAGGGCTGCCAGAGGGATTTTGTTTAGAGAAAAAACCCCACCAATTTATTGTAGTCTCTTCATCCTCCCATTTGACTGCCAATTCCTCTTCTCAGACATGCTCATCGCTTCCTGATTCACTTTCCTTCCATTGTTCTGTGAATATATTGATGATGGCTTTAAGTGAAGCCTTTCAGCTGAAGGTTAGTCAGTTTCTATCCTTCTTCAGTGTGTTAGAAAGCCTAATCATGAGATTAAGTCAAGCAGATAAGTAGTTGGAAGAAACTGAATGGATTTTGTTGGTGAAAAAAAATCAGTAACATGGAATGGCAGTTCATTGAGTCAAGAAAGAGATCAGGAACTCAAGGAACCTGGAAGGAAAAAGAGTTTGTGGTCTGATCCAGCAAAACAGGTGGGAGAACTCTGTTGCACTTTTCTCGTGACTCCTGGCAAAGATATTGCATACAATATAAGAAAAGTTCACATTTCCACATAATGTAGACATAGTTACATAGCAGGAAAAATGATTCGATGCATTTTTCTTAAACTATCTCTCTGTTGTATGCATGTTTATACCATATGAACATATACATGTATTTAACGCTTGAAACCCAATGGTACTTTTTTAGTACAATTTCACTTTAAAGGTGACACTTTGCAGTGTTTTATATGCATAATGTTCAAGTATTCTAATCATGTAAGATCAGATTGGACTCTGTCCAGATAACTAGAATTCAGAAAGGAATTTTGGAAAGGAATGACACAAAAAAAAAAAAAAAAAAAAAAAAAAAAAAAAAAAAAGAAAACTTCAATATTTACTTTTTTTACCTGAACACTTATTTCAAATTTTTATTTCAAAATTTTGATTTTGTTTCAGAATCAATCTAATTCTCAAAAATATTTTAAAAAGTAAAATTGATTTTGTGGTTCCTTTTTTTAAAAAAAAAGATGTTTGTTTTGGGGGTTTTTTTTAGTTTTGAAAAATAAAACTAAGATCAAAATATGGTATGATCAGAGAATAAATTAAATCTTACTTTCTAAGAATTTGTGTCAGCATAATTCCCTGTTAAAATAACTTCGTCTACTTGACGTTTTCTTTGCCTTCAACTATTCTACAATAATTTCTCTGTTTCTTTCCACAGCTCCATTAACCCTTCCAACAACACCCAACAAGTTACCCAACAAGTTATCTTCTGCATCATCATAGCATAATCTGTGAAAGAAGTAGGGCATACTGTGGTTACTTTTGCTGATCCAGTATTCCACACAAAACTTCTGAACTCAGATTACATTTTTTTATCAAATAATAGAGTTCACCTTGTTTACCCATCTAAAAATCTTCATATGTGCTGAAAAGGAACAGACCATCCATGAGACTAGAATACTTCCTGTACATTTTTTTAAGGCCTTAATAAAAATTTCAAAAGTTAAGGTGGGACTGATAGATGGAGAAAACAGAATCTGGAATGAGCAAAACATTTCTTTAAGAAATCAACTTCAAATGTTTTCTTTCCCACAAATCAAATATTTCACTAAAAAAAATAGGAATCTCTATAATTCTACTGATAAACTATTTTCTCCAAACTGATTGCATTCCTGTGAGAAGAAAACACAAGTACTTCAAAACTACATTCGGAAGAAAACCATTTGTTTCAATAGAAGATAGATGTTTGAACATTGCTTGATATGAAACTCTTGAATTTAAGAAAAAGGTATATAAAATATCATATATTAATACATCTATGAGGGAAAAAATAATAATGTTTGCAAAAGCATTTACATGGCTCTCATTTTTATTCACATTCTCTTTCCTCAGTGGAGAGGAACACTGAGACTATATGAAGAAAAAAAAAAAAAAAAAAAAAAAAAAAAACTGGCTTATTCTCTATTTTTGGTTATGGATGGGGTCAATATATTTATGCTGGAGAACTGTGTTCTACTGTTTGGGGACAGGTTATTTGCTTTGTGGTAAAACCATCTCGCCATCCATCATTATGTCAGCCCTTGGCTTTACTCAGCTGGTGACTATTTTCTTGCCTTGTTCAGGAGGACGAGTTGACCCATTCGAATATGGTTTCAAGGGAATCCATCAGCTGTTTTCTCTGTTGTGTTAATGGAGTCTGTAAGAATTTTTTACTGAAGAACTGAGTCTTCACCTACTAAATAGCTAGATGTTCATTAGGTTTGCTGGATTCAAGAGTGACTTCTGCATACATTTCTGTGTTTAGCTGTATTTTTATTATCCATTCATAATCTTCTTTATTGTGACACTGACTTAACAAAATGTGCTCATAATAGAGAATTCTGCATATAAAGAAGGAAATCTTTAATTATTTTCATCTGTTGAGATCAGTGTGAGTTTTACTCATTACTTCAATGAAAGTAGACCATCTCTGTGTGCTAATTTACTATTTTTACTGGCTTTAAATTAAACCAAAAATATTTACAGAAGTGATAAATTTATTAAAATTAAAGAATTGCCTCATTATATGATACTGGGGAAAGGTTATCAAAAATGCTTTCAGTAATTCTGCCTTTTCAAAATGATGGAATGATTCAGTATTTAGTACATTTATGTTGTCACCCTTCTGTATCTTTCTTATAGTATGAAGGGGGAAAAAAAAAAAAAAAAAAAAAAAAATCATTATAGAGATGACAATTCCCTTTTGTTTTCATTCATATGGTACTTCCTATCTTGGAATTTGACTTCAAGCTCTGGACTTCAAACAAAGTCAAAAGTAGCATATGAAATTCCATGAAAATCACCAAGTTTTACCTCTATAAAAATAAAAATATTAAGCTTTCTGTTTTTCTTTGGGGGAGAGGTTTTATATTATTATCGCATAACCTGGTCATGTTAGCTTCGTTGTTGACGCTGAAATGAAAATTTCTACTTAACTAGATCTCAAGCAAAGGAAGTAGATACAGGGTGGGAAATTTAGACAAAATCTTGTGCCTGAATTTCACTAATGTTTTACATTATGCCTCACACCACATGACTAAATTTAAACACCTCAAACATGGAAGTAATGTAATTTCATCTCAGCCCAGCATTTTGTGATTCTACCCTATTTTAAAACTAGATTGTGCATCAGATACTAATGAAAATGAATACTGAAACATAGTATATATTTCATGTTTTGGCTTTTCTTTTCCAAACACTTCCACACAGTTTTACTGGAAGTAAAATTGAAATTTGCATATGAGGAAGAAAGTAAATGAATTTTCCAGCAATGAAAAAAGCTGGGAAGGATGGAAGAGAAAGTCACTGAAAGTGGAGGAAAGCATAGTGACCTGCATTATGTAATTATGTTGCATGTGCATATCCCCAGTGCATATCAAGCTACTTTATAATAAGAAAACACGAGCCTCTACTAATTACCCCTTATCACTGTCATTTCACAGTTGACTCTTTGGTTGTATGTGTCTACTGATATAACTGACAACTATTCCATCCAAAGGCTGCTGCAAAAACAATTATCCTTGCTTCTAGTTTTAACTGTGTCACACCTTGTTTATCTATCTTGTCTGCTATTTTGCTACCAGACCAAACACAGACTAATTGTCTTTTTCCTTTTCAAACCCCTTATGATCAATTCTCAGCCTCTGTATCATCTCCCATTCACTATTAGGTTGTTTGCTTCAGTTTGTTTCTATCAGGCTTTGAGTATCATTATGGAATAAAGATTTTCATCCTATATTTTTTGACTTTTACTCCTGATGTTCCTTTATAGATGAGGCATGTAAAAGGCATCATGCCACCTCATTATCTATTGAGTCCCTCCAGAAAACTGCCCCAGGAGTTGGTGTAGTAAGACAATGATCTGTCAGGAGGACTAGTATTACTCATTTGTGCCATCTCTTACTGGCACATTTCGGCAAGCAAACTTCATGTATCAAGAAATTATTTTGATTTAAATGCTTTACTTTGTGCAACAGTTAATCCAGTTGAACCTCTAAGCCCATATAGGGACTAATGTGATACAGATTTATGAATTATAATACTCATTTTAGAATCAATAAGTCAGTGATTATCCAGTCAATATTAAAGCTGTTAAATCTCTGACCACTAATTCGCAACCTTTAAAATGCTTGTGGCAGTACTTTTTTCTTAGTAAATTTCAGCTTTAAGGTCCAGCCACCATTTTTTTTCTGAGCCAGTATGATTGATTTTTTTTTTTTTTTTTTTTTTTTTTTTTTTTTTTTATGTTTTTAAAGCAAGGCTGAAATATTTTGTCTTGTCTAATGTCATCTTTAAAAACTATCTCACAGAAGAAAAAATGTCATTTGCTTTGTATGTTTCTCTAATGAGTGACATGTGACTGTACATGAGACCTACTATTTCTCTTAAGTCATTTTGCAGTGCTTTTAACTACAGTTTGAAGCTTGTACACTGTGACAGGAAATGTAACTCCAAGTTTAGCTTCAAAAACAAATGAAGAATTTTTACAGTCTGATTACATTCTGGATTCTGGTGTAAATTTCATTTATATGAACTGAGATATTTGAAAAATACTGAAAACTTCTGTTACTAACCACCATCCCATAGAGAAAAATAAACTGGTAAACTCAAAACGTAAAAATCTCTGGGTTCATCAATTGCTGTGAATATTTCATTTCATAGCCATCAACTTTGTGTACCAATATGTTCACCTTTCTTCTCCACTGGAATATAAATGTTAAGCACTGCAACTGAGTCAAACCATGGACTGTTACTTAACCACAGGAATGATACTGATTTCTGATTTTGTTAGTCACTAGCTTTGTATCTGCCTGCACAATTCATTCCTTCTTCGTATCTCTACCTGTCATTGTAAAGAAAAAAAAAAAAAAAATAACAAATTTAACAGAAAGTAAATTTAAATCAAGCAAAAAGTCTCAGGTATTATGCCACAAAAGTCTCTTCATTCAAAAGATATTATGCATATCTAGAAAATAAAATATTAATACCAGAAGATGTCACATCTCTGTTCTGGAATACTTCATAAGAAACTAAGGATAAGGATAATCTGAGGAACTAACCCTCTGAAGCAAAAGGGAGATTTGAGCCCAACTCTCTCATGTCTTGAATGGACTTTCAGACAGAAATAGGGATTATTCTTCCAGTTGGTACATGAATCTTGCTTTTCCTTGTCCCTGTCTCTCTTTACAAGGCTTTAAAACACAATGTCTTAAAAATGCAAATAAACTTTGTTGAGCAAATGTCGAAATGAACTATTTTGACATTTCTGTAACATAAATATTTTGATTCAGTCAAAAGTAATTGCAAATTCAATCCAAACTTGTGACTAGCCTTACTGAAATTGCTTATTTGCCAGCAGTAGGTTGCTCAGTTTTTCTTGTCACTCTCAAGGTTTTAACAGCTTTCTAAATTTTTTTTTGAGAAACCTGGATGAAGCCCCTAAGTATATGGAAACTTTTATTAGCATTGTTAGTCTCATCATTAGTTAATGAAGTTTTCATTTTAGTTTTAGACATAAATATGACCCTTTGCTAAATGACTCAAGAATTCAGTCTGTGGTGTGTATAAGTCTTGTGTAGATATATTCTTCACTAAAGAGTTTATACTGTTCTTTTTTTTTTTTTTTTTTTTTTTTTCCCCATAATATTGCAAGTGCATCTGGATAAGTTTTTTTAAAAACATCTGTGTTTCTAGTTTTACTGCCTTTTGATTGAATCAGGCTAGTATGTATCTATATGAATAGGTATGTCTCTGTATTATGCATAAACCTTATGGAATGTTACATAATGCATAAGAACATACACATTGAGTCCCATTCCTTACTATAGAAAAGTTTTCTTTGAATCATATTATTAAAGTTTTGGTGATGTTTCTTTCACACTGGAATCAGACACCAATTTGTAGGGTATTTTTCATAATGACACCTCAGAGAAGCTTTGGGACAATTCTGCAGCTGTTCCTCTGATGATGTGTAAAATTTAATTCTGCTTCTGTAAGAAGCTGTAATAGATACCAAAGGATCAATCACTTGTTGTTACATACTGTGTAAGAATCCACAGCATCCTCATTGTCATATATCATGGATTAAGATTACATAAAGACAAGGTGCTCTATCTCTCAGAACCTATGTACCATAATAAGAAGAGAAAGTAAGTTAGCTGATGGTGCTAACCTTTATTTTAATCAAAAAAGAAGATGGATGGGGGGGAAGGTAGTTAAAATTTTCCTGACTTTAGTATCTCTGAAAAACAAGTAACTCAAATGTGGAGGCTTTAGTGGGTGGAATGATGAACGATGGCATATGAAATAGTTGCATTACTATTTTATGTTGCCATCATCTTAATTCTCAGTACCATTCATCAGTTTCATTAACTATGTGAAAGAAGTAGTAATAAAATGCAGGACAGCTCTGAAATTCAGTGATGAAGCCCATAAAATGTTACAGTTTAGTGCTCAAAAGTTAAGAAAGAATGACAATAGAATGCACAGTATGAAAGATTTGAGGCTGAAAACTATAAACTAGGGATGGATATGTAAATTGCCGAGCCACTTAAGTAAAGAAATCAGATAGAAATAACCAGAGTAACTCAGCAATATGCACGGAGAAAGTGGTCATTTTTCATTATTATGCCTCTATCAATATCACTAGATGCTTTTAGTTCTGTATATATACACAGTTGCCTTACAGAAGTAAATATATATATATATACACATACACAAATGCTAAATCAGAATTTGTACTTCAGATACTTGCTGTTCACAGTTCCAGATCATGCTGTTTAATACCATAAATCATTGTATCAGTGTGGGTTTTACATTAAGTGAAAAGGAGACTTATCCAGATAAAATTATCAGCCTAGCTGGATTTCCAGCAAAAACAGGCCAGTAACCTCGATCATAGGCCATCTAAAATGCACTCGGATCTCTTTACTCTATTTGGTGATTTTTGATCAGTTCTAGATATGTATGTTAAGTGAATTAATAAGAAACAAATGGCATATGGCAATTTAGAGGACACTGTGAGGTCAAGTAAAACATCAAAGTTTTACAGAGCTTGAAACTGAATTATTTCAATCACTTTCATTTATCAACTCAAGGGGGCAAAAAGTAAATATGTCTCTACGTCATGTTAGAATCCAAATTAGGCAGTCTCAGGCCAAAACAATTCAATCTGAATATGAAAGTGTACACAGACTGAAAGTGGTCACACAGAGGAGAAATATGCAATGATGCTTTTAAAATATAGAAATATTTAAGCAATTTTTCTCGAAGCTTGTTCATTCTTTGAAGAAGTTTTTGGTTTTATTTAAACTAAGTTGCATAATTTATTGTGGTTTGTTTTTCAAAAAATATTCTTGTAATTTTCACTTTTGTAAACATTATTAGAATGTATGAATTAGTTAAGACAGATAACAAGACAAAGAACGATAACAAAGTAAAATAAAATCAAATCACCTTCTAAACAGTTTGCACTAGACTAAAAAGGTTGCAGGTCTGTGTTTGGCTGATTGCCACAAAATGTTCTGTGCCTTTTGCCTGGCACAGGAAGTTTGATAGTGTTTCTGTCTGTCTGGTAACCTGATTTTCATCACCAACATTTTAGATTTTAGCGCAGTGTTCATCTAATCTGCCATTTGATTTTTAAGAATATCTGGAACAGCAAAGAAAATAACCATGATTTTAACTGCTCAGTTGATGGTGCAAGTGGTGAACATTGTCTACTTTCATTTCTTCAAGGCTTTTGATACAGATTCCCACAGCCTCCTTCTAGAGAAACTGATGCATTTCCATCTAAACAAAGTGGTCTGTGGGGTGGGTGGGGAACTGTCTGACAGACTGCACCCAGAGGGTGGTGGTAAATATCTCCTTTTCAAACTAGCCACCTGTCAAAAGTGGGGTGCCCCAGGGATCAATATTAGGCCAAACACTGTTTAATATCTTCATAAGTGATCTGGATGACGGAATCAAGCGTACCCTGATGAATTTTACTGATGACACCAAATTTTGGAAAGGACAGGCACCCTGCAGGAGGACCTGGTTAGGCTGGAAAAGTAGGCTAACAAGAACCTTATGAAGTTCAACAAGGACAAGTGTAAAGCCTTGCTCCTGGGAAAATAATCCCAAGAGTGCAGCACAGGTTGGGATCTACCCAGCTGGGGAGCAGCTCAGTGGAAAGGGACCTTGGGGGTCCTGGTAGACAAGCTCAACATGAGTGAACAGTGTACTGCTGTGGCAAAGCAAGCCAACAGGATGCTGGGTTGCATCAACAAAGGACATCATGAGCAGAGATAAAGAATTCGTCATCCCACTCTACTCAGTGCTGGTCAGGCCACACCTGGAGTACTGTGTTCAGTTTTGGTCCTCGCTATACAAAAAAGATGTGGACAGGCTGAAGAGGGTCCAGAGGAGGTCCACAAAGATTATCAAAGGACTGGGAAGCCTGCCATGTCAGGAAAGTCTGAAAGAACTGGCTTGTTCAGCCTTGAGAAAAGAAGACTTAGGGGAGACCTTATCACCATGCTCCAGTATTCAAAGGGTGGCTACAAAGAAGATGGATACTCCCTTTTTACAATAAGTCACATGGAAAAGATGAGGGGTAGTGGGGACAAGTTACTCCTGAGGAGATTCTAATTGGATACAGGAGAAAAAAAAAATCACAATGAGAACAATCATTTACTGGAATAAGCTCCCCAGGGAAGTGGTCGATTCTCCAAAATTGGACACTTTTAAGATGCAGCTGGACAGGATGCTGTGCCATGTTGTCTAGACTGTGCTTTTGCCAAGAAAAGTAGGACCAGATGATCCTTGAGGTCACTTCCAACCTGGTATTCTATGATTCTATGCTTCTATGATTGGCTGTGTAGACATAGCTGTAAATGTCTATGTAATTATTTTTCCCAGTGTCATACAAACACATCACATTTTTATAAAACACAGCTCTGTTATGCTTTCCATATCAATGAAAAATTTGGATTGTGTGATTTTTCTTTTCTTCGCAGTGTGCCAAACAAAATGTCTAACTTTTAATATGAATTTCCCTCCTTGTTTCACCACCATGGTAAATAGACCTCAGAATTGAGTTTGCAGAGAGATCAGTAGATGGGGATGTCCTCAATTTCTTCCTATGCAAAGTAGGATCGTCCTGTCATATGTTCGTTCTTTCTTAGCTGTTGAGCTTCTGGATTTCATGCAACCACCTGAGCTACTTAGGGAATTTTAATTTCCAAGACCTGGGCAGCCTGCCTACCTTTTCACACACTTAATAAAACCAGACAGAAAGAATTGCAGACTTAAAAGGGAAAAGGGAAAAAAATGCTTATGGAAAAAGTAATAGAAGATTGTTATTCCAAAGAGGGTTCACATTTGTTTCCAATATGAACCTTGAATATAGCATGAAAAATTGAAATAGTATTTTTCTTTGAGGGCTGCACCAACACAAAAATGAATGGAAAGTGTGATTCAGGATTGCAAAGAATACCGACATACGACAATTTCAATATGAGTAATTTCTAAGCAATTACTTCTCTCTACTTGGTTTCATTTTCTTGGGGTAAAATCATTGCCTCAGCATTGTTTGCCTCAATTTTTCTTCTAAATTATAGGGTTTTTTTAATCCCAGTGTAATGCCACTTCTATTTTGAACTGCCTGGTTTTAGATGTTTAGATGTTATCCTAAGGGTTTGAGTAATCAGTAATGACAGGAGATAAATGGAAAATATTACTTCTTTAGCTCAGGAAGAAACAGAACTCTGAAAATGAGTCTTCCAAAGAATTTCGAATTAGCTTAATTTTATTTGTCTATTTTAACTCATATTTTCATGAGTAAGGCACCATATCATGCAGATTTAACTGTACACCAGATGCAAAGTAGCAGCCAAACACATCCCTGTCAAAAATTATGATATGACAACTTTCATTAGTTCAGTACTTAACATACAATGACTTCTGCTTTCTTTTGCACTTCTCACCTTCTCTGGGATACTTCAAAATGGTTAAACACTTGCTCATCAGCTTGATGCTGCATCCCTGCAATTTGCAAACAACTCCCCCTTGCCCTCAAGTTTGGCCTTTGGTTCTCAAGACTTCATTGGAAATATTTTAATTGTCTAAGCCTTAAATGATATAATTAAGAAATTAGACAGAAAGATAAGGATTTCTTTAGCAAGCAATGTGTCTAGACAGCAAACAAGGCACCTTACATCCAGAGAAGCCAGCTCCAAATATGGAACAGAAATGTAAATTGTTTGACTCCATGTGACAAGTTAAAAATGAGATTTTTGATCTTGTTTTCTTCTGTTCTCAACTAGCTACTGTATACAGTTGTCGGTTTGTTGTGGGTTTTTTTATTTATTTTATGAAACAAAAGGGAATTTCAAGGTGACTTCTCCTACTTAAATTCAGCTTCACTCTGTTCTCTAGCAAAATAAATTGGACTTTTTTGCATGTTCTTGATGTTGAGCTACTGAAGATATCAGACTGAATTCTACTGAAGATATCAGACAAGTCCAGCACAGAGGAAATGTCTCCTATTGTTACTGGAAGCTCCTAAGTTCTTCAGTCCTTGTTGAGAGAACTGTTATATATGTGTCTATGGTAACAGTATCACTTGGATCATTATGATACACATATATGCCAGCTTATC
>NW_020799101.1:21411520-21490371 GCF_003259725.1 Athene cunicularia
AATTTTTTTTTTAATAGCTACCTCCCTGCTCTTTCTCAGCAGCTTATGTAAAACTTGGTTGACTTTTCTTAGAGGTTACTGATCTCTGGTCAATCCAGTTGTGTGGTCTAGATGAACAAGAGGATAAGCAACAGCCTTGGAGAGAAGTGCTTGGACTTGTTCTATGCAGAAGTAATTATACCACCTGTACATAGGTTCTTAATTAAGGTATGTATCTAGTAAGTATAGAAAATTCAAAGAGATAGACTAGTCCTCTCTTTCAGTCAAAGATCCTAATTCTCATCTTTGGACTGTGTTATGAAGAGGTAACTCATTTTGTCTCACTTAACTATATAAGAATCAACCCCCTGATTATTACCTCACTGGTACTTTATTGGTACCAAATGTTGCTGAAAAGATGCTGAAAACTAAATAATATTAACAATGCTCTTCAGCAGCTTTTCAACGAAAACTGTGTAACAATCTCTTCTGTGCTAGAATATTACAGATGATCCCCTATTTTTTTTACCAACAAAAAAAGTTGAGAACTCACCACATATTAGCAAAGTAGTTAACATCAAGCACAATCCTGAAGACTTGATTGTACTTTTAACATGTTAGCAAGTTGAGATGAGCTTACTAGAATATTGTTCATATGAATCTACTAATTACTGAGTGGCTTGTGTCATTTTTCTTTATCTAACCTTTTGTTAGATAAACATTTTTATTTTTAGACACATACATCTTAGTAGTTACAAAACTGTGTGGGGAAATACTTGCTTGTCGTAATGCAGGCTGAATCATTATGCAACTGCCAGACTAGAACAAATTAATCATATTTGTCACAAGCATGTGAACAATCAAGAGTGTGAATAAGAGATTTGTTTTCTGCAAAAAAATTTACAAGGTGTGCTGAATGTCTGCTCTTTGTAGTGAAACCTTTTCACTAGAATATTCATGGGAAATGAATGAAAAAAATAACATGATCATAATATATCTGATTTTATTTTAAACATAGAGTGTGGATTGTGCTTTGCTTAGCCAATAATAATTGAGGTTCCCACCCTCCTCTCCAGCCTCAGGTTTTCCATGTCAGTAGAGTTGGCAGGATTTATCTTGAAATCAGTGGTGGTCAATAAGAAATATAACTCACTCCTGTGTCAGTAAAATAGATCATAATTTTGTCTTCATATGTAGTGGGCACAGGACCGTGTTCATCATATTTTGCTTTCAACAACATTTTTTTTTCACATTCATAGCAGTTTACAAGTATTAGATGCAGTCTCCCAGCATGCTCTGGTCTGTGTAGTACCAATTTTATGTCTGTCTTCTCTGGCAAAAAAAACCCAGCTCAGTAGGGAATTTGGATCATTAATTGAATAGTGGGTAATTATGTGAGAAGAGATTTCATAAGAGTATTACATAGAAAAGAATTGGAAATGAAGAAAATGTGAGAAAGAAAGAAAAAGAAAGAAAGAAAGAAAGAAAGAAAGAAAGAAAGAAAGAAAGAAAAAGAAAGAAAGAAAGAAAGAAAGAAAGAAAGAAAGAAAGAAAGAAAGAAAGAAAGAAAGAAAGAAAGAAAGAAAGAAAGAAAGAAAGAAAGAAAAGAAAGTTAGTTCTGTCACCGTAGACTTGCCAGTCTATGAAGCAGTGAAAAGATGAGCTATGAATATTTTCAGGAGATTGCAATGCAACAGACATTGGTCCTTAATAGCATAGGCATTGATATTTGGCCATCAGGGGTAGATCTTCATCAAGTCAGTTTAAAAGAGGATGACAAGGTTGTTTATATGCACAGTCAGGAGAACCATTACAACAGATGAGAAAAGAAAGGGAGAAATCAGCATTGTATTTAGCCTTTTTTTCTAGAAAATGGGAAATAATAATTAAAACTGCTAAGAAGGAATCATCTTCAGTCCATATACTGAAAGCATTATGCTAGGGAACTGATACTGAATATGTTACAGTAGTAAATTTGCTTACATCTTGGAGTAGGTCATGTAAATAATGAAAGACACTTCAGTACTGACAGGCAGCAATTCTTACTGCTTATTTCAGAGTTAGGTTGGAAAGTGGATTGCAGTTGTATTGTTCTTTGGGGGTGTTGGGTGACAATAATCCTATGACTTTTAACAGAGGTATTGAAAGACAAGGGGAAAGGGGAGGAACAGTTACCATATTTTCATGTCAATGATCCACCTTCAGATAACCTGCACTCTTTTAAAAGAACTGTTCCTTGAAAATAAGTCCATAGATAACTCATAGCTACTGATAAGGTGCATAAATGTAGAAACAAAACAGATCAAAGGGAGGGGCACATGTTTGTAGAAACAAATCCAACAGTTGTGTATCAAATAGAGGGTGTGTTAAGAAAGAGATGGGCATTATACGGGATTAGAGGCAGGGAAGCAGTGAAAAGCATTGTGAGATCCTGTATGCACATGGATTTCACACTGCTGCTCAGGCTGAAGATTGGTTTTTGTCTATTAGTTTTCTAAACATAACAATGTCATACACATGAAAATGTGTCCAATAACACTGTTGATATATTTCTGTAATATCTGAAAATACCTTTACAAATATTAATGTACTATATACTATGTAAGAAGTATCATCTACCTTTTAGAGAGCAGAAAAATGAGGCACAGAGAAATCAACTGACATGTTAAAATCATAGTGCACCTTGGTTGTTTAGAAGCAAGCATAAACCCAGATGTCCTATTCTAACTGGTCAGTCAAGGTATCTTCTCATTCCATGCCTTTTCTCATGAAAATGATTTGTGTTATTGATGTAAGACAGACTTGAAACAAGTATTTAGTTTGCTGAAGTGTGTAAATGAAAGTAAATGCAAATATAAAAGACAAAATAGTATAGAAAATATTATCCCATTTAAAAACTTCCAGAATATTTCTGGTTTACTTTTGATGTATATGTTGTTATACTTGCATATGTATTCATTTCATTATGTAAGAAAACTGCCATGAGATTTTTTTTCTATGAAGAATGTAGACCCTAGTTCAAAACACTAGACATTCTATTAACAGGTGCATAACAAGAAATCTATGAAAGAGAAAAACTAAGCTCTTCAGCAATGAGATGTAGGACTTTAAGTAAAAATGGCTAATTCATGCTGTCATGAACTAGGTAAGTGATAATACAAAATTATAATGTGCACTGGAAACATGAAGGCAAGGGAACATGTCAAACAGAACAGTCGACAGGACTGAAAGCAGAACAGAGAATCTTTTCAATGCTTATCTGAGTTGGAATGTAAACCAGGCTGCTAATGAGCTCCTGCACCAAATGATATCTAGATTAAAGTGAAATGAGTTGACAATTTACATGCAAATTTTTATGGTTATGGGACTGCATCACAAACTCTGACTTTGTAATTGGTATGGCTTGCTCTCAAGTTAAGGCAGTAAGTCCAAATTGTAAAGGTGTGTGGTCTATGCACAGATTTATACACAGCCCTCTTTGAACAAATTATAGACAAATTTACATACAACATAATGACAATTCACATAAATTTGTTGCTTATTCCACTTCATGCAAAGCATAATTCAGATGCTCAGCTTTATCTTTCATACAGCTACTGCATCCAGCATAAACCAAATCTAGAAAACTAAAAAGAGAAGAAACTTGAGAAGAAAGTTGTCAAAAGTTGGAAACTATCTCAAGATAAATGTTTCATCTTTCTCACAGAATTAAACATTTTGACCTTACCTATAAAACAGAAAATATTGGCAGTGATCCATAAGCCAGATATGTTCTACTTTAATTGTTCTCCCCACATGTTTCATTTACGCACAGAATGATGTTGTAAACTGTCACCTCTCCTACCATATTTTAGTTAATGCCTATGCCTGATCCCCGGAGTGAATCTGTCTCAAAGAGAACTCCTAGCAAAGGCCATAACAGAAATACCTGTTACCCAGAATGCTCTGGGTGACTACAGTTCAGAAAGCAGTACTGCAAAAGGTGACGCATTAGGTTGGAGAGCTTTCCCCCTTTTCATCTATTACAGGAACGACTGGCCATCTCGGGATTGCTTCAGTTGTCATAATGTAAGAGCTCCTCCTGCTGACCCCAGCCATCACAGTATCATCCTAGTGATGAGGAGTCTTAAGTGACTAACAAAGGGCTTTGCCAAATAACAGTGAGGCAAACTAAAGAGCTCAAAGACAACAGAGTGATGTATGAAGATTACTTGAAAAGGGCATAAATATGTAAGCAGATTGTGGAAGAAATACTCCTAACACACTTTTGAATAAATATTCTTATATGCCAATGTCTGTGTATTAAATTTCCTGCATAGATGTAGAACTCTTGAGGTTTTCTTTATTAAAAAATAAATGGACACATCACTGAAAAAGATTTGCTGCTTTGAGAGACTTAACAGTTATTTCTTTGATTGGAAAATTCAGACAAACTGAAAAAACCCTACCCTAAATCACTAATAGCAAGTGAGACTAAAGGAGTACCAAGATGTAAACATGCCAAGATATAAACATAGGAGCATGAACTGCATCACAAGAGTCTCCCTAAGACTTAGGATAAATACTGTTGTGACCTGTGCTATACTAAAATAGGAATCAGTGCTACAATGCCTTTGTGTTACCGATATGTCATAGCAGCCATAGCAGCTTAGATATTCTTCTTTTCTAAGTCTTGCTCCTGTGCTGTCCTTCAGAAACAGGTCAGTCCTATGGACTAAGGTGGAAAATTCCCCTGGTTCCTGCTCTGCAGTCTAATTAGCCCTGTACAGTTAGGTGATGACCACTTTGTTAACGCGCTTTAGCAGCCACACTCCATTACACCACTTTAGCTATGCTCTGCTTATTAGGCTGAACAATGAATAATCACATGAACAACCAAAAATTTAGCAGTGCCAAAATAGCACCATTTCACCTTCTGCCTTCTTGACATTTTTAAAGAGAACTATTTTCAGTGTAATTTAGCAATCAATTTATGGAGTAAGACACTGTGTTTTTCTTTAAAATGACAATGCTTAAAAAATATTGTTGTCATCTCTTTCAGACTGAATTTAAACTTCAAGTAGGTATTTCCTTCCATTTGTCTCTTTCAAGAGGAAAGCTTGTTGGAAACACAGGGCTGATGACAGGCTCTTGAGAGTAATCCAGTGAGTTATGATGACATGAACCATTCTGAAGTGCTTTAATGGTGGATTATCCAAGGGGGAAAAAGAAAGATTAGGGTCTCTAGTGGGTATTTCAATTCACATCTGACCTACTGGATGCTGGTAAATGTAGGTTATCATTGTTTAGAATGTTGGCCAAGCCCTTTCCGAACAATTAAGGTGATATTAGTGGGATATGATGTTATAAGCCAGAAATGATCTTGTAAATACCTGCTCTTTGAAGAGGTGAAAGGTTTACCCCTTTTTGTGTGGCCTTTTTATCTTTTCTTTTTAAAAAGTCTTAAGTCTGAATGACATAATTATTGACCCAATAATATTGCACTTATAGAAGCCAGTTGACAAACACTGCAGAAAGATTGCAAAACTGCAGTCTGAAACATAATCTCAAACATTTAAACTCTTAAATAAATAAAGTAGCCAGCTGAATGTCAGCAGTTTAAAGCCTTGGCAGAAGAATAATGAAAGTATCATCTGAGGAGATAATGATATAAAGTTTTGTATTTTATTTCTCCCCATGTCTGGCTAAATCAGAATCCTCCATTTCTTTGGTTCTAACACTGCTATTTAGCATTGATTTTGTTCACCAGTACACAAAGCCTGAAGGACCCTTGGTCTAAGAGTGGGATTAAGTAAAAAGAAAGGAGGAAAGTTTTCCTGGCTCTTTTCACTGTATTGCTTAGTATGACTTGGCTGTTGTAAGCTGGTTTCTAAACATGTTGAAGAAGGGTACAGCTGTAGCATCTCCCATTATGCTGTCTTCTAGACTTTCTGATGACACGTTGACTATGTAAATTAGGCTTTTCCAAAGATGATACTTCTTTCTAAACATCAGTCCCACCTAATCTAGATGACATTAGCATTGTACTTTTAGATTACAATGTAGACAGCTCGATAAATTTATCTTCAAACTATGCACGAAACTGAGTTCACCCATGACAGCAGTGCAGCTATAGTGTCTGCAGTCACACAGTTTCAGGAGTACCCACTGCTACTAACTATACTGCCAAAGAGCTTCGATTGGTGGTAGTCCATGGTGACAGTCCATCATATTTAGTCTAGGAGCAGTCACTACCCACAGCCTAGTCACAGCAGAGTTAAATACAATGGGTGGGATATACATATAAATTATGAAATAAAATGTAAAAATAAATCAAAGCCCGCTAAAGTTATCTGTGTCATGTTGAGGCCTGATCTGTTCAGTAGCTGCAACACAGCTCTCCATAAACAACTAAAGGAAACTCCAGGAAGCCTGTGCACTGATCCCTTAAGCCAAGCAGTTTCAGGAGACAGAATCTAGTACAAAAAAATTTCCTATGACTCTCCATCCCTTGAAATGATGCCACCACTGAGTGCATGCCAAGTTGTTAGTGAAACTGGTGTGTAACAGACTTAGTGTACATTGGAAACATATGAATTATGTCAGCCAACCTGGTTCTGGTTGGGCTTTTGTCCAAAAAGGATATCTGTTTTGATTCCCTATATCAGAACACAATAGACTGGAAAATAGTTTACGGGAAGATGAAGTAAGCGAATATCTAGATCTAAAATTCACAGCTGTCCAGCTACATCACTTATGAACTGAACAGAAAATCCTAGGAGTGTGGAAAATTTTGGTTCCAGAGTTGTCTATTGAGATAGGGAATTTCTTACTTTATCATTTCTTTAGTGGATGGAAATATAGAATGTCTCTGGGAGACAGAGGTGGTCTAGCTGGTGCTTTCCACAGATGTTTTCCAGTTCAGTTAAAAACTTAAAATTGAAACATTTTGGTAAACTTTGTTCCCTCCTCTCATCCAAAACAAGAAATTTTAGCTAGCTTTGCTATTTTCAGCTAAAAACTTTGGGGATTTTGAATATTTGACTCTCAAGATTGCTATTAAAAGTGGCTAAAATATATTTTGTCAAAATTAGAAACTTTTTTCAAAACAGTTAACTAAGTTGATCATAACATCAGTTTTATACACTGAGAAATTTCTAGCAGATACTTTCAAATGCACCAGAAGGATTTTAATGCTTTAGTGAAGCTGGATCTGTTCTTGTGGATTGTGCAAGCTAGACCGAATTTCCCAGAAAGCTGTCAAGATATGGAATCATCTTTAAGTGGAGTCATGAAGCTGTTGTAGAAGAAAATTGTTACACATTAAAGTTACATGTGTATAAAGAGCATACACTGTCAGGAAGAAAAAAAAGGAGTGGGTTTTTTATTTCTTCTGGGACAAAGACACTTCCAACATTCTCCAATCACCATCTTCTTCACCTTTAAGATGAAGGTGACCTTCAAGATGTAAATTCTTCATATAGCAGTTCTAAATCTGTGACTCTTGACAGCTGAGAGACTGAGCTTTAAGTGACTGCATTTAGAGCTGTGCTCAAACAATCTCTCTACAGGCCACTGTTCTGTAGATAAGCGAATCACTTTATTTTTTCATACAGCTCCCTCTTTCTGCTAGTACTGTTTACTCCGGCAGGCTCCAGTTCTGCACTTATTTAAATGCCACTCCTAAGACACCAGTACACACAGCAAGCCTTTCCCTTGAAAAGGCTTAAAGTGCCACAGTAATTCCACCTTTATGTAGGCTGGTCTGAATCAGGCGGCCGTGAGACTGGCAGCATTGTACAGGGACCAGAGGAGCACTGTCTTATCTTAGGAATTGAAGCCTTAATGTATGTTTGTAAGAAGATTAGAATATTCTTGGCAGCTAAATCTGTGAAAATGCAATTCCACTATTCCAGACAGCCATGGTGTGAGGATTCAGTCCAAGCCACTATATCATATGTGTGCATTGTATGTGCTATGTACCCTTACAGTAGCTATGAAATGCAACTACTGCTTTGAGCTTACTCGGACAAAAGCACCCTGGAGACCATTAATAATGTGTAGCACATGTTAACTCCTACATTCAACACAGTATTTCTGGGCTGAAGTGTGGCACTATTAGCTTTCTCCTCTTCATGTCTCATTCTGGAGTCCCCTGTTGCAGTATTCATAGGAAATCAGTTAATGAGTGGCTCTCAATCTAAAAAAAAATATACTACATGAAAAAATGTTCAAATTAAATAACAGCTACACCTATAAAGATATGTTGAAAGAAACGTCTATAAAATAATGTACACCAAAATGAAAACTAGTTTTGGAAACATATTTTCTATATTCTTCCTTGTGTAGTCATTTTTCTTTTTGCATGGATAAATGAGCAAAATATATATATATATTATGTGTGTGTATACCAATGTATGTATTTTTATATGTCTGTCAATCAGGGTTCTCATATGTATTCCTTGATGTGTACTTGACACTATGAAATCCCCTTCCTTCTTGGAGGGAGAGCTGACTGCAGGGTGAGTGTGAAGAGACTGGTAGTGTTTTATGAAACCTAGCAATAATAATGATAGATGTGTCAACATCCAAATGTCAACATCCAGAGTTTTCTGGCCAGACATTTAATCTTTTATGACCTGGAGATACTTATTACTCTTTAAAAATGTCCTCCAATAACTATTAACAGATATGTATTTATACATATTTATTTATCTAGTGCTATAGAAGTGAATGACACTGTAAATAAATCAACAGCACAAAGAAGCTATATCAAATATTCAAAAGAGAGAGGAAAGTCAGAAAATCTCTCTTATATGAAAAGATCTTCCTACAAATAAAATACTGCTACAGTTGTTTGTATTCACATCATAACTGCATTCCTTCTTCCACAATAGTCTGCAGTGGGATGGAGCCAATGACATCATTGTCTTATTATGGGCACTGATTCTGGGCTGAAGTTCATCATCCTGTCAACAGCAAGTGTGACCATTTGCAGGGCAAGGACATGTCAGGACACCTGGGACACGTTTGTATATACAGACTTTTCCTGCTGTCTGTCTGCCTGCCGCTTAAACTCAATCCCACCCACATTCCCCTTGAAGTCTACAGTGGGAGAAGGACAAGGGAAAGGAGGGGAAGGACATGAGGGTGGGGAGAAAAAAGTGTTGATAAGAGAGTACAATGACTGGAATGTATAAATTGGAGGGGAGTATTAATGTTTGTTCTGTGAAGAGGTTTCTTAAAAGAGGAGGAGAAAATAGCAGTCAAAGGCAGGAGGAACTGCTTAAGAGGAGTTAAGACATGATTTATGGAGCAGTCCTGATTTTACCTATGATTCTTAGTTATTTGATATTTTAATAATTAAAATTTTGTAAATATTTTATCTATTCTTTATCTCTATTCTTCTATCTCTTTGCATGTATCTACATGTACACAGACCGGAAAACAATTTAAAGTGTGTTACCAGCATAAGTCACATGTCTTTTTTCTCACTATGTCTAAATAAATAAATTCAGTTCAGCTACTCTGGGAAAGCAGGGATACTGACTGTCATTTCTTGTTTTGGAATAAATTGTGTACATGCATTCTACATTTGATTCCTTGTACATATGTAAAAGGTGTAACATAGTATATGACTTTTTCATGAACTGTCAGATGCTTAGATTGATTTATCTTTAAAAGTGGCACCATCCCTTCAAAACCATACAGTGCAATACCAACTTCAGGATTCATAATAACAATTCAGCATTACTAATTGCTGCAGATTCAGTGTCTTCCTTTAAGTTCCTCCATTCGAAACTGACCCTTTAACATGTGAATTCTAGTACCTCTGAGGCAGGAAAAAAAATGTGTTATGGGATACCACAAATCAGTCTGTCAATCTACTCTGGTACCAAAGAGGGCAGAAAAGGAAACAAAGACTGCTTGTAAGTGTGACAAGATATGGAATAAATAATGTAATGATGTTTAGGAATGGAGAACATCAGAGCAAAATTTACAGTAATTCTTTTTATTTATAAATAAGCCACTCATGTAAAATCTACACCCCCCTGTGGAGTAACTGTAGGTGCCTAATTGACTGCCTGTAAGCAAACCATTACAACTTTATTACTCCATCAGCTGCAGGGAGGACACAGTAGGAAAAAACAACTTGTAAGTAAAGTTTTCACACCCCTGCCTTGTGGTGAACTCCTCAGCTGCTTTTCACATTCTAAATCCAGAATGTGTCTCTTCTCACAAACTTCCTATCTATGTAGTACTGGCATACACTGCATGCTATGGCAATTGTGCTAGATAATTAGAAACAAATTTACCCCTGGTATAAGTATGGTCACAGTTCCAAACAAAACCCCTGCCTTTATTAAGAAAAATGTCACTGTAAGTAAGAAGTTCTGTGACATATATGTAAATGTGTCATCATACAGCACCAACAGGTCTCCAGCTCTTCTTATTTATCTTCACTTTGGCTCTCTCTAGAAGTAGTCTAAGATGACTGCAACAGAAGGTGGAAAAAATTGGAAAGCAATGGTGTGGGAGTGATTAGATATATTGTTCTAAAGGTGGTGGGGGGGTTTGACTATTAATATTTTGTGGATAGAAAATAATATCTATTATTTTTTTTAAGAAATATGAGAACAGGAACATAGCTAAAATCCTCTTAGAAGAGTTACCATATTCATTAACATCAAACTTTATGCTGCTTTCTTCATCTTTCTTCAGCTTAGCTACTGACTTTTAGTTTCAGGCTACAGAAATGAATAACACACAGTACAAAAGAAAAACAAAGATGTACTTCACTCCTATCTTCTAGTCTGCTTGAAATCTAAAAAAATCTCTAAACCAGAGTCAATATAAAGACTACTGATAATCTGTGCAGAAAGAGCAGTGTGCTGCGAGAAATGTCCCCCTGTGACCCAAGCAGTACTCCAGAGACCCAGAAAACGCTCAGGAAATGCAGTGACAGCAAACTTTTCGGAAAAGTTTTTGAAATTTCCTTCTTCTGTTTGGATACCAAGAGAAAGGCCAGAAATCAAAAATGCAAAACTAAAAGCAAATATGTATTTATACATATGCATGTACATTTCTCTATATATAATTTCTTAACGGTTAAACACAGTCTTAAAATTTCCAGGAAAATTTGGAACTGGCTTCACTTCAAGTTTGTGGAAATTTAAATAAATTCTTGTTTTATCAGAAGCAGTCCATCTGCCCCACCCATCTCTGTAGATTAACTGATTATTGCCCATTATTCACAAATCTGACCAGTCATCAGTAGAGGTACAAAAAAACCCCACACCTTAAAAAGGGTCAGGGTTGATCCTTGTGCTTATGATATGTCATGTCTTATTAAAAATAATGAACAAGGAGGACAGACCTGCTAGTCAGCAGCCTTTTAGAATCTTCATGCTTCTGCATACTTAGTATTCAGCTCCCTTATGATGGAGACAGAAAATCACAAGTGATTACTGCTTGTGGGAACTCATTAAACTGGGATAACTCAATTGCTTGCAATCACATATTCTCACCCTTATTTGTCTCAGCATTTGTTATATTCTGTCTGCTGGACATCATCCTTATGAGCCAAGGGATCAGTGAGAGGATTGCGGTCTTTGAGATCTGAACACAGGAGAGTTCCACATGGCAAACAATTCAAGGTACTCTAATTGCACTTGATGGCATTGCATGTCTTCAGCTTAGTCTTCAAAAGTAAACAAAATAAAATCAGGGAAAAAAAAAAAATTAAAATATGAACTGAGACTTTATGCATTGAATGAAGATGTTCAGCATTATTCAGAAGCAATTACACTGAGGAAACGTAGCAGTGGAGAGAATCAGTCATTTATTTTCCTGGGAAAGACGTTTACAAGTAAGTCTGTTTCATTTTTACTACCCAGGTATCCATCACATTAACCTTTAAGGATTTATCCTTTGTGCTTATAGCCTTTTAAAAAGTTATAAAGCCATTAATAAGAGTCTCTGGTGTATGTAAGACCCTTCTTAAGTCATGCAGAAAGCTAGAAATGTTTCTACATTTTCCCATACTCTATTTTCTTTCTTATAGGCTTCCTTCCTGTCAGTATGTTTTCATGATATATCTCAGAACAATACTATTTTACTGTTACCTCCTTAGACAGTGACAACCACTAAGCAAATGATGTACAGCACCTAAAAGACAAACAACAAAACATCAAAACACAAACAAAAAAAATCCCACAAGATGTACAGAAACATCTCAAAATTAAGGCAGCACAACTGTTAGAACTCAAGGTCTAGACATAGTAAGTTGTTTTTTTTTTTTTTTTTCCCCTACCCTTTCTGTATATCTTGCTATTTTGGGTAAAAATCTAGGCTTATTTAAAATTTTTATCAGCTTTCAGAGTACAGACTGAAACCAGTTTTCTCAGATTGGGCTTTTTATTGCTTCTCCGTTACACCTGAATGCTAGTTAGAAGCTTGGAAAGTACAGTTACCAAAACTCTTATGCAGAGGCAATGTCCAAAACAATCCAAGGTGAAATCCAAAACAGCACTTAGGCACCTTCCATGCAATTATAGTGTAATTTAACATATATATCCAGAAGGCTGATCAAAAAACCTCCATGTACTCACTTACATGTCTAAGAGTCCATAGGCATCTAAGTTTTCTAACTTAGTGTGTCACTGCACACATCCAAATATGTCACCCTCTCAGCTGAATAAAATATCTAAATGCACATCCTCCCCACTGAGTCCATTGGGGATGCAAAAAAGTGTATTCTTCTTCGGTAGGTGTGCTCTAAGCTCACTTCATGCCTAATGACAACATCAGCATTAGCACATTGCATAGCTCCAAATCACTTCAATTTGAAACTAGGTCAGGAGAAGGTGGCGAGTACTTTCATGGCAAGACTGTTATGTAAAATGTGTTTAGAAATATCACCTCCCCCTCCTCCCCCTTCTTGCTGGCTATCTTCTGAAAGAGAATCAGGAGATAGTTTTCTTTGCTGACACTTTGTATGACTTAGAGAAGTGAGGGCGAAGCATTTGGTTGCAAATCTTAGTTCCACAGAACCTAATTTGGACTATGGATAAGTGCCTAAATTCAGGGAATTTTAGATGCTTCCCTCTCTGACATTTTCAAATGTATAGTTTAGACATCCACCATCCAAACATGTTGGCTGATATGAATCATGTTTGAGGGCTGTACTGGAAAGTTTAGATGTCCCACGCTGCACCATGAATTTCACTCCTCAGACTTGCATCTAATTTTTAGGCACTGAGTCAGTGGGCAGTCCTCCAGTACTTTTTTTTTCCTTCTTTTTTTTTTCTAATTTGGGCCCATAACCAGATTTTTGAAAGTTCAAACGATAGCTTATTGAACCTTGCCCCATGGATCTGTAAGAGTCTTCTGAGTATCTACATAAAAACAGTTAAAACTTAGTGTTGTCAAATGGGCACCAAATAATTTGAAAAGTGAAGAAACTGAGTTCCCATAGTTATTCAAAAGAATTTCCAGTCAGTGCTAGAAATAAAGGACATTGGTAGTCCCAGGAAAAGTTCTATTTAGCAGATGAAATGTTAAAATAGAGGATCACTCTTGTACTCCTAATTCTGTGAGCCCTCCCTGCCTCTACCCAACTTCAGCAGGAACAAGAAAGTCAAAGCAACGAAGGTACTTTGTTTTGTTCATTTTATTCACAAAGATGACAATGAACTTGACATGTCCAATCAAGATTTCTATTTCATAAAGCTACCTACAAATGAAGCAGAGGATGCACTGACATGACAAACCAATAATAGTCAATTTGTACAGAGTTCAGAAAAGAGTAGTTACATGTAACAAGAAAAAATTAAAACCTTAGTTAATATAATTTTCCTGATATTCAAGTTAGTGTCTGCTTTCTCCTACTTCGTTACACCCTCCAGGCTTTCAATCATGTTGCAACTGCTATTACAGTCTAATGTGAGCAATCACAGTCACATGGAGGTCCAAATCTGTGCTGGTTTTGAAATGCTGGAAGTTGCAATATTGCAAAATTTTTGGAACGGGGCGAATGAATTTAATTTCATCCATGAAATTTGGATTCTTCCATCTTTCTCAGATTTTCCCAGTGAATTATTTGTCAGATAATTACCACAGCTATAATTACTGGGCTATGAAGACATAGGTTCTGATTCACCCCACTCATCCCACACAGCTCCCTTTAAAATACTATATGCTATTTCCCCATTTTAAATTCCTCTTCAGATATGAGGTATTCAAGTTTTCTGAATCAAAACATTTGACTGATTCACAGCACCTATAGGCCAGTTTTGTTAGCTTGCGTTAAGGGTGGTGGAACAGATATCTTATATAAATAGCCTTATGGTCACTGAGTTAGAAATTAAATCTAACATGAACTTCCCTGATATGGCCATCAGACTACACTTTCTCCTTCCCATAGCTGGCCTGCTTTTCCAAGATCTATTCTGTAATGCTCATGAGGACAGATTTAAATTCTTTATTTTTAAAGAAAAGCCTATGTGCTCAGTGGATATTAATCTATACTGAAATGTTTGTCAGGGTCCGTGCTAAATACTCATTGACACTGTCAAAGATACAACAAGCATGCTGATCTGTGTTTTTATTTTATTTTTGGTTTTGCATTTCTAGATCTGTTCCTGCCCCTCATAACATTGAACAGGGCTCCCTGGAGCTCTTTTGTTAGGTTTCACAGTGTGGGTGCGTACATACCATGTAAGTGCTGATAAACGAGACCAGGTATATTTTAATAACCTTTGATGTGGAAGGTATTTGTGCACCACTCTTACACACAGTCAGTCACTGTGTATCTTGGCAAAGCAAGATCAATTTCTGAGGAAAAAGAACTATTTCCAGCCTTAATAAGTCATTCCAAGTTTCCTGTGATGTTATAAATAATAGGGCAAGCAGCCGGCTTTATTCTTCCTAATTTGATATGGCAGACTTGGAGAGCAGAAAAGTTCAGTCTCAACATAAGCTCTGGTGTTGGACTTCAACCAAGATTTCCCCCTTCCTTCTCCTAATGAGATAAAGTTTATCATAAAACATGCTTACTAAGGCAGCTGAGACAGGCAGGGCCCAGGCTTCACATCTATTTCCTAGGAGCCTCCTGCTCATAGTCAGTCCTGCATGTTACGTGCATGAGGTCACAGAGCGCTGGGTTAGCTTTGGGGAGCTGGCAGCTAGGCTGACAGTCTTAGCTAATACACTTGTCATTTGGGAAAATTAAAAAGTGCTTGCAAAACACAGCTTAAATTAGTTTGTGAGTAATTGGAAAAGGAAATATAAAGTCACACTGGTTTATATGCATGTCGGGAAGGCAGTGAGGTGATGCATTGAGTAGCTGGGTTACTGGCAAAGGTCAAGCACCATCATGACAAACTGAGATCTTTTCAAAACTTTGAGGAGACACAGTGATCTTCACAGAACTTTCAAGAGCTGCACAATGCAGAGACATGACAAGATTGCAAAGCTTATTTTTATGCAAGAAAGAAGGTCAATTGAAAGGACACATTCCCTCATAATTGTAAGAGCGACAAAAGGAACTTGTGATTATATTAGAACCTGAGAAAAGATTTTTTTAAGTCTGCCTCTGCAAATGATGCTTTGCAACATTTTGGGAAAGTCATTCAAGCTGTTTCTAATTGTCATTCAATTGTAAAAGAAGTTAAATAAGTAACTCTCTACCCATGTTTTGGAAATTCAGGAAAATTAATTAAAGTTATTGAAACTGCTTATAAGAACTCTATAATACTACTGCAGGCCAAGGCAGTGCATTGATGTTCATTACTTTCAAATACAAGGGAAAGGGGGTTTTTTGTTCAAACGCCTCAGGTCATATTTTCAGATCAGCTTTATTTCCAGAATGCAACCCAGATGTTTGTTATGCATTTAAAAATAAAATTATTGCTTAAAGGTAAAACATGATAATAGGAAAATTAACTTGTTCTGATGAGTCATAACATAAAGTAATTTCCCTTTAAAAAAAAACCAACTTAAAACCTCACTTTGCTCCCCTAACCCAGATGGTATTCTTTCATAAGAGGTAATATATCCAACTTGGATATATTACGCTTCCTAAAACACTCTGCAGCCCTAAAAAAAAAAATATATGGGAATTAAGGATATTTTCCTAAAGAGTTCTACTCCCAGTTTTAAATTCTTTATTAAGAACATTAAGAAACTGCTAGCTGAGTTATACTTTCCTGTAATATTTATGACTTCTTGAGAAAGAGTGCCTAAGAACCTCCTGTGGACCCCTCTCTCTTTTCCATCTCTGTCTCTTTTATTCATCAGAATCAAAAGAGCTCTCTCAAACAGTGAAAAGGTCTTCCTGGATAGTGACGTAATGTTCTCAGGTAGAATGGAGGTTGGAAAGATGCAGAAAGACTGAACAGTTTCTTTGGGTAGTGAGGCAACCCTGTTGCCTGGAGCAGAACAGTTTCTGCTTCTGCAGCAACAGGTCTGAGCAACACAACCTGGCTGCTTTCTGGAAATTGTAGGCCTGAATCTGATTTCCACAAAGGTTACTTCACACCACTCAGGTGGTGGAAAAGAGTCTTAAAGTGAGTTTAAATCATATTTATATCTACTTCAAGGCCTTTTTATATGACTAACTCAGTGGAAAGTTGCTTTGGTGTAAATGCAAAAAAAAAAAAAAAAAAAAAAAAAAAAAAAAAAAAAAAAAGAGAAAGAAAACCCTTTCAATGTCCCAAGTTAAGGCTGGATGATAGCCATACTGTAACATAAGCTAGGATTTCAAAGGTGTCTCAGGAAACAGGTCTCCAGCTTCCATGAACTTTTCAAGGAGGCTGAGTGACTCACTTCCTTAGACCTGTTTGAAACCCTATCCAGAACGATTACTCTGTCTGCATACGACTAGATTGTTTTCTAATGACTGGCTGCAATCTGACAGACCCACTATCACAAAGAGTCTACTTTGGGTCAAGAAATAGGGGTCTTTGTTTTCAGCACTGGAACGCTTACCTAGCAGTACACATATTCAAGCTGTAGCTGGCGAAGGTATTGTTTTTGCCTGTGGCGTTACTATAGTGCCACCTCAGAGGAGTTGATCCAGATGAGGTTTGGCCTGTGCTCGAATGCTTACATGGCAGGTTCCCAAGCAAAACACCAGGTGTTAGTCATTCTGTAGGTCTCACTACTCCCTCTGAGTCAACAGTGAACCATTGCCCCAGAATTTCAAAAACAGCCAGCAGCAGAATTATCTTGTGACCAGCTGGTGACTACAGGGTCAAATGTTTTTGATCCATGCCTACCAATGTTGTTTGTTTTACTGAATTGCCAGGGGTGCTTACAAAAGTTAGAGCCCATTCTGTTAGAAGTACACAGATGTCTGTGAAGAGACTGTCTGTGCTTCCATTCTGAGTAAATAGGATGAGGAGTTAGAGAAGACAGCCTAAAAAGAAAATCATGGCAAAGAGATTTAGAGTTGGAATAGTTTCTGTGGTAGTTGAGAATCTTGTACAAGCTAATCTAACTTCAGGTAGCTGTCTAGCTTCCCCTACAGTCAGTGGAGAGAGATGGGTGCCTGCAGAACATTATCCCTCTTTACCCTGACATTATAAAAGCAGTAAGAATCACTCATCCCCTGGAATTACCTTTTGTTGTCCTTTGACAGAGGTGTTTTAAAGGATGAAATTATGTTAAACAACTCCAGTCTCCTTGGCCTCAGAGCTTTAATTGCAACATCATCACATTCATACATACTCTAAATACAGAGTAAACTGAGTTATTTACCAGCTTAAAGGTATACACCTCTTATGGTGTATACCTTTAAGAATCTTATTGCTTCATGGTACAGAGAATAAATTGTGAGATTCATGTATAGAGAGATACAGACACCTGCAAATGCATATGTATACATACTGTATAGTCAATCAATACCTGAAACTGTCACCAACGTCAACCAGGCAGAAGTCCTTTCTGGAAAACAGAAAGCCAAAAGTACAAGGTAATTAATGATGATGAATTTTACTGATTTTATTAACAAATAAGTCCTCAAACAACTGTTCTTTTTTCTATGGAGACAAAATTCCCAGCACATTGAGTATCTAAGTATTTGCTAATTTATGCTGTGTGAAGCAAGGTCACTGAATTCATTGGATTTCTTATCCCTCAGTAAGTAATATTAGAAAATATCTCAAGTCTTAGCCCCTGCAGGAGTTTTGCAATAATAAATGTCAAACTCTTGGCATGGCCAGATTGATTTGGAACATCTAAACTGCAATTCATCCACTTGATTTTTAATCATTAGTTTGAAACCAGGCCATGACGGTACTAAACTGCAGCCGTTTTACACACTGTCTGTGTAACATTAAGTATCTACATCTTTATTTAGCCATCATGATATTGATTTGGATTTAATACATCTTTTGCAAATTACAAACCTCTAATATGTAAGAGACCCAATACAGATACCCAGGAAAGATCTTTTGGCCTAAAGATGTAAATCTTCTTACTTACCTTTAAACACCTATACATTAAACTTCTGATCTAAACTACCTGATAGGGTCTCTCTGTACTGAAAAAGAGAGACAGACTCCTGAAGAAGGTAATTAATTTCTCTTAGGTTAGTCAGGACATTAAGAAAGAAGAGTCAGAATCTGGAGTATCTACCTTTATTCAGTGACTATAAATAGAGTCTTGGTAAATAGCTTATCCCTTTAGATGGCTAAATTTAGGAAAGATTAATCCCATTCCTAATGACTACTAATGACTTCAGTATCGGTCAAATGACAAGTAAAGATTTTGTATCTTAGAACAGGAGAAAAAAAATCTACAGTAGAAGCTGACTTTTCATATATAGAATTGTAGGATCATAGAATAGTCTGGGTTGGAAGGGACATTTAAAGGTCATCTAATGCAACTCCCCTGCAATGAGCTGGGACATCTTCAATTTCATCAGGTTGCTCAGAGCCCCGTTCAACCTAACTTTGAATGTTTCCAGGGATGGGGCAACTACCACCTCTCTGGGCAACCTCTATCTATCTAATCTATCTGTCTATCTATCTATCTATCTATCTATCTATCTATCTATCTATCTATCTATCTATCTACCTATCTATCTATCTATCAATCATCTATTGATCTATCTATCTAATCTTCCTCTAACTTTGAAAATATATAAAAGATTAAGGAGGCTGTACTGGTGGGTGTCACTTCCACTCATGCCTGAGGTACAATAGGAGGATAGTTCGCACTCCATTTTTTCTGTGTGAATGTGTCACTGCCTTTTAAATAAAACAAACTTGGTTTAGGGCAAGGAGTTTTTTTCTGGAGGTTCTTAATCTAAAGCATTTTAATATTTCAAAATATATTTAAATTACTCCAGAAAAATATATTGAACAAAATTAAGGTTCAAATACATAATCTTGACTTAAATGACAAATCAGTCTTTCAGCATGTGATTAGAATTTTAAGACTTTTGCTAGAAAAAATATTCTTATATCAAAATAAATGTCCCAATACAAAACTTTGAGATTAATTGATCATCTCATTCTTTATATTGTTGAAATATAAATTGCTGGTCTCTCCAAGCATGAACCTTGATTCTGTTTCAGTAACCATGACCTATCCCAGCATTGACCATGACAAATGGAATCTAATCAGTAATTCCTACCCTCCACGTCCTTGCCAGTAATATGTGGTAGCAAATTTGGCAACTAGAAACAGAATTCCATCTGAACGAGGGACTAGAATGTATCTCAGTGGTTTTTAATCTGCAAGATGAATAGTCTGAACTCCTCAGCTCTCCTGATTTGTATCAAGAGATACAAATAAAACCCATAAATAAAGCAATGGATGAGTTGCACCACTGCTCTGGCAGGGTTCTACTCTGGGGGACTCTATGCTGTTCTTGTAATATTTGTTTTCAACTAAACCCCAGATAAATAAAGAAACAAGATCTATCCTAAGGGGTGGATGTAATTGCAATACATGGAGCAGGAACCGTACCCATAGTTTTTAAAGTTAGAGGCCTTGGCCCATGATTTGAGATCAAGTTCCACCTCTGTTAAGAACACAAACCAGAAGTCACTTTTAAAAGTCCCCAGACATAAATAGACAGCACAACACTCCAAACCAACAGCCAGGCACGTGGCTTCAGCCTGCAGATCTAATGAACAAGATTAGTACCTGTTTCATGAATTAAAATTTGAAGTAAAAAAAATAGTGTTTCATTTTCTCAGCAACCTCAATCTAATTATTACCAGCAGGTTCAGTTGGCATATTTTGTTACTTTTCCTCCTTTCATTTGTAACTGAAAGACTTCAGCCTCTTATTTATTTTCCTTTTCCTCTAATGCTGTTATAGTTACATGCCAGCTCATTCTACTATTTTCTTTTTTTCCCTTTTTTATAAGGCTTCATTTTCCAGTAAAATAAATATATAATGTATGAATTGCTATAAAAGCTCACACTTTCACATTTGTTTCTCCCCATTGTTAGCAATCCAAAGTAGCCACATGTTCACAGCATGTCCTGTCTGGCAGGAGCACCCGTTGCTTAATCTCCTACCACCACCCTCACAATCTTGGCAGGCTCTGGCCAGTCAGATGCATTTGTTTTCCCTAATTGCTTGATGGCATTTTCAGAAAGCATTTTCACTGAGAACTGAGTGATCATGGGAGACTTCCCCAGACATAAAAAAGACTGATAGTCACCAGGCTGAAGGAGGTCAAAGAATGTTGTTGCAAGGCTGTAACAAAATTGAAGGTGTCTTATTAACTGTTATTTAAACATCCTATTAATCTGATAATTTTTCTCCATGAATTCTCAAAGATACTGTTGTTCTCAGTAGTGAGATCTACAGCTTGAAAGACATCCAACTGTCAGTAGCTTCAGGGATCACTGACTTAGTGAGGGAATAAAGACCAGAAAGGTAAGTCTGCACACTCATTATTTGGAAGTTATGATTATTAAGAGATGGAAAATAGAACAAATTTCAGAATTCAATAATTCAAATAATACAATAAAGAATTGCCTACTAAAAGCTTATTGAAGAAAATGTCTCTAGGCAAATCCATTTCCTCCTACTTTCAAAGGGAATATTTATGGGAGAAGGGAATCAATTAATATTACCAGAAAGACAACTATCACTTATTTTTCTAGGAATAATCTATATTGTCACCATATAGTTTAATGACTGAATATCTTAAAGAGGGATGGTCTGAGTGGTCTGAGTGTTGTCAGTTTAGGGAAAGACACCATATGTCTCTGTTTACTTCACCCTTAACTTCAACAGCTCATACAAATAGGTGGGAGTCTGGTAAACATTTAGTGTTGAGATTCAGTTTTGTTTTGGTACACTGATTCTTTCATTTTGATGCAAGGTTTCATTTGTCTGTCACAGAATTGTTTCATAAGTGAAGGTTTGCCTTGTGTAGAGAAATTATTGTTTTTGTTAAGGTGGACACAGAAGAAGAGAGGATCAAACCCAACCCTTCAAGTGGTGGGATTGTTAACTGATTTTTATCTTGTCTTGAACAAAGTTATCCCGCCCAGATAAATGTACTGCCCTAGGAATGCCAAAAGGGAATTAACTGATATTCCAGGAGTCACCATCTTCTTTTGCTTATTGCTGTCTATTTGCCAATGGATACCTAATTTGTACATAAATTTTCTCCTTTTTTTTTTTTTTTTTCCTGGCAGCCCTTTGTTCTATGATGAGCAGGACAGAATCAGCCAGAGCTGAACAGATTCTTTTGAATCCCACATATTTTTGCCCCACATATTAATCCTCTCCCATGAATGCTAAACATATATTTCTAGACAAGAAAAGAAACAATGAAACAGCTAATCACCCCTACTGTCGCTGCATAGTAATATCTTACAAGCAGCATCTAACCTTTAGTCTGTAGTTCTCTCTCATGATTTGTGAGTGTTCCTGTTATGCTTTCCCAGTTATGATTCTGCCCATGGTATGTGAAGTACGCAGTGTACCCTCAGTCTATAATAGAAGAAACTGGGGTAATCATAAATGTAAAGCCTCTTAACTGATTTGATATGAATGAGCTTAGCATGAAATGGTGTAACTACAGTCAGAATATCTGACTACAGAAGCAAAGCTTTCTTACAAAATCAGTAGGTGAGAATTTAAATGTCTTGAAAGGAGAAAAAAAAAATAAGGAAAACAAAAGCATCAAAATGCACACTTAAAGGATATATTATTCATGCCCTAATCCAGTTTATGACATTATCTTGAGGAAACAAATAATTATTTCATAAATTTTATTCATTCCACTTGAAGCCTTAAGCATTTTTTAGCTTTTACTTGTATTTTGAGTCCTTTGTGATTTCGAAAGGCATATACAGGAGAAACTAGATTTTAGTTTTGGTTTTGGCATCAAAGAAGCATAATGTCAGCAAAGAAAAAAGGTACAAGTGGTGTTGTATCTATGTGGCAAAACTCCAAGCACAAATATTCCCCAAGCAATGCTGTAGTCACTGAGACACTTCATTGTGGGGTCAGTGACAAATGTCCTGTAGTTTTTGACAGAGTTTCCCTTAAATTACTTTCCATGGTATACAGAATTCTGTATTGATGATCATGCTTCAAAAACTTCTTTCTACCTACCTGAAAATAATTAATCAGAGAAAGAATAATAAATCAAAATTATAAAAAATGCTAATACCGGTTTTGATGAGTGACTGTTCAAGTTTCTACATATTATCATTATTATAATAATGGTCAAAATCCTCACAGTTCCAGCTGCTGTTGTGCTTCACCCTTTGGAGATACACACAGGGAGGTTACTTTGGCTATGAAAAGTTCAGAATGGAAAAGAGAAGACACATATAAAAGAAGAGGAAGAACAATTCTTTTCATAAGCTTCAGTAATTTACATTGTTACTTTCTTCTCTCAGAAAAAGTAAATTAGTATATTTTGCAAATTATAGGGCAAAGAGATGCTATCAAAATATGCATGTTGCTTATAAATGCTTTCTCTTTTCATCAACATATTTGGCTATACTTCACTACAAAATTAATTGGATCAAAACTCATGGTACATAGGTACAGGCAAACAATGACCTAGATGTATGGTGAGATTAAACATATGGAAATAGATCTTATCTACTCCTGCTACAGGTTAGTACCTATTATTTATGTCTTAAATCTTAATTTCCTCACTTTGGTATTTACTGTTACATGACTGTATTATGGTAGGATTTTCCTCTCTGGGCTAACCTACACCATATGCTGAGCCTCAAACAGCTTAAGCTATTCTATCCCACATCATTTTATTTCACCTCACGCACACTTCAGGACAGTTACTCAAATTGACTACAAAATCACAGAATCATCTAGGTTGGAAAAGACCTTGAAGATCATCTAGTCCAGCCACTACCTTCACACCTACCATTCTCCACTACACCATATCCCTCAGCACTATGTCAGCTTGACTCTTAAACACCTCCAGGGATGGGGACTCCACCACTGCCCTGGTGAAGTGCTAAGGCTTGGACAACCAGCCCAAGCCAGAGTTGACCTATAGATGAATGCTGTATATTTTATAACTGATAACCATTGTACTAGTAGGTATTGTACTAAGTTATAACAACCCACTTATGCTGATGTAAAAACTACTAAATCATTGAAATAAGTAAGCCTGAACAACAGGCCCCAAGCCAAAGCTGCTAACTTAGTATGTAAATATTAACAAAGTATGTAAGCTTGCTAGTGAAAGATGCGGCCTAGAATATAATCAGTAGTGAGGACGAAATGCTGAGAGAATGTATCCAACTTCCCTTGTTTAGCCTTGTTCAAGGCTGAGAACCCAAGTGTTTGGCCTTGTTAGAAACTCCCTTGGTTTCACCCTCAAGCCCTGGCCAGGCTTTGGGTGGAATCCAACAGGAGAATGAAAACAGATTTTTTTCACTCAAAACAAAGGTGCCAGCTATTCTGGCTTGCTGATTTGGGGGTATATAAGGTTGGACCCACTCACAGTGACTTTGGCAGCCTCACCTATGGGTGGACACACCACGTAGGATCTCCCCCTTGCCGGGACAGGCTCCCCAAACCCTCGCTGTAACCGGGGCTGCCCAGCCACTGCGGGGCTGGGTGATGGCAACGTGTGCAAGTGGTGATGGATCTTTCTTAATCACTATTCTCTCTCAGGTGGTAATGATTTGATGCATTACCCTGTATTTTCATGTTTGTGCTTTAAGTGCACGATTCTGCCTTTTCTTACTGCGTGTTTTCTGTATTACTCTGTTACATTGGTTATCACCAGTAAAATCAGGCTACTCTTTTCACTCTGGTGTCTGAGTTTAATTGGTATCTTGAATCAGTAAAACACCTGGTCAGCCCATTTCAACACCTAACAACCCATTTTGTAAAGTAATGCTTTATATCCAGTCTAAAACTTCCCTGATGCAACTTGAGGCCATTACCTCTTGACGTATTGCTTGTTACTTGGTTAAAGAGACTCATCCCCAGCTCTCTGCACCCTCCTTTCAGGGAGCTGTAGAGGGCGATGAGGTCTCCCCTCAGCCTCCTCTTCTCCAGACTAAACACCCCCAGTTCCCTCAGCCACTCCCCGTACGACCTGTGCTCCAGACCCTGCACCAGCTCCGTTGCCCTTCTCTGGACACGCTCGAGTCATTCAATGTCCTTTTTGTAGTGAGGGGCCCAAAACTGAACACAGGAATAGAGGTGCGGCCTCACCAGTGCCAAGTACAGGGGTAAGATCCCTTCCCTGTCCCTGCTGGCCATGATATTTCTAGGTAGACAGCGTCCACAGCCTTTCCCTCATCCAATAAGCAGGTCACCCTGTCGTAGAAGGAGATCAGGTTTGTCAAGCAGGACCTGCCTTTCATAAACCCATGCTGACTGGGCCTGAGCATCTGGTTGTCCCACATGTGTTGTGTGATGGCACTCAGGATGAGCTGCTCCATCAGCTTCCCAGGCACCAAAGTCAAGCTGACAGGCCTGTAATTTCCCAGATCATCCTTCCGACCCTTCTTATATATGAGTGTCACATTGGCCAATTTCCAATCTGTTGGGACCTCCCTGGTCAGCCAGGACCTGGTAAATGATGGAAAGTGGCTTGGTGAGCACCCCAGACAGCTCCTTCAGCACCCTCAGGTGTATCCCATCTGGTCCCATAGACCTGTGTGTGTCTATGTGATGCAGTATGTCACTGACTGTCTCCTCCTGTGTTGTGGGGGGTCGTTCTCCCAGTCTCTGTCTTCTGGCTGAGGAGGCTGGATTCCCTCAGTACAACTAGTCTTGTTATTAAAGACTGAAGCAACAAAGGAATCAAGCACCTCAGCCTTTTCCTCATCACTCATTACCATGTTTCCTCCTGAGTCTAGCAGGGGATGGAGCTCTCCCTGGTCTTTTGCTGTTGACACACTTATAGAAACATTTCTTGTTTTCTTTGACTGCTGAAGCCAGATTAATTTATAGCTGGGCTTTAGACCTCCTGGTTTCCACCCTGCATAGCCTCACTGCATCTTTGTAATCACTGCATCTGGCTAGCCCCTTCTTCCAAAGGCCGTAAACTTTCCTTTTCTCCCTCAGTTGCAGCCAAAGCTCCCTGTTCAGCCAGGGTGACCTTCTCTGCTGCTGGCTTCTCTTACGCCTGTTCCTGTGCCATTAAGACTTCCTTCTTAAAGAGTGTCCAGCCTTCCTGGAACCTTATATTCTTCAGGGCCATCTCACAGAATCACAGAATCATCTAGGTTGGAAAGGACCTTGAAGATCATCTAGTCCAAGCATTCCCCTTGCACTGACAGTTCCCAACTACAGCATATCCTTAAGCTCTAAATCGACCCTACTCTTGAACACCTCCAGGGACGGGGACTCCACCACCTCCCTGGGCAGCACATTCCAACGCCCAACAATCCATTCTGTAAAGAAATGCTTCCTGACATCTGATCTCCCAAGGGATCCTGTCAAGCAGGTGCCTAAACAAGTCAAAGTCAGCCCTTTGGAAGTCCAGGATGTCAGTTTTGCTGCCATCTTCTCCTGACCTCTCTAAGAATAGAGAACTCTTATTATTTCACGATCGCTGCCCTAGTCGGCCTCCAACCGCCACATCATCCACCAGTCCTTCTCTGTTCACAAAGAGGAGCTCCAGCAGCGCACCTTCTCTGGTCGGTTCACTCACCAGCTGTGTCAGGAAGTTGTCTCCCACACGTTCTAGGAATCTCCAGGACTGGTCCAGCTTTGCTGTATTTCCAGCAGATGTCTGGGAGGTTAAAGTCTCCCACAAGAACAAGGGCAAGTGATCATGAGATTTCTCCCAAGTGTTTGAAAGTATTTCATCCATCTCTCTGTCCTGGTTGGGTGGCCTATGGTAGACTCCTACTACAACATCCGCCCTTTTGGCAGATTTATACACAAATACATAAATATTTATACAATAACAGAAAGACATCTGAAAGTCTTAATATTTTGGGTTTTAATGCTGAACTTGAAATTACTTCAAATTGTGCTCTTCACAAGTATTCACACACAGTCATTTGGCACAACATGGCTTAAGCTTAAATAAGCAAGTTAGTAAGTGTGGCCTAGCACTGATAACTTAATTTTATGGGCAGTCATGTTTTTTAAAGAGAGGGATGGCTAACCTGAGTTACAGCTCTTCCACTACAATACCTGTGCTGCTATAAAATTGTGTTCGGTGGCAGCATTGCTTTATAGTGTGCCCATTTTTCCTGTCCATCAAATGTGACACAAGTAGAGTGAAGCAAGTCTATTAATTCTAACTGCAGTACTGAGGAATAAGGAGGACTTCTATAAGTATAATGGTTCATTCCTCAGTCATCTTTCAGACACTGGTTATTTCAAAGTCATTGGAAATTATACAGACTTTTGGTTCCAGACAGAGCTCCAGATACAAATATCTTTAAATGTTATCTATCAAATTCCTTGCTCAGACTCATATTACCATATAAAAATTAATTATTAAAGTGAACAAGAAAAAAGTTTTAAATAAAACATATTAAAAGGAGATGTTTTGATGAAAAATGATTGCGTCTTGGACCAATTCTGTGTACTGTTTAGGTCCCATATACATTTTTCAATACTCTTTTCTATGAATTTAAGTTTAATTTCTTGACTGCATTAATATTTTATAAATATAGTTTGTGACTAGGTGGATTAGGACTTTTGTTTAGAAATGCTTGGGTTTTTTATTGAAACTTCATGTTTTCATATTTCTGCTAAGTGCCTAGAGGCTCTGAGCTCTGGATGCTTATAAATTAGAATTATTATGATGATGATGATTACTAAAAATATTGTGTTAAGCCCCTGGGATCATGGCTACAATATAAAGTTTTAATAGACAGGAAATCAGTCTTTTATACTGCTAACAGATATGAAAAAACCTCTTAATGTACAGGAACAATAATAATACTTTGCACTTAAACAACTTTTCTAATCTGATCATCTTGAAGCACATTACTATTATAGATTAATAAATTTAGGGAAGTTCTTCAAGTCTTTATCAGGATTAGGAGTAGGATCTACAGGTTTTTGGTTTTTTTTTCTTTACCCCCTTAAAGAAACCGTGAGAAGCTAAAAAAAAAAAAAAAAAAAAAAAAAAAGTAAAGAACATAAGTATGAATAATCAGAAGGGAGACCAAAGTGGGTTTTTTGGAAGGAGATAATGTAGATTTTGTTGAAAAATAAATAAATAATACAAAAAAAAAAAAAAAAGAGTCTGAGTTTTCTCATTACATTTACCTAACATATGTAATTATTATGATTCGTAACACACAGTATTCACAAATAAATTCAGTATTGAAAATGTGTTTTTCCAGAGGGTGGCTATTTTTTGTACATATGTGAAGGATTTTATTCTTAACTGTATTAAAAATTCTAGGATATAGCTGGGATTTCCCTATTGTTCTCAGGAACCATATCCTCAGTTTAAGTAATTTCGTATTACTCCACTGGCTTTACCAGAGCCATGCCAAATTACTCCAGCTGGGTGCCTGGACCCTTAGAGTGAAAGGAAATCATTGTCATTGCAAATCTGCAGTCTCAAATGTGAGGAAGATTTCATATTAATTTTGTTTCTACATTAAAACTACAGACATTGTTACAAAGACTTTCTCACTTGGGAAAGATATTCTGTAATAAGTCTGTCTCATGATTTAACCTTTAACAATCATCCTAGAATGATTAGTGTTGCATATTTTAAGAAATGAGAATGCTCTATTGGTTTAGCTCAGTACATTTACAGGATAGGTGCCAAAAACTTTGTCCATGTTCAACACACTTGAATCACTGCAATTCGTTTCTGAATTCACTCAAGACAAAAGAGTTTTCTATTGTTACAGTAGAAATACAAATTTATCACTGGAAAATGAAGATGCATATTTGTTAATTACAATAGTAGTCATTTAGTCCAAATTATCTAGCTCAAGTCAAATTCACATGTACTAGTCATGGACACTTGCTGTGGACACAGTCCTCAAGGACTGGTGCTTTAATTAATGGGATATTATATAAAAAAATAAACATTATGATTAACACATAATAAGTAAGTAAAAGTCACAAATGTATTTGTAGGAAGCCTGCTTTCATGGTTGTATGTAAGATATGTCTGAATACTCCTAGCAGACTTGGCTCTCTGTATTTAGACAGGAGACTGAGTCGGGTGCAGTTGCAAAACTGTTGCTGAGCTGGAGTGAGATACTCCTGTGAAACTGATCTCAGACACAGTTTTATTCCATAGAAAGTGTGAAGATGCTTTCCGTACTTTAATTGGGAGTTAGGCTTCTCATTTTTATTGCACAGTTAGAGTATAAATATTAGACTTTAGGAGGAAAACATAATACTAAGAAAATCCCAACTTCCTAGCTTTTTAAAGCAGGATGTACAAGTCAGTAGATCCTCTCAGTTTTCAGTCTGCAGTTTCTAACATTCTAAGTTTCCCTCTTCACCACTTCATTGCAGATGCCTTGACTTCTAGCCTTTTACTCCTCTCAACTTCTTTACATGTCAAATAAAATGCATGTCCACCTCCAATTCACACTAATGTCTTTCTTTGTTCATTGTGTTAAAACACCTCATGGCTGAAGCAGTCAGGCTGAGATACATCTTGTAAACTTGTGCACACTGTCATCAGCTCAGACAATATAAGAACTGTGAAACAAATCCATTTAATTAAAATATGAACAAAAATGAATGGCTTTTTTAAGCTTAAGTGTAAAAGTATTGAGCCTTTTCCTTTTTCACTTCTACCTTTTGGAACTTTTGAGACTAGCAGAAGGAAGGAAGTTTGTCAAAAATCTTTTAAGAGCATATAAAACTATATAAAAGGATTAGTAATGAATCCAAAGACATTTTCTGAACTAGTTAGAATACCCTTCAACCTATATACATCTTTTTGTTCAGGTAATACTTCAGGAAAATGGGGTTTTAACCCTACATGTCAAGCTAAACTGACACAATTTTAATTCCTCCAGGCCTTCCCCTCAGAATAATTATCACAGGATCATGACACCTAATTTATAGGATAATTCAGGTCAAAAGAGACTTCAGGATGTCTCTAATCCAACCTCCTGCTCAGACCAGGGTCAGTTATAGGGCTGGAGCAAGTTTCCAGCGCTTTGTCCAATTGGGTCTTGAAAACTTCTGAGGAGGGAGATCAGACACCTTCCCTGGGCAACCTGCTCCACAGCCTGACAGTCCTCATGGTGAAGTAGATTTTTATTTTTTGTTAAGGGAAAAAAATCCATTGGATATTAAGACTCAGAGGATTTCTTCTCTACAGTCTGATGTTGTTCCCACTTGTAGGTCTAACCAATAGCAAGGCTGAGCATGTTTCTAAAACACACACACAAACAGAGATACACAAACACAGAAAACCACATGGACTGTATATAAGGCCAGCTGTAGGATTAACACAAACACACATACACACACGACCCTCACACAGGAATGTATTTAGGAATAGGGATTCATGAGAAGACAGGACAGTTTGTGATGATCATGCGCAGGGCTCTGCCGGACAAGGGTACTCATCAGCAGACTGTTAACATGTGTTCATCCCTTCCTCCTGCCCCTTCTAATATACACACTCTTCTTCCTTCCCGCCTTGATCCCTCCATTTTCCTTCTCTTGACCTTTCATGCAAACATCCAATATGTTTTTTACAATCCCACAAGCCCCCTTAAATATTCCATGAGAGTTTTGCCATTTCTCATGAAAGCCATGGTTATCTTGTTTCCCCTCTTTTTGCCAGTTATAAAGGTCTGTATGAACCTCCTCAAGGCTTTCAGTAGTTACTCCAGTGTCCTGAGATCTCTGGGCCTTGCTGTTGTTTCTGTTATCCACTATTCATTAGGATCTGTGTCTGGATGTTTAATGTATTACTTCCTCTGTCTCTAGTCACAAACTAAATGTCCTTATATTCCACATATCCTTAAATTTCTATCCACACACAAGCTCTTCTGTTTCAATTTACACTGTGTTGCACCTTCCTGCCTCACACCATTGTGTGTCTCCATCTTCTTGATACACTCCTCATAGATACTGGGAGTCTACTTTTAGGTCCCACTGAAGCCAGCTTCTCCTCCAGGCTGAACCCTAGACCCACAGCCTCTTCTCACAGGACAAGTCCTCTGGTGGCTGACAACCTTGGTGTCTGGTGTTGCATTTCCTGAAGTTTATCAATGACTTTCTTGTATCTGGGGGACCCAAAAATGTACAGAGTAGTCTCAACATGGTCTAACAAGTGCTGACTAGATGGGATAATCCCTTGCCTCTGTTGGCTGGCTGTGCTGTTGACCAAGGATGTTGTTGGCCATCTTTGTTGCCAGGGCACACTGCTGGCTCATATTCAGTTCACTGTCTACCAAAAGGACCTACTCATCTTTTTTAGACAAGCTGCTTCCCCAGCCAGTCAAACCTCAACCTGTGTAATTATTCTTCCTTCCCGTGGGCAGGAGTTTTTCCTTTGTCCTTCTGGAATTTCAAGAGGTTCCTCTCAGCTCATTTCTTGAATTGGTGTAGGTCCCCCTGGATAGCAGCTTTTCGTTCACATATTAACAACTGGTCCCCCAGTCATGGCCTCCCGATCTTAAAACTGGGATGTACTAGTTGCAGCATATTTGAAAAGATCGTGATGTGTTCTTTATGGAGACACAGCTTATTGAAATCACTGTATCATCCTCTTTCTTTCTAGAGTTCAAGTAACAAATACATAGCATAGTGAGTTTGCTGACAAAATGAAATTTCCTGGGGTGCTGGGCTCTTTGACTGCCCAGGATTAGGACTTCTATAGTTTTTGAAAAAAATTAACATAATAACAACAAACAAAAAAATAATTAGTCTAGAAATACTGTTCCCTAACCATGGTGCACTGTATGTTTTCCCTTCTGTTTCTTTTCTACTTGAAATTTTCTGAAGGTTACTTTTCTGGAGGGTTTCTTTCTAGAATCTAGCATAAAACCTGGCAATCAAGGTTACTATTCCATATTAGCTTTCTAAAAAATAACATTGTTGGGAAACCAATGGCTAATTATATTTTATTATATCAAGAATATATATTGTTAATCTATTAAAGCTTTTACTGCAAGGTAAAATGAGGAAGTATATAACAGATGGAAAATAAACTTCCAGGGTAACAATGAATACATTTTAAGTATTGTGAAGTACCTATACATATGAACATACATTTTAGCTGTGCTAAATCAATAATTCTGATCTTCAGTTCTTATATGGACCAAGCTCGCTGTGACTTCAAAATAAACTTGAAGATATAACGTTTAGAAAATACATTTGATAAAAAAGATCAAACAGAAAACATGCTTAAAAGTACTATGTAGGTTGACATGGAAACCAGAGCTATTAATCACAAAAAAAAAAAAAAAAAAAAAAAAAAAAAAAAAAAAAAAAAAAAAAAAAAGAGGATTAGACAGCACAAGTGTTAATTTCTAAAATATACAAGTGTAGTATTAGCCTAGAATTATATTTTTTTAAATTATATAAAAATACCGAATATGTCATCTGTGTTGATGTTTTCAGGAATTTGGCTAAGTCCTTTTGAGGCAATTCTTTAAAGATAATGCTTTCAACTAACTAATAATTTTGGGTAAATAAGAGAATAATCATAAAGTAGATGTCCCTGAAGTATTGGCAATAACTCTCTGAGATATAGAAGGTTTAGTGAATGGGTATTTAGTAAGCGTTCCTCTTGGCTTTCTGTTGGTGTTAGATAATCCATTGGCTAATTCAATGTAATCTCAGGAAATGGAGATTTAAGGAATTTGACAGGTATGTTGAAGGACCAATTATTTTCTTTCTATGCAGTTAATCAATTGATAAAGAGTATAAATCCAAACAATGCATAGATTAAATAGCACATGGACTACTGTCTAAATACCAGGAGTAAGTGTATGGTTTAGTTTTGCACAGAAGGGTGCATGATCTATAACACAACACTTTCTCAGCGTAAAGGGCTTTCCACTGAAAGAGTAATCTTTTATGATTTCTTAGTATATGCCAAGGTTAATCATAGTTGAATGGATTAGTCGTCTTGAGTCACTTCTACAGATGTCACAGGCTGTCAGTATAAGCTGAAGAGGGCATCTCATCCCTTCTTTTGACTTCCTCAACTTCATTCTTATTCCTTCCCTTCTGGTGACCCCAATGTGATTGTGATACCCTCACATAATTCGTTTTTAATCAAATTCAAAATCCAAGTGTTTCAATAGAGGAAGTGCAATAAATACAATGTTGAAATGAGGGAGAAGAATGGCATGACTATGGTGGTGCTGGATTATAAACTTTATTCAACTCTGCCTGAATTCAGAAAGAATGTTTTACTGAATTTCATGAGTTTGCCTCACTCTTTTTCTTATACAAGGGATTTTTTGGTTTCGATTATATTTTTTTTTTAATTCTAAATAGACAATGGGTGCAGATTTTCTGCAGTTTTTTTTTACAGATATACAGCCTGTAATTAAGACTTTTTGCTCTACTAATGGTGAAGATGAATGCTAAATTCATCAAGTTTGGATAGGAACCATGTGAAATTTCATCTGAATCTTCAGAGATCAGATGAACTTGAGGGATTTCAGTCATGTCTCCTGTGATCAAGTATCAGGTCCTGTAGGAAATTAGAATTAAAAAAATAAGTTGGAAGCATCTAAAAGAGAAAATTCACTACTCCTTCCATTTTTTTAGTGACTTGATGGGCAGTCAACGCTAAATTACTCCATTCTGTTTCTTAGTTTCCACATCTGTAAAGCTGAGAACAAGTCTCCCTAAATACCTCTTTGTGTGTGTGTAAAGATTTATTGGTTTATAAATAAATGGCTCTTTGAAGCATTTACACTGCACAGATACTATGCACTATTTTTTTGTTTGGCGAAGAACATGCTTGTCTTTGCAACTATATGCCACAATTTTCTGTGTCATGCAGAAACAGTATGTGCTTTCCTTTTGACATCATGTATCAGCACAACAAATTGTTTAATTAAGCGACACTTGTTCAGTAAGTGTAACAAAATTAAAGCTGAAGAAGATGAATCATATATGAGGGCAGAGATCAAAGAGCTGTTTATTTTACAAATGTACTAATAGGCATATTTTTTATTTAAATCAAGGAAATAGTTGACTCATATCAATGGAAGAATCAGTATAATAAAAGGGCATCTGTACTTTTCAAGGCTTTGTGTATATAATTGATTTTAAAATAAATTTAATCAGTATTTCATTCATTACTTCTGCACTTCAACATTTCTTAAGTGTCAGTGGTTTGCAACTGTATTTGTCAAGGGTATGATTCATAAATGTGAGTTATTTTAAAGATAAAAAGATAGAAAGAAGTGTCAAGGAACTGCTTATCTGTGGTTCAAGAAAACGTGGTAAGTCTCTTTTAAATTATCCAGCAAGGTTTATAATCTAAGCAAAAGGCTGCAAGTTAAACTTGAAAAGGCATCAAATAAAACAAAGTGCTATCTGTCATATGTATATATATACATATATACATATATACATATATACATATATACATATACACATATACACATATACACATATATACATATATACATATATACATATATACATATATACATATATACATATATATGAATTCACAGAATATTCAATATAATCATTACTATGTGAATTCATATGTACGTTATGTGGAAACTCTACAAACTGCATTCATAATGACTCTAAATTATAATGTTTATGTATTTATAGTCCATGCCTATCTTGGTTGATGTGGAAGAGTGAGACAATTTAATGACTTCTGAATCATCTGCTTTTGAAATCATTCTGGCCACTTCAGCATACCTCATAATGTATGAATATTTTAAATGTTAGACTTACATTCAATACATATTATGCCTGAGGAAAGTGGAAGAAAGAGGAATTAGTATTTTTCTTTATTTTTTTTACACTTTGTTTAGGCTTAGAGCATCAGTGGCCATTTATCTTGTAATTTAAGGATATATTTGGCTTACCTTCTCTTAAGCTTTTTTCACATTAGTGCAGGTAAGAATTAGTTTCTAAATGTATTAAATGGTCACAATTCTTTGAATAGTTCAGAGAATGTTTATTATTTTGCTCTTTATAAAAGGGCATAGTAGGCACCTCTTTAATAGCATTCACTGTGTTTATAATTATAAAAATCTCTCTGAAATGTTCCCCTTGTAGCAAGGTGCTTCTCCTGGATGCACTTTGTCTAGGTGCACACAGTGATTGTGATTCAACCTTAGAGCAGGTGTTTTCAATGCAAACCCCACTCAGTTAGTTGGTCATTCAGTTGTCCATTATGGTGGATCTCCCTGGAGTGCATCACAGAGTGATTTAGATACTATCTGTTGTATCTGCTGTACCTGTGGTCTAACCCCTTTCCCAAAACAGGAACAACTTGGAAGTGGATTTATCATTAGAGTTAGATCATGGTCCATCCACACCTTATTATCTAGGTTCCCTTCCAAAGGAAACCATGGTACATGGATGCACACCCTGGTCTCACATAATATGCACAAGTGAGTCATGGCTGCACATGCATAGAGGCATTAAGAGTAGAGGGGGCATTGTTGAACTCACCTGCTTGTAGAACAGATTACATTTTTGTGCTGTCACTGAACCTCAGTTATATATTACACATCAGAATATGATATATAATAAATGCAATGACAGTGATATTAGTGTGATGAAACATAAGGGAGAGTTTGTCAATAACTTAGAGAATTTATCATACCACTGAAATTCAAATCCAATCCATTCCTAATTTATAACAATACAAATAGATGAGCTGAAAGAAAAAGCAAAAGCAATGTAATGGGAAGAAAAGACTGGATGAGAAAAGTCAGATGACTTGTCCAACCAATTCTAAAATGTGACCTTCATCCCATTCCACTGCCTCTGTACTACTGGGGGATTAATAACTGTGTGCCGTTCCAATTAACAAATATTACTTGTAATTAGCCACAAGCTGCACTCAAAAATAAAAGAAGGCGCATAGACTCTGATTTCTAAAAAAACCTGACGTCATTCAAGAATGATATATTGAAATAACAATCACAATCTCTGAACTTTTATAGTCATAGCTTTGAGAAAGAAATGCTGAAATACACACTCTGCAGAAATAAAAATGTTAATTTCTGGAGATCTCTATGCCTGAAAAACAGAACTGAATTAAAAATTCAGTGTATGATTGTTTGGTAGTAACAAGGTTTACCTGTAAACTTAAAACCAAGATCTTTGGGATATATCTGGTTTAAGTCCTTCTGGCTTAAAGCAAGGTTAAAAATGACTAAACTAAGAAAGCTGCTTATAAGGAACCATAATTTCTTTCCTGACTGTTAATCCACCCTTTCTTCTATCCCAGGATGAAGCCAGCCTTAAGCACTGTTTTTGCAAGGTATAATTTCAGAATGTTGCCAAGGGACGGAATCAAATGGTATCTCTAAAAGATCTTGCTTCCAAGTTGATATCAGTAATAAAAGAAAAGTGAAATAGAGAAAATATATGAGGCAGATGCAAGAAGGTGTTACCAAGTTCAATTTTTTTTTTTTAAGTTTTTCACTACAGCTGCATTTCAGAGGGCCATCAGAGCCTACCCTGCAAGTCTGTGAGGTCTGTAGAAGTGATTCACCACAACACTAACCTCTGTTGTTCAGTTTATTGAAAGTGAAGACCTCTGTTAAAATAGAATGGAAAAAAAAAAAAAGTGAAAAAGGAACAGTAATGAGGAAGATCCAGCACACCAGGAAAACAGAATTGACAGGAAGATGAAAGGGAATCTGTTATACTACTCAGGCAACTGAACAGGCTGCTGCCCAATGATAGTGCACATCAGAAACCTGCCATGCATATTTCCTGTTTTGCATTGTTTCGTGAATCCCAAAGCAGCTGCTGTGCCACTGAGGTCAGGAAAAGCCTCACCCAGTTCATTGTTTTGGACATTACGACAATAAATATTAATGATATAAAATTAGAATTCTTCATGCCACGGCCATCAGTCTGCCCCATGGTCTTGACCATGGCCAGGAATTTATGCTGATCTTTAACTTCCAACTTACACCTTTAAGATTCCAGAAAAAAAAAAAAAAAAAAAAAAAAAAAAAAAAAAAAAAAGTATTATATTTGTTATGTCATATCATATTGCATTATATTATATTAGTTATATAACAATGTAATGTATTGTAATGTAAAACATTGTAATGTAATAGGACAAACAAAATCAAGGACAGTCTGAATTTGTATCATTGAAAGAGATATCATGATAGAAACAGAAAAACTAAGCAGAAGGGTAATTTAGTTGCTTAGACAGAAAACTTTCAAAGAAAACAGTCTTGTCCCTGAAAATCTGGTGTAACTAGAGAGTTTTAAAACATTTTAGTTCCTTTTTGTCTCAGTATGATTATATAGAAAATTTATTTAAATTTAAGGATTTAAGTCTGTAGTCATTTTCCTGAAAAAGCAACTCAGTTTGTACTCAAGACCTGACCCACCTTCCATTGAATTAAGGTAAACATTCCCATTGATCTTAGAAAAAGTTGCATTACATTGTGGCTTTATTTGAATGAAGTGACTAAAGAGGTTACTGAGATCTTACATCCATGATGATTTTTGAGTAAAAAACAAAATTTGGATATATGATCTCTTGTTTTCACAATATCACAGAACAGTTGAGGTTGGAAGGGACCTCTGGAGATCACCTAGTCCAACTTCCCTGTTGAATGCCAGATCATTGAAGCAGATTTTAAAGATCAATTACATATTCCTCGATGTACACAATGTCGCCAGTTAAAAAAGTACTTTTGAGACAAGATATCTAGAAGCACCCTTTAAAAACTGATGCCATCTAAGGATTTTACCTGTAATGTATACTGCATATCTCTTCACTAACGTGATTTTCTCAGGCATGCCCAAGGACAAAATCACTATTAAAATTTCTTTATTTTTATAGATACACACAATCCCCTCTGCTTCAAGAAAACAAATTACTGTTATTGATTATGACTAATGAGAATGTTTCTTTGCAGCTGTAAGACACATTAAATATTAAAATACTCTGTACATAAGTATCAGCTTGTAATGCCTTAGTGACAGACACTGCAAAACGCTTGTCACACTGTATGAAAATATTTCTTCCTTTTTTCATCAGTTTTGATGTTGTATTATTCTTGTCCATTTGGCAGACTCTCAGGAAGGAGACAATATTATTAATAGCAAAAAGTACAACAAATGATTAAAAGGGAACAAGTCCTTCAAGAGACTGAGACTGAATATGTTTGTAATTGTAATTATTTCAAAATCTTTCGCAAGGAGAACTCATACCACTGAAGTACTGGATATTAGATCTTTGAAGGGTATGTGAGAATCATCAAAGGAAGGAGAAAGTGAGGAAAAGGGGTGCTGGAAACAGAAATGTTTTTTTCTGGAATAGTGAACATCAGGTTATCAAAGTACACTGTACCAGGTTTTATAAACATGAACAGAACTGTCAAGGATTCAAGTATCTGTACACATTTGCTGCTATAAAGAATTAGAGTTTATGCGTTGTAGGCACTGCACTATGTAAGGAAAATAACAGTCAGCAAAAGACGTCCAAAAGAGAAAATTAAAAGGAGCAACTTTTCTGATTTTTCAGCAGCTAAAAGGAGCAAACCATGAGTAAAAGATATCTGCAGATCTTCTGGAGTCCTCCTTCAAATATTAAATGCAATAAGCAGTGAAGGGTATACCCTGGGAGTTTTTGTTAATCATTCATCATATTTTTACCCCTGTCAGAAACTGCCAATCCACACAAGAACAAAATGAACTAGAGAACTCATGATAGTCATCTCTCTTTTAAGACTTCCAGTATTTTGTAATGGGCCAGACTCCAAAAACATGCCTAACTCCTTTCCTGCATGTATTTTTATTTTTATTTTACAAACTTTTCTTCAAAAAGCAGTGACTGGGATTTGCCTTATAACTGGAAATTGCAAGACAATCAGGCTGAAAATAAAACACAGTATGGTTAGAGCAATTGTTTAGTGACTACAACCCTATGGATGAGTTAGATATCTTTATAACTTATTCTACGTATGAGGTCAGCCAGAATAATCATTCTGGTCCTTTTGTTATTAAGATCTACCATTCTACTTCATCTCCTTTGTTCTTTTATTGCTCTAAAATGAACTTGAAGCCTGATCTTAGAATTCTCATTTCCAAATGTTTCATAGTTAGTGACCTGGAACTGACTCAGACTGCCTTCTAAAGGTGAAAGGCTGCACATGACATGCTGATTTTAACTGTGGGCCTCACTTGTACACCAGGGAAGTGCTAGCTTATTAGATCTTTGAACAATATGTAGAAGTACCTGGAAGTGCTACAAAAGTTTACTTTCATGAGCTTCTGATATCATGCTCCTCTTTATACTTGCTCTCTGGAACTGCCATTCAGCCCTTTAAAACCCTAGTGGGTTCATAACATTTAATTTTTATGTCTTGGTTTCATCCCCATGGCTCTTTTAGTGGCACGGGAAGCCAGTGCAGCAGTATCCTTCCATTCAGCTCTCTGCACTAGAACTGTTAGAATTTGGAGAAAGGGACAAAAACTTTTTCTTCCTCAACTACTGTGGGGAATTTTTCTCAATTTGAAATTCTATGTAGTTTGGCACATAATTTAATCCTAGGTCACCCTCTTCAGACCACTTCAGCAGAAATGGTGACCCCTAGAATAGTGGGGATCAGATAAAGTTTTTTATGACACATTATTAGGGTACAGAAATTTTTCAAATAAATGGGAGGCAAAGCCACAATGAATGTAACAAATTTACCTAACATTCAGTGACAAATGTGTGAGGAGAAACTTGAATTACATACAGCACAGTTTCAGTTAAAGTCTGAGTTCATACAAAGTTGAAATTCAGTGCTGTAGTTAGGCTTGTAAATTCCTAATGACTCAAACTGCCAAGATCCATCAGACAATGTTGTTATTTTATTATAGAGGTTTGTGCTTTGTATATATTCAGCTGGATTATGGTCATCTAGAATTCACAGCTTTCTGGTGTAAAACTGGCACAAGACTCCATTGCATACCCACTATCACTGTATTTCAATTATTTTTTTAAATCAGTGTGTGACCTTGAGGGGCATTTCCATCAAGGAATGGCTGATTTAGCCTTAGAAACAATTGTGGATTTTCTCAAGTTGATCCTTCCCTTTCAACTCTTCTCTCTCTTTGCCAGTACCACAAGCTCCTCAGTTGCCAAACCGGACCTTCAACCTGTGTTTTAAAAACAAGAGTAGGGATTTCCTCTAAGGCAGATGTCAACAGCTACATGTAAATCAGCCTGCCAGATGTAATGCCATTCAGGGAATAGTTGAGCAGGCAAGTTTCCCTCCAAGGCAACAGATATCCTTTTAGCAAAGTAACTCAAGGACAAAAGGACAAGGCAAATACTATAATGCCAAATGTAATCTACCAGAAGACTAAAACCTTTTAATAGTTGGAAGCTGCTATTTGTCCTGGGGCAGTTTTGTCTCTTTTTCTAGTTGGCAAAATCTGTTGATAAGGCAGAGAGCTTTGCTATCACAATTTGAAACTAACCAAGAAACTTGTAATAAAAGGGAATGTTAAAATATTTTGTTAGGTTTATTCAATTATGTGTGACTGTGGTTAGTGCATCATGATGTGTGTCCTTTTTTTCCATCCCCCAAAGAGAGAAGCAGCAAGTATTCTGTTCAGATACATCACTGATTAATGTCCACGGCACTCAGCATTCACTGGCTTCAGGAGTTGTTTATTGAAAATACGTGGCTGAGTCTCAAAGCCAACAACATTCCCCTAGGATGCCCATTAGGCAGAAGGGCAGCACAGTTTTAAACAATCTATTTGGTGAAGTCAAAGAATTTGATAGAAAAAAATATCTAAGTAATATTTGGTAAATATTTCATCTTTTGCAATGTGTAGCTTCAGGGAGAGAGAAAAAACAGGAAGACAATTTAAAAATAGTTACTCAAGGGAAAAAAATATCTCTAATAATAATCTAATTATGTCTTTTTTCAAAGTGGATACATCATAAAAGCCCCATCTGTGCCAGTTGATGTGATTGGGTTCCATAGGTTTGGATGGCGAAACAGGTACCAGGAAACAACAGACCAAAGAAAGGAAATATGTGTACTGGGAAGGAAGTGTGTGAGATCTTCCCAATGAGTGATGAAACCGATCATTTGTTGTGCTGAACCCATGAGAACTGATGAAGTCAAGACATGAAGATCCTGGTGCATATGTACAAGGCACAGATGGGCACCCCCTGAGGCTCTGTCCTATATGGCCAGTGGCTGATGTATGCAGATGAAGATGACAGGACTGATTGTATGCCTGGTGAACCAACAGACCCACAAGGCCTCTCCTAACACCTCTCTAGAAGCCCCTGGAACATCACAGAGAGTCTCACTGTTTTAGGGGAGCATCCCACTGGGGATCACCCCATTGAGGCTGCCCTCCCTCCTGCTTCTTCTGTCTGGGTGCTATAAATGAACATGCGCAGGTGCAAGTGAACTTATGTGAGTAACTAAGCATGCTGTGTTGTTAAGAGTAACAGCTTGATTATATTATTAATAACAGCTTCATGAATAAAAGGTGTTCTAAGAAATAATGACTGTGATCTGTACCTCTTTTTTCTCCCAATCAGACAGGGGAATTTACAACAGATACATGCTCAACTGCAATACAACAAGGAGGGAACTCAGCAACATTAGGGCATTTTTAGGTGCTACAATACACAAATTGTAGGTCTGTAAAAACTAGGCAAGCAAAGATGTTTTGAGAAGCAGATGTGGATAAGTGGCTGTACTTTATTTGTAAGACCAATAGGCTCCCTGAAACCAGTATATTTTTTTCATAGAATGGAAAACTGTGACCTGATAGCTGATCATATCTTTCTCCTTCATCCTTTCTATGTAATTCTCTCTGAAAATTCTGAGAGCAGAGAGCTTGCACAGAATTTATCTCCACAATGTAAAATAAAGCTGATTATTAAATTAAAAAAAAAAAAATATCTGATAGATGAAAACTGGAAGTTTTAAACAGGATTATCTGTTAATCCAGATTCAATTTTGCGTTACCTTAAAGGATTTAAATTGAATTTTATAGAATCCATATTTCTTCCATTAGTTTTATCACTTTTTGTCATATGTAGAGCTCATCAAAGTATGTTAAATACTCATTATGGGTAATAATTTGTGGTAAACATCTGTAGTTGGGAGAAACATCTCTCTAAGAATGATAACTGCATCATAGAGATATAACCCATTTGTCACTCTGTTTTTAAACGCCTCAGTAGCCAGTTTTGATTTGGTGAAACACACTAAGGCGAAATATTCATTTTATTTGTATTACGACTGATTTTTTGTTGTTGTTGCTGTTCTATATTATGTTGCTTCTAATCTGAAAAAATAAAGGCATTTGTAAAAAATTTAACATGTTTTTAAGCTTATAATAATATATCAGCAAACTTTCAAAATCCATAGTGATAATTGTTTTAATGATTAGAACTGAGTAAAATTAACACGAATCCACCTACTTTAGTTTAGGAATATTGTTTGTTAAAATGTGCATGCAGCTTCCTTTTTGTATTCCTGTTCTGTTTTCAAAGCATAGAGGCTAACAAGCTTTATTTGTCAAGATAATAAAAACCCCTCCTACAACACCCCCCCACCCCCCCAGATGCAGCCAAAACTCTGAAAATATTCTGTAAATTAATTGTCAAATTTATTAAACCCTCAGACAATGGGTTTCATTTTAATTTTGGAATTAAATCCAAAATCAGTGCAGTTTCTCATAGCTTCAATATTCATTTCAAATTCCTGACATGTCAAAATGTAAAGTATTTTATATTAAGAATTGCTAATTGTTGTTAGTATTCTATTACACATTAATGTTGCATCTCAAATTTAGATACAGTTCTTACAGTGTTCATATTTAATGCAACTTCAGATTGTCATTCCAACAATGTGAATTAAACCAACACCCTGTAGAGAATTCTTGTAAGGAAAAGTATTAATCTCCAGCCAAGCAGTACTGGTGAAGTTACTCAGGAAGTACCACAAATTGGCTGAAGGAACACATGAGAATTTTATGTCCCAAATACATGCCAAATATGGCTGGACTTGTTCTCAGACCAGAATCCTTGACCTGAGATTATTTTTGCGGTCATGATGTTCAGATCTCAGTGTTACTGGATAATCCTGGGCTTTCTCTATTTTGCTAATCCAGACAAATGGCCAAATAACAAATTCAGTCGTTGGTGCATATGTCTTGCTGTTTGTTCACATGTTCTTTTGCATGGTTCTAGTTCATGCTAACTAGCACAATCCCAGGAAATGCCCAGACACCAGGAACTGTTCTCACAGAAGGTACAGATGAGGCAAGTGAGTTCAGTAGGCTGCTATCTGTGACATATGCTTTCTAGGAGTGACAAAAAACAAGCCCTGAAGCATTTTATCTGCTAGCATAGACATAGCCTATGTGATATAAATTTGGTCCAAATCATCAGGACATTTCTATCAGATTTCTGATTTTATGCAAGTTTTCTAACAGCCGGGAGAGGACATTTGGTGGCTAATCCCATTCAGGATGTAAGAGAAAAATGTCCTTAAGAAATATTTGAATGTAATCAACAGAGCCAGTTTGCACTAGTTAGTATTCTGTCACATGGAAAGACCACTTCTTATCCAGCACCAAATGTCCTAAAACCAGACAGATTGTTTTGTTTAGTTTTGCAAACTCATAGTCTGAAAACTTTTTCTAAGTTAATATTTTATGTGTATAAATTCTGGGTTTCTTTTCATTTCTTCCTGTCCTATTTTCTAGTTATATTATTACAATCATTTCAGCCAAGTGCAAACACATTTCTTCCTCCTGCAGTCCAAAGACTTTTCCAGTAAGAAAGATGGATGAACTGTGGTACTTATAAAGCACTATATAGAGTTCAAAAATAATAATAAAATTATGGTAAACCAGGGAACTAGGAACATTTTTGCAAACTGAATTTTTCTAAAAATATAGGTCTATTCTTCAGAAAACCACTCCATGTCTTATATAGATGGATTTTGATTATATTTTCTTATTCCAATTTACCCTCAAATAAATAACCATGCATGAATGTTTGAGGAGAGGCTCTGCACCACTTCAAGCCAGAGTCATCAGCATCTTTTGGTCTCTAAATATGTATTTTATTAGAATATTCAAATAATAACCTAAAAATTAAACTTTTTTTTTTTTTTTTCAGCTGAGAGAAGTCAACACTATTAAGCAAGAGAGACTGAACTCAAGATTTAACAGAAAATTTCCCTCCTGTCCATCTGCATCTTCAAAATAAGTATCCTTCCAACAAACGGGAAGTTATCCAGGTTAAGGCAGAATGTTTCTTGGGGAAGAAAATACGCTGTAGGTGGGCTTTCATCTGATGAATTACCCAAGTTTTTGAACAAATTCCTAAATAGACCACTTACAGTCTACTCTGAAGGTAGTAATACAATAAAAACTATGGGAAGCATCACATCTTTTGTCATTTTTTGTTTCATGAATTCATGAATCTCAAGAGTATGACTAATAGACAAATGGGATATAATATTTGTGACATGAAAATAACTTAATCAGAGATGACATAAAACACATGGAAGTTATTAGAAGAGTTTATATAGGAAAAAGTTACAACAGAAATTGCAAAGTGCAGTAAAGATGAATACCTGATGATACATTTGAACCTATGAATGATAGCTGGACAAATTCATGTGCTAATTTCTGTAAGACTCTGTTTACTTTCTCTGCTGCTTCTGAATTAGTGCAACGAGCATCTTGGGCCTCATCTCTGACATTTGTTGACACAAGTGTCAGTGTTCCATGAAAAGGTATGGTTGATGTGAAATGTTTGTCTTCTGTTACTTTGTTTTGACATTTCTACTGACCTGCAATGCAATTAGAAATCTGAAATAACTGTAAGAGATACATGAATGAATAGCAACTACAACAAATTACTCTCTTTGCTTCATATATTCTGAATATGCCTGTTTCCACCAGCTGGTAAAGAAAGTTGTGGTTAATTTACCCATCATTTACATCCTGTTCCAATGCACACTGAGGTCAGGTGAAAAACAAAAAGATTATTACTATTCTACCAACATATTTAAGGTGACAGAAGACCCAATGTATTTACTGGTTTTCTTTTTTCTTGAAGTACAGGCTCCTAGAATCAGGTCAATATTTCAGAAAGATCAGTTTTAATGAGAAAAAAACAAAACAAAACAAAACAAACAAAAAACCACAACACACCAAACAACCAACACACCAAAAACCAACAAAAAATTCCTCTATCTATGTGAAAGAAATAAAGACAAAAAATTAGACAGAGGAGTGAGTGAAGGAAAGTTTAAGGACATTAATTTTAAGCCAGCTTTTTGAGATTCAAAAAGTTTTAAACACTTGAAAGTGTATTTACAAAGTATATATTTAAGAAAACTGAATCTACACTTTTTGTCCCTTCTCAGTTTCAATCTGTAGAGTTTGAAGTCATTGTTATTTAAAGACTGATTTACTCAGCGGCAACTAGCTCATATCTTCTTTTCAGTCAGCTAACGCAGTTTTCTGTGTTTAAGATATTTCCCTTAAAATAATTATTAATTTATGAAGTGCAATGTTAAAGAAAATCTCCACTTCTAAATAAACACTAATCAAGCTAATTTAGTAACAAATGTGAGATCTTTGCAGGATTTTTGGCTCAGTGGAAGCCGTTGTTTCAGCATGACAGTTTCAGGACATAGAGTGTTTTTGAATAGAAAAGGTGTGTTGTAATGATCTGTGAAAACCACTGTTGGTAGTCAAGTCCCAAGTATAATGGGAACTGGCAGGCATGTTGTTGGTGATTTGGCAAATCCAACAGAGGATCACCAAGACCCCCTCAAATGGAAAATAAAGGGATATCTTATCTGGATATTTTGGTAAGAATTGAGGACATTTTATGCAAGCTTGATTCATTCAGGCATATAAACAGAGAATCATTTACAGTCTATGATTATCTTAGAACTCCTAGATGTCCTCTGAGAGTAGAGCTGATAGGGATTGGTTGCCAGTAGTGTCAGGCTGGGAGGACAACTGACCCTGAGAGGACCTGCTGTCTTCTTCATTCCTTCAGGAGCTTTTCTGGAAGCTCACAGCAGCAAGTCGTTCTACTACAGTGCAATATAGTTTTTCTCTGCAAAAGAGAATATCTGAAAATACATGTGTTCGTGAATGTCAGGTAAGATTCCAAGAACAAATTCCTGTGCTATTTCTTTGCTTTAAAATGTATCAAATCTCTGTTGATGTCTCTTCATATAAGACATTTGAATTATTGTATGGACTAATTTGGTTTAGCAATTGTTCTGCTCTAGGAAACCCGGTAGAAGTTAATAATTTAAAATTAATCATGAACAGTTAAAGGGTTGGTGTCTGTACTTGGGAAAAATTAAATTAGAGGTGTCATTAAAATTGTACAAGTCTACAGGATCATATTTTCCTGATACTAAACATTGGTGTACTACTGCAGATTAATTCAGCCAAATGGAATATAAATTACTTCACTGGTTTATATATACTAGCTTCAAACAAGCACCTGTGGAAAAGGGGAAGACAGTTATGGTGCTTCAGCTGGAATAAGCAATGTTCTATGTACTATTACAATCAATAAAAATAATATTTTAAAACCAAAAATACAAGATTCAGGTGACGTCAAAGTATAAAGCAGTATTTATTGATTAATATAAGCATAGAGTTTATGCTTGTCTTATTCAAGAATTCTTCACTGTGTAATACGGCGTGGCAGCACTCAATTACTGTTTTTTCCCTGTGTCCACTTACCATTATAGTTTTTCAGAGGCTTTACACTTAGAAACAATTCTGCTATGCATTGCTGAGAATTCTTAAGAAGCAAATAAGATTAAGGACCTGCTTTGTTTTGGTTTTGTTTTCTTTGTTTGTTTGTTTCTTCCTAGTTCTTGTTATCTTTATCTTGTTATCTTGTTATTCCTAGACAGGGGCTGTTTTACCATCTCTGTTGGAACTTTTACTTTACCTACATAAAGTAAAGGAATAAATTTTTTTTTTATAGGAATTTGAATTGCTGTACTTGTTTTAATGATGTTCATCATATTCATTTTTTATTTGCCATAGAATTTTACAATTTATAATTACATATACAGTGATTTACTAAATCATGTTTAAGTGCATCCCTAATTACTCTATGTTAATAGCTAATGTAAATTATTTGGAGGCTCAACCTGAAATAATCACCCATACCCCATATTTCTGAAATATAGAAACAAAATAAAATATTTATAAATAAAAATCATATCTGTTTTGAAATGAACCCACTCTTTAGAACAAAACATATAAATATTTTATTTTTAAAATCTTCTGAGTCAATTTTAATTTTTTAATAATTTAAATATTTATTCGGAAATAAAAAGATGCTTAATTCAATGCAAATTCAAAAATATGATTTCCATCTACAAAATAACTTTCAGTGTAAACTAATTTTATTTGAAACAAACCCTAACCCCTTCTGTCTATTAGTAATGTAATTTTCTGCTCTATATTGATATGTTGTATTTTGTAACTAACATTATAAGTAGAATAGGTCAATGAACTTAAATTGTGTGGTGTACTTTCCACTTGGACATATTGAACTGTTATTAGTTCAAGTTTCCTGTGAATTTTGACCTTTTTGAAAAATATTACTGAGGGGAGAGGTGCTGTTATCTCAGGGGGCAATGGAGGATTCAAACTTACTAACAATATAGGGATAACACTTTTCGATTGTCATGTATCCGGGAAGTCTATTCTGACTGTGGCCTAAATGGTGATACACTGACAAGATTTTGAGAAGCAGTGTAACAGGTTACAACACAGAAAAGATGTGCACAGTTACTAGTATGTTTGTTCAATGGCCGAGAATGGTTTGTGCCGTTATTTAAGTAGGAATATATTTACTGCAAGTGTAATTTTTTTGCAGTTGCCATTAATCTCTACACTCTTAATGTAGTCAATGTAATATTAGTGAAAGACTTGGTAATTTGGATTACTTAGCTTCTTCTTGTTTAACTTCATTTCATTTAACGGTGTAATGTCATTGCACATTTTCCCCTCTGGATTTATTCAGCATGTTAGTCATTAATTCTCTCTCTGAAAAAAATCCTGCAAAACTGTACAGCTGTAAATACGGCAAACGTGTGTGTTAGCTGTGTTTCTGTTTTAATGTTCATAACATCACAGTAATAAGAAATCATAGAAAACATAACTGTATAACATACCCTTAAATGTAGAGATGTGTTCTCAATACTTATTTGAGAAAAAAAAAAATAATGGTCTGACAAACTATTAAAATTTAACTGCATTTTAACAATTTATTTCCTAGAAACACTGTGGTCAGAGTTGTTAAAAACTAATAGATTTGAGTAGAGATAGGCAAAACCACTGCTATGATAAAATAATAATAAAGAGCCACTGAAAACTAAAATGCAACATAACAAATCTGAAGAGTTACCTAATGGTCAGATGTTGCTGTTCTGGCTGATGCCTCATATATGTACTCCACATCTGGCATGCAACTGTATTTTTACCTTGCTTGTTTCTGAAATGTAAAAACAGCCATTGAATAGTGATTAAGATAGAGAGGTGTGTGTGCTTGGCAAAGGTTTCTACAACAGAAATATCTGGACCATGCAACACAGATCTATTTTGCATAGATAAGAGAATTTTTTTTTTCCAGTAAATTTTGGTTATTTATAATCAGGAGCAACATGCTCAAAAATGCATTTGCTTAAAAGATGAGTGTATTTCTTTCCATGTTCCTTAAATATTGAATAATACTTCCTTACCAAATAAGACCAACCCTTACACACTAAACGTATTTTGCACTATTATTTTTTTGTTGCTAAAAAAGAGATTCATATGTGCTGAGATTACATGATTTGAGTGATTTACCAGCCTATCATCATTTCCCAGATTAACCAATATATGTATGACTCTGTTGTATTTTTAAGTAAAGGTAGCTTCATATACAAAATCTATTAGTTAACAACAACCTTTGAAGACTGCATAAGAGATGAATTTTCCCTATTAAATTTTTTAATCCACACTTCTTTTATATATACTTACTCTTGTAAATTCTAAAGCCACTACCTTAATCTATTTTTATACAAAAACAAGACAAAAAAGCATGGTTTATTTTAAAGAAATTAAGAGATCCAGATTATTCCTTCATACTTTGAAGACAGATTGTCCCTTCTTTAGGTTGAAGGAAAAAACATGCTTGAGGGAAACAGGAACCAACAAGGAAGTTCTGAAATTTCACTATGTCAAGAGATATTACTCCAAATAGAGCATAATGAAACAGGGAAAGAAGCTGAGTAGCTGAAATGTTTTACTTTTTGATGGTGGACTAGTCAACAAAATTCCCCAAAGTAAGAATTTGTTGATATAGTATCTACTATAAAGTACCTACTATATAATACAAATCACCAGGAAATAAGATGAAATCGAAGTATAACCACAGCCTGAATCCTTGACCACAGAAGCTTCACTGTGAATACTACAAATCTAAGGGGAAAGAAAGATAAAGAACGCTTTTGGGGCCTGAATATTCAAAAGATGAGAGAAAACAGGATGATTCTGTTGTCTGTGTTCTTACTGATATTTCCTTTCATTTGTATGTAAAGAAAATAAATATTCTATCATTTCACTGTCATCCCTCAAAAAAAAAGTCACACAGTGAATATATCTAGTCTATCTAGCATGAGTGAGTCAGGATTCTGTTCTTCTGGCTAGTCTTATTTACTCCCCACCCTACCCCACACTCTGTTTAAAGCACTGATAATGCATTTGTCAGCCATAAGTAGAACTTTCTGCAGTTTATATATAATTTACAATATATATAATTTACAATTTCTCATTTAACAATCTTTAGATCTGAGATAAAAGCCTCAGTTACAAGCTCATTCATGAAGTACTTAACATTTAACTTTAATAGTAATTAGAACAGTAATTTTAAAACTCCTTGTTTTGTCTTTCATTTAATATGCATTCACTATTTTTCATCACTTTTTGTGGAAAAAGTTTAACTGCTGTTTGTGCTACTTAAACTGGACCAAAGACTGGGGACCAAAGGAGAAGAACCAGGTGAAAAAGAGAAATCAAAAACTTTCCTTTATTTCTTATATGAAATTTAAATAAATACATAAAGGTAGTCATTCTGATAGTCTACAGAAAAGAACAAAATTCTATTACAAACCTGCATGATACCGAGATTCTGACATCTTAATTTCTAGAAGAAAACCCATGGACCAAGGTGTCTAGTTCATTAAAGAATAGCTGCAGTTTCAAAAGGTCGATGTGTTTGTCAATAAATGTGTATATGTATGTGTGTGTGTGTGTATGTGTGTGTGTGTGTGTGTGTGTGTGTGTGTGTGTGTGTGTATATATCAGTGGTCTTATAATTCTTAGATGTTTCTTCCCAGGAATTCTTTAGAAAATGTTCATAACTAATAAAAAACTGCTAATTTACTAAGGTCAGGCAGCTGTCCCTTGGAAAGAATAGCACTGAGTTTTAAAAAGCAGAAAAACAGTTAATACATTAAAAGCCACTTAACTGATTATTCAGAGGTTTCAAATAGAAAAAGCTGTGTCTGCACCTGGCCTATAAATGGAAAGATAAGAGAACAACCCTACAGGCATCTAGAGAGTCTGGCAATATTCTGAAGCATATATGTATAACACCAGAAGACTTTGCTGTCAACTCTCTACTAAGTCTTTCACTATCCAAAAAATGAGTGAAGAAGTTGTAGAACTGTTTCCATAATTAATGGAATTTATTTCCACATAAAGTCATGCCTCAAATATCTTTATATTTTCTACATGATAGTCAATATTATGGTCTATAATATAGAATTTAGCACATAAGGAAAAGTTGTTATAAAATTAAGAAATGTACGTAAAGCCAAATAGAAAAAAAAAAAACCAAAACATATGAAAACAAATACTCAAGTCCTTTCTCAGGAGATAAAAAAACCCCAAAAGAACCAACATATAGACCATAGCAGCATCTGAGAGTAAAAAAGTGGAACACTTTCCAGGTGCTGTGCCATCTGAAAGCCACTATCAATACTAAATGTTAACATCTCCTGGCAAGAATAACTTGCCAGTTTCTAGGCATACAAATGTGAAGTTTGGATAAAGGAAAATATGTAGAACTGTGCTAAGAAAGCCAAAATAAACATCAGTTCCCCAACAACAGCCCCAGAAAAAGGAGCAATAAATCTGTTTAAAATGAAGGGCAAAAAAGTAAAAAGCTGCATGACAGGAGACAAGAGGGAATATGTGAGTAATAGCACCAAAGAGACAGACACAGCTGCTGTGAGAAGTGATAGTAAAACACTTTATCAACTCAACAAGATTCTAAGTGGCTAATTTACATTAGCTAAAGGATGTATTAGTAAAAACCAGCAAAAGACCACAAAGACAATTTACATGTCATCCATCTGTGTTCTTGATTTTCTAAGCTTCCTCTTCTTGGTTGGCGCATGTATGTCTTTCAATGTAGTGCCCAAAAGTGGGCATGATAACAGTGTTGAACAATGTGGCTTTTACCCCTACTTGTCTTGTTATGCAAGGTTTTGTGTCTACTGTCCTTTCTATATATTCCAATATGAACTTTATCTGCTTCACAACAGCACATACTTTGGTGATTCTTCTTAAATTCATAATCTACTTCATAATCTAAAAACCTAAGGAACTTCTTTCTTCATTTTATTGTTGGTTTTTCCTACCAAACTATTAATTTTAATTAATTTTTTAAAAAAACAATTTTCAAACCATTTCATTATATATAGATTGATTTCTAATTCCAGTGTTTGTTGCTCTTTCATTCCCTCACAGTTTCTTTTCTGCACAGGCAATAAACCTAGCCTCTGTTCCATCAATTAATTCTTCACTGAAAACAGTGAATACAACTGGACCAAGAACTGACCTTGTAGCAACCTTAAACATAACCACACTGGAATGAAATAGCTTTTTACCCTTTCTGTTTCTTTCTCGTTGATTTGGTTAGAGAGCTACGGTATAGGCACCATATGGCTTATCAACTAATGTATTTAGATAGATTTTTCTGAAAATAGATCTCAAAATAAGAGCTCAGGAACATAAAGACAAAAAAAACTACCCAACAGTCTGCTTAACAAGATAGAAGGCTGGTAATAAATGAGAAATCTAACAAAATTTCACAGTTATGAATTCAAATATTAAATTTTTATATATATATATATATATATGAAGCAAGTGAATTCTCACATTTTGACAATAACTCATAAAACCGATAGGAATGTACAGAATGAAGTTAAATGCAGAAGTTGGAAAGTTAATATTAACCAGTTTAAATAAATGTGTCAAAATAAGAACTTCAAGCTCTTCACCATTCTTCCTCAGATAATTCCACCTTATTGTATATTTATGAAGGCTACAAGTTTACCAAAGATATGTAGACATATGTCCAAATGTCTGTGAAAATAGATACCCCCTAGAAAAGAGGTATTAAAATAAATGAATTGATAACAGCTGCTGAGATACGTCAAAGGGTTTTGCAGTCTTTCTCTTTACTGTTATCCAGAATAAGAGATGGAAATATTTAGACTGTGTGTTGAGAAGAAATTTATGGAATCTGTTATAACAGGTGTAACTTTAGGCAGCTGGAAGAACTAAATGTGACATTTAAAAGTCTTCTTTAATGTAGTTCTGTGTGTGTGTTAGTAGCATCTGGATATGTTATCTATACATAGATACAAACACACACAGAGGAGTTTTGTTGGGAGGAGAGGAAACTTCAAAAAGGACAAAAAAAGAAGCAAGACTGAATTCTGTTCCGAGCTGGGTCTTCCCAAGGGGCTGTCTTTGTTCCTCCCATGAGCTTACAGCTCAAGAGAACAATACATTCTTTAGCTCCTTGTGTTTCATGGAGAAAGATGTGAAATTCCTCACTATAAACACTTGTCATCAGAAAAAAAGCAGGACCTGAGACTCACAGTGAAAGGAATGATAAAAATTGTTTGACCTCTTTCCAATAAATTTATAGCTTTTTATTTTTCTTGTTCATCCTCGATGTGTTCAACTCCTTGAAATCCACTCTTCATACTGTGTTAGAAGGTTGAACTGAACTGTGACTGCTTTTCACATTCTGTCTTGGCACTGTGCTGAAATGAAGTCCACATTTGATGGTATTTACAAAGGTATTATGCTCAAACTGGATTCTAACCACTTTTTTGTTTATCAGCCTTCTCCAAAGTCCTTCCTCATGCAAACCGGGTTTTCTCAAAAGTTCAACATATGTTGCTATTTTAAATTCAGAAGAAGCTGCTAGTTTTACTTGAGCATGTTTAAACCAGTTGTATGTCAAGCAGCTGTACTGTATAAGCATTGATTTATTAAAAGTATTTTTAATCAGCAAACTGCATTTAGATATATGTGTGCTAATGGTTCGGAAAGCTTGTCAGTAATCTTCAATCTGAGCAAAATCAGACCAAGGGAAAGTAAAAAGTAAAAACTTGCAGCTGGCTGAGATCTATAAAATAAATTACTTTCAAGGAAATGTCAATCAAGTACTTAAAACTCCCTGGCTCCTTAGGCATATCATCTCATTAGGTTTATTTGTAAGATGATGTTAGCTTTGAAGTGGCCCTTGTTATTCAAGGTGCTCCTGGTGCCTCTGGCTGTTTTCTGCCAGGTCTGTCATTGCACAGCCTGCCTTGGAACTCTAATATGAATTAATCAATGAAACTAAAGATCTCCTAGGAACCTATGCCTGGACACGAAAATAATCTCTTCTTTTGGCTTGCTGTTACAAACAGTCCTACCCCACAACACAGAAAATCAGTCCCCCACTGTGTGTTAGAAGCTTTGTTAAAATAAATTTCTCTAAGATGTGAATGTTATTCCAAGCAGAACGCACAGACATGCATGAAATTATTCACTTGATAAATTCACTGGGAGAAAATACATATCTCAGTTTAGACTGATTTCAAGATAGCAGCTTGGACATTAAGGATTAGATTTGAAGAAGAATTGTGCTCCAAATCTGGGACCTGCTTAAATGATTAGGTGGGAGGAAGGCATAAAAAACTTTGTTCAAGGTCACTAGACTCAGTAGTTTTATTTTTTCTTAAAACATCTGCAATGAACACTCAGGTTCACTTTAATAGAAAGCATAAGTTTTCTCCAGACAGAATTATATTGAACAACAACAAAAAAAGAAACAAAAATAGAAAACAAATACTTTCCTTAGAACAGATGTTGTAAATTTTTGTTAGTTTGTTTTATATGAAGAAATTCATACACACAAAATTATTAGCACTGAAGTCATCCCAGACATTTGTTTTGACATACACTTATTTGCTGCATATGTTATGAAAGGATCTCATTACTTGATTTCAGATAAGAATTTGGACTCAGTCTATGGGTTGCTTATCTTTAAGTACAGTTGTGTCAGCTATGTGAGCTCTGAGAAAACTATCAAGAAGAAAGAGAAAGATAGATCTGTTTTCTTCTTGGTAGAATTACATTTCATTGCAACGAGAGATTACAGTTATATAAAACCTTTAGTTTCTAAGAAAATTTTGTGCTTGACAAACTGTATGTATGTATGTATGAATCATTTCACAGAACTAGAACTATTTTCACCCAACACTGAAATGAAATAAACATGGCAGGTGCTTCAACAGTATGGCACAATAATTTTGGAAAGGAAGAAAGAGAATGCTAAAATAAAGTTTTACAAAGAAAGAGTGTGATCAGCCATTCAAATTAGAACATAGAAATGCTTGACCTGTTTTTAGTTAAAGCTTTCCTTGTGAAGCAAATCACATGAAAATCACACAAATAATTTTGCTGAAAAGTATTCAATCTATCTATTTTAAATCTAGCATCTTATCAGTCAAGCTGGTTCTTTTGACACCTAAGACTAAAAGAGGTAACACGTGTAAAGAGATAAAATTTATAAGCAGATAAAACCTAACGATTCTGAAGGACCCTGTCAGCTCTTTGAAATGAGAAATATGCCAACAACATTTTGAGATTCTCCTCAGAATTTCTGCATATAGGTCACATGGTCAAATACTACAACATATATTCTTGATAACTTGATCAAAATAGATTGTACTTGGCATTTTCCATATCCAAAGCAAAAGAAATACTGTACACAAGCCATTCAATTTATGCAGTTTTTCATCATGGTTTTTAATAAGGATGCAGAACATTTTCCTTTGAGCTGTCACTGGGAGTGTCCTGCCTTTAGTGTCTGATCTGCTGCACATGTGGACACCAGTGGCAAGGCTCCTGCTCTATCTGGCCCCAGGACAGGATCCCCTCGGGAGCTCAGCAGTGCTCCACTTTCATTAGCCATGTGTTTGCTACTGAGTGGATAAACACATGCTGATCAGCCAATGAAGAAAATCTCTTTTGCAAACATTAGTTCGCATGATACATTTAAGAGTTAAACAAGTTTTTATTATACTGATTTCACACACAGGCAACACCTAAGACATGAAGGTGAAATTAGGCTGCGAACATAGCACTTGCCACTGAGAATGAAATCTTGGAGTACTGTTGACTTACCATCCCCTGTTGCAGCTAACAGGAAGATTTCTTCCTTAAAACTACATAACACTGAAATAACTCGATTTAAAAGTTTTCAGAGCAATTCTGTACCAACGAAAGCTACTAAAATGCTGCATCGGTAAATTCCATTGTCTTAACTGCAGTACACATCTATCATAGGTCAGATTAAAGAATCTTTATTTCTTTTAAAGAATGTGAAGTATTATAATTGTACACACCAGAGTTCAGTTATTCCTTATGCTTGAAAGTCATACTAATAATTTATGGAAGTAGTTGGAAGTACAACTTCTGAAAAGTGCAGAGTGAAGTGCTGCTCAGCAAACTATGATGAAAATGGGTCTTGATACAATTTTGGTTGAAGTACATTTACGTGGTTTTGTTTTGTTTTTTTTTTTTCTTTTGTTTTGTTTTGTTTTGTTTTCTCTCCTGTAGGTTCTTAGTCTTTTTTTTTTTTTTTTTTTTTTTTTTTTTTTTTTTTTTTATTGGCAGGAGAGAACAACAAAGGGTACCATTACTGGAAATTTCAGCCTTACTATTAAAAACTACCTGCCTGAAAATAGGCCAGAAAGGTATAACGTTGGTCCAGTAAACAAAAGATGTCAATTATTAATATATAAGATACAATAATAGTTTCTGCTTTGCAAGTAGGTTAAAGGTATTTGTATTTCAAATCCAGATTGTGTTTTCATCACTGATGAGGGAAAAAGAATTGCAGCAGCAGTTTGAACTGCAAATCTAGAGAAAAACATTCATAGTTGACTACACATCCAGGCAGATGTACAAGATGGGCTTCCGAGCAGTGTAGGAAAATGAGTTTTGGATACACACAGAACAGAGATGGGTGTCTGAGGTTATTCTGGAACCAAGGTGCTTCTGCTACTAGGGAGACAAGGTCAACTTCTTATAATGTTGTAGCTGAATCTTCTAGCACTCAAGGATCAAGACGAGAACATCCCTGATATTTTCAGATAGTAGGGACTGGGTTCTAAATCTGGAATCTTTGTTGAAAACGAAGATACTGATCTAATTTGCAAGAAAACTTTAGAAAAGATATTTAGAATGAACTTCTAACTTTGAGGAGAGAGAAGCCCTACAAAATGGTACCTAGAAAACAAAACAAAACAAAACAAACAAAAAAAACCAAAACCAAACCCTGAGTCATTATGAATCAGTATAATTTTATAAAGATTCAAGTAACCATTTTCCAAGGACAATTAAATAATTTTTAATTCTTTTTTCTATTACAAAGAGTCAGACAAAATTCTGTCTTAGTGTTCTTTTTATTCCATTCTCCTGTGGTTTAGTGGTAACTGTCTAGCTATCTTTGCAATATTTAGAGGAAATTCTCTTCCCTGATCATTTATTCAGGTGCATCAGTGCAGTCTATGACTCATGTTTTGACTTCACCTAACTGACAATAAGTATGTTTAAAACTGTAAGTCTTGGTACTAGTCTGAAGCATGGCCATCCATTCCACTATGAAGTGGAATGGAGGCAAAGGGAAATGGTCTTCCCCTGGGTTCTGGGATTGGTCTCTACTGGAGCACTGCATGTTTTCCACTAAGACTCTTTAGAACCTCATCCCTAAGACAAGAATGCAGTGTAATTGAAGACAGTTGATCTATATCATAGGGCAGATATGTGCCTTTCCTGAAAATGGAGAGTAAATAGAGCTTTGCCTATAGGTGATGTTAAAATAGCCTCTTTTGTGACATTGCTATGCGATAGTTTTGGTTTATCTAAAGAGTATGTTCTTTAAATACCAGCAAACTAACTCTCCTGGGACATGATGTGTCAGCTACATACAGTCTTTCTTAGTGCCTGAGTTCAAGTCACACTTTCTGAAAAAGCTGCCAAGAACCATGATTTTATAAAACCAACCAGGTTTTATGTTGGACTTTCTGCTCACATTCAAGCAGCATAAGTATTAGAACTTCAGGCTTTCAGTAAGCCCATTAATTTAAAATTGTTTATCCACACTTTTGATTCTCATCCTTTTAAACTTTGCAAGCAACCAGAATGGCTATGAGAATGACAGAAACACACTGGTTTGTTAGGTATAACACATATAGGTGCAATGTAGGTGTGATGCCAGTGTGCTTCAGTTCGGACCTTTTTTTGTTTCAGGTATGTGTCACTGAAGGCGTCATAAAATGTAACAAAACAGGATGCAATCAGGCAGTTGCACTTAACTCTCTGCAAACAAAAAAGACAGGATAAAATCGTGCTTAAGAAGATACTGTGTGATGATATGCAATATTTAATTTTGTAAATACCTTTTTTTTTCTTTTTAAACTATATGCAAAAATATAACTCAGAATTTCATGTTTTTCTAAATATTCAAATGTATGTTACGATCACACATAACAAAGAGTTCTCCTGCTAGGACTTGCCAGATCTGTCTGGAAGCAAACCTACTGATATTCAGCCAGCCAGTGCACAGTACTCTGGGCTGAAACATTATCCCAGACTATAATCCAAACCCAGAACAAGAGAAGTTACATGAATACCAGCACCTCCCAGACATATGGGAAGAGCAAGGCCTTGCCGGCACTTCCAGAAAGCTTATGATTGGATTGCCTGTTTCCAGGGATATTGTAAAACTTGGACACATATCATCATGTATGAAAAATAAAAATGCTTCTTCATTTGCAAGTGCCCTCATACCCAGACACTTCATTATACGGGGTGATAGAAGAAAGTAACAAACTCCCTGAAATCAGGACTGTCCTGGTCACATGATGAAAAATACTATTCCTATTTCAGAGTTACCACTGCTTCTGAAGAAAAATGCTGCAACAGAATAACATGCATCAATTTTAAGAAGGGCTTAAATAAAAAATCTTAACCAACTGAAACTTCAGGTCATTCTAGGCAATTAATCAATCTGCCTGCTAATAAAAATTCTGTTAAGTATTTGTTCAATTCTCTTCAGCTCCAGTCTGTCTTCATGACCCATGCACACTCATGCATTTGAGTTTTCACTCATCAAGATGCTCACAGAAACAGTGATCCATTGCCACTGAAGTCAATGGAAAAAGGCTCTCACTGATTTCCTTTGGATAAAGCCCAAAACACACACTTTTAAGTTTTACACTGTAGTCTCATACATCAAGCATTAAATACTTGCACATGGGAGAAGTTGCACCCAGACTGACTATAGTAAGTCAACATGGGACATTGCTCAAAACACAGATGTCTCAGAGCTCTGTTAGAAAAGTCAGGAAACAGAATGAATGTGATGCAATTTATAAAACTCAATAATAACAATACAGAAATATCAGAATGCCAAATACAGGTTTTGCAGTCCGTGAAAACTTGTAATTACCTTGTACAGTAAAAATTAATAAAAATAAATAATTACTTTTTCAAAACCAAAAATATGCCTCTGTTTTGGTTCACCAAAAGAAGGGAAACAAAATGAACTTGTCAAATAAATTATATGCTGTGAATCACTTGCTTGGGTCTATTCATTTAACCAAGCCTTTTATAAAACACATTGTTCTATATGAAACATGCTTTTTCTGTTTCTTCCCAGCTGCATGAAGGTCTTCCATTCAAAATTTCACATTATTCTCCTAATTAATTACACACGCTTTTGTAGCTTTAACTTTAAAATGTTATTTGAAAGAGAACAGGCTTTTGAATCATTATCAATCACATTGTTTTATTTTCTCAAGGGAAAAGAGGATGCTCAAAGGAAATTAATCTTATGTCTACTCTAACTTGTTTCTATCTAGAATGTTCTTCTGGCCTTTGGAAAGTCTTCAGCATTGCTCACATATATTTACAAGACACTCTATAATGAATTTTCAAAATAAATTCTGGGGTTTTATTTGACTGTTTTGTTTCAAGAAAGGTGAAGTGCAGGGTGATGTCCTTATAACCACAGTAATGATATTGTGAGTTTGCTGTTTTTTGTCCTTGGCATATGATTCTTGGTTACCCAAATGTTCTCAGCAGGACAAAGTGAGACATGGTAGAGTTCTCTAGCATGTGATAAAGAGTGGTAAAGACCAGGCCTGGCGTTTCTGCCTTATACAGTCTTCACATTGCTGCCAAAAAAAAAAAAAAAAAAAAAAAAAAAAAAAAAAAAAAAAAAAAAAAAGTGTTCTACATTAAAGTAGTTTCTAAAACTGAAGTTTAAGTATACCAAATAAAGAGGTTTAAAAGTGCTCCTGTTGAGAATTCCTCCTGTATAGGCCTCTATATTGCTAATTCCTCAAATATGTTGGTTGTTATCGTATTATTTTTTCAAAGACCACAAAATCACTCGATCGTGGTAATTTTCTTTTTATTTTTTCACTTTGCAAACAGTCCCTATCTTTGGGACAGGGCAAAAGCAAGAAAAAATAGTCTGAATTTTACCGAGTATGTCCACATACTGGTAATATTAGTAAGTTGACACCATATTCTAATTCATCTGTTATATCCTATTAAAATTATATAGAAAACCCAGTAGACCACTGCATTGCAGCTCTTATAAATTTTTTTTTGGGGGGAATACTACAATGAGTACATTTCAAAGTAAATATTGCTAGCCTCATAAAGAAATCTTCAGGCTTTGAAAGGTGAAAAAAATTGCTGCATATAAAGAATAAATCTTCAAGCAGTATGATAGAGTCAAAGCTCAACCTCAAAGTTTTTGCCTCTCAACCTAGGAGTCCACAGGTAAACATGCTGCTTCCAATTTCACTTTTGTTTTTTCTTTCTTTCTTTCTTTCTTTCTTTCTTTCTTTCTTTCTTTCTTTCTTTCTTTCTTTCTTTCTTTCTTTCTTTCTTTCTTTCTTTCTTTTTTCCCTCTATTAAATGCTATTTTCTGTAGACTGAAAAATATTTGGTGGCAAGAAAAGCCGTGTATCTCAAAGTAAAGCTTATTAAATATTATAAAAATCCTATAAATCATAGTATAGGAGTATTCTTTTGAAGTTTTGAACTCCAGATTCTTCAAAGCATTGCTCCCCTGAATCTATCAAAGCAATCTATCCACTGCTGTGGATCTTATTCCTGGTGCAGTTTATTTAATATCTTTTTGAGAGAAGAAAGTCAGTCTTGTCTCACCGAAATCTTCGAAGCTCATCCTCATTAGAGGGACCTCTTCTATTATTTTGCTGGTTTTGTTCATTCCATTCTTCTTTAAGGCTAAAACTGTTCCAAGAAAATGGTCTTAGCACTGGGCTGTTTAGTATTTAATCTGTTCCTGCTGCTTATTCATCCCTTGAAGTCACACTTCTCTGTTAAAGGCACTGAGCTTATCCCTGTAGCTATTGGTCCTTATGCAAAAAAGCCATGCACCACAGACAACAAATGCAATTAGACTGTAAATCAAACAAGCAGGGGGAATGCCAGAAATGGAACCATCATCTCTTCAGGCTCAACAACACAAGCCTTAATAGCTTAAGTCAAAACCACTATGAACAGTAATTTTTTCACTTGCTTCCATGATCTTATAGCTACACCTATACTAATATTAATACTAATTCTAATAGTGATATTAATAGTAACAACAGCACTATACAAAATCAGGTAAGCTGTCAATATATCTTGGAGATTCCTCATTCACTGCTGACAGAAGTTATCAATCCTCTCTTTTCTCTGTCTCTTTAGGAGACTCTTGTGTTCTTCGGAAACCACCCAGAACCAACAACACAGTGGCAGTCTGACTGACCCAGGGACTAAGCCTTAACTCGGGCTGTTCAACACCCATGAGTCAGAGACTGTTACAAACAGCTTGTGGGAGAACATGCTAAAAGTGCAGCTCCACATATTTCCTTCTCTGTCAAACACACCAGCATTACAAAGTAAATTTATACAAACATATATTAAATTAGGGTTTAAATTGTTATAGCTAACCCAGTATGGAAACAAATCAAGAACATTTAGTTTGCCTTAGTAATTTTCTGTGCTTTCAGGGAGATCCACTTGTGCTTTTAACATACTAAACTACAGGTGTTTGACTTCATTAAGTACATTCATTCTGCCTATATTAATACGATCATTCAAAGACTGTAGAAAGAGTTTTATACTTACTAGATTCTTATGACTGTATTCATCCCATTTGAAACCTTCATTTCTTCAGATTCATTATTATGATTTCAGCCATATCTGTGGAACACCTTTGCAAGTGTGCATCTCACATGGATCTCATGGAACTCAGTTTTGGTGAAATTAATTAATTCTATTTTCTCAGAACCATTCTCAGTTATGAAAAACCTCTGCATATGCTGTTAATCAGATGCATTCACTGATGGTTGTCCTGACTTAATTGCAATTAAAATATCCATCTCACTATATGAACATTATTCTCAGATGTGCAATTTTTGTTATATGAAATTTATTTATTATTCACTTTGTGGTTGTTCCCATTCTTCAAACTCCAGTTACGCTACTTTTCTGTTTTCCCTGATGAAATTGCAGCTATGAATCCTAGAACTTCCTGTGCTGACATAACTTGCTTATATTTTCCTGTGAGATATCTGGAAGTCAAGAACAACCAAATCTGGGTTGAAGAAAGAGTATCTTTGAAAAATATTTTAAATATGAATGCATGTTTTATGTCAGTCATCAGAATCCCCACTGATGTTTGAAACACCACCTTTGGTTCAGGAAGTGAACTGCCCACTGAAAGAATATTCCGAGGAAATAGCACTACATGTGTTCCTTTTCCCAGGATATTCACCAGATATCCATAAACAACTGACCAAAGAAAAAGAATACTAATCTAGATGGACGTTTGATCTAAAATTGTATCCATTACTCAGTTAAACAAGAACATTGGCAACCTTGACCAAAACATCTCTCCTTAAAGATTGTTCAAAACGTTCTTTCTTTCCATATTTAACTCTTTATTGTGGTCACTACAAAAGATAAGGATTTCATTTCTTTTCCACTCTATTGGTAGATGTCCTTATTGTAATTGTAGGTCAATGAATATTGCTCTAAGCCTATCCAGCTACCTTTCTACCTCCAGCCTAAACTAGATAATGACTCTTTTTGGAGCATGATCCGTGAGAAGAACATTCTGTTCATCTTATTCTACATTCTCTTGACAGCCTTTTCATCTGCTGAAGAGCTTCCCCAAAGCCATGTCTGTGTTGTCCTGTGGATACAATGTGATCATGACATGGATAAAGCCAAGTACTTGAGTTAAATTACAGAAAAAAATCTTTTGTGTTTTCTTATGTGTTTGAGTATTGGGTTTGCATGGCAAGGTTTTGATAGCAGGGAAGCTACAGGAATGGCTTCTGTGAGAAGCTGCTAGAAGCTTCCCTCATGTCCGATAAAGCCAATGCCAGCCAGCTCCAAGACAGACCTGCCACTGGCCAAAGCTGAGACCACCAGCGACAGTGGTAGCACCTCTGTGATAACATATTTATGAAGAGGGAATAAACCTGTGCAGAGGCAATTGCAGTCAAAGAGAGGAGTGAAAATATATGGGAAAAACAAGTCTGCAGACACCAAGGTCAATGAAGAAGGAGGGGGAGAAGGTGCTCCAGACATCAGAGCAGAGATTCCCCTGCAGAAGACCATGGTGAAACAGGTTGTCCCCCTGTAACCTATGGAGGCTATTGGTGGAGCAGATCTCCACCTGCAGCCCATGGAGGACCCCACGTCAGAGCAGGTGGGTCCACCCAAAGGAGGCTGTGACCCCCTGGAGGGCCTGTGCTGAAGCAGGTTCCTGGTGGGACCTCTGGACACATGGAGAGAGCATCCCATGCTGGAGCAGGTTTGCTGGTAGGACTTGTGACCTCATGAGAGAGGCAAGTGGAAGTAGTCTGTTCCTGAAGTACTACACCCTGTGGAGGGACCCACACTAGAACAGTTCGTGAAGAACTGCAACCCATGGGAAGAACCCACATTGGAGAAGTTTGTGGAGGACTGTTTCCTGTGGGAGGGACCCCACACTAGAACAGGGAAAGAGTGTGAGGAGGAAGGAGACATGGAGGCAATCTGTGATGAACTGACTGCAACTCCGTTCCCCATCCCCCTGTGCCACTCAGAAGGAGGAAGTAGAGAATTCAGGAGTAAAGTTAAGCCCAAGAATAAGGGAGGAGTAAGGGGAAGATATTTTAAGATTTGGTTTTATTTCTCATTATCCTAGTCTGATTTGGTTGATAATAAATTAAATTTCCCCAAGTGGAGTCTGTTTTGCCCATGACAGTAATTGCTGAGTGATCTCCCTGTCCTTATCTCAATCCACAAGTCTTTCATTATATTTTCTCTCCCTTGTCCAGCTGAGGAGGAGGAGTGATAGTGAGGCTTTGGTGGGCACACGGCATCCAGCCAGGGTCAACCCACCACAGCTTGCATAGTTAGTAGCCATGATTGCTTTTGAACTAGATGTGAAGAACAAGATTGTCATGATCTGAACTACTATCGCAGATTCAGTTCCCCAAAATTTCAAGGAGAAATTTCTTCAGTCTTAGATACATCAGTTCCTTTCTGCTTTTCATGCACTTTTTAATACATTTACTTATATTATGTGCTTATGTTCAATGCAGTACTTTTCAATCTCTATAATAAAAATTTTTAATCAACTTGTTGTGATTGATTTAATGGGAACATTTACTCATAGTACTACACATGGTTCAAAAATCAGAGACATCTCACAGACATCTGCTCTGTTCAGTATCTGTACAGCACATAGCTAGTGCCTCACATCCAGCTTAAAAATTATATAGTAGACCACAGTTCTGTCTCATTTACACATACAATAATTTGGATACATTTTGCTTATGTAGTTTGCTGAACTGTAATACTGAAGTATCCCTACATCTTGACTTTAATAATTTCAAAACTTAAAGAATTACAAAATTCTCTTAAATTGTCTAAGCAATGCATGCAGCTCAGCAATGCATGCTATTAACAAACTTTCCACGCTCCACACAGGTTTCTTATAAGAAATTCAAACTACTTCTGTACTGAATCCAGAATATTTAAAAGACTGTCTGAATTTGCGGGAAGAAGTCTGAGGCCAGTAGTTCTGTTATTTCACCACAATGAAACTCTTCACCAGAAAGATGTATTTCATCTGAACAGAAAATAATGTTTTCTCCTGGTTACATTGAAGACTACATATTGACACTTCATTACTGTGCATTACCAGGAATTAAGATATTTCATGGAATGCATTGGATTTCAGATAAATGCAAGACTCAGTTTTGGCTGTATAAAGGCATCATGACTTAACACTCCACTCCCCTACCCCACCACCTCATACACTGTCAGAAACAAAATGGTTCAGAAATAACTTTTGCCTGAGGGATAAGATTCTAGTATTAATTTAGCTACTAACATAAATTCTCTCAGATTCAGAGGTATGTTCACTCTTTATTTCCAATATATTCAGAATACCTATATCTTTCAGCAAGATACAAAAGCGAAATGAACTAGAAAGATGAGAAGAAATTCTTTGGCTCCATGCTGAGAAACAAACAGTCACTATTATAAAGATGAAAAATGTATGGTGGAGACAAAATGGGCAGTGAAGCCAAACCACCATCTTTATACAATATGAGAAAAAAAATAAACATGTGATTTATACATTTTGATCATGTTAGCCATTATGTGAGTTTAGGGAAAGATTCCACTGTACATCTTGACAGCCAAAATCAATTGGAAACAGCATGGTATGCTGGAATGCCAGGCCAGTGTTGACATTCACACATTTACAACCAGCCAAAATGAACATCCGTACTTTGTGTTGCAATGAATAGTGTCTGTATGTCCAGCATTATCAACTCTCCTTATGAGAGTGTGTTGGAGTTTATAGTCGTCTTCTATGATTTTCTCTTCATGTAAATGTGACACCCATCTACCAGAGAGGCAGAAAGGGAGATCTGGGAAACTATAGACCTGTCAGTCTGACCTCGGTGCAATGAAAGGTCATGGAGCAGGTCATCTCGAGTGCCATTACAAGTCATATCATGGGCATGCAGGGGATCAGGCCTAGTCAGCATGGGTTTATGAAAGGCGGGTCCTGCCTGACAAACTTGATCTCCTATGACAAGATGACCCAACAATTGGACGAGGGAACGGCTGTGGATATCGTCTACCTGGATTTTTGAAAAGCATTTAACACAGTTCCCCACAGAATTCTCATAGAAAAACTAGTTGTTCATGGCCTGGATGAATGTATGGTCTGCTGGATCAAGCACTGGATGGATGGATGGTCCCAGAGAGTGGTGGTCAATGGAGCTAAATCCAGCTGGCGGACAGTCTCAAGTGGTGTTCCTCAGGGCTTGGCGTTGGGACCATTTCTGTTTAACATCTTTATTGATGATCTTGATAAGGACATAGAGTGTATCATCAGTAAGTTCACAGATGACACCAAGTTAAGTGGGAGTGTGGATCTGCATAAGGATAGGGAGGGTCTACAGAGAGACTTAGATAGATTGGATCAGTGGGCCAACGTTAACGGGATGAGCTTCAACAAGGTCAAGTCCCAGGTCCTGCACTTGGGTTAAAACAACCCCCTGCATGGCTACAGGCTTGGGGAGGTGTGGCTGGAGAGCTGCTTGGAAGAGAAGGATCTGGGGGCTTTAATGGACAAGCAGCTGAACATGAGCCGGCAGTGTGCCCAGATGGCCAAGAAAGCCAACGGCATCCTGGCTTGTGTTAGAAATAGTGTGACCAGCAGAAGTAGGGAGGTGACAGTCCCCCTGTGCTCTGCACTGGTGAGGCCACACCTGGAGTATTGTGACCAGCTTTGGGCACCTCAATACGAGAGAGATATCCAGGCTGGAGCGAGTGCAGAGGAGGGCAACGAATCTGGTGAAGGTCCTGGAGAACAGATCCTGTGAGGAGAGATTGAAGGAGCTGGGACTGTTCAGTTTGAGGAGGAGAAGGCTGAGGGGAGACCTCATCACTCTCTACAGCTACCTGAAAGGACATTGTAGAGAGGGTGGTGCTGGTCTCTTGTCACAGGTGATTAGTGACAGAACAAGAGGGAACGGCTTTAAACTCCAACAGGGGCGGTTCATACTAGAAATTAGGAAAAAAATTTCACAGAAGGGGTGTTTAGACAGTGGAATATGCCACCCAGGGAGGTGGTGGAGTCACCATCCCTGGATGTGTTTAAGGGTTGTTTAGCTGGGGCATATGGTGTAGGGGAGAATTTTGTAGAGTATAGCTGATGGTTGGACTCAGTAATCCCTGAATGATTCTGTGATTCTGTGATTAATCACACTCAAATAATGGAATAGAGGCGGTGACTGCTAACTACTCCTACCATGCTTACCCTCATAATGATCTCTTACAATTCTTCTGAATGTTTGATAGAATTTGATCAGTTTAAGCTCTTGAAATTCTCTGATACAATGCAGTTCTGCAGGAGGCATTCTGTTCAACAACATCACAGTGTCTCAAGGAAGACAGCAGTAATGGTGCACACCAGCAGTCCCCCCAGATGGTTCATCAGTCCCTTCTGGTTATCATTTTTTACATCAATTTGATCACAACACACCAGTCAAAAGTCTGGAAAATTAATTATTGCAAACAGTTTCAAGAAACACAGAAGTTAGCAGAACTGTTGGTATGTCAGATAATGACATTAGGTGAGATCGCTTTATTTCAGTATCACAATTTTTATTACAAAAAATATTAATCAGTTATACAGGCATTCTGAAGCACTTTTCCCGCGCAGTAAAAATCATAAAACAATATAATATAAGCCAGAAGCTTCACTGTGATCAAGACTGGCATCCCACATAATATATTCCAGGAGATATCACCAAGCCATTCTTATCCATTCCTAATGAAGTAACAGAGGCAAAATTTACTTCTTAGCTATTACTCAATAAGATGGTGGCACACTTGAAAATGCAGCCTAGACTCTGGACTTCCAGCACTGTTCTTAGTCCAAGAACAAATTCTGATGTGATAGGATAAATGAGAAAGAGAAGATATTGCACAAAAGATTTTGAGACCAAGATTTACTTGCAGGGATCTGTAGCTGTACATTAACTCCAGTGATGAAAGTTACTTTTGGTGGGAGAAAAACAATCGACCAACCAACCAAAAAACCCCACGTGTAAACAAAAGCAAAAGGAGGGAGCAGGACAAAAGAAGAAGAATGGGCAGCTAGGAAGATGAGTGATGAGATCTCCAAACAAACTTCCTCTTCTGAGTAGGAAGATGATTGAACACTAGAACAGGTTGCCCAAAGAGGTTGTGAAGTCTCCATGTTTTCAAAACTCAACAGAACACGATCCTGATCAGTCTGCTGTAGCTGTTCCTGCTTTGAGTATGGGGCTGGACTAGATGATTTCCAGAGGCCCCTTCCAATCTCAGCTACTCTTTGATTCTGCTACAAGTGTTAAGACACTGAAGGCCTGTGCAACAGATTTGGTGTGTTTCGGTTACCAAAATATCATTGTCATTTCACTGTGTATACAGTGCAGATTAGTCATTTAAAGAGATCTCCTAAAATGAGTCAATCTTTTCTACCAAACCTCCCATTCATGACACAAAGAGGCACCAAATTGCATGGAATACTCTAATAGGAGGGAATTTACTCTTGAATCTAAGAAAAAACAACATTTTACTTCATTTTTAGATATCTTGCCACTGGTGTGTATCGGAGTAGAAAAAGATGTAAGGAAATTTTATTATTAGGGTTGTTATTTCACAGCACTTTGATAATTAGGCTGAACTCTGCCAACAGTTGTCCTTCCTTCTGTGCTCAGAAAAGAAGCCAGGGAGATCTCAGTTCAGAAAACCGATGGATATTCTTCCATCATGCACTACACCAAGAATGACAGTATCCCCTCAGACTTTGACACTGTACTGGTCTATTCCCCTGCTGGAGTAAATTCACACTCACTTCTCATGTATCTGGAGTGTGTGCTGTTATCACATTGTAATAAAGCACCAGGCATCAAAAATACAAGGTCTTATTCTGTCCTGATCAGAATGTTTCATTTTAAACATGTAGCTGAACTTCCACTGGATTCATTAGAAAGTGATTAAGAAGGACAAAAGAAAGATTTTATACAAACAGCTCTGCCTGTAGGGGCTGAAAGTGACCTAAGTGTATTGCATCAGTCCAGTAATTAGGTGTGTGTATAATTCAGAAACTTTTCCTCAAAATCATGCAGAGAACGGATGTGAACATGGATATCACACCTTGAGGTGAACATCCTATTCACTACAAGGTATTCTGCAGGCCTTTAACCCCAAAGCATCCCTTTGAAACTCTTCCATCTTCCATAGGCACCTGTGAGATTAATGAGAGTATGCTATGATTTCCCCAGTTTTCATGAGGTGCTGCTGTTTGTCTTATAGACAGCTCATACATTCTAAATTCATATCATATGGATGAGTAGGCTAACAAGGTGATTTAAGATTTTGAGTTCTTTCAGTTCTTGCTCTCTGGGAATGTATTCTTAATGGGTACAATTCTTGAAGTTATAGCTCCCTAACACATCATGAGAAACAATCTCATTTGGCTGACAAAACAACTTCAGGATTATTTTTACAAGCTACAGTTTTCATTAAAAGATAATCAAGAACCATAATCTGGGTTTGTAACTAATCTGAAGTTATTGAACACATACCATGCATAATAGGCCAAACAGATACCTTGATTTCTAATGATGTGCTGGGATAGAGTTAAATTTCTTCACAGTAGCTGGTATGGGGCCATGTTTTGGATTTGTGAAAAGCAGTGTTGATAATGCAAAGATATTTTTGTTATTGGTGAGCAGAATTTATACAGCATCAAGGCTTCTTCCCCCACAAACACATACCCACACACACCAGCAAGGAGGCTGGGGGTGCACAGGAATTTAGGAGGGGATACAGCTGGGATAGCTGACCCCAACTGACCAAAGGGATATCCCAGACTATATGATGTCATGCTCAGCATATAAAGCTGGGGGAAGAAGAAGGAAGAAGGGGGATATTTGGAGTAATGGCATTTGTCTTCCCAAGTAATGGTTACATGTGATGGAGCCTGGCTTTCCTTGATATGCTGAGCACCTGCCTGCCAATGGGACGTGGTGAATGAATTCCTTGTTCTGCTTTGCTTGTGTGTGCAGCTTTTGCTTTACTTGTTAAACTAAATTTATCTCAACCCACAAGTTTTCTCACTTTCACCCTTCAGAATCTCCCCCATCCCAGCACGGGGGAGTGAGCAAGAGGCTGTGTAGGGCTTAGTTGCTGGCTGGTGTTAAACCATGACAAATGGGTTCTATTTTTTTCTTGGAAAATGCCTCGAAACCAACAAATTAAATGCCAGAGACTAAAAAAAAAAAAAAAATCATCTATACATACAAGGCATTAGTTGATTTTGTCAGTGGCTAACTGCAGCATTCCAATTATCATAAATAGCAAACACCCCAAACCTTAGAAGACATGACAGCAGCCCCAGGTGCAACATCCTCTGCCAAAGTATTCTGTTCAAATTCACAAACTCCTTTAAGAGAGGATAGTAATTATCTTTAGAAACACTGCAACATGGGAGAAGCCTGATTTAATTTAATCAGTAACACTGTAATTTAAGTTATCGTGCATGCTTTAATTATTCAAAGCACAAATGTTCTTCTCAGAAAACTTTCATTAGGGATCCAGTCACTGGGAAAACCTACTCATATATGAGTTTTCTTGCCACAGTCACTGTGAATATTAGGGGTTTTTTCTTAAGATTTTTAACTAATTCTGTTTTGCAGATGATTAAGTCCAGCTATATTAGAATTGTATGACTGATAGAAGAATCATATGCTTTACTTATAGTTAATTATGCATTAAATTGACAGATTCATACAATTATATCATTACAGTTTGCAACTACTTTTGGTCCAGTCCCTGATATTTACTTTATTATTCCTTCCTGTCCCAATCACAGAATTTCATATTAATATAAGGCACTTCCAACACTGATTAAATCAATTAATCGCTTATCATTACCACCTGAAAAAAAATCACATTCCATAAATGGATCGTGTAAAGCAATAAGAACAAAACTACCCCTAAAGAATAGTGCTAAAAGCGTGATTTTTTAAGTCATTTATAAAACCATGCAAGATAAGTAGGCTAACAACAGAACTAGATTAGTGATCATTACAGTGCTTCACATTTACATAACACTTCTAAATATTTCATAATATATACATGACTAAATTAAACCTCAAATGCTTCCAAGAGACAAAGGAATAAATTACACTCACCTTGGAACGCTATGTTCTAAGACAGGTAAATGTTAAATCAGAGTGGAGCTAATGTTTAAAATGGTGTGTGGGGAGGAATCCCAGAAATCAAGCTCTGGAGCCCTGATCAGACTAGCAGTACCACTAGAAAAAAAAATGTCAAAAAGATACAAATTAACAGCCAGAGTTTCTGGTTGATTTTGTGTACCATCTGGTAGTAGAACTGTCTTTAATTTTAGGTCACCCTACTCCTAGTAAACATACTCTACCACTTTCCTCCTGCCCCTCGGTGTAAAATATTACAAAAATAACCAGGCCTAAAGAAGATTCATTGTTTCAAATCCAGTCAGTTGTGAATCTTACTGAATTACTTTGCTGCTTTGGGTTTTCTTTGCCGTTGATTTTTAGTGAGTAACTAGAGTGGTTTTCATATAAAATATATTGCTGTTATTGTTAACAAGGACCCTAAGATACACTCTGTTATATAAAAACAGTCTTGAGTTCTGATAAAATGTATCACCTCAGAACATGATCTATGCTGTTGATCTATGTGTACATCTACAGCTTACAATGTGTGTGCATCTATTTCTTACTGTAACAGGCCACGGGTTTGTACACCTTAAGAAGAATTGAGTCCTCTTCACATGTTCCTCCTTTGTGCAGGGAAGATGTCTTCATTACAACTACGTTTCGCTCCATCCCCACCCCTCCCAGCCACAAAAGGATGTCAAAAATTGGGATGGAGCATCTTACCACCAGTAGCTTTTTAATGTGTGAATGATCCTGATGGTTTTAGTTACAAATTTATCTTTAAAATGAGAAGTCTTAGTGGGAGACTCAGCTGTCCAGAATATCTGTGTTCTAACAAGATCTAGTATAATTTTAACAATTAAAGATATCCTGAAAAATTTAGCATAGTGATCAATGTATGAACAGTGTCTTTGCTGCTCACTATTTGATCTCCTCTCTGCAGTCATTGAACATGACATTTCTTCCTCAAGGCAATCAGTAAGACAATATTTAAAAGTCATTTCAAGATGCTGTCACTTTGATTTGTTTCCCTTTGGATTTCACAAACAAAACCAACATTATTTATATTCCATATAGGCAGATTATACCCAGGGAAAATCATACCTATTCTAAGAAGCAGTCATGGTAAATACACTTAATCTAAATCACAGGCAAATTAATATCCTTGCATGACGTTAAGCCTCAGTGCTGGAATGACACACTGTTCTGACATCTTATGAGGCATAAGGACTAAACTTGTAGCTACTGTCTTTATAGAAGAGGATACAACATCTCCACCTGTAAGACTGTAATTGCGGGGGACTTGGAGGGGTTAGCTCAGGTGTCCTGTGTTACTATCATGTTCAGTGCTACCTTCCATCTTTCAAAGCCTCCTGTGGTTCACATGTGTGAAGAATTTTGGTACTCAGTGTTACACAAAAAAAAAGTTCTCCATTCACGGTCCAGTTAAGTGAAATGATCCCTGCTTCTATAAAATATGTCACTCTCTTTGAATGAAAGACAGTTTGTAAAGTATTCTCCTCAACTCTATTTCTGAGTGCTGGATAAAGAGAGGACAATTTGATATTCCTCCTAGCACTTTTGTGCAATCAAACCCTCCTGCGCTGCATATTCTATCATCACCTTCTAATGACTGGAGATGTATAATCAGACTGTATAAATGTGGCATGCTGCTGCATCATCTATAATGAAATGTATTCTTTCTTATCACAAAGCAGGGTGCATCTGGCTTCTGTATTTTAGTGATAGCATCAATCTAGCCGGTGTACATTCAGTCCTTGCTGATGTTCGTTCCTGTTAAGCAACATTTCTTTTAATTCTGGGGCAAACAATGACTACAATGAACTCAATACATCTACAAATCATTTCTATGGGTGGCTGCAAAAAGGCATAGAATGTTATACTGGCTAGAGGAAGTGTCATCTACAATGGAAGGCTGCTGTGTAAAGTTTATTTAGTGAGTGCATGGTGATCAAATCAGCCAGCATATTACAATGTTGGAAGTAATTACTAATTATGATACACAAGATTCAAAATCAAAAGCAATCTGAATTGTACAGAGGAGGATAAAACAAGCTCATAAACAAACAGCTTTCCTAAAAATATTCTAATGTGAATTATGGTGTGGCTTTTGTTATCCCCTCCTCCAAATATATCATTTTTCTGTCCATGAAGGAATTAAAATCAATAAATAATGAGTGGGTGTTAAAAATAGAGAGACCAGGATACAAAGAATGCATTTAAATTTCTGAAGACAGTTACCCAAGTGTTTTGTTTTAAAGCTGTCATCTAGAAATTTGAATCATTGCTAACAAACTAGAGGTTTGGTTTTTGTTGGTTGTTTTTTTTTTTTTCAATCTCTTTCTCCAAATATGCAGTAAAAGTTAGTGTAATCAGATTAGCAAATGGTATATATCTATGTTGTGTCACAAACAAAAGATTAGTGCTTATCATTTAATAAAAACATTACATTGTGTTCGTGTCACTAATAGAAGATTATATTATTTGCTGTGGTTATTGCAGTGTAACAATTTGTGACACAGTGGATCTGCAAACATTTTGGGGACAGGCTTATAGACATCTACAGTCACCACAGATGAGCCCATTCTTTAGTTTTATCTCATAATATTGATGACATGAACAGCTACTTGTTACAGGTTTCAGGGTTTCCGTCACCTCCAAGGAAAGTCAGGAGGAAACAGCTCAGGTCTGTGCTACCAGTAGTGCAAGCGATCACCAAAGGACATGCAGTGCAAATGAAATTAGAACTCAGTGTTTTGCCAAGATATATGCCTGCAAAGTCCATCACAGTAAAGCCCTACTGCATTTAAGGTAGACAGATGAACTCCAGAACCGAGTTAGCATCTCCAATTGAACCAAAGTATATGTGTCTTCATGAAGCATTATGTAGAGCTATCTCACAGAAAGATTAAATAAGACCCAACAGATGTAGATTTACACTTTTATCTTTTAGCTTTTCTGCTCCTTACCCTAGAAACATGTTGTTCAAATGCATATACTTTTGACAGACAAGTACTGTAATTTATCAAAAGACTGAGGCAACAAGCACCTGTAATTTTACTATCTTCTCCTCTAAAAAAGCTTGTGATCTTCATTCCTGCCTCCTTGTCTCTAAAGTACTAAGTATCTATATATTATATTTATGATTTTATTCTTCATATCTTTCTTCTTTGCTACCTTTGCATCTCAGTGTTTTAGTCTCACTATTTCTGTCTGGTAGGAAATATCTGACTGATTCTTAAACATTGCATCAATTGTATTTGTCCCCTCTTCCAACTTCTACTTTTTGTGTTTCTGAAATTAGATTTCTGTGCTTATGTGATAAAGTTCTTCAGATTCATAACCCCAAGTACAGTGAAGTAATACAGGAGAAGTTAAAAGACTCTGAAATGATATAATAAATGACCCTGTAAATTAACAATTTTAGTGTCAGTAATGACCTGCCAGTCATATACACTCTGTGCAGGCAATATATATAAAGAATATAGACCTAAAAAGCTTTTCACATAAGCCTAAAAGAATCATAAACTTATTTTATGCATAGCTAAGATAATTTTAAACTCATCTTCTAGAAGAAAAAGTCAATACCCACCTAGCAAAATTCAAAAGGTTGACCACTTTACCCCATTTTATACTAAAACCTTTGACTTTGTGTAGAAATGGTCAGGAAAACTATAGATAGTCAAGCCTTGCATCTTAGCTTGCGAGATACTAGCATCTGACTAGGTGGCAGTAACTTCATAACCTGCCTGAACTCAATCATCTGAGCAGCCTAGCTGTGCCCTAAACATATGCAGAAAAGCAAAGTATTTAATGCCTGTAATTAGCAAGCAAAGCAAAGGCTATAAAGGCTGTGCAAGGTCATAACAAACCTAAGCTCCTTGGAATGTTAACAGATTTTAATTTAAAATAAATAAATAATGTTGTTTACTTTCCCTGTGAATTTTATTTTTAGTATGATGACATCTGGTTGGTTTCAAGCTATTTGGACTTAGTATCCAAGTCCTGACTGCTGTATACACTTTTAAGATATAACAAAAGGTGAAAGTTAAAATGAAGAGCTCAGTAGGAGCATCTTTCCTAAGGAAAGTGCTACACTGTCAGACACTGATTACTTGTATTACATTTCCCAATAATTTTTAATTAAAAAAAAATATTTTAAACTCAAATAAGCTAAGTTTAGTTTATTTTTATATGGATTGTTTTCAGTTTATAACACTATCTCACATCCTTTAATCTGAAGACATTGGACCATTTTAAAAAGTTTTAAGTTTGCAACAAATTAAATAGAAATTATTTTTTTTTTTTTTTTTGCTTCAATCCACTTTTAAAATTGCTTTTAAATGTATAAGACTGAATATGCAGCAGCCATTTTACCTCACATATAGGGTTATATCTAATGACAGTCAAAAAGAAATCTGTTTTGCAGAATAAACTATTATTACCAATTTTTCTATTGCCTGAAGAAAATACAAATATTGCATTATGCTGAATATACTCGATTCAATGTTAGTGGAACTGGGCTGACAATGTCACCTGACAATCTGGCAACAATTTAAAAATTGTCAGAATGGAAGTTTCAAAGTCTTGTGAAAAGTCCTCAGTAAGTGCACAATATTTCAGTGAGTTGTCATGGAATTTACATTCTGAAAGTTCTCTTTCATTGGAGATTATTTATCCATATTCTGAGAAGTCAGTGGACCCATAAAAAAACAGGGGTATCACCTTAACCTTCAGGTTGATGGAATATTTTTACCAGGCTTGGACTTGCCTCTGGCATCTCACTTTATCCAGCTGATCTAAAAGCGTCTGACTTAAAATCTATGCCTCATCCTATTCTACTTCACTATTACCTCATAAACAAAAATAAACAGAGGTAAGATGCCCATTTTCCATCTTTCTTCTTTGTCTTTAGGGTAACTGAAACAAACAAATGCTGCATATTTGTGTTTCATTATTGGACAAATTAAAATGTATGAGTCTTAAGTTTTCAAGAATGCATACGGTTAAGTCCCAGCACTGTCTCAATCAAGTATACATTAATTTCATCGTGTGATAGAGATTATTTCAGAAGTAACAACTATGAGGGCAAATGTTAGAGTAATACACAACAAATAAATTATGACAGAAAGAAACTATATAGGAAATAAAATATTGCAGATTATTTTCCACTCAGAATGAAAACTTCTAGAAATAAATTAATACTGAAATATGTTGGGTTTTGTGGTGTTGTTTTTTTGTTTTGTTTTTGTTTTTGTTTTTTTTTTTCTGAGACCAATAAGAGCAGAGAGACATCCTTTTCTGATCTGTAGATTTTATACTGATCAGTATACTGATATACTGATAACATTCTAGTTATTATTTTATCAGGAACCTTTGACCACATTTCTAAATACGCTTAAGATGATTTTTCATTTGCACTCCCATCTAGAGTCCATGGTATATGCATTTTGTCCACACTGTTAAAATTGCCTTCAGTAGTTGAGCTTCATTCATTTTGATATCCAACCTAAATAAATATATCAATAATCAGTAAAACATTTTAATAGCATCTGAATTAATAAAACGGTACCATTAAAGTAATGTATGTAACTACTTTTCTTGTCCTTTTGTTCTTCTAGTCATGCTCCTTTTCGTTAATAACTTAACTGAGTAGAGAAACATATCTGCTGTAGTAAGCCTCACGTAGGGGCTATGCTTTGAGAGTTAATGGACTAGGATTCAAGACCTAATTAATATTTTCTGTTTCCCCAAGTGCTATTTTTACACCATTTCCCATTCTTATAGCAGATTCTAGTACTATAGGCTATCAAATAATACCATTTCTGTGGTTACAGGCCTTCTAGTTAGAAAAACAAAGAGGCATGGAGATCTAGTGAAATGTTTTGTCCCCTAATGAAGTTTGTCCACATAAAATGGCATAGCATGGTTGTAACTGGAGATTTGGATATGTCTTAGGTCTGCCAGTTAGAGACTTAGGAAAGACAAACAGATAAAAAGCCAACCAATATTTTTCTTTCTTTGTTTGCTTCTTAATACATTTTAAGTGAAATTAAATGTAATACAAATTATGTTTTCAGTGTTGGGGAGGGCACAGACAGTAGAGACTCCAAGGGTCTGATAAAGATGCAGAAGATATACCTCCAAGTCATCAGGGCAGACCAGTAATTTAATACTTGTTCCATTGTACATACTGTTTCTAAACTGAACAGTCAAAATAACTAAACTACATTCTTGGGAAAGCAAGGAAAAAGGTTTTATAAGGATGAAAGAACTTTGGAAAAAAAAAAACACTGAAGAAATCAGCTGCTTCTGTGGACCTGTATTGAATTCTTTGTGGATGTCAGGATAAAAATATCTTTTCCAAGTCAGTATTTTTGTTCATGTAGTGTGTCAATTCCCTTCTCTCTTTCTTTAATTTTCTTCCATTTGTCTGCAACAGTGCTAATTCACTGATTTAAATGTGAGAGAATTCCAGACCTCTCTCAAACTTGATTAAATGCAATAAATGTTTCACCACAGTGCTTTTGCTTAATGCACTTACGCACAGTCAATTGTCTTCACTTACAATGCAGTAGTGTCACATTAAACATAGCAAGGATCATATGCTCTGACTACTCTTTAGATAAAGCGTGCAATGCTGATTTTGGTATGTTTTACACCATACAGTATATCTGTCATGTTATAATTTACTGAACATAGAGTAGGGAATAAAGCAAGAAAAACCTCAGTATTGTTTTCTGATAGCTTTAGCTCATGAGTGAATTGTGTGTAGATGCATCCTATCATGTAGATATGGAACTCCATAATTATTTCAAATAAATCCATGCGTTTGGTCTGTGTGTGTGGTGGAGGCTTTGGTAATGGGGAGGGGGTTACAGAGGTTACCCCCTGTGACAAACTTCTTGCAGCTTCCCCAGCACCTGTTTGGGCCTGCCTCTGGCCGAGGCCAAGCCAATCAGTGATGGTCACTGTGCCTCTGTGATAACATAGGAGTGAAGGGGAACCTGGGAGAAGGAGTTAAAAGTTGTGAGGGAGACACCTATGCAAACACAGAGGTCAGTGGTAGAAAGGAGGAACAGGAGGAGGTAGGGGGAGATGCACTGGAGCAGAGACTCCCCTGAACCCCATGGAGGTCCACAGTGGAGCAGATGCTGACCTGCAGTTTGTGGAGGACCTCGTGCCAGAGCAGGTAGCTGTGCCCAAAAAAGGCTGAGACTGTGGGAAGAAGACCCCACTGTTGTAGTTTGGTACTGAGAGGACTGCAACATGCTGGAGCATCTCAGGAAGTTTCTGCCTGTTGGAGGGACCTGCACTGGAGAAGTTTGAGAAGGTCTGTGGCCCATGGGAAGGTCTTATGTCCAAGAAAGTTCATGGAGGACAGTTTCCTGTGAGAGGGACCCCACACCGGAGCAGGGGAATAATGTAAGGAGTCCTCTCGCTGAGGAGGAAGGAGTGTTGGAGAATGATGGATGCACACATCCGCTTCCCTTCTCCCTCCACTCCCCACTCCCATGCCTCTTGAGGAGTAGGAAGTGGAGAGATGGGGATCAAAGCTAAGCCCCGGAAGAAGGGAGGGAATGGGGCGAGGAAGGTGTATATAAGGTGTTAATACTTCTCACTGTCTTAATCTGTTAAGTGTTGTTGCTAGTCTTTGAATTAAATTGTTCTTTTTCTTCCCTTAACGAGTCTGTCTTTTGTCCATGACTGTAATGGATGAATCATCCCTCCCTGTGTTTACCTCAATTCCTGAGCTATTTTGCTTTACTTTCTCCTTCCCATCCCTGAGGAGGAAGGAGTGAATGAGCAGCTGCATTCTGCTTAGTTGCCCTCTATGCTCAAACCATGACAATCCATAAAAAACACTCTTAGATTTCTAATACGATGACTCTGAGAACTGACAAATATGGAGACTTTCAATTCTAGGTCACCTGGCTCAAATCCCATTTAGGCTGGTGATGAGTAAAAATCATTATTATCCAATGGCAGTTTAATGGCCCATATGTGAACAGTGATGGTGGTCTTTGTCTAGTCATGGGTGGGTATGAGGCTCATTGCATTCCAGTAGTCATTTCTGTCATATAAAGGAGAAAATAAAAACCTGCACTGTGAAAGCTAAAGTGTAAATATGTGGCAAATGAGTTTTTACTCTTTAGATTATTTCTGTAGGTTGCTACAAAGTTTAACCACTGACGAATGAGTTTTCTCTAATCTATGAATAAAATGGAAATTAGGAAAACCTATATCCAGGTTTAGCATTGCAGTTTTTTCCCTTCTATGAAATGTCTTAAAGCATATGCCTTTTCAAAATTAATTCAACCAGTATTACTAATAGTGTCTATGAGTGTATTACAAAAAACCTAATCAGGCTGTATACAAATATATTCTAACATCAATTAAAAGAAATGTTGCTTAACAGGAACGAACATCAGCAAGGACTGAATGTACACCGGCTAGATTGATGCTATCACTAAAATACAGAAGCCAGATGCACCCTGCTTTGTGATAAGAAAGAATACATTTCATTATAGATGATGCAGCAGCATGCCACATTTATAC
>NW_020799101.1:21490421-21531429 GCF_003259725.1 Athene cunicularia
CCCCCCCCCCCCCCCCCCCCCCCCCCCCCCCCAAAAAAAAAAAAAAAAAAAGAGAAAGAAAATAAAAATAGGCCCTTATGTGCTATCATGCCATTCTTGGATTTCAGTGAGCAAATATATAGTCGAATGTTGTTAGAATCAAGGAGTTGCATCACCATGAAATCTATGCAATTGCTTCTCAATTCATTAGCACAAAATAATGCAGATGCAATTAATTCAACAAACAATCATTTTGTACAGGTGTAGGCTTTGAAAATTTGACCTTCAGTCAGTGACATATCAGAATTAATGCATTGAATACCTAGGGAAAAGGAGAACACTGCTGCAAATATCCAAAGGGCATTTGCTACACCACGAGATTAAAAATATTGTCACAAAATAATCAAATTAATCGGCAAAATCTCCTAAATTTCTGTGGGCCAAACACCCAATGATGTAATATTCCTGGGCTTTTAAGGAAATGCCAAATGTAGCTAGATATAGAGGGGGGCAATGAAATGCACGGCAAGGCAAAAGTTTGACCCACTGACCCAAAACATGTTCCATTGTGTGACACTTGTAAATCTGAGATGTGAGTCTGGATCAGTTTACCTACAGGGTGGATGAAATAAAGGTTAAAGTAGTGTCCTAACAAAATTATACATGTATAAAGAATTGTGATAGAAATGTCAGAAATATCAGTCAAGAAATAGTAGGAATAACAGAGACAATCAGAGCAAATATGGGGAATCTGTTCTGAAAGGAAAGGCTAATAATCAAAACTTTCAGGTATGAAACACCAAGTGAGAAAGGACCAGAAACAAATAAATTTTAAAAAGCTTGTGCTATTTGATTTCTATTGCACTGATATTTGACCCATTGTCCCAAAACATCATCCATTGTGAGTGTCCTGGTTCAGCTAGGATAGGGTTAAGTTTCCCCTGCAGAGAGAGAGAGGAGGAAGGGATATCTAGCCGGGTTTTTCATACCATGCTGACGTCAGGTCCTGGGGCGGGGAACTTTGATTTTACTTTCTCTTTGGCTTTTTGGTGGCGGGACCCACACGTCGGCTTTGTTCCATGACCATTTGCAGTATTTCTCTGTATATCTTTTTTCTTGTTCACTGTTATTGCTGTTTATTGTTGTTATCATTGACACTGTTGTTGTTCAGATTGTTTATCACACTATTGTATTATATTTCTCCTTATTTTAACCCGGGTTTGTGCCTCACTGCCAGCCTGACCGGCTGCGGGTGGGGGAGGGGCAACAGAAACGTGCTCTCCGGTCCCAGCAGGGCTTAAACCACCACAGTGAGCTACTTCATCATAAATCTGAGCTGTGTGTTCAAATAGGACAAACTCAGCAGTGAACACAAATGTGAACATTACAGAATCACAGAATCGTCCAGGTTGGAAAAGACCTTGAAAATCTTCCAGTCCAAAAATTAACCTAACATTGACAGTTCCCAACTACACCATATCCCTCAGCTCTGTCAGCTCTACGCTTAAACACCTCCGACGCCTAACAACCTGTTCTGGAAAGAAACACTTCCTAATATCCAGTCTAAATCTTCCTAGGTGCAGCTTGAGGCCATTCCCTCTTGTCCTATCACTTGTTACTTGGTTAAAGAGGCTCATCCCCAGCTCTCTGCACCCTCCTTTCAGGGAGCTGTAGAGGGCGATGAGGTCTCCCCTCAGCCTCCTCTTCTCCAGACTAAACCCCCCAGTTCCCTCAGCCGCTCCCCGTACGACCTGTGCTCCAGACCCTGCACCAGCTCCGTTGCCCTTCTCTGGACACGCTCGAGTCATTCAATGTTCTTTTTGTAGTGAGGGGCCCAAAACTGAACACAGGAATCGAGGGGCGGCCTCACCAGTGCTGAGGACAGGGGTAAGATCCCTTCCCTGTCCCTGCTGGCCACGCTATTGCTGACACAAGCCAGGATGCCATTGGCCTTCTTGGCCACCTGGTCACACTGCTGGCTCCTGTTCAGCTGGCTGTCAATCAACCCCCCAGGTCCCTCTCTGACTGGCAGCTCTCCAGCCATTCCTCCCCAAGTCTGTAGCGCTGCTGAGGGTTGTGGCTGAAGTGCAGAAAATTATTTATACCTGTCTCTTCCCAGAACGCTGTAATGAGCTCAGTATGCTTAAGCAGACTTTGTGTACAAAGTATTTCAGGAATCCTCACCTTTCTGAAATAGGTAATAGCTTTCTGTTCTGTGCAAAGGACACTACTTTATTTTTTCTCATTACTTCTTCAGAACAGAAAAGGACAAAACCAATCTAATTCTAAAATTTAGACAATTTGGATTGTAAAGAACTTTTAGTAATTTTTAGTGGCGAATACAAGATACATCCTTTCACTATGCCCCAAAAAAAGGTTTTTGAAAGACTTTTAGAAACTGTAAAGAAAGTTATTTGTAGATACAAACTTATATTTGCAAAATTAGTTGAAAATTACAGAATCAATCATCCTCTTACAATTCAATAATAAAGGTTCTCTTTTTTACTTTTTTAAAAAGTTTTAATGGAAGATTTAATTCAGCATGTTTCAATGCATAAAAGATCAGAAAGCAACTCTGAAAACAAATATATAAGATTTCTAAATAGTACAGTTAAGGTAATTTGTACCTGGGGATACTAATTTTTTGCAAAAATAACTTGAAAAGATATTTTTGTCTTATTCTTGTCACTCTTTGAAGCCTTTTGTAATCTGAGTGGTTATTGATGTCTCTCATTAATCTTGGATGAATTAGGGAGTCAGGATCTTTGAGACTGAAGTCAATTATGTATAAAGAAAGTCCATAATTTACAGCACCATTATGTCCCCAGTTCATCTGTTACACAAATCTATTCCTATCATCTGGAAATTACCCATCCTTATTAACAAAACTTTCTGGGTAAATTAAAAAATTGTGACTGAGGTAAAAAACATCCCACTCAGCAAAACTAGATAAGGATCTAGCTTATATAATTTCTCATGTTTTTGCAGCTCTTTGTGAGAACTTATTTTCAATAGTAATAGAGGCAAAATTTCTGCATATGCATGGCAAAAGTAGGTTCAAACATTTGCCTTCATCTTGCAAAAGAGGTTGTGTCCTCAAGAGACTTATGAACCTATTCTGTGATGGTATTATGACTCTTAATAACAAAATTTTAAAACATAAGAACCAATCTAGAATTATTTTGTATAGTATGGATATTCTATTTATTTTTTGCACCTGCTTGAGCTGTAAAATAACAAGACATTGATCGAAACTGTATCATAAAAGTCACAAAAACTTCTTGGCAAATTGCCTTTATTTTAATTACTCAGCATAATAAAGACTGGAGTACTTGGCAATTCTCCTGACCATCCTTTGACTCTTTTATTTTCTCTTCTAGTGGAACTTTATATTCCAATTTCTTAAATTTTATTTTTATCTCCTAACAGCTGCAACTACAATTACCTGGTTTTATAACTATATGAAGTTACAGTATGGAAATGTGGAAAAAGCAAGTGGGAAGCAGAGATGTGCATGTTTTTAGACACTGATCATCGTGCAGTGGATGGGGAGCAACAAATTAACAAATTCTTTCCTTTGGTAATTCTTAACCTTAAAATGGGTTTATCTAGCTTCAGAAAAATCCGTGTCAGGTCTAATGAGGAATCTGTTCTGCACAAATGACAATCAAGCCCCTCAAAAGACTGGATAAATAATTTCACTTATACATACAGCATTCACTGACAGGAAAAAAAAAAAAAAAAAAGTTTCTCTTATCTTTACATTGTGTCTGCTCTTTGCTTTCTGTCTCTTCCCCCACCCCACCCCCACCCCCTTTTCTTAGTTCACCTAGTAGCCTTCTTTGTATTCACTGCCAGAGTCAGAGATTTCCATAGACTCATATTCTTTGCCACAACTAATTAGGTGAAGTTGCATTGCCTCCTCTGCTGTCTTTAATCCTGTCATAGACTGCAAATCAAAACATAAAGATCTACATTGGCTTGGCTTCAAGTAGAGATTGAGAGATAGACAATAAGCCAACAATCATTACAAATATAGAGATTTATCCTGTACTTCAAAACTCTTGCTCAAGTTCTTGATCTAACTGTCCCTTACAATATTAAACATTTATGGAATATGTTTTGTCTTAAGAATTTAATCTACCTTATTTTGAAATGTTCCTGATCTTTCTAAATTCTGTAGGTTTATGATTGATAATGGCACAGTGCCAACATTGTCTACCATTCATGAAAAAGCCAGTATTCATCCATTGCCTCTTTTGAAGGGCAGCTTCTTGTGTGTAATGCCAGTCTTTGCTCTTTAAATTGAAAGAGTTAATTTCAGGGAACAAGAGGAATTATATTACAGGGTCTGAAGCCTGTATTTAATTTATGGTGAATTGTTCATGCAGAGAAATGGATTTTGCAATGAAATGAGAGATTCCAAACCTTTCAGCTGTTTAATAAACCATATAAATAGAAGAGATGATTTGGGATTGAACTTCTCAGCCCACCTGCCTACATGCACATACGGATGAACTACTCTTGGGTAACAGAAAATAAAATAACATCTTTCCTATAACTATAATCTAGGACACTCATGAATAGGAATGATAGACAGGCCAATCAGTCAGGCAAGTGAACACTGGTGGTGGTGGTATATTTCAGGAGACATGGTGTACTTTCCAATTCAAGTAAAAAAATTGCTGAGACATGGAACATATGACCTATAATTTCATATTAATGGATTTTTATTCCTGATTCTGACCATAATTTTGTATGGTCCTGTGCCAGAATTTAACCTATATTTGGTTTTCCATTAACAAAAAAAAAGATACTGCACTGACAATTTTGGGAAAGAAACATGCCACAGTGATCTCTGCAACAAATATTCCTGCCATGTCAGTGTGCTTCTCCTCTCTTCAACCCCTAAAAGAATGGTTTATAAATGACAAAGTAGAGTTTGGCCTTAGCCATTTCAGTTTTCAGCCTTTGTACTGTGTGGTGAATGCTATAACTTCAACTATCAGCTGATTATAATAAATCTTGCCCATTAGTAAAGAGCCTTATGAAACCATACACTCCTGAAGATGAAAGTGTAAACTTAGGACCCGAAAGAGTCATTTGAAAGGATTCATTAATTTACTTTCATGTTATTCTGGGCTATTATCTTCCCAACATTTTTAACTTTTCATTTCGCAGTATTAAGCTTATAAAATCAGACTCAGTAGAGAGCAATTTTGAAGTATAACAGGGTTTTTCTTTGGTTTCTCTACTTTCCTCTTGCCCAGAATTATGTACTCTAAACCTTTTCAAGGTATCTGGGATCTTCAGTGACATAACACTGTTTAGAACACTATTCTAGGTGAATTCCTATTGTGAACACTAAATATCAAAATTGTTATTATGAAAATATTGTCAGTATTCACCTTTTTTCTTTGTAAGCAGTATACTTGATGTTTTCTGATTTCTTTCACTCTCAAGCTAGGGATTTGATATTGAGCAGAAACTTGAAAAGGGAATTGCTGAAACTATGGAAACTGCTGATATGGTAGTCACTGGTCTATGTTTTTTCTAGTCTTATTATAGTGAAGGAGGAAATATAAAGTTTCCAACAAGCAAAAAGTACTCAGTTTGTACATTCAGAATGTGCTTATTTTTGTAAAGGACAGCAAATTTTCAAGGAAAAAGTACATATCAACTTTAAATCCATTGTACTCTTCCTTTTGAATCTTTTCCTATACCACTGACTGATCTGAAGCCTCACCAACTAAATTTTCACATGTAACAAAACCATTTTTTTGTTAATTTTCATTATTAAAAATATTATCAATATAATATGAATTTCAATTACCTTATATTTGTTCCTCTAATTTCAAATTAACAAATACTGTAATATTAATTGATGCTACAAACAGTGCTTGATGTTACAAACAACAAACTCCAGTAATAGTTGAATATCAAGGATAATTAATTCTAACTGTATATTTCAAAAAAGTGTGATGAAATTTTATACTTTAAGAATAAAATTGTATTTATTTATATAATTTTGAATAGATATTATACACATAAAGTCATGACTTGGGGAGCCTTTTGGGTCTCTTTCATCCAACTCCATTAGGGACTTTGGAAAGAGACATGCAGGTATGATTTGGTTTGAAGGCCACAATCTGTTTAACTTGTCATTGCCTCTTGCTAAGGGTGTATCCCTTTAAAAAAACAAGGACTTGTTATGTTGATCAGTGGCATTACCATTATATTAGAGTGATCCACACAAAGAGCACAGACTGTGGTCAGCCAACCTGAGAAAAGTTCATGAGAATGTTTTGACTTTCAATCTCTCGCTCTCTTGCTCTCCCTCTTTTATTATATTATTATTGATTATGCAAACCAGCATCAAAGGTCAGTCCTCCCCGACACAATTACTGGGGTCATTTTATTGAGGTTTGGCTTCTACCACCATTTCAAGAAAATGACAGGATCATATAAAGATGTCAAAATTACGTAGCTGTCATTGGCTGTTCTAGCACTTAGGGTTACTTTTCATAAATAAGAGAACAAGCTACTCAAAAAAAACCCAAACTCATTAACTAATAAGTCTTTCAGTTATAAATTTTTATTGAACCTACAATATACACAATGTTGTGCTACAAATAAATAGCTGACGTTAAAGTTAGGTACATCCATCATTATCACAGTCTGAGATATAGTGCCACAAGAATCTTCAATAGCTTAATTATCTTGACACCATGCAACAAACTTTTTTATTTTTCTTCTAAAGACTTAAATTTAATGTGATTGATATTTCTTCTTCATGTGAAGAGTGTGTTCAATTCTCATTTTACCATGGATAAAACAGTCTTTAAATGCAGAATATATTATGTTTTCAATCACAATATCATCAGGTTCCTCAAAGTAAAAGTAATTTCAATGTCTATCCTAGAACATTGTATTCAGGTTCACCTCAACTTCACCATGTAAGAAACTGAAATACTCAGCACTTAACCAGTTCACCACAACCTTCACTGTAAATGTCCTATTTGACACCAAAAAAAATTGATATATCTTAAATGTGAAATTCATACCAAACCGTGGAATAGGCAATTCTATAACTTTGTTTTTTCAGGAACTACACAAAGACTCACTGCTAACTGTAAGTCCCATTATTGTCCACTGAAATCGCTGCAGATTAGAAAGTACATGATAAAATAGTGTGTAGTGATTGATAATCTTTGCCTATCGCTTCCATGAGAAAGAAACATCAAATCCTGACTAACTTTGAATGTCCAGATAATGAGGAGTATACTGAGAATGTACTTGCTTGAAAAAATGATTTCTTTTGAGGTTGACATTTCATCAGCTTGTGTTTTGGCATCAGAGATGTGTCTTGTTGGGATTTTTCTCTGGGTTGTTTTGTTTTTTTCTTCTAATTGGCCTCTAGAGGGCAATAATTTTATTTTTTGATATGCAACGTTTTAAAAGATGCAGCTTTTGAAAGATGCAGATGTTCTTTGTGTTAAAATCTCTCAAAGACATCAGGCACCAAGATTCAGTTACTCTGAAGAGAAAACAGTAATAAAAACACAGTTTGATTTTGCTTTTAATGTGAAGAAACTTAAATTGAAAACTACATTTTTGGCTAGCAAACAACATAGTGAGTGCTTACGTTGGCTTGCTGTATGCCTTCCCTGTTCTTGTAGCCACAGGAACAGTGAGAGTAGAAACAAACATCAAAGAATAAGAAAAGAACTTCAGAAAAAATAAGTGATGATTATCCAAGTTGCCTGTAAAAGTAAAGTGGGTAAGCTCATGAGACAATGAAGGTACTTCAAAAAAAGAGACACAAAAAAAGAAAAATTGAGCCTACTTAATAATTCAGTAGTTATTTCCTTTGGCTTCTTTCTGAGGCAAGAATATGTAATATGATTATGTCTTAGAAGTATTAGTAGTATATGTTGCCTGAACTGTCTTTCCTCAGGGATGTAGAGGAATTAAAAGTTGAACTTGCATAAATTGAAGGCCTCATGATTTTTAATAAATGTACTTTTATGAAATCCCAACTACTCAGGTAAAATATATATCTAAGCCACTGCCTTGGTGGAACTATTTAAATTCAAACAAACCATTGGAAAACGTTTTAAATTTTTCCATATGAAGTTTACAGTTATGCATCTAAGAATGAGTGATAATCTCTGAATTACAGAAATACAGTTCATGTAGGAGTTTGTCCTGCTTCATCATATGATCTTAGATTTTATATTCTTTTCTTTTTTAGGGTGAGAAGAACCATAGGTACCTCCTTTTCACTGCATGTTGTTCTAGTGTGGGTTCTCCAGACAACTCAGTAACATTTCATTCCCTTCTTGGGTTTGGCACAGCCATAGATAATACGATTATGCTTTGAAGAATTATAATTCTAAGGAATAGGTACTTTGTCACCTATTGGCACTGCCCTGACAGTAAGGAGGAGTCCAATTCAGGCAGGGGTGGCACAGAATTAATTTAACACTTATTTTCAAAACCTCATCTATTTGTATTTTTGTACTGTGACATTTAATTATACCACCTGGTTCACAGAAAACTCCCAGCAGAAGTAACACGGTGCAATTCAGAAGCAATCTTCAGGTAACCAAGAATCAGACAAAAATTTATTCTCATTAAATAGTAAACATATGTACAGAATAGCTAAAGGAAAGCTATGTAAGTTCTTGAATATGAGTCCAGTTCCTCACATGTAAACAGGAGGGAAAGTGTTAAAAAAAAAAAAAAAAAAATTTAGAATGGAAATTAATGCAATGTTTCATATAATTCTATTCTCTTAAAGTAGTTCTTCATTTTTTAGCACTACATATGTAGGTTTTTAGCCATTCATAATCAACTGAATGAAAACTGTTCCTCTCATCAGGGTCCAGCCTTCCAACACTAAAGATGTTTTAAAGAGGCTCCAAATTTGTTTGATAAGAACTTCCACTACAAGTGGAAGAACATCCTTTCTATTCAAAGCTTTGATAACATACAAAACTAAGCACCACATGAGAGATATTGAGCACCTCTATCTCCTATTAACTTCAATCAGAAAGGAGGGCACTCATCAACTCAGTAGACCCAAGAAAATGTTCCTGCATAAAAGAAAAATGAATTTTCCAGCACATTTAGTTCCAGGGGTATCACAATAGCTTTTCCTCCCATGGCACAATTCCTAGTCAAATTATGCAGTGATTATTCTATTTCGGTTTCTACACTGAATATGCAGTTTAATTGCTCAAAGAGAAACACTTTGCTATTGAATGTAGAAAAAAAGAAAGAAAGGAGAATAATTTTTGGCTGAGTCTAACTTGCTGCTGTGAAGCTGTAGGCTATAATTTTCTATGTCCAGCTTAGAGAAAAATATCTAGTTCTTGCCTTGGTTGCAACCAGGAGAGATTAAATGCATTTAAGAAATGAAACTTTCCTTCCTACTCCTTTGAGTAAATGCTTCCGTCCGTAATATGTTAACTCTCTAGTAGTATTGGTGATATATTACTAGAATGACTTGTAGCTAGGGTGACTCGATCTGGTTAGTATACCATCTGTTTTGTGAATGGAAGAGTGATAATGCCTTGTGACTAAACGGCCATCCAACATTCCTGGGCAGCAAACAGAAAATTTCTATTCATACATGTTTAAAAGAATAAAATATGAGCACAAGCTTAAATCAAGAGCCTTTATTATCACCCAAAGTAAGATGCTATAAGAGTCTTAGCTAAGTACTTGGAATGCCTTTAAATTAGCTTCTATTTTTTTTTTCATTGTGTTCAGAATGGAGGATATCATGGCAGTGAATAAGCTTCCATATTATTTCATCAACAGTGACCCAATATATAATTTATTTATTGTTTATAACCAAATAAAATCAAGCATACATGACCAAAACTTCCCAGATCTTTTCACTGGTCAGTATAAAATGGTATTTTCAAATATCTATAATATTAATTTAAAAGTATCAATGTCTTCTTTACTGTCTGACAGGAACTGTAAATAGCACTAGTGCTCACAGAGGTGATGATGTTATATTTTGAGCTATTACTTCAGAATAACCCTACTGGTTTTTTATTAAAGAGCATTTTATTTGACATTACTCCAGTTGAAATTTAGACAGATCAACTAATCAACTGATGTAGGTTAATGAGAGCCAATAGGGGTATAACATATACCAAACAGATGTATTCTCTTTGCACTTAAAATATGACTGACTACTCTGTGCTTCATGGGTTTTTTTAATCTTCATTGCATTTAAGATAAATTTAAAGCTAATCCAATTCAATTTACTCCTCAATTACAAAACCTTCCTGGGGACTAACACAAAGCCGCCCAAAGGACTGTCTATTTTCAATCTGACTATCTTTTCCATAAATTGTATATTCTTTAGAGCCTCAGAAATGGCAGCTTCTAGCCCAGTGATTCCCAAAACCTTAAGGAAAATTCCATTGTCAAAACTCAAATTATATAATATAATTTCACTGCCCATTACAAAAAAAAAAGTAAATGGAAGTTCTAAAGTTGCATACCCTAGCTGGTATGCAGTAAAAGATAAGTAAAAATCTTCAATGATGATGAAAGTGTTACAGAACATGTCAAACCAAAATGCAAAGTAGACAGTACATTAAAGAAATTAGGAAGATTGCATGAATATATCCTTACACAAATGATTAAAATGACAGCATCCAATTCTGCATTAAGTATTTCTTTAACTACATGAGTTGTTCATTTATGCTAGAAACCTATTTATTTTTTAAAATCCTCACACTTCTGGGTACATTTACTCTATTTTTTCATCCGTGCAAAAGACAAGAAATAGTAATTTTGTAAATCTTTTTAGGATATTTTCTTCTATGATCATTATCAACAACAACAACAACAACAACAAAAAGCTCTGCAAAAATATATTAAAGAAATTTTCAAGAATCATACTGGAGGAAACAATCAATTTGAAGTGCTGCATTTCTTAATAAGCAGCTTTGTCTTTCATTTCATTAAAGTAAATGTAACTGAGATTGGAGTTTTATCATTTGCTTCTTGTCTGGAATGAAAGTTACACATACTGAGAAAGCTAGATTAACATGTCAGAAATACAGTGTCAGGGCAGCTCTTAATGCAGTTTTGAAAATTGTTGGGTTAATCTTGTTCAAATAAAAGACTAAAAACCCACAAAAATTAATTCACTTTTTTGTTGAGACACAAAATGAATAGAATAGGTGTAGAATTCAAATCAGACATCTACTTCCCATTTTTCACTTACTGCAAGATCTGGCTAACTATAGATGCAAAAAAGTAAAAATCCCAGATGGTACTAAGGTAGTTACATTGCATTTCTTACCGTGAATGGTATTTGAGCAATAGAGATTCTGAATAAATTTATTACTGAGAAGGAATTGTATAAATATCTATTAAAGACAGATTAGGTATTGACATTGTGGTTAACAGTAAGTGATCATTTTTGCCATCATTCTTGACTTGAAGGAAAACTTCAAGAGACATCAGTGCTGGGGGAAAAAGAGCAACAATTTGTAGTATGAAATTAAAAAAAAAAAACAACAAAAATCACACAAAAAAACCCCACCCAAACAAAACAAAACAAAAAAACACACACCACACACCCCCAGCTCCCCAGCTCCTCTTAGTTTCCAGATGACCTCTAACTGAAAAATAAAATATGAAGATGGGACTATGAAGATTGTGTTGTGTTGGTTTCTAAGTTATGTATGATAAATAGTGATATGTGCCAGACACTGAAATCTATTCACAAATGAACAGTTTGAAATTAATTTTTAAGTCAGGACTGTGCTGGATGAGTCAAACACAGACAGTGGCAACATAAACTTCCTTACAGACAATCCTTATGAGGAGGAATGAGGGCTGTCTGGGAATTCCTAGAAACTAAGATGATTGTAGCTACTCATGTGCAGCATGTTCCCTGATGCCTGAAAGCACCAGACATGCTGTACACGTGCATCACAGCTGGTCTATGCCTGTGCCATAAAACCACTCTCCTCACAACACACTGAGTTTATCATGTCTGTGATATACCAGGGTGTCACACATGCACAAAAGTCTATTCTGATACTTCCCCAGCTGTGAGACATGCTGTACAGGCACACAGCAGCTATGCAAATTAAGTTTATTAATCACTGCTTTCAAGAAGTAGTATATACTCTAGACATAATATGCTGTTAATCTGCTCATGCTGTCAAAAATTGGTCAGGATTTTCAGGTTCTGTATTTTCAGGTTCATGTTCTATGGCAGACCTGCTGCTCGGTAGGCATGACTGATTTTTTGGATTTCCAAACAATTGTCAGAAGCCTTCATCAATTTTCTGGATCGCCTTTTTAAAGGGAAATAGAGGGCATGGCCAGAAACAGAGGTTGAGAATAGCTCAGGTAATGATCTTCCTAAGGTTCAACTGGAAGACCAGACAATTCCAATCAAATTGTCCTTTAATTTTTTACTGTCATTGTGGTATCAAAAACTCAGTGCTCACAGCTGTAGAGAGCTGTATCCTCTGTGAACTATACTGTCACCTAAGTGTCTCATATTAACTCCAAGCAAATTTTATTCATGATGGTTCTGGCCTAAAATTTGGGAGGAAGAAAGTTAAACATATCTTCTTTCAGTTCACTAATGTGATCACTGATTATTCTTAGCAGTAGATACCTCAGCATATTTAAAGATGTTTAAATAAAAATCCACATAGATTTATATTTATTTGGGCCAATATATTTCTAGAACTTTTATTCATGAATTTCAATTAGATGTGATAAAAAGAAAGGGGCTTTTGAGTATCTCTCGGGCTCCAAACTGCTGAAAACCAGACCCTATCCAAAGAATTAGATATTTTAGGCTGTTGTGTTTAAGGATCAAAGTAAATAGATACTTCAGGTTTCTGAACTGTATCTGTAGCTACAAGCCTGGTGAATTCTATTTGATAACCCCAGTTGACTCCAGGCTTGCCCAATACAGCTATGATCCTTTTAATTAAAATAAAATACTCACAAACTTTTATGCAAATCAGATTATTTTGTAGTTTAAAAAACAAGAGTTTGACAGTCTTTCAATAAAAACATTAAGCATACTATTCATAAGATAATGGGAAATAGACTCTGCAATATATTCAATAGGTATATTCATGTTGCAAATAATAATTTTTTCATATTTGATAAAATTGTCCTTTCTTCCTTACATGATGACAGAGGGTGTGTTCTTTGATTTTTGTTTCTTTTTTTGTGGCCTGCAGTTTAATGTTTCTGTGGCATGAAGATCATCATTAAATAATCTCATTATCTCTGTTTGAATGAAAAAGCAATGGTGCAGAAGCAACAAATTTCTGCATACAGATGGTATATTAGCTTATATCCACTATAATAGTAATGGACTCGGCTTTGATGCTGAACTTCCAAATACTGAATTGTTTCCCTCCCCTGTACTCAATCCCTTTGGGTTTCCTGTCAAAATTCCTCGAATTGCCAGAGAGGTATCAGTGTCCTATAGCAACTATATCAGGAACGCAGATCTCTCAGTCAGACCTCTCTGTAACTGAAATAACATTTAATGCTTCTGGTCTGCTAGCACTCTGCTAATATTGTGACAACATATCAGAAAGCCCCAGAACTCTTGTTCCTGTCCTAAAACAAAAAAATCATAAGTACAGAGATTAAGTGAAGACAGGGCTCAAAACTGATTTTATCCTGTAATGGGCATTGTGTAGCAATAGAAAAACTTCAAAAATAATAGCATCAGTTGTGGACATTCAGAAGTTGGATCCCATTCCCCTTTCTTTTAAGGTCTTCATTTGATACTCCCCATGGGAATTCCAGTGCTGAAAACAACTATTTCTATTGGATAAGCATTGTTTTGATTAATAGTGACTTTTTTTTTTTCTTTTTTTTTTTTTTTTTTTTTAAACAACGATAAAAGAGGCTTGCTAGCTCCAAGATGATGTGTTAGTAAGTCAAATACAATGAGGAAAATCTTTCCACCTAGAAACAGTAGGATAGGGAAGTCAGCCAACTGCTTCCCTCCTCCCTTGCTCTGGACTTCATAGGATGTCTCTGCATTTCAGTTCCAAGAGGGTAATGGAAGTAGGGAAGGCACAAGAAGAATGATGGGATGTTCCAAACTAACCTTTGTCACCATCTTATCCAATATAAAACAGAACTCCAAGTAGCACCTAGAATCAAGCACTGGCTCTTTTGCAGCATGAAATAACCTATGAATTCAACAATGTGCCAGATGTACTTTGAAGAAAACTACTGACAGATAGGCTGAGTTGCAAACTTCACTACAATAAGTAAAAAAGCATCCTTGGGTAGCATGTTCAGTTTTAGCTGCAGACCCTGTAGACATGTAAAATTAGATTAAATGCATCACAAACATAATATTTTTGATACAACGCTACACAGTCATTAAATAATGCAGGAAATAACAAATAATTAATAGCAGAATGTGTTAATACTTCTTTTATGAAAGAAAAACTTTGTAACTAAAAGCATATGCTCAGTGAGAACAGCGTTAAGAAGCTCTGAAAAATCCTCAAAATGCTCAATGACAAATAAAAAATGACCCACTAACAAGATCTTTATACATAAGCAATAATGATGAGGCTTATAGTTGGAAAGGACTGCTGCCTTAGGAAAAAAATCCGCAGCATATCAATAATGATTTCATCCAGCATCTAACATAATTAACAGTTAAAACAAAACCACATGAAAAGTAAAATCAAATAATTTTATCTTCTTAATCAACTTAACTAAAGGCACCATTTACCCCTGGGGAAGGAGATACCTGAGCTGTTGCCCCAAGTTGAATTCTGAAAATCAGTTTTGAACTACAGGTAGGATTACTTTTCTCATCCTAATCCTAGGATTATTTTTCCTTTTTAATAAACTAAGATGCCAAGGACTTAAGCGGAGATTTCGTACAAGTGAAGTCAGAAGCAGCCTCATCCTACTCTAACTAGGTTTGTATTTTTTTGAGTTTTCCAAATCTGTCTTGACCTTTTCTGAGATTCTCTAGAAAGAAACATCAGCACGATGTATATCTTCACTTCCACTGCATATGATTGTATTGGAAATCCCAAGGAAAAACAAAAGCTGTTATTCAGTAGCAGAACACACAAGGGCTCTTGGAGGCAATTTTCATTATTATTTTTTACATCAGGAATCCATGAAATTGAACCGACTTCTGAGCAGAACCCTCTTGCATCAATAAACCACATTTTTTTTGTGCCAAGGTATGATATTAAACAATTTTTTTACCATATGCAATATCTATATTTGTCAACAATACTCTGTTTACAGCACCAAGAACTGAAACCTTGACAAGCATCTTTTCAAGATAGTATCTTCTGAAATGTTTCTGTTTCTTGAAGTTACTTTATGCTTTTTATAATTACTAATAATTTTGTATTGATATAAAATAGTCATGTAAGAGAAAAAAAGTGTTCATCACTGAAAGTGATGGAAGCCATTCAAGTAGTACGTTGCAGTGTTTCTGGTAGAAGTGTTTGGTTGTCTTTCCAAACTAGTTACTTTTGGAAAGAATATCTGCTTCATCTATGCATACTGGTCTTCAAGAACACGGTCATGTCTGTCAAACCTCTAGAAAAAGAAACTCAACTGATTTTATAATAGTAGGAGTAGTATATTAGGGATATTTCATGACAGATGAGTGAAAGTTTGGTTCTATGGGAGTAAACACTAACATTTCTACTGTAAGAAGAAAATTTATACAAGTTCTGCATATCACAATTATATATGTAAGTGGCAGACAGAACACCTAAATTGGAAATAGTTATATTTTCTGTGTGAATTGAAGGCCTTCAATCTACAGTTGATAACAAATTTTCATTCTGCATGAATAATGGGTATTCCACCCGCTTAACAACAGGGGACAGTTTCAGTCTCATGCAAATGCTCACTGTCTGCATTGTGGCAATTGGCAATTAAAACAGATGGTGTAGGGATGGAAAGGAATCAATGTATTAGAGAAAGCATTCTCTTTTTTTATTTATTTTTTTATTTTTTAGAAAACGCAGTATTACTTGTATCATAGCTTTTTCCAAATTCTGGGACCAAGATGGGTAAAATAGAAAGATCAAGTCCATCATGTAAAAACACAGAAAAGCCTTTTGCATTTTTCCTGTTGCTATTTTCAAGATTTATGGTTCTAAATATAAGCTGGCTAATATTTTCCTCAAATGGTAAAACCACAGCCTGCTTGGCATGGGTACAATTATTCACAGCTGTATTCAACATGTTGTTAAATGCAGAACAGCATATCTAGCTGCCTCCTGCATACTGTCAACAAACAATATTCAGTTGATTCCTCTTCCTAAAGAGTTCCTCTAAATGACAAAAACCTGTTCACAGGTATTTGGATACAGAAGAAAAAACAACATATCAAAGGCAAACTGGTCCCATTTTTGCTTTAAGTTACTATGAATAAGGGGTTTCTGTGTTCCAGGCATATTTAGTTCAATATTCCACTAACATCTCATTCTTCTCATAGATTCAGGTGAGTATAACCTAGACAGATTATGTATATTGAGATGGTTTTAATAATCCAGATCTCTTGATTAAAAATAATATTTGGTCACTCAGTCAATTCCCTCCACATTATCTTCTCTATCACCACTGGAAGATAATTCATAGAGGTCTCTCTGTACATGTACCCCTTGTAGAAAAATACACACTGTCCCATAGATTTTTTTGTTTTTAAAAAAAAAAAAAAAAAAAAAAAAAAGCACAGTGCAAACTTAAATTAGCCTGTATACTTGATTTGATATTCAATTATCACTCCAGGTGTGTATTTCAACATTGCTATTATCCCAATGTCTGCATCACATTCAAATCTATTTTAGATTGAAGGATTCATTTAGAGGAGTATCAAAACTGTAGAATATTTTTCTAGTCCAGGACTTGGAATCTTCTGAAAGTTTGTATCTCTAATTCATTTCCTAGTGATATATACGAGTTATTTTTCCGTCTCTAAGGATATGATAGGTTGATGAGGAAAATGAGGACCAAGATGTTATAGATATGTACTGTTATATAAAACAGTACTTCCATAAATTACATTACTAAAGGAATGACCTTAATGGAAACTTACCCCAAGTAAACTTGATATAGAGAGACTTTTTTTTTCCCAAAATTGCAGCACATCAGCTAAAAAAAAAACCCTAAACCAACAAAACAAAAAGAAAACCAAACCCTTTTGTCAAAAATCACTTATCTCTAAAGAGGAATGTGTAGTTTGTGGCTTTTTTTCTAAACACCTCCCCATACTCCTCAATGCAAGCATCAAAAGCAATAACAAGTATTTATTGTAGAAGCAAGCCTGTTGTTAGAACTAATGTTTTCTAAGGTCTGGGGGGAAATTTTTTGACAAGCAATGATCTGGATGGGAATGATGGGTATTAACAAACAGCACAGAAGGCTAAAATCCATCATCTTTTAAATTAAGACCTCAGAAGAAAATGTATTAGAATGCTGAAAAGCTCTTTCAAGACAGCACTTCAACAGAAATACTATGGGAATATTAATTTTAGTAACAAGATATGTAGCCTAGCTTTTTTGAAAACATCCTTTTGAAGTCATACTTAAATAAAATTGCATTTCTGACTTTTACAATTCAACACATCACTTCTTTGCAGCTGGTAGAATTTTTTTCTATATACTCCATATATTTTCTTTTTGGGATCTGAGGATTTCTAGATTCTGTCTAGGAGATAGGCTAACACTAAATGTGGTTATTGTCATAAAATGAGGTATTTCATTTAGAAGTCACAAGGTTTAGCAGGATGCTTCCTTCCATTACATGTAGTTATAGCTATTCCTAGACAGCTGTTCATTTATACGCAAAGAGGGAGTAACTGCTTGAGAAGTGGTATCTTCTTAAAAAAAAAAATGGTTGAATGGGGGCAGTATAGACAAAGGGAGGAATTTCTGGTAAACACTGAGATATTTAGCTTCCAGTCATCTCAAGCCAGCTGTGAGGCCAAAAAAAGTTTTCTTTCAGAAGCTCAAGTTGTCACCATGTATCAGCATGAAACATTTAAATAAAATGGTTAATTTCCTAAAAAATTTGTTGGGATTCAATATCTGTTATTGTGCGATGGATTAGCTGTGACTGCAACTGTGCATTGCTTTAACTAACCCATTGACACTGATGAAGGTTTTTGAACATTGGAGTTTGTCTATTTTCACACAACTGCCATCAGATCTAAAACATTAGCTGTGGAGTCGGTAAATCATACTAATTTAAACCAGCTCTAATTTAAGTGATAACATATTAATTTATGCCTTTGGAGCCAGTTTCTCAAATGACTGCACATTCAACTCATTTTGGAAGCATCCATCTCACAATTAGGCATCAGAATTAAAAACTGCTTTAAAAATGGTCACAGCTGAGAAAATGAGACTGGTATTTATGCTTTAGTAACATCTCACCAAGTATAATGCATATGCAAAAATCTTAACACAAATTTAAGAGTGCCAGAAAATTAGGTATTTGAATCTGTTAACATTTTTCAGATATGTGTGCAAATATATCTATCTCTTCACCATTTCTTTTATCTTGAGTATAATAGTTCTCCATCTGATACCAAAATATACACTATAGTTAGTTCATTCCTGACTAATTCCTCTGTTCTCATGCTGGTCAACACCTGGTTGCTAACATTATTATGCCCGTTGCTAGACCTTCATTAAAATAAGACTTCAGAATTAATTGGTTTTTGTGGCGGTTTGGTTTTGGTGTTTGGTTTTTTTTAGCTTGTGGTTTTTTGGGTTTTTTTTTTTTGGTTTGGGTTTTTTTTTTTTGTTTTGTTTTGTTTTTTGGTTTTGGTTTTTTTTTTTAATAAATAACACACCATTTCTCAGTCAAGCACAAGAATATAAACATATAAGTGAATTTTATTTCCATTGCCATAAAAAAAGATTTTAAATATGAAGCACCATTCTACAGATGGTGAAAGGCAGAGCACAAATCACCACAGCTGTGTGTAATGTTGTTCTCCACTACACCTTCTTGACTACACCTTCTTGAGTATATGCCAGTTTAATAATACTACATCATTTTAAAGTCATTTAGCAGTCTCTAAAGAAGCGGGCACTATATATTATCCCTTGTAATACAATTTCTTTACTGGATACAGCTGGAGATTAAATTATTTTTTAGAATGGGATGAATAGAACAGAAAATACCTTACAACATTTTTTCCCCTCAATTTGTTACTGGAGAGTCATAATGGAGCCTGAACTACCTGGTATATTTTTGATAGAAAATCAAGAGAACCAGAATAAAACCATGACCCTCCCAGACCCAAAAACAAGAAAGGAAAATTTTAGTAAAATACCTGCTAAAACAAGCAGACCAGATCCAAAGACCACTGAATTTGAAAGTAACTCTACAGGATATTAGTTTCATGTAATTTGTGTGCAGAACAGAAAAGCTGAAATAAAAATATTTTCCAACACTAGTCAGAAGTACCAAAACATTTATAGCTCACACTATTGTGAGAATGTCAAGTACAGTTTAGTAATTTCTTAACATATTCAGTGGAGCCACTCATTTAAGAAAGAATTTCCAAAGTGGCTCCACAGAGCCTCTGTTGGCAAACTCTTATTCACAATAGTTGTTGAATAGTTTTAGAGAGATTATTCATCAGCCACAAATCCAAGTGTGTAGTTATGGCCTGCAATGACTGCTATACTTTGTAGACCAACTAGAGTAGGATTTATTTGCACTTGTGTGTTAGTTGCGTGTTTTTCCACATATTCTGTATAACAGAGTCCCATGACATAGATTTCACGTTTTCCTTCCAATGCAAGTATGGTATACATCCAATCTCAGTGTTTTTAGGTTAGGAAAGCTACCCATATTTTGACAACAAAAATAGCATCTCTGTAAACTACATACAACAAAGCTTTCTACTCTGTAACAATCTGCAGTGAACTCAAAGCAATTCTCATCTGTGCAGATTCATAAGATATTTAAAAGCACAATACACAGAAAGTTAAGAGACTTATAAAAGTAAATGCACTCAAGTATGTACTGAAGATATGTGAGTCCCATTGCATCTATGAGTTAATGTCTTGTCTTTCATTTTTATGTACTCTGCCATTGGTAGAAAATATAACATGGTGCATGCCTTCTTGAGTATAATGTAACATTACTTCTTTACACAGTAAATCATGTTTCAGCATTTTACATAAAGAGACACTCCAGCAGAGACTATGTATACATTGTCATTTAATGCACCACTAATGGTGAAATTACATTATTTCAAAACCACACCTCATCCAAGGTTTTCAAAGCGTTTTCAGTATTATAATAAAAACTCTATTAGCAACAAGAGGGTAGTTGATTGGCATGGAAATCATGATAAGGAATTGGTCATTAAGACCAGCTAAAACAGAAGTTACAGTAAATAGGAGTGATAAAACTATGATTTCCTGAAAAAATACTTTAATAAAAGTGAAATATGTGTTGATAATATATGGATTGCCAAAACATTTTTTGGTAGACAAGTTTCCTGCTGTTGTGCTTTCACCTCTTATAATGTTAACTGATTTTGATCTTGACTGTGGTGTTTTTTCAAAACATTTTGAAACTCAACAACTCACTTTCAGTCCTAAAATGCTGACCTTTTTCTCTCACTTTGTATAAAGGGAATTTTGAACTCACAAATTTTCCTACAGACTAGAAATTGAAATTCTAAATTTTGGTCAGTGATGTTACTAACAGCATCAATCACCATTGTTCATTCTGCAGTAAAATCTGAAACCTGGTATAGTCTATGATATCTAGTAAGCTCAGTACTAAAAGGTACAACCCAAAAATACAAATCTGTTGTGACTATTTAATATTTAAACATAAATATGATACTTAAAATAGAGTTTCTATAATTATATGCATTTATCTTGCCAGTGATCAGTTCTGGAGGTTTTTACTGTGACACTTTCACAAGTATGAAAAGTATAGCAGATTTTAAATTTTATTCTGGATGGGATATCATTCTTGAGACTGCACACTGGGTTCTACCATCAAAAGTTAAATCTCAGTGCAATGGCAGGGCAGTTATTGCAAAGCAGAGTAGTTCATATGACTGTCTGAAACAGAATACCAAAACAAAATCCTAGAGCTAGCACTTTACAGATTCACAGGGATATTCCCCACTGCCAGCCATGCCAGCCACAACATACATGTGCACAGTCCTGGAAAAGCTTGAGACTCAACAGAGTTCAGCAGCAGAGAATCAATGGTTGAATTACCATAGAGCCCTAGGAGTCTCCTGGGATTCAAGAGGTAACATTTCTGGGATGTTTAAGAGACACTAATACGTGTTCTAAGACTATCAAGCACTTCCCTAAAGATTCATAGAGCAAGTATAGTTAACCATGCAGAAAAGCACTGAAGTCCTCTGACTTCTGTCATTCCCTTTTGTCTCCATGCCAAGCACACTGCAGAGTCCCGTGGGAGCAGCCCTGCTCACTTCAGCCTGCGTGGTCACTGTTCTCTGCATGCTTTACCTCACCAACCAGATTTTGTTATACGAGACATCAAGGAAGTTAAAGCTGAATCCAAACTAAGCTAAGGGAATAAATCTTCTAAATGAATAAACATTTGCCAATATCTGATTTATACAAATGCACTATGAATCTTTGAAGTCCTTTAGAATTAATGTCTGGTGGGAGATGAGGGACATTTGCAAGTTCATTTGGTTTTGGTGTGGAAATATACAAACATCAACAAAAAATTAGGTCAGGAAAAGGCACAGATTGTAGATTAACTTGATGAAAAAAAAGAGTGTTGAATATCTGCAGCCCAGACTACGAAATGATAAAATATAATGATTATCTAATCTGCATAATGAGTAAGCCTAAGACTCATAAGTCTGTCAAAAAACAGGAATCCCCACCATTGCCAGTTTTTCTCAGTATCAGTTTGTAAAGGCACTCAAATTAATAGCTAATGAAAAAATGCATGGTCTACTGAAGAGGTTTACTACATAGGATGGTTTTAAATAAGGATAGAGTTGTGGCATTGTCTACTTGAGATGACAAATCCAAAGAGAGGACATAGCTTGTAAGTATGTAGGTAGATTAAAATAAAAATTAAAATTACAGTGTTGATCTAGTGTAGAACTTTGATGAATTTTAAATTATTTGACATGACCTTAAAAAAAAAAAAAAAAGGAACACTTCCCCCCCCAAACCCCACCTTAGTAAAAATAGCCAAGTAAAAATAGCCAAGTAAAAATAGCACCAGATATACAGATTCTTCTAATAAATCTTTGTGAATATCAACTTGTCTCAACATCCCTTGTGCAACAAGTGATCTGCATACCAGCTGCTACAGTGGGGCCATTATTATGAGGGGCATGAAGATCTGTGGACCAGCAATTGGAGGAAGCCAAGGTCTAGGAAACCAGTTAGAGAATACACAAGTGTTGTTCATGTGTGTATATTCTGCTTATTCCATTTATTCCTAATCCTGACCAGCTGAAGATGAAGAGCAGGATTGGGCCGTCTGTGTTGTGTATGTTTATGTGAGTGCTGTTTGTGCTCATATGGAAGAATCACCGATCTTCATCTGGGTGGATCTGTGTGGATCTATGTGGCTGGCTGCAAGAACTCTGTGTGTGCGTGTTCGCGCGTGTGTGTGCAAGGGTGCATGTGTGCAAGCATGTGTGTCAGTGTGCACATATGGACAGTAGCTTCTCAACATTGCTACTGAGTGGACCTGAGGACACAGAACTGAAGCAGCTTCCCATCTATTGGACTGAGGAGGCATCACGGAGTATTGGATTCCACCAAAGTCAGAGTAGACTGGGGAGGAAAAAAATTCTTATGTCCCGAAGTCCACTAGGTCCAGCAATCTCTAACAGAATTTATATTTGTTACAAAAATCATTGCCATTCCCCTTCATCCAGACCAAATTTTCTTTACCTATATAATCAATATTACGGAGCCTGCGCTAATTAATAAAATAAATTTCTTTGGTATAGGGCAGATTAACAATATCATTGCAACAGTAAATGAAGCAAAAGGCAAGTGACACAGACTTCTAGGATAAAAAGGTATAACTGAAATGAATTTTGCATATTCCAGTCAGTGAGTTGATAACTGGCTGCTTGGTTTCTAACCATGCATAACTAAAACAATTTTCGTTCAATTTCAACTTCCCGTGCTGTTTGACTCTCTTAATTTGAGTAAACAGGTAAGAATACTGTAAAGATATGCTTTATACACTTCCCAAACTAATAATTTTCAATTTTTCTTTATTGGAAAGACTAAACCTGAGTGGGAATTACTGGGAATTATATAGCTGAGCTGGAATTAGTGAGACTCATGTGGTTTAGTCTGAAAAGGTGATTCAGGAGAGCTGAGCAGCCGTACAGGATGTTCAGTTTGGACCCATGCAACATACTCTCCATCAAGATGAAGTAAAATATTGATCTGGTATCATTCCTCATAGTGCAGCTGTAATATTGTAATTGAATGAAAGCCTAATTTGAAGAAAAACTATTTAAAGGTCACAGAGCCATGAAATTCAGCAGTAATTTGAATAAAAATTCAATTGAACCCTATGTTTTTCCCCCATCTGAGGCAACTTCAGTACAAGACAAAAAGTATCACACAACCTGCAACAGGCCTCATATTGCTACAGTTAGAGACTTATGTGCTCAAGAAATAAGCCAAATTTTCTGGAGGAGGGCAAGGTTCTTGTTTTTAAATATGTAATTATAACAGGTAACAGTTATACATTTTTCAGAGTTCAAGTTAGCAAAATACCAATTATATTTTACAATTAAACATTATTACATCTGATAGTTAATATAACTCTACTTCCAAAATAATCAAATGATAATTAATCAAATAAGAAAACTGGAAGAACAAAACATCATGGTGTGGAGAACACTAGTTTCATGTGTAGTAATAGTCATAAAAAATCCCCCTCTGGCCATAGATTCTACACAAGCTAAGCTGATTTTTCATCATTTAAAAAGTAATTAGAAGATTGAACAACATTTTATAAGTGCTAGTACTAAATTGCTCAGAGCCTGAAAAATATATCACAACTGGCAGGCTCCATTTATCTCAGTTTCTATGCCCCATATTTTTGAAGCCTAGCTTCTCTTCAGTGATTACCAGGATCCTTTGCTTGCTGTTACTGCTATACACCAGACTTGCACTTCTATGGGATGAACCTCAAATTTAGTTTTGGGTAAAATCCACCTTTTGCTGCTTACATTAATTTCCTGTCTGAAAGCTCATCATTCTTTCTTGTGAGATGTGTGGTATTTCTTGATCTCTAACTAGACAAGGAATTTAACAAGGTCAGTATCACTAGTATTTTGGCAATAAGAAACTGAAACAGGAGAATCTATTACTCAGGAAAAAAAAAATTACCCTGACCCTTTTGAAGTCTCAAGACATTCAGTTGGGACCAAAGCTTGGTTCTGTTGCTGCTTCTAATGCTCCCTAGCATGGTGCAACCAAAAAGTGAGCTACCCAAGACTGACACAATAAATGATGCCAGAACTAGTGAAAATTTGACAATGGCTATCTATAAGCTCTTTGTAGCTAGATTTTAGCATGGAAAGAGATAAATGTGCAACAGGGGCTATAGATACACAGGAAGTTTATCCTGTTTACAAATTCCAAAATGTCTCTTAATGTAACCAGTATTCACCCGTCAGAGTCTCCAACTAACTTAGAATAGGAAACTGAAGGAGTCTACATTGACATTACACAATATTGGTCTTAACTTTCACACGTATTTTAGTCAAAAGGAAAATTGATACTTTTTTCCTACATGCCTATTGGGTAGCTTAAAACATTTCCTTCTTCAAGTTTTCAGATGAAACATGCTAACTACAGTGCAATATATTCACCACTTTTAAAAAGTGCTTTATGCAACTTTATCTAGAAAGTCTAAACTTCAAAATAGCATCATTCTTATTAAAGCACAATTCCAAGGATTTCTCAGTACATTTCCTTTTGTAAACCTAGATCTCATCCTGCATCTGAATAGTGAGTTTCTTTCCCTTGATTTCTTCAGTGAGGCTGCGAAGAAAGATACCAGTTAGCACCTTTCCAGTGTTCATAAAATAGCCACCAGTTAAACTGTTTACTGACAGCTTAACATACCCTCATGAGATGGGAATCTGATGTTACTGTTTATAGATCAGAAACCTGTGACTGGTTTAGTGAAGACAGGAAAACCTTATCTGTGTTTCCCAAAGTGTGAGATGTACCAGGCAATTTGAAGGAGTTCTGGGACTGGAGGGCAATGCTTGCAGGAAGGTGAATGCTTTCCACTCCTTACAGCAATGACACTGTTGGGAGCAAAATGAATGGTACAGTGTGAGCAAGGACATAGTGATATCTGTGGGTGTATCGAGTGGTTTTGTGCATTGACAGAATGAGCAAGAATGCTATTAGAGGTAACAGGAAGCAGCTAGTAGCATTTTATTTATACAGGCATTGACAGTGATAGGTGCATTGTTTTGGAAGAATTTGACTACCGAGGCAGATATTCTGACTGTTTACGGTGTTGTTATATGGCTATCTTAAACAGTGTTCTTGGATGAATTATGACCTAACCAGAGCTCTCTTGGAGAACTAAATAGCTAAATCTGCTTGATTTAAGGGTTTAAATGCACTTGCAATAGCTCCTGATACATGTGAATTTCACCACAGAAGCAACCTCCAAACTAAAAGAAACAAAGCCAAGCCCCAATATCATTAAGTTATATCTTTTTATTTTCACAGGAATCCGCCTGTATAACATCTCTATGCTGCATACAATTTTACTGTTTCGCAGGCAGTGAATACTGGAATTTGTTGCCCTGCTATTGTAGATTATTGATATCTGTGCATGAACTAAAGCAGTCTGCCTAATGTGTAAATATTACAACAAAAAATTCCACCTGAATCCTTTTGTCATTGTTGTTACTGCCCTTCTTTCTGTCTATTCAGGGGCTTATCCTTATTCTCTGTGCAGGGTTTTTTAGGAGACTTTGCTCTCATTGGTTTCAACTGCAAGGAAGTACTTCCATCACATGGGACAGGAAAACACTTGTGGAAAGCATTACAGAGGTGTCTGCATTTCAGTGATTTAACTGCTGTCTTCACTGGAAAATAAAAGCCTAAATTTGTTCCACATTATATTCTGACAAAATAATCTTGTCTTAAAACTACTCCCAACTTTAATCACTAATACTTATGAATGATAAATGGTGGTAGACTGGATTTCACCTCTCCAGATAATGGGTATTGGTTAATTCCAAGAAAAAAATATACCTTATAGAACCTGAAATATACACATGAAAATAAATCCTCTGTTGGTGAGTGTGTGTCCATGTATGTATATTATATTTCATGTAATTAAAGATATTTAAAGATATCTTACTTAAGAAATTTTAGTATGGAAAATATGCCAGGTCTGGTGTATGTTATATTGAAATGTTATAAACCTGAACTAGTGGGTTTAGAAATGTGGATGTGTTGTGACAGCCAAATTCTCAGCTGTGATGGAAAATTCTAAATTTTTAGAACTCTGCATCTCGGAGGGATAAGACAGATAATTTTTTTTTTTTTATTATTATGAACAACGTAGGAAAATAATATTACTTATTTCATACCTGGAGTATATTATAAATAATTTCTTGCACATTCAACTGTGTATTGAGAAAGGAAAATAAAGGGAGATACCAAATAAAGCTTCCATGTACTTAATTCAGACCAGATTAGATCTGTCTTGCACTTCCAAGCAAGCTATGCTCTGACTGGGTTGCACTCTATAGAGACAACTCCCAAGGAATAAGAAAAATTTGCAAACAAGGATTTGACTGTCTATCCCAGCAACCAAAATGCCTTACTTCAGTTCATTTTTGATAATTAATCTCTAAAATACCAACAAGGCAATGCTGCCTGGAAAGTTAAATGGGAAAAAATATTTTATAGAAGTAATGGAGGAGAGTACTTGGAAGGCTTGAAACTTAAGATATTCTTCTAAATTATGCATGAAGTCACGACTGCATGAGGAAAACTATTCTGTATATTTTATATGCACTTCAATTTTCTGATCTGTTGGTGCATGTAAGAATAGCCAAAACCTAGCCAGAATGCAAGAACCAAACTCTCATAGCTTAACCATCTAGCTTGACCACTAACCCATTTCTGCTAATGGCAAAGCATAGCCTAAAGAAAGAGTTACAGCAACACTTTAAAAGTAAGCTACAAGTATCCCTTAAACCCAGATTTTTTCAGCATCTGCCTTTGCTTGACCTCCTCGAGAATTATGGAATGGGTTCACAAAAAAATGCCAGATTTTAACTCATTGAAAAAATTAATAGCTGTGGTACTTGGCATCATTTACAGTTATGGTCACAATTCACACTTGTGTTGCTCTATAACAAGTTTTCATTCCTTAGCCACTAGGCAAATAGACTTTCAAGACCAGGGCAACAAAATACACTAAAAGAATATCCTACCTAATGCATATGAGTGAGCACTTAGATCTTCAACTTTCAGGCATTTTTAAAGTATTATTTTTCATGAAATGAGATGTAGCACTGGAGGGTGATTTTACTGCTGACAAGCCTTGAAAATATCTAAATCCTGGAAAACCTTGGATAGTCTGCTGTGGGGAAATAAAGTAACTCCTTGTAGGTAGTTCTGTATTTCTGGTCAGAGGTCAAAAAGAATGTCTGTTTAACATCTTAAATCTTGTTAAATTCTATGTTAAGAGAAATGTGGTAACAAGGTGTTGGGATATGGAAAGTTGTGTGACAACAGCTTGAAAGATGTAGGAAGCATCACTTGGCATTCTAGTACTTGTGAATTAAGTCCAGGTGTTATGTGGTCTTCTGTACATTGCTCCAAAACCTTAAAGGCAACAAATAAAAGACCTTTATTTGGTTTATCATTACTGAAAATGTGGCTTACTAGCTCAGCTGAACATTGAAATTTCTGTTATATGACTGCTATATTTCTAAATGAAACTTGTTTAGGTTATGAGTTTTCTGTCCTGAGTATTAGAAATCACACATGCAAAGAATTTCAGAAATAGCTGGATGCTTTATGTCTCCATTCCTCATTTTTCTGCTCAAATGAGAACAAACACTGATGTAAATTGCAAACGTGACTTCTGATGCCTACAATTTGAGGTTGTATAATGACCAGTGTCTGAAATTCTGTTCATTATCAACAACTCGATGTTCCTATTGAATGGAAGCAAGAGGTCTTACTTTAAAGGCTTTGATACTGTAGATTGGATTATCAACTAGTGAAAATCAAAATTGTACAAGAAAAAAGAGAATGGTGTTGTAAGGCAGAAAAAAACCCCAGAAAATACAGGTTATGGCTGAATGTTTCACTGAGCAGATGGGTATTCTGGAGATACTGAAATTATGGAAAAGCTGAAGTTTTATGGAAATTAACTACATTTGTTCCAAACATCATCTGTGTCATGATAGAAGGTGCAAGATCTGGCCTGTAGAAAGGCTGCAAATGAAACAGTCAGGAAGGGAAGAATAGAGGGTGTGGAAAAAGAGGTGGAATGAGGTGGTAGGTGAGCTATGTATATCTATCAGGATGGACCCCCAAAGTACATCAGCCATATCATAATTTGTCAAGAGAACTGCAATTCCCATTTAAAATCAAGCTCGCTTTCGCAGAGCAGTGACAGCTGCCTCAGTGACTTGCTTGACAATTGCTGAAATTTGAAGTGACAGTTTTGGCAAGTACTCTGGGTTCTAGTCACTTCAGACAGGGCTAGCATTATGAAAACCATGCTTATAATAGGTGCAGAAGTAAAATGTAAGGCCATAGGAATAATACCTCTTCACAGATGAAGCCAGCCATAACTGTTTTTCACTAGATAATACTGTTTATATAGAGGGAATAAGAGATATATTACTGCTTCTAAGTGTCTCACCGTATGTCCGTAAGACAATTGGTGTAAATAGTGAGACCCCCACTTGCTGTACTGCCTCCAGCTCTGGGGTCTCTGATAGAGGAAATACATTGACCTGTTGGAGTGGGTCCAGAAGAGGGCCATGAAAATAATCAGAGGGATGGAACACCTCACTTATGAAGAAAGGCTGAGAGAGTTGAGGCTGTTCAGCATGGAGAATGCTCCAGGGAGACCATATCACATCCTTTCCATATATAAGGGGCTTATAAGAAACACTTATGAGAGTGAAACTTTTTACCAAGGCCTGTAATGACAGGATGGGGGTAATGTTTTTAAAGTAAAAGAGTGTTCCATAGATCCAGACTAGATATAAGGAAGAAATGTTTTTACAATGAGGGTGTTAAAATACCGGAACAGGTTGCCCAGGGAGGCTGTAGATGCCTCAACCCTGGAAACATTCAAAGTCAGGTCTGATGGGGCTCAGAACAACCTGATCTATCTGAATATGTCCCTGCTCATTGCAGGGGAGGTTGGACTAGATGACCTTTAAAGGTCCCTGCCTACCCAAACAGTTCTATGTTTCTAACATTGAGTCTGTAATTTAGGTTAATATTAAATAAAAATTAAAAGGAATGAAAAAAAAATAGTAGTACTTCACACTGACAATGTTGGTCCAGGCTTCCTCTATCATTTTTACTTCTAAAAGAGAGGGAGCTTAGAGACAGGTTTATACTGGATTAATAGCATGCATGAAACAGATAACTGTGACAGGCAGCAGGGCAGTAGTTCAATAATCTTTGTGATTAGATAGTAGGAAGAGATTAACCAGAAGTTCGCACTAACAGCTAAGTATAGCCCAACAAATTAAAAAGAAGAAAAAGGAAAAAAGAGGGAATTGATGATCAATTAATTGAAAAACTCACAAATAATATCATTACTAAAAGAAAACACAGTTTACAGAACTGAACTTCAGCTTCAGGGCAGCATTAATGGGCTGTGTATCTGGATATAACAAAATATAACTATATTCTCAGTTCATTCTATAGATAAAACATAGTGATTTTCATTTTTCTGTTTATTTTCAGTGGTCATAGTTTTCTATTAAAAAGTGCTATTGTTTGCAGTATTTGGGGTTTTATTGTATTCATAATAAATGTATTCTCTGTATTCTGTTAGCAACAAGAAGTTTCAACCAAAATCAAGAGTTAAAAACATTAGGTTCATGGGATCTGGATAGTTGTAAAATGTTTACTCCATATACTGTTGAACTCAGAGTCTAAATTTTAAGGAAATGAATGAGTAATTGTTGTGGTTTAAACTTGGCCAGAAGTCAACCACCATGCAGCCAGTCACTCATCTTTTCCCTGCCTGGTAAAATAGTGTAGAGACAAAAAGGAAAAGTTTGTAGATTGAAATTAAAACAAAACAAAACTAAACAAAAAAATAAACAAACATAAACCCCACGAACAATTTAGTGATGGTAGCAAAACAACAATAATAGGAAGTATAGACGGGTAATGCCCAATGCACTTGCTCACCACCCACGAAACAACACACAGCCAGCTCCCAGCAGCAATCCTGACAGAACAAAGATCCCCTCACCAACCAGAAACAAGAGAGAACACGCCTCCTTTATATACTGAGCCCAACATCACATGATATGGAATACTCCAATGGCCAATCTGAGCCCGGCCCTCCAGGTGTGCTCCCTCCCACCTCACGGAAATTTAACTCCAGGACAATAATAATCCTCTCTCAGAGGTCATATATTTGAATTGAAGGTAAACAGGTTTTTGAAGGTTGTATAAACAAGATATTGCATAGCTGACAATTTACACTCAGATCTTCTGAATCTGAATTCAGTGCGTTAAACTTATGAATATCCTTGTCTTAAGGGCTAGAACAGTTCAAAAATTATTGATAGCACCATTAAAACACATTAAATATTCACATTATCCCAGAGAATGGATAAGGTCATACTACTTCAAAAATGGTTTTCTCATTGGATCACCGGAGAAGTTTAAACCGAAATGTAAGTAAATGAAAAACAGAGCCAACAGCACTTGTGATATGTTCACGTTCACCTATTTTAGGTTGTCTAGCCTGATACACTCACTCAGGCTACTTCTATAATCAATAGAGAAATCGATCTGACAAGGGAAATTTGGTCAAACCTAAAGTACGAATTAGAATTATCTTAAATTATCTCCAACACAGATCAGAATAGTTGCATCTTGCAGACACCTTTAGTTTATTAGAAAGGTTTGACTTATTTGATCTGGTTAGTTTAGAACAGAAAGGAATTTGAAGATTTCCTTTATAAATCTACTTTTAGATGGTTCCTGATGAGAATCCACTGCTACGCTGTCCAACTGTCCTTCAGATATCATTATGAACGATTGATTCAGAATATACAATTGAGTATATTTACCATCTCTCTTTAGACGTGGTTTAGTACTTTTTGCTTTGTTTTCTCCCAAAGAAGGGTGTATATATAAAATGTCTCTTTTTTCCCTTTTAGTCAAAAGCTGAAAAAGGATTGTTTTATTTCTCTAAAGTTTCTATCCTTGTTAAAATAAATTTTGATTATGATTGGTAGAGAAAAAATTGTACAGTAATTTAAATTTGTTTTCTGTTATATACCGTTAATATGAAAAGATCTGCACTTTCTAACAATCTCAGAACTGCACAGGCTCACATGTTAAAAGTACCAAGAAGTATAGTCTTTTCAATCCACTGAATATGGGAACAGGCAGTTATAGTCAGTAAACTCCTCAAATTCCATTTAATTAAATTCAGTTTCCAATTTCTGTTTCTATGAGAATCATTTTCTATACATTCTTAGTTCCAGAAATAGTTTTTGGTATTGGACTCTTGAAATCTACTATGCAGATTATTTATTTAAAATTAAAGCAAATAAAAGCACTCTGGATATTTTCAATTTCTTATTATGACATTGAACAACAAAGCCAATAATGTAATAAGCTAGGTAATACATCTGAAACTGTTTTCTAGTCTTTCCCCAAAGAGGTTGCTTGATCCATTCAATGTAGCAGCATAAAATATAAATGAAGTCATTTAAGAACTGCTGTAACTCAAATCCAGTTCCAGGCCAGTGCTGAAAAGGAGACCTAGTCTCATGTTTTCCTCATGTTGGGGAAAATAAATTAATTTTTTTTCTAGCACATGAGTAAAATATTACTAAATTCAAAACAAAAACAAACAAAAATCCCACCCCAAACAACACAACAAAAAATTTGAGCTATTTGTAATGGTTCTATTAAAATACAATACCATCCTGAATGCCTTTCCTTTTAACAGCCTATGGCTGTTTACAGTAAATACGTAACACAGAAGTGCAAATTGTGCTCTCTCAGGTAAAACAGTCTGAACCTAGGTTAGATACATTGTGAATGCTACAGAGTATAGATATTGAATTTTGTTCTGAAGGATTTCCACTGAGAAGCAGAGGACCAAAAAGAGGTGGTTGGACCTTGTTCCTAACCATACACCAGAAAATAGGAATTCAGAATCATGACATGACTTTTTCGTTAGATCCTATTGTTACGATATATGCAAGGAAATGCTCAACGTGAAACAGAATGGGTCTCGAATTCAGGAATAATCTTGCAATTATATTTAAGAATGATATTTAACACAGTAGTTCTTGTTTTTTGTATTGAAAATACTATCTGCTTCTTGAAAAATGCAGGGCACTTTTAAGACCAAACCATCCTTTGTTTTGTTTTCTCCTGTATTTTATTTACATTGTCCATGTGCAGGTAGACTTTGACATTGAACTGTCTATTTGCTAGTAGCATGATAGCATAAAATGCTATTTTTAATAAATTTATCGTTATCATCAAAAATAATGTCTTGCACTTCAGTAAGAGAGGGATATAATCATCTGCTGTGAATGTCATACAGGAAGAATAGGAATGGGAAGAAGTCCATGAAAAATTAAATTCTGGTCCAGTTTAGGTTGGACTGTTGGAAATCATGCAGTCCACTATGTCTTCAGAGCAGAACTGTCTGCTAAGTTGAATATTCATTTGAAGTTAGATCAGGTTGCATGGGGCTTTTTCAAGTAAAGTTGTGAAGACTTCCAAGCATGGAGACTTCACAGCATCTCAGAGCAACCTGTTCCAGTGCTTTAACACTCTCACAGGGAAGAAATGTTGGCTTTTATCTAATCTGAATTTCCTTTATTGCATCATGTGCTCATTGTTTCTTGTCTTTTTGATGTACACCACCACAGATAGCCTTTTCTTTATCCTTCAATTAGTCAGGTGAAGACAAGACATTAGACCCCTTCTTAATTTTCTCTTCTTCAACCTCAATAAACTCAGCTTATATATCAGGTGCTTTGGGCTCCTTAACATCTTGATGGCCTTCCACTTACTTGTTCCAGTCTGTCATTGTCTTATACTGACCACCCTAAAATTCTATACAATACTCCAAATTTTGTCTCTAAGTGCTAAAAAAGGAGAAATGATCACTCCTTTTGACCTATTGGCTGCACTCTTGAGGTTAGCCTTCACTGGTGCAAGGGTGCATTGCTCATCTATGCACAATTTTTGGCAACCAGGACTGCTGTCTTTTATACAAAGCTGCTTTTCTGCCAGTCAGCCCCAAGCCTGTATTGCTGTGTGGAGTTACTCTGACTCTCGTGCAACAATGCGTCTATTTTTTGCGGAGCTCTCTGAGGTTTCTATTAGTCCATTTCCCCAGGCTGTCTCCAGAATTGTATTTTAATGTCACCCATGAACTTGCTGAGGATCATCTATCCCACTGTACTGATTTTAAACAGTATCAATGCCACTATAGCCCCCATGAGAAATGCCCTTTTAACTGACCACCTGTTTAAATTTGAACCCTTAACCCCTATTCTTTAAGCCTGATGGTCCAGATATTTTTTTCCTCCAACTTATAGTCTAACCGTGGAGACCATATCTCTTCACTTTGGGCATATCTGTGTCTCTTAACTTGCAGTCTTTCAAATTTATTTTCTTATCCATGTCAACCCACAGAGGAGGAAGTTTGGGGTTTTGTCTGAAAGGAATATTTGGTCAGTCACTGAATGAATTGAAATACATCTTTGCTGTAGTGCAATCCCCTGAACAAACAATACAAGAAAGGCAGAACCGTTCAGTGTGTGATAGTACTAACCTTGTATTTCTTTCTCTGTCTATCCATTTGGCTTTCAAAAGAGAACACATGAGGCATACTTAAAGCAAACGGGCATCATGATTAATAAGGACATCACACTGAGACACATAAAGCTGCCCCGTCTCCTTCATCTGTTCTTTTGGTGCAGTGATTAACCTTTGAGTTTATGAGTATTTTTGCACTTGCCTCAGATAAAATATTTTATGACTTCTTACCTCCCAGGCAACTTGGATTAAACTTATCAGGTCTGGGAAGATAGTGGCCCATAATGACTGTTCCCTCGGAAATCATATCTACCTCCTTACCACATTATCAGAACATTCTTTGCACAAAACAGATGGAAACATCAAGACAAGAGACAAGACAACTTGTTAAGGTCATATTTCACCTTCCTATATATCATTCATGCTTAATTGATTCCCAACCCCTCCTAGAGACAGATTGCCATACATTATGAGAACTGAGAATATGAAAAGATCATTTTCTTTTCCCCATTAATTCCCATTTGGAAAGGCTTCTGCCTCTGCTAAAGTTGCTTTGGAAGGCTGCTTGCTAATGGCTGATTACTGCCTTTCAACACAGAAATAGGGCAGAAGAAAGTAGATTTATCTTTTGGCAAAAGTATCCTTCTCTGACACAGCATTTCAGGTATTCTGCTCTCAGTTTCACAGAGAAAAAAAAAAAAAAAAAAAAATCAAAGAGACTCAGAAGCCACAGGACAAGATCCCTGGAGATTGTGGAGGTGAGAAGTTTAAAATGGCATCTTTTTATATACTTAGAAACTAGTTCATCACTGTTTGAGAAAAGCTGCTTAGCTTCCCCCTCACACCTACCTGACATCTCCTTCTACACTGTACAAAGAGGGAGTCAATCATTTTGATGCATGTCTCCTGAACAAGATGTATGAATATTTGAGTATCAAATCTGAACTTACTGTAGACATCCTAATCACTTAGGGACACTGAAGTAACATAAAAAACAAAACAAAAAATGAACAAACAAAAACCAAGCTGCAAACATTATTACCAAATATATTTCTGTCTTCTCTGAATATACTTTCTCTTGCTAATTTAAACAAATGCAGTGTTCGGGGGTTGCTATCTATAAAACTGCTAATATAGTGATAGAGGAATAGCTATATCAAGGTGAAATGCTACATTCAGTCTGCACACAGGATAAAAAAGATCTTTAAGGATCTTAAAGCCTGAGACTCCTCTGGCTGAAACATTTCAAAAAAAACAGATATTAAGCCAAACAGGTAGCAGCACAGGCAGAGAATATCTTATTTGGAATCCATGCCATTATACTAAAACTGCCTGTATACAATTCTTGGAGGTGGAAAGCTGGTTTCTGGAAGTGAATTACTCACTCCATTGCTCCTCTTCTCAAACTATGTAAAAAGAACTGAATAGAAATCTCTTCTGATTCTATAGTGCTTCAGTTCACATAGAACACAGAAAAGAGCTCTAAAAAGCACTGAAAGTGTTACTGGCCTTTAAAATGCTGCCAGGTTCTATCCCGTTGAAGTCATGAGTACACTGATTAAATCTAAAACCCAATATCCTCAGATATAAATGGCTCTGCATCCCAATTTCCCCATAAAGTACATTTTTAATTGCTGGGCCTTGAACTATAATTTCAAACCATCCTTATGTTTTCAATTCATATGTTAAAGTTTGCATCAGTGCATAAAAATATACCAAAGATCCTCTTAGATCACACGAGGATCACTCCCTATGTTATGCATTTCCTCTTTTAGAGTAGAAAGCAGATGTTCCTTGGTGGGGTAATTTGGAAGTAGAATGAAGTAGAGACAAGAATCTTTTTCTGGAACTGTTACTAACACCTGCTTCATTTCCTTCAGCACTCTCAGGACCCTTTCATGTGCACTGAAAAGAAGGGGAGAGGAGAGGGAGGAAAACCAGAGGCTTTGTCTGCCCTGTCCATTTCAGGGAGTAGCTTCATGTATCAGTTTGCTGTAGAGAAAAGTATCATCTCTGTACTGCTGTTTCTGGCAGAAATATAAAGTAGAAGCTGTAAAAAGCCTTCTTTTATTTTTCCCTAGAGCATAGCCATTTAAATGTAAACTCTTACAGCTTCATTGCAAGACACTCTTTGTGCAGAGGAACTGTCAGGTCAGAAGAGGAGAAAAAAATGAAACGGATGAGTTTCCCTTGCAATTTCCCAGTGGGAGAGCTCTACTGAAACGCTAGCCCAGCTCTACTGGTTTCTGCATCAACAGATGGCAGACAGCATTCCTTGTGTTTGTGTCCCATTTGGTAAATCACAGGTCACATCTGGTCTGGCCTCTGTTCTTTCTGAACAGATGGGAGTACACATTCATTATCAATTGCAACATGGAGACAGGGGGATGATAAGGAGGCGTGTACAAGAGGAGGGGGAAGGAAAGTGACAGGGAGTTAGAAACAGAAAAGTCAAAACTGAAGGAGGTTTAAAAAAGGAGAGAAAAAGTTAAAATGACCACTCCCAACAATACCACTGGTGATAACTAAATATGGCAAAGCAGCACTATATAGATAAATGGCTATTAAAATTTATTTCAAGGTGTAACGCAAAATTGTGACTATTTGCTTAATGAATATGATGAAAATGCATAGGTTAAATGTCTATGTGGTCTCCTACCCAAAGCTATTTAATGGGAAAATAAAGATCTATTTTGAGTCCTAATCTCTTACCACACAATGTGTGAACAAAAAAACAGAAATCACACAGAGAAATGTTCTCAGTCACTGTCAATCATAAGCTTTGTTTTAGACAAAGAAAACAAACAAAAAAAATCTTTCTGTATTTCATCTGTCACTTCACAGATAAATATATCAAAACTTTTTAGACATTTTTCAACTTTCTACTGGAAAATGTGATAATATTTCTGACTATATATTTTATCTTTTAATCGGTTTATGAAAGTGTGTAAATTTTTTATCTTTTTATTGGTACTTTTAAGCATTCATAACTATATACAAAATTAACGATATCTAATGATTTTAAATTTATATTATAAAATATTATTTTTAGTTAGAATTTGAGTTTTAAATTTAAAAAAAAAAAATAACATCGAAGTTCTAATATATTCTACTTTTAAAAAGTATGAATAACCTAATGCTTGAAAGTGAATTTGCTACCACACCCTCAAATGCACATAGCACAAACCTCTTTAAATATAGCAAGCTCTTGTCAGTAGGGAAATGCACACATGAAGCACAGACTTTTTAAATATACCACAAAACACGAGCACTGTTGATACTTAGGCTAGGAGCAAGTATATCTCACTCTTGCCAAATACTACCATACTAAAATAAAGGTGCTATTTTGGTATTATAGAGCAAGGTAAGCTTGAATGACTTGGCACAAAACAATGTCCTTCAGAGCTCTCTAGTTAAAGCTACATATGAAGATGTCTGCTTCATTCCTGGAATGAAACAAGTTTCATTAAGGTAATTTCATTTGAACAGGCTGTTTTGACTCTGGCCTCTGAGTGTTGTACACATTTCTATAGTCTTAAGGTATATTTTGACAAGTAGCATTAATTGATCACACTGTCTAATACTGCAACTACTGTTAACAATATAACCATTTTGAAAACAAACTGTTCAACAGTTTTCCCATTTAGCCATTCAGAAGGTTCTGTTTTTCTTCAGCTCAAATAAAGCATGATTTAGGTTGGCTTTATAAAAGATAAGATTATTAGCAGTGTTGAAAAGGATAGAAGCCATTCAGACTAGACTAGACTAAAACAGAACAGGTAAACATGTAAACAGATTTTTTTTCTTTATTTTTTTCTTTTTCACAGAATCAACTAGGTTGGAAAGGACCTTGAAGGTCATCCAGTCCAACCGTTAACCTCACACTGACAGTTCCCAACTACACCAGATCCCTCAGCTCTGTGTCAACCCGACTCTTAAACACCTCCAGGGATGGGGACTCCACCACTGCCCTGGGCAGCCCATTCCAATGCCCAACAACCCATTCCATAAAGAAATGCTTCCTAATGTTCAGTCTAAACCGTCCCTGGCACAACTTGAGGCCATTACCTCTTGTCTTATCACTTACTACTAGGCTAAAGAGGCTCATCCCCAGGTCTCTGCACCCTCCTTTCAGGTAGCTGTAGAGGGCGATGAGGTCTCCCCTCAGCCTCTTCTTCTCCAGACTAAACCCCCCCAGTTCCCTCAGCCGCTCCCTGTACGACCTGTGCTCCAGACCCTGCACCAGCTCCGTTGCCCTTCTCTGGACACGCTCAAGTCATTCAATGTTCTTTTTGTAGTGAGGGGCCCAAAACTGAACACAGGAATCGAGGGGCGGCCTCACCAGTGCCGAATACAGGGGTAAGATCCCTTCCCTGTCCCTGCTGGCCACGCTATTGCTGACACAAGCCAGGATGCCATTGGCCTTCTTGCATAGGTTAAATGTTTATGTGATCTCCTACCTTTTTTGTTCCAAGTAAATGTGAAAGTCAGCATGGACACTTGTTAGCATCATCTTAGCAACAATTTTAAAGAAGGGAAAACTTTTTCTAACTACATGATACATAATTTTTAACACATACTAGCCCTATCCCCCTATTTCTTCCCATCCTTGTACAAATCCCAAAGAGAGACAGAAAACATTTTTGTTGTCAGTGTTCTTTTAGAGCAAACATTTTTGTATGCTTATAAAAAATCAGTAAGAATCGTCATTACTTTTGTAGATAGTATCTCAGTTCTTGACCAGATGCAATGATTTCAGTGTGTCTGTAAGGGTGCAAGCCTCAACTCACTTCTATCCCAAAGTCAAAGATCTCTGTCTTATTAAGTGAACAGGATAATGCCCACAGATCAAGAGTATTGCTCTGTCTGTTTTTTTATCCAGAAGTTCAGTAGCAATTCCAATTATTAATTAATTAATGGTAATATTTAAATATTACCATTCATTTAAAAAAATATATCATTTAATATTGATTTCATATCTAAACTTTAGTTAGATGTTCAATATAGGAATAACCAAGGCCTGGCTTTTAATAATTAGTCCATGTTTGGAGGCAGTTGTGAGTTGCATTACTTTTCAGTGATCAGTTTGAAGAATATAGAGCAGAATTTTGGGAAGGGATGAGCTGTGACTCCTCCTGGTTTTATTTGAAATGGCAAATTCTCATCAACACTGAGCACAGAGATAGTTTGAAGAAAGTGTTAACTGAAAAAAAAAAAAAACAACCACTGCATGTAAAATAAAGCTGGGAGTGAGAAATGGCATGTAAAATCAAAGGGACTGGTAGAACAAAAGTTGTGTGAGACAAAGTAAAAATTTCTGGAAGTGTGGCAAGAAAAAGACCATAAAATGTACAGGAGTCAAGAGAGCATTTATAAAAGTGTTGTGATGTGCTTCAAGCAAACCAAAGGCAGAAAATATTATACCAGAGGAGTTATAATGCGGTTCTTCTTTTTCCTTCAGTTTATGAACAAGCTGGATACAGGTTCTATCTTGGTCTATAAGACCTGAGTAATAGTAGGTAGACTTGAGAACTAAATTTCAGGCTTCAACATGATATGTAATTCAGGGTGTAGAAGACTAGGCAACATTGCACTGCACTATAAACCAATAACATAACATACTATTAAGGTTCGTTGGCACTTCCCATTATGTATTCTATAACCTTAAATGTTTGCTGATACTGGAAACCAGAGAATATCACCAACTGTGGTAAAGTAGAGATAGCTAGAGGCAAAGATGAGATGCAGAGAATTCAGAATGGGTTAAAGAGCCCGTATTAGCTGATCTAGGATGTGCGGAAGGGATAGAGTTTGATACAGTAAAAAAGTCGGGACCGGTAACTGAAATTGTTTACTCATAAACCATTTATTAAATGAGACTTTGTTAATCGTGGATAAACTTCCAAAGATTTAATACCATTGGCTTTGATTTAGCTAAGGAAAAGTCTTGTGCTTGAGAAAATATAATAGGTTTCTGCATGAAAAAAAAAGACATAACCTGCGTGCCCCAGAGCAGGATGTTGCAGAAACATTATTCAGTAAAGTCTTCAATTAATTTCTCTGTAGTGACATCCTGGTTTCAGCTGGGATAGAGTCAATTTTTCTTCTTAATAGCCAGTGCTCTTATTTGGATTCAGCATGGGATTTGGTATGAGAATAATTCTGATAATACACTGATGTTTAACAGTTGCTACTAAGAGATCAAGGACTCTCCAACTCCTCATGTCCTGTCCATTTGCAGGTGCACAAGAAGCTGGAAGGGGGCACAGCCAGAGCACCAGACCCAACCTAGCCAGTGGAATATTCTACATCATGTAACGTCATTCTCAGTATATAAAGGAGGGGTGTCCAGGAAGGAGGAGGGTTCTCTCTCACTTCTGGGACTGCGACTGTGGGATCTTGAGGTGTGTTTGGGATCACTAGTCAGGAAGGAGCTGGGTATCAGTCAGTAGGTGGTGAGCAATCACACTGGACATTATCCATACCTTCTATTATTGTTGTTGTTATAGTTTTATCACAATTACTGAACTGTTTTTTATCTCAATCTATGAGTGTCCCTTTTTCCCTCCACTCTACCCCATTATCTGAGCTGGGGGAAAGTGAGAAAGCATCTGCATGGTGTTTGGTTGCTGGCCAAGTTCAAACCACAACAAATGGTTTAATTTGGTTATCTACTGTGTTCACTGGTTGTTCATAATATTAAATAACCCCATAATATTAAATAACTTCTGAATTAATTCAGACATTTCTCTTCAGATGGCAATACTGACTTAGGAGAAACAAGAGAGATCTCAACAGTTAGGCAGGAAGGCAGGAAGGCAGGCAGGCAGGCAGGCAGGCAGGCAGGCAGGAAGGAAGGAAGGAAGGAAGGAAGGAAGGAAGGAAGGAAGGAAGGAAGGAAGGAAGGAAGGAAGGAAGGAAGGAAGGAAGGAAG
>NW_020799101.1:21531479-21551150 GCF_003259725.1 Athene cunicularia
AGAAAGAAAGAAAGAAAGAAAGAAAGAAAGAAAGAAAGAAAGAAAGAAAGAAAGAAAGAAAGAAAGAAAGAAAGAAAGAAAGAAAGAAAGAAAAGATGACAGATCTAATAGAGCCTGTATTTTCCTTCAGAGAAGTCCACTCATATTGTTCAAGCAGTCTTTGTTCTTTCCAAAATTGTGTACCTGGAGCACTTCTGGATTTCACATCATTAACTTATATCCCAACTGCACCATGAACCCGCATTGTAATGAGACCTGACTATGCGCTCAAATATACACTTAACTCCTCTCATCACCCTCCCTGCCATAAAATAGTGTTTCTACAAAAAACAGGTTGAAAGGTAGAATAGAGTTACAAAGTGTTCACATCCATCACCAGGATCAACACTGGGGTGACTAGGAACAGATTGGGGTGTGCACCTACATCTTAATCTAGAGAGAGTCTGTGGAACAATAATTTATGCATACCATCTAAATGGCCTTGATACATCCCTTACATAGCTGCTCTTGAAAAGTTAATGAAGACTGACTAGGGCCTAACTTTTAGGCTGCTTATGGAATAAATACACAGATTTTAATGAAGTAACAGAATTCAAGAGAAAAAATAATGAAAATTGCCTCTATATAAATATAAACCACATCCCACTACACATTTCAAAGTACCTCAGCTCCTGCTCTCTGCATAGGCTGATTAATTCTGAGCTGTGTCTAGGCCCTCCTACAAGGAAGCCTTCTATTTAAGAAAGATAAAAGCTACAGGAGTAGGAAATGCAAGCAGAAATAAAATTCTTTTTCTGAGACATAAGACTTTTTTCTCCCTTTTTTTCTCTCACATTTAAGAGACTCTACTAACCTTAAGATTAAAAAAAATACATACTTATGCCAACCCTTAGAGGGATTTGCCCAACACTGTAAAAGGGTAAACATATATCACCTCATAACTTTCAGAATGAGAATCAAAGGTTCTTAGTTCTGCTAGTTCCTTAGAAATATTATAATGTAATGGTTAGTACATAGGTATCTAGCTGACCTTTTCTAAATTAAATCATTGCTTTTCAATTGTTCCATAAATCTATATTAAGAGCCAGTGGAACATCTAATTTATCCTGTTTAAAAGCCTTTGTTCTAAGTGCAGGAGAATTTCAGTTTTCTCTTTCTTGCTATAACAAGGAAAAAACATAATCACAAATTTGAAGGTCTCCACAGTTGCAGGTGTATTACAACGCATAAACCAGAGACATGCAAGAACTAAACTTATGTATCTCACCAGACTTGAGGTACCGTTAATCCAAATTTGCATTCTTTACTTCCCAGAAATGTCAATCTGCAAGCAATTTAATTATGCTTTCTGGTTTCCTCATAAAAAGTAATAGTAATCCAGATAGAACCTTTAGAGCTTCTACATTACAAACAAATGGACACCATTATATTTCCCCTGGAACCCTTCAACTGTTTAAAACCTTTTTGTGAACTATTCCTGCTCTTAATAAAAATCATTCGTCAAAACCTTAAAATAAAATGGATTGTTTGCCACTGCCTTAATGAGATGTTATTTGTTTTACCCATTCTTATTATCCTAATTTTTTTTTTCTTTCCTAAAGTTCAAAATTATTCATACTCATAAAGGAGATTGCATAAGGGACAAACCCTTCAATTTTCGTTCTGTTGTGATATTTATCATATCAGTATAATGTGTCCCTCTTGTGTGCTGATGATAGAATCAAAATTATCCAAACAAACTGTAGTCATGTCTTAGTCATACATGACATTCTAATTTGACGGTTACCAGGGGTCCCTATTCTTGAGAGGTGACAAATCTGGTATCCATTAAAAGCTGAAATTAATAAAATGTATAAAAATATGTGTCTGTTGTTTCTAAAATAACTGAGGGAAAACAGACTCAAAATGAAAGTCAACAGCTCTAACACTGGCAATTTAGATGTCACAGATTTTTGAATGTGGAAAAAACAGTTCTTTACTGCTTACTATGTACTAGTTTAAAAGTATCACAAAAATGTGAACAGAATCATTCAGAAGGATAAAAGAATTAGTTTGATCTTTAGACAAAAATATAGTGTAGATACATAGGAACTATATATATCCTGTACTTTTCTGGTGTCACTTATGTAAGTAAGTACTTTAACAAAAGTACTGACATGTTTACACTTAATAGCTTTGATTGCAAATCAGTGGGCACCATTTTCTGAATAAAAGTGGATTTTTTTCTTTTCTTTATGAATCAAGACTTTGATAAAGACTTAAGTTCTTGTATTGGTAACCGGCATTACAAACAGGGTTTTGACAGCTACATATTACTTTTGAACTACAGCATAAACAAGCCTATGTGATAAAGAATACAATATATAGGCACCCCAGAACTGGAGAGCTCAATAATTAAGACTGATTGTAACATCTTATACTGCTTCCCTTGTGTATATACAGCATAACACAATTTGTGATTCAAAGTGCCTAAGACGACTTCTGTGCACAGTATCCACAACCTTTACTGATTCAAGGCCATTTAGATTTTCTTTTATTACCAGTTTTTGGTATAAGGCCTTATGTCTCATTTACTGCACGCTATTCAACACTTTACTCATTACAGACCTCTTTATTTCCTTAACAAGTTTTTTATGGGGCTATAGTTTCCTTCATAGAACCCTATTGTTCCTCAAAAATTTGTTTACTTTATGCATTTATTATTCATGTGAAACAATAAAAAAAAAAATATATATTGTATTTTTTCTGAAAAAGAATTTGCTGCACAGAGAGGCTGTGGTCACCAGGTGTTTAGGTAGAGAAGTTTAGACATTCCTTGTCAGTGTACTTAACAATTTACAGCATACAAAGTGCTCAGAGCACAATGTTTTTCATTTGTGGCACCAAGAGCTTGTCAGTGCAGCAAATCAGGCCTCCAAGTGCTTTACTGCAGAAATGAGGAACCCAATTTCGGGAAAAAATACCAAATAAAAGTTCTATTTCAGCAATCTGTGCCAATCAAAGAAATATAATGCAGCTTTCCAGGATGCTTTTCAATTGCTCAGATTAGATGTGTTAATTGGATGCTCCGAATTTCATTTGTCTGAAATCAGTTCCTGCTTAATTTCCCTCATGTTTTAACTTCTGTAATGAATGAGTTAGTAAACTGATAGACCACAGTCTCTTTTACTACAGAAACCTTATTAATCTCCAGAACAGGTTTATCTTTTGCACTAAATAAATCAAGGCACCTGAAAAACATTAAATGACGGCATAGTTACAGAAATTAAAAGTAAATTACAATTAAAATATCTGTGCATAAAATGCTGTGATTTAAAATGGTTTAGGAAAACATGATTGGTATTCTTTACTGTTTCACAGTCATTCTTGCAGGTTACTTTTTAGGACAGGATTTCAGACAGCATGAAGATAAATTTATTACTAGGCCTTTTATTTTATGTTTAGTAGAGATGAATGCCATTTGAGTTAAAAAATATTGATATGTGATAAAACAAGGATTACAGGTTAATGCATTTTCTGATTGCAGGCCATGTTAGACAATCTTGGTAACCAAGAGCTTGATTTACTGCCTGAATATTTGAGCCCTCAGGATAGAGTGAGAATTCATGTAATGGAGGGTGTATATGGAATATGTTTACTTCAGTGGGCATGTTGACTATCTGAAAACAATTTAAGTCAAAAAAAAAAAAAAAAAAAAAAAAAAAAAAGTTTATTATTCATTTATGCAAAAACAAAAGGTAGGCACTAGACTGTGAATGAACAGCTCATGCCCTATGGACAGTAGGACTCATCAACATTAAAGTTAGGTTTAGGTTCCAGGTTACTGTTGGGGTTGAGGCAGATGCACCTGCCCAATGAAAACAGAGCGTCTTGGCTGCTGAAGTGTAGCAGCTCCTGACTGCCTATTCTCAAGGCTTCATGTTAGTTGGGGCCTTTGGCCAATGGGAGCCGCTACTGACCACAGGTCAGACTGGGCCTGGGGATCACTGGAGTCCCCTGGGGAGCCCTTTGGAGCTCGTCCCCTGGAGCAGCAGCTGCGGTCAGGACTCTCCCCTTGGGTCGGGACGCCGCCCAAGGAAACTCCTCGAGGTGCCTTGGGTTGGAACACTGTCCTGAGGAGTTCCTTGAGGTTGAAAGCCCTCACTTGTTCGGTGAGTGATAGAGTGTTTTCGGTTGTCATTAAACCCTAGGGAGTGGTTCTTTGTTCTGCATTTTGGGTTGTCGTTAAACCCTGGGAAATTGTTCTGTTCTTCTTTCATGGACATTTGAACCTGCAGTTCTCAAAGGGCTAGTTAATTGTTTTGAAAATAAATTTTTAATTTATGATGGTTAGTTGTTTATTTGACAGCCTCTGTAACAGGGATTTAGGGCTAGATAGCAACAAAGCTAGTGGATGGTCACTCACTCCTCTCCCCCACAGTGGGATGGGGGAGAGAATGGAGGAAAAAGGTAAAATCGTGTGGGTTGAGATAAAGACAGTTTAACAGAACACAAGGAGATAAGAATCCAATACCAACAACAATAGTAATTAAAGAGTATATAAAGTTAGTGATGCACAATACAGCTGCTCACCACCCAGTATGTCCCACTCAGCCCCTTCTCAAGCCACAGTCCCCTCTCCCACTGCCCTCACCACCAGCCAGCTCCTCCAGTTATATACTGAGCATGACGTCAACATGGTGCCAAATATCACCTTGGCTAATCAGGGTCAGCTCTCCTGGCTGTGTCCCCTCCCAACTTCTTGTGAAAATTACCCTATCCTAGCCAAACCTAGGACAGGTAAGGGGTGCTGTCAAATGGTCAAGGACAAGGGATAAAACAGGCTGGTTAATTGGTACATCATATTTTGTCACTACACTGTGCTAGTAATTTTTTAGGTTTATATTTAATTTACAGTTTGCTTTCAGGGATATGAGAGGTAAAAACTCCGCTCATTTGTCTTGTCTTTCCAGTGCAGTACTTTTTTCTATATTATGCTCTCAAGGGATTGCTATGCTGCTGTCTTAAATGCTTCAAGTCACTGCGCATGCTTTTGGAGACAGAGCCACAATTTCGTAGTTTTCATAATTAAAGGAAGCAAAACAAACCTAACTGTCATTCCTGTGCCCATTCACCCAATTTTAGTTAATATTTTTCTTTGATAAATTCAATCTCAATTTGTACTCCCAGAAAATCTACTCATGCTGACTAGAACAACTCCTGCCTGACACTATGAAATACAACCCAAATCGTTATTCTCATATCTCATAGCTGACCTGTTTTAAGCAGTAGGTTAGACTGGAGAGCTGCTGAGGTCCCTTCCAACCTTAATTATCCTGTGATGGCCTGTCTTCAAAGCTCTGCTTTAAGAGTTCTCCAAAAGAACAGGTCTATTCTCCTTTACCATATAAAAGTTTTTCAGAAATTTATTGTGAGAATAAGTCTGGAGAGAAGTAGGAAATCTGTTCTTCTTCAGGGTGGCTTTCTCTGAGTAAATCTTAAAATTAGTCCCAGAAATAAATTATCCTTCTTTCATTTCTTCCTTAATTTCATGCTTGTTTGCTTTCTTCCTGCATTTACTTATTGGATTTTTTTTTTTTTTTTTTTTTTTTTTTTTTTTTTAAATATCCTTGCTGTTTCTTGTTCCAAGAGTAATACCAAGTTTTGGACTTTCCCCAAACTTGACAAGAATGTTTCTGTTTTTCCAGCTCAAATCCTACCGGATGTGCAAACAGGTAAAATAATAAGTATAGATTTAAAATTATTACTTTTTGTATGTAAGAGGGCAAAATAATGCCTTTACTTATAGTAGTGATTAAATAGAGGATCAGAATGTCTTCAGTCATAAACACTTGGGCAGACATAAATATTCTGTAAGACTTTCATTTACACAGAGGAAAAATATCAGTTATAGATTAAGGCATCTCAGAGTAGGTGTCTAGAGGATATTTAGGTGTCCACAGTTTTCTTGTCAGAAAAAAGTTCATACTAGTATCAAAATTAAACCAAAACCATTCTTTTTAACACGCAAAATCTACCCATGTCTGTAATTCAGCTGCCTCTTTTAAATTGTATGTTACAATTATTTAAAACATAAATAATTTTGCTTTTGTCCCTGTGGGTCTTTCTATCCTTTCTTCATTATCTTCCCACACCATACCACAATCCCTTCTATTGTAAGCCTGCCCACAGCACCACAGGCTTTGTCCTGATCATGCTGATAATATACAAGCTTCCCTGTTGCTATTTCTGATTTCAATTAAGTGATGCTGAAGGAAACTCCAGGGCCTCAGATTAAGGTCTCAAGAGCAGTCTTCAGTGCACAGACCTTATCCCACAAAAGTATTTTATTATTTTCACATTGGGCTCTTCTGGACACAGTTTCTTTGCATCTTTCTCTTTTCCTCTTCCCTTCTGAAATTTCTAAGTTCAATGAGAGGCCAGACCAAAAAAAAAACCACCAAAAACAAAAACAAAAAAAAAAGGTTAAAAAAGCTCAGCAGTCCATACAACAATCAAATTCTGTGACTATATTAGAAGCAGAGCAAACAGTTAAATCTTATGAGCATTCATAAGATTTATTTAAGTTAAATTCATTCATTCAAGTTAAATCTTATGAGCATTCATGACATTCACATAAACTAAGAAAAATCAATCTTACATTAAAGCATACAGTGTAATTAGATGAAGAATTGGAATATACTGTTTTCTCAACTCACAGCATCAAAAAAGGGCCAGAAATGCAAATCTTCAATTTAAAGTAACTGTTTCACAGGAATTACCACGGATAAGACAAATACAATTATAAGCAAGTTACACAATCATCACTGAAGGATCAGGAATAATAATCACTGATTTGGCATATGACATGATTATGTCAAGTGCTTATAACCTGCACCTTTTCAAAAGCTTAATGTTGATAAACTTCATTATCTTCATTGTTCAGATGAATAAACTGACACTTGGAGTATGCAATGACCCAGAAAAGCAAAAAGTAATGAACACAGTACAGCCCTTCTCAACTATTGTGGCTCTTGTTTATGGTCTCAGTTTGCCTTCCTTCCCTTTATCTACATTTTCTGCATACTCAAGTACTTAACTGGAATACAATGAAGGAACAAAGTCTACTGTTTTTAGAAGCTCTTTACTAGGAACTTCTAGTCCAGTTGGTTTAATCTTAGAATAACTTAAACATAATTAAAGAAAATCCTTCTAAGAAACAGTTACCTGAGTCAAACTGCTGTTTGTGAAAGAATTGATTTGTCTGTACAGTTTATTCTGCAGTGCTGCTTTGCCATCTGATTACTAAAAGCTAACACACACACACTGTCTCTCACACAAAGATGGAAGAGGAACAATTTATTTTTCCTGTTTATAGGCAAAATGGGATTTTTGTCATGTACCTCAAGACTATTTTCTTCTACATATTTCTGAAAGTACAGTTTAGTAAATATTTATTAATACTTTTAATGCTACCTATGGGAGAATGCTAATCATAGCTAAATCAAGTCTTTCCTCCCACCACCTGCTGAAAGTGGAAAAAAAAAAGTCAAGTAAAATGGAACTCTGTATTTGCTGATGGAAAGGAGTTTTTTCAATACAATTAATAAGGGAGGTTTCAAATCATTCTTCCTCACAATGTAAGAACATTTCTTTGGTTTCCCTTTTTTTCTCCACATTTTTCTTATACTCTTTTGGGGTTTTTTTACCTCACTTTCATCTAAATTCTTGAGACTTTGAATGTATGGACTGAAATGGCTCAAACAGATTGCAACAAACTGATAGACTATGCGTCTTTGCCTTTATGTTTTAAAAGATGCAGTATTAAGAGTTCAAATGTGTATGGAGACGCCTGGTAGATCAGCAACAAAAAGGCTGTGGTGTTTTAATCCCTGCCAGGACCAGAGGTCATGTTGCCGCTGCCCCTCCCCCACCCCCAGCTGGTCAGGCTGGCAGTGAGGCACAAACCTCGGGTTAAAATAAGAAATTTAATACAACAGTGTGATAAACAATCTGAATAACAACAGTAGCAGTGATAACAACAATAAACAGCAATAACAGTGAACAAGAAAAAAGATATACAGAGAAATACCGCAATGGTTACAGACAGCTCGCTCACAATGCTCCCCGCTACCAAAGCCACAAAGGAAAAGGTTCCCACGCTCCCGCACCCGGACCTGATGCCAGCATGGTATGAATAACCCGGCTGGAGATCCCTTCCCCCTCTCTCTCTGCTGGGGAAACTTAACCCTATCCTAGCTGAATGAGGACATGTGTCAGTTCTTTGGGTTTTCCTGAGGAGCTCAGAATCAGCTTTCTGTATTGATAAGCTTCCAATTTAACATTCTGTATGACTATATTTTGTTCCCTTCTTCTCACCACAGATAAAGTTACTAACATTGTAAAAATTCATGTGGCACTCACTTGAGCTGAATGAGGTTAATTTGTGTATATATAATTTTATACCATAACTACAGTTTTGGAAATCCATTGCCCGTGCTCACTGACAATGGCATTATCTTTAAAATAATTTTCTAACAATATGTTATCTTTTTTTTTTTTTTTTTTCCCACTTTCTCTTCTGGGTCCTCTTCTTGAATCATTTTAGAACAGAAGTCAGCAATTTTCAGGATTTTGAAAATGTATGTAGCAATACAACCAGCTAAAAAACCAAAACAAAACAAGTCAACACCCCAGATCAAAAATACTTTTATATATTGTCAATAGAAAATCTGAACTGGATAAAGGGAAGGAGGAAAGAACAATCTAGATTTTATATTGTTTACACAGACTATGGTACTGCAGCAGGTAGATTAAATATGCTCCTACTTCTATTCACACCAAAGACAAAACATTCTTTGGACTGCAGCTGTGCAGAATGAGGACCAGAGAAACATAGACAGGCAGGACTGTGATAAACTATGGGGCCAAATGATAAATTGTATTTACTCTGCACTTGTGACAATCTTCCCTATACTCTGTCCACTGTTCCATTTCCCTTAGGGCTCTTTTTGACATTACAAGCCATGAGCAACTTCAAACACATTCAAATTTTCTTTTCTAAAGCAACATGTCATGTCCTTTTCTCCCCAGAATTATCCCAACTCAAAACTTAGGGAAAAAATGTTTCAGTCTCTAAATAAAGACAGGTTTAAAGATCAATATTTTATCACTGATTCTCGATGACCGCTGTGGATGAATATGTACAAACCATGCAGTTCCAGAAGTTTAATACGTATTAAATAATTATTTAAGAATTTAATAATTATTTAAATATTTAAATTCTTAAAACCATTATTTTTTAGGAATTTAGAAATTTACCAAAATATTATTTAAAGTTTAAAAAGTGAACCCATGAAATAAAGTGTTTTGACCAAGCACAATTAACATTTTTTGTTAGCTAGTGGAGTGATAAAGCTGAAAATGATGCGATAATTGACACATTTTGCTTTTTCCTTATTTTGACTGAAAGCATGTGCTTCAGTTTGCTTTCCTTGCTGTGGCCCACAGACAAAAATCATTACTATTCATGCTGCTATGTTTATAATTCTGTAAAGGTGCTTAAAGGAGCTATTTGTTAGATGAAAATGGAGTCTTCTAGTTTTTGGACCACTATATGCACTTGCCTTTAGGCTTATGAACTTTTATGATAGTCATATAGTTGGAAATTTAGGAACTTGAACCCTCTGGAAAGAGAATCAGTGAGGACCTTTGTCCCTTTGTGGTTTAGTTTGCTTATTTGTTACAAAGTCCAGATAAACAAGACATATGCAACATTTTGCAAAATCCTGTCTGAATGTGATATTATATCAACTATATGAGAGTGTATTTTTGTGCAAAGCATCGACAGGTATTCATTTCAGAGTAACTTTGTGTGTAGACTTCATGAAAGCTTATCAATAAACCTTCACTTCATAAAATAGCATGTTGTCGTTTATTGCTAGCTTTATTTATAACATAGTAAAATGATGTTAATATGAACTTCCAATACCCCTTCACAATGGACAAACCTTTATGTTACAACCCTGGTTTGTACCACAGTGGTTTTAGCTGGTTTTAGCTACCTAAGTAGCTTTTTAGCTAAGAAATAGAAAGTGTGAATTTCATCTCTGCTGTTGTTGGATGAACTGAAGGATTGGAACATGCAACGCACAGAAACAGCTGTGGATTTTCCATGTCAGTAAAGATATACAACACTGTGTATAATATACTGCATTCTTTCTGCCTATGGCTCCTAAAATTTCAGGAATGCAAAATGGTTGCAAAGGTGAGTGTAGTTAGATTTCATAGCAGTATTTGATTCTCAGTGATGCCACTACAGCAAGTTTCTGTCTGTACATTATGTCTGTACATACCTGTATATTTTGAATTTGTATGGTTTGAAATCTATGCTTTTTTTTTTTTTTTTTTTTTTTTTTTTCTCGATCCAGATAAACTGGTCTCAGAAAGTATCCTCCTTTTATCAGGGGGTTAGTGATTCCCCAGAAACAGTAATTTCTAACTGTGGTTAATACAAGATGTCCTGAAAATTAAATTTTAATCCTCTGATTTCAAACTCCATCAGTTTAAGACTGAGACAGTATATCACTCTCCATCCATGACTTTGATGTTCCAATTCTCAAATTCTTTTCAACCATTCTCTACACTTACACATAAAAGTTTCTTTGTTGTCATACTAAAGTTGAACACAAACTCATTCTGTGCAATGTTAATAAGAATTTTGATGGCCCAAATTCCTAACTAATCTGTAAAGGATAACTGCAAAACATTTTCTGGATTTTTGGTCAGCTATATAGGAAAAACAGGAGAAAAAGACAATACCCCATTCCAACTCTAGACTACTTGTCTTATATTAAATTATATTAAGTTAGTGTTCATATAGTAAAAGCTAGGTGCTCAGATCTTTTGAACTGGTTTTGCGCTTTTCCAGTTTCCATCAAATGAGAATCCAAAAATGGTCATTGTATGTTTTGTGCTATGGTAACATTCTAGTTCTTTAGGAAGAGATGTGATTAAGTTGTTCACATGAGAAACCAAACTCCTGCCTATTGAACTAATAATTTTGAAAAAGGATGTTTTCTCACTTTTGCAGTTCACTTTGGTGAATGAACTAAAATTCTCTTTCTTGACATTGTGCTGGTATCAGAGTACTTGACCATGGTCACCACTTAACAAAGTGTTGTTAAGGACTTAATGAATTGTTGCTTCTAAACCGTGCCTGTGTTTTTTATCAGTCAGCTAAAATGTGGCAGACCAAGGCAGTGGGAAAGCACAGGTTTCATGTATCAGGTTCATCCCACAAAAAATTGTTTGCAAAACATAAGGCTCAGACCTCAAAACAAAGAAGAGTTAAACGTGTAATTAATGTGTTTTGTCACTGAGAATACTACCAAATATGTTTACAGACTTAAAGGAGACATGGATGTTGAAAACTCAAAAATTCACCATTGCAGATACAGAAAACATACAGACAGTATACAAATATTATGTACAAAGCATACAAAGATTTACAAGCATTAAAATGTGTTTAATAATCCATATTTCATTTTCCTCATAGGTCCTTTTCACAATAAGAAAATGTCCTCTAATGATAATGAATTATATGCAGAGTTACTAAATGTAATGAAGGCTTAACTGTTTTTCACAGAGAACTACAGTATCTTCTATATCTGCATGAACAGTTACTGCTAGAAACTCTGACCTGTCCATTAAATACGCCGAATGCCTTCTGTATTGTTGTACAGAGACAAAGGACTCTTCCTGCAGCAAAGGCTTCTGCTCCTAGAGGACAAAAGAAACCCTAAACCAAGAAACCATTTCACATATTAACTTCTGAATTTTTTTATCATTCCTGTATCTTCCTCAGAGTGCAAATTCCTCTATGTTTTCTTTTCCTCTTTAGTATCTTTTCTCCAAAGAACAGTCCTTGTTGATCTGGTGGGTTTCCGGCAATTAAAGAATTTAGAGAAAGCAGACAGGATTTGTAAGAAATTAGTACGATATGTTTTATTACTAAATATATAGGATTAACCTTCTCGTACACTTTCTACCAATCCCCACCAGCACCACCAGAAATAAATGTTTGAATGACAGACTGCTCCATAAAATCCTGCAAACAAGCTTACAATCTCTGGCACCATCCATAAATTCAAAGTGTGAAATGGGATTATTTCATTTCCAGTGAATTAGTGTCTTTGTTAATAGAGTTCTAAATATATAATCATATAAATGCCAGAAAGAAAAATCTTAAACAGGCTTTCACTGTGCAGTTATTTCCAATGTAGACCCGGGAAACCAGCCAGGTCCATTCACCTTTGGGAGCAATGCTTCAGATTTTTCCACGGTTGAACTTTCTGTCTAATATTCCATGCAGAAAAACAGACAGGTCATGGGTTTTATCAAGCTTTGTCAGATGTCTAAAGCACCATGACTTAGTCCATTTTTCTGTCTTGCTCTTGGATTTTTGTATAGTATAGTACAGATGCCAACAGAGGGTCTTTGGAGGGTGTTTAATTTGGACCACAGCCAGCTTCTCAAACTTGTTAGGACAACATCTCATCTAGAGAGTGATACAGTTCTGTACAGGTAGGGAAAACAAGCTTCAAAATTCTTGGTTTCTTGAACTTGAGCCAGATCTGTCCGTGAATATCTTGCTCAGCAGAGTGGAGTTTTATTTAAAAAATACACTTCAGAAAATCACAGACCGTAATCAGTATGGGGTTTTTTTTGTGCTAAGGAGAGCTCGAAACCTCTTGAAAGGCTATCTGAGGCTATAAGTTGTAAGCCTATGTGAAACAACTAGTTGAGTTCTTTTGGGCTATATAAAGTTCTAATGTACATTAAACTCTGAAATGCTGTGTTCCAAAATTGTTAAGCATCTGATTTCAGCTCTGATGTGCACCACAGTTTAGGGAAAGCTAATATTTTCTCTACTCTTTCCTCTTCTATGTTACACATAATCTCATATATATGTACACATATAATCATCTATATGAATTTTAATCAGCATTAGAAGGTCTACAGAAAGGAAATTCTAAATTACTAACTATGAATTACTTGATCACAAGTAGTGGGGGCAGGATCCAGCTTATATATGTCTCAGAATGAAAATAAGTTTATATACAGCTATCTAAAGTAATACCTGATTTTCATTTCTGTTTGAACTAGTGAACTATGTCTTCATGAGGCAAATATTTTATTAAACATTAAAAAAAGTGAGGTAGGTCATTTAACTGTTGGGAAAAAAACCCCAACTAGTAGAAGAACAAGAAAAATGACACAGACTTTTGATTCAAAGCTAAAGGTGGAAAAGTAGTCTACAGAATTTTCTAGATAAATTTTATGAAAAATTTATATACACATGATTCAGCTGTTTCTATTTTATGGTCATTTTCTATGTGAATATTTAAACACATATATTGATGGCAGGAAAAAAACACTAGTGAGAAAACTATAAACAAATATTACTCGGTTTACAAGAAATTCTAAATTACTAAGTACTTGTTTATAAGTATTGGGGGGTGACCAGATTCTAAACCTTTACTCCTCCAAAAGCATGCTACGTATATTCTTACACAATAAAAATTAATTAACACACAATCCAGATGTAGAAAATGCTTACACATAGTTCTAAATTACATTGGTTTGAATGGAATGTTAATTCATTCCTAAGTGTATTGCTAAATCAGGTCCACACTGAGCTTTAGAGGTTAAACATATAGAATCATAGGCTCATGAACAAGCCGTACATGAAGATTTGCATTCTAGAAATAGTCTATGAATAATTATTGAAGAGTAAATATTCAAATAATGCCATTTGATGAGTTCATAAACAGAGAGCCAGGCAATGTAATTAAACTGTTTCCTTAAGACCTACAAAATATATTTTCCTGGTTTCAGTTGATCTTATTTCACAAGTAGAGAAATTTCACTACTCTCCTGGTTTTGGCCAGGATAGAGTTAACTTTCCTTGAGCTGAGAAGGAGCACAGCTGAAGGGCTGGGCCCTGATCTGTCATTGAACCATTCCATGTCATGTGATATCAAAGTTCAGCGTATAGGTGGGTGCGTGCTCTCACCTGTTGTTGTTTGTGGTTTTTGGGGTTTCTGGATCAGCTGGGTGGGTTTCTCTGGTGTGGTTGGATCACTGATGGGGACAGGCTCTGTACCGGTGGCTGCTTGGTGAGCCACTACTGCATTTTACCCACTTTGGACTACTATTATTACAGTTGGTTTTGCTATTTTTTTAATTTAACCTACAAATATCTTCTTTTGTCCCTCCCCTATTTTTGGGGGTGGGGGGTGGGTGTACTAAACAACTGGCCACGTGGTGATTTGCTACTGGCTGAGTTCAAACCACAACAACTGCCTATGTGCAAATATAGGTATATAATTACAGGGTTAGGTATTCAGATCACTGTTTCAATTTGTTCTGAAGTTTTCGATTCAAAACTGTCCTAATGTAGGTGCTACAATTATACTTAGTGTTTGCACTGTAAAACAGTAACATGAAATAGAACTATTAAAATTATTGTTGCACAGATGTGATTGGTATGCTAGAAAGATTCCCATAGTCCATTTCTGTCACTGACTGCGAGCCTGTCACAGCCCCCTTTGCATTTCAGTTTCCTGTTCAATGCTTCTTCTCTCAAAAAAATCCCAACACAATAATTAAAAAGTCCCTAAATGAAGAAAGCTTATTTGGTAGACATACTGAAAATTTTAGTGACAGAATGTATTAAAGGCCAAATGTGCTGATGGCCAAGTAGCCTGTCAGACGATTTAAATTTTGAGACATAAATCTTTGGATAGATGCATTTTTACTGGCTTTATGTGTTGGTTTGTGAAAAATGTTGGTTGTTTTTTTTTTTTTTTCTGTTGATATGAACTGCGAATCAAGTATGTCCCATTTTTTTCCTGATCTCTTTAAGGTAATCAAAACTGTCCAAGGCAAAATAATCTGATTAAGACTAAAATGCCACATCTGAGTTTATTCTTTTACAGTAAATTGAGAAAACCTGGCATATCTAGATGCAGTTCCTCTCATTTTAAAAAAAACAGTCCTAAAACACTGTTCAGCAACTACACATAAGAGAAAAGTACCTATTTCTCTTCTAAGAATAAAAAGGGGATCTAGTATGCAAAATCCAGGTACTGAGATTAAGATGATGTGACCTAAAATTAGGTGACACAAACTAAGTGAAATTCTTTAACCTGGTTTCAAAATCAAGGAGAGTTTTGTCTGTTTAAACATATTTTTGATAAATACTCTTTTTATCAACACAGTTTTACAATGTCTGGATTTCATTGTTCCATTTTTTAATTTTGGCGACCAAAGCCACAAAGGAAAAGCTTCCCTCGCTGCCTCGCTGGACCTGACATCAGCATGGTATGAATAACCTGGCTGAAGATCCCTTCCCCTTCTCTACTGGGGAAACTTAACCCTATCCTAGCTGAACCAGGACTAGATGTTAAACAGGAGTGGCCCCAAAACCAAGCCCTGGGGACACCACTGGCTGACTGGCTCCCAACTGGATTTAACTCCATTCACCACAACTCTCTGGGCTCGGCCATCCAGACGGTTTTTTACCCAGTGAAGTGTGTGCCCATCCAAGCCACAAGCAGTCAATTTTGCCAGAAGAATGCTGTGAGAAAAGGTGTCAGAGGCCTCACTAAAGTTAAGATAGACAACATCCACAGCCTTTCCCTCATCCAATAAGCAGGTCTCCTTTTCATAGAAGGAGATCAGGTTTGTCAGGCAGGACCTGCCTTTCATAAACCCATGCTGACTGGGCCTGAGCATCTGGTTGTTCATTATATGACTTTCAATGGCACCCGAGATGACCTGCTCCATGACCTTCCCTTGTACTGAAGTCAGACTGACAGGTCTATAGTTTCCCTGATCTCCCTTTCTTCCTCTCTTGTAGATGGGTGTAACATTTGCCACCCTCCAGTCCAATGGGACCTTCCCAGTTAGTCACGATTTCAAGCAAATCATGGACAGCAGCTTGGTGAGCACATCTGCCAACTCTTTCAGCACCCTTGGCTGTAACCCATCCGCTCCCACAGACTTGTTTGCATCCGAGTGGTGTAGCAGGTCTCTGACTGTGTTGACTTCAGTCTGCTTCCCCTCTCCATCTCCCAGCTCATGAGGCTGGAACAGCCATTTCCACTGCTAAAGACTGAGGCAAAGTAGATGTTGAATCATAGCATTCCATATTAGCGTTATTTTTTTTTACACATTTTCTGATTCAGTCTTCTCCAGATACTTTCTGCAGTATTTTTCTGGATTCTCAGTTTCCACTAGCTGTTTCTATAATTCATATCCAACAAGTAACAACTGAATAAAATAGCACTTTGTCCCAAAGAATAGGGACATAATTAATATATCAAGGTTTTATTGTGTGCATGGGAGAAAGAGGTCCTTTCTGCTTTAGAAATTCTGTAGGGATTACTTTTCACAGAGAACTGTAAGCAGACTGTAAGATTTCAATTAAATTCTTCTTCTGATAGGTGTTTCACAAAATTCATAGTCTGTGAGGTATTTCTTTGACACAAAATTCTGAAAATAGGTGTATTAAAGCTGATGGGATAAGGCAAGCCTTATGAACAATAATTCTTTCATATTGAACCATGATAGAAGTAACACATTAATCCCCCCAAAAAAAGGATTCACTCACACATAATCCCTCTCTCTGTTTTCTTGGAGGCCTTCACTCAAGAAAATGGCTGGTCTAATTTTGCCATCTTATATATGCTGTTTTGCTGAACAGAATCAGAAAGAGGTAACATTGGAAGATTAACATCAGATTAAATGGTCAATAACAAACTTTCTGTTTGTACAGTCTATCTTCATTTAGAGAGGAGTCTCTAAGTTTCAGATTGAGATCTTTCTTGAGTTATTTCACTGTTCTCAGTTATCCCATAGTATGCTGTAAAGTCTTTAGAAGTGAAACCCCAATATGGTATGTCCAAAACCAAACAGCCCTGTTAAGATGAGAAAAATGCATGGTTGAATATAATTCCTCAAAACTGTCCTCACTAAGGAATAAAAATTTATAAAATTTAATTACAGAAAATTCATGTTCTATTATGTTCTGGTGAGCTAGACTGGAGTAGTATCTCGGAGACAAAACTCATTCTATACTTGGTAAACTTTATTTGGATAAAAGGCTAAATCATTTCTTACCCTTTTCATATATCCTCTGACAATATATCAGATTGATACCTCTAAGTTATTATCTCATCAAAATTTCAGAGCAGAGAGGATAATTTATTTTGAGAAGTTTAGGTCTATATACAGTGATATGACAGACTCTGAGATTTTCACAAACTTAATTATTTTTATGGAACTTCAAAGATCCATTAGACTGCAGGGGCCAGATCAAGATGAAGAAACTGAAAAACTGCTGGAGTGTGCAGAAATAGAAATGGAGAATAGGTATATAAATTCACTGTACATTAGCATAACCATGATCAATTATTGAAGTATTAGACCACTTTCAGTGGCTTCTCAGGCTTTGATGACCTGCCTTACCTGTGTAGCTATTTAATTACTTTCAAAAAATAATTTAAAGGATACAATATTCCCTTTAGAGATAAGGAAAGAAAACACAAGGATAAATTGACTTAATTATACTATATAGCCCAAGGAAACTTATTATACTGTAAACAAATCAATTCCATTTGTTTTCCTTTCCACTGGTTCACTTTCAATGGAGGTGTCTTGCATCTTTACAGGTATGAAGAGATTAAGAGCATTTGATGCTACATTTAGCTATGAAAGAAGTCAGATGGTTCAAATGAAACCAGTCAGAGTCAGCAGGCTGAGTGGCAGAGGACACAGACACGAGGCATGGGAGTAGAAAGTAAAAAAGAAATCATAAGGGATTTTCAGTATATTCTGTCATTTATTCTGATCACATTCCCCTTCAGTGAGTTTAACAGGTTTCAAAATGGTTGAGAGAGAACATAATCTAAGGATTGAATTAATAACAAACTAAAAGCTATAGACGTGGAAGGGTAAAGAATACAAATAGTGAGGTATAGAGATATAGAGGAAAGGAAGACATTCTTCCTCAGGCAATGCATAGTACAGAGAATAAAGGCTGAAGAGGGCACAAAGAACAGGAAAAAGGGAGGAAAACAGGACACTGGTATAGCAACACACAATATGTGGAGAATATCACAGATCAAAATAAAAATTTTGGGTCATAAATTAACACTATTGGTTTGCCTTTCATACTCAAACCATGAAGGGAACAAAACCTTACCTGTAATAAATCAGTGGTAGTTGACTTTGATGCAGTTATATCCAATTTACACTAGCAGAGACTATGACCCCAAGGTTTTGGAAGAGAATTAACAATTTCAGAATAAGAAATTTGGATTTTTTTCAGTATAGCTATAATTTGAAAATACTATGGACACCTAAAAAAAAAAAAAAAAAAAAAAAAAAAAAAAAAGTTTCCAGGTTTTAAAAAGACATGGCCCTCGAGGACAGTTGTCTTTAAAGGTAATGATTTTGGTAACTTCTGACTGAGATATAAGTGATTAAATCAATGAAGACATACCTTGCCTTCTATCTCTCACTTTAATTTGTACTATGCTAGTTGTCTGAAACGCGTATGAAAGTACAGCACCTTCTCATTCTGCAAAACTGCTGGTGTTGCTATGCAGTGAAGGGGAAATTCTAATTGTAGCTGTGTTGTAACTTCTCATACATCAAACCAGAGCAATATTACCATAAACAGCCAGTATTACACTTCTGCACCTGTTACAGAACACAGAGATAAAAAAGACAATCTATTAAGAGTGGGAATAACCCATAAGGTGGATTTAATAATGCTTTATTCAGTATAGTTTTCAGATTTTTTTCAAGCAGTGTTGTTTCCTGTCTTTCTTGGGAAAGCTCTTCTTCAATCTAATAAGTCTCACCAGGGCACTTTTTTTTTTTTACATAGAGAGTTAGTATGATAAGTTTCAAGTTTACAGTGTTCTCTGCTCATCACTGTAACTCCTGTGCATACTTGTAATCTTTCAGTGCTGTGCTGCAGGGAAATAACTGGTTTAGTCTAGAGTATGAATAGCCACACAGAAAGAAAACTATTGCACTGAAAATTCAGTGCAGTTTACACCTTGACAACTCTCACATGTACAAACTATAAAGCCAAAAGATTCTTCTACTCGGCTACTGTCCAGGAAAGTTACCAGCCTCAAAGTTCTTCCTATTATGAAAACACTGAAATATATTATTTTCAGAGCTCTTCCTAACCTATTTTCCCAGATTGCCTCTTACAAAGATGTTAATTCTGATTAACGGTAAGTTCAGTGTCTTTTTAAACAAAGATGGATAGAATCCATAATATCTGCAAACAGGTGGCCAGGTATTTTACAGTGTTTACTTAAAATAAATACAATAATAATAATAATAATAATAATAATAATAATAATAATAATAACAATAATAATAATAATAATAATAATAATAATAATTGGTTGGGGTTTTTTTTAAAAAAGTCTTACTTATATCTCTGTAAGAACCTACTCTTTCATATGAGTAATAAGCTCTTTCATGAAATCCACTTTTTTGCTACTAATTACACCTTTTTACTGAAGTTTCTAAATATGTAGGATGTTTTGGTGTCTATTTGCACTTTTTTTTTGTGCTTTTCAAATATCAGTTTTAACTCAG
>NW_020799101.1:21551200-21583784 GCF_003259725.1 Athene cunicularia
AAAAAAAAAAAAAAAAAAAAGGATGAATATTTATGAAATTGTAACAACTTCATATTGTGAAATCTTGAATCACATTCTTGCTTTGAGATTTGTTGGCCAGCTGTTTTAAACTTTCAGGTGTTTACCCGAGTAACTGTGAACCTTCAGAAGATTTTCTCGTCTATAATTTGAAAGTGATGGATGCACGAATGGTGAAAAGCGTTTGAATCTGTTCCAAAGCACTGTGTTTAAACTGACTGTTTTCCAAACCCAGGTGTTTTGATCACACACTGGTGAGGATATACAAGGCAATAAATGTATCTTCCATCTGCTGCTACCACCTGCCTACCCAAAAAAAAAAACTATAGGATTGCAATAATGTTTCCTCCTGGGTAATAATATGTTAAAGTTCTCATGGAGGTAAAAGTATTCACAAATCCTGGATGTGGGTCCTTTCATCATTTAGGTTTTTGAAGGCAGAGTCCTGGACTGAATAAATGAATGATAAGGAAAACATTCCTTTTATGATCTTATGTGACAATAACAGTTAAATATTATTCTAACATATAAAATTAAATCTCGTCTTATTTAGCTGCATCTTGTCCTGTCCTAAGTAGGTTTTTATGGTTATACACTGAGGAGGTGTTCAGAATATTTTCACTATGAGGACTACCAGGAAGTAGAGCAGGTTGCTCAGACAGGCTGTGCAGTCTCAATCTTTGGAAGTTTTCCAAGACTTGACTGGACAAAGCCCTAAGCAACCTGACCTGACCTCACAGCTGACCCTGCTTCAAGCAGAAAGGCGAGGTAGAGACCTCCTGAGGTCCCTTCCAACATAAATTGTTCATCAGCTTTGTGAACCTGTGAATTGTCCATAATGTAATGCACACGTTGAATTTAATTCCAATCACCTAATCCTTGTTTAACCAAACAAGCTAGCTGAAAGTCAGAATAAGCTACCATTCAGCATCCTGCACGATTGAAAGCATGGTCAAATGCAAAACTACCGTTAGGATTTATTATATGTTGACAGGTACCCTTACTTCAAGTGTTGATTTGTTGTGTTAAATTTGTAACATGATGCTTTCTTTGGATTCTTTTGTGAGGTAAAGAGATAGCAAAGAAACTCAAGATCTAAAGCTATTATTAACGATGACCAGGTCAAAATTTTCTTTATGAAAGAGAAAGTCACTGTACATTCATTAAAAGGAAGACTTGGAGACTCAAAAATCCATTTCTTTTAAGCCAATATAATGTTTACTCTTAACTGCTATAACTGGTTTGAATTATGGAAAAAGGATTTTGGAAAGACAAATTCTACTTTTATGCTTCAAATTTTGTTAATTGTTACTTTTTAAATATATCAGCTGTATTAAAAATTCAAACAAAACAGGAATATATAAAAATAAAAAAGTGTGACTAGATGCCAGACTAGTGACTAGACACTTCCAGAATTAGATAATGAGACCAAAAATTGGTCTGCGTTCTCTAAATTTTAATTTTCTTCAGCAATCATAAATCATAAGGGAAAGAGACCAAGAAAATTGAGTCACATTTTCAAAATTCATACCAAAACAATACCTGAGAAAAGCCTTGAGTTACTGGTTTTTGTTCTTGAATTTCACCCTCTGTTCATTAATTCCTTCCACTTTATAATTAATATCCATCCCCAGAGGATGTTTCTCCAGTGAAGGGTAGAGATACATTTGGAGGAAGCATTTCTTGGTGCACTCAGAGTAGTAAAAGGATTTAAATATCCAGGACTGACATGATAATATTTTAATTTGACCTAAAATCACTTAAGAATTCCTGAAAAAAATCACAAATTTTAGTTACCTGAAAAACTGGCCTTCCTCCTCTTCCATTTGATGAATACTAACTATTTAAGTGCTTTACCCTGAAATCATATATCATCCTACAGTTAAATGTCCAGTGCTCCAAAACAGGAAGCAGGCTAATAAAGAAATTCAGCCAACAAAACTTTTAAAGACATGAAATAATTTGCTAAAAGTGATGAATAATTTTTATTCATGCTGAATGCAACTTTCATTCTTAACACATTCAAAATTTATGTATATAAGTTAGTCTCAATGGGAAATACTTTTCTTCCCAATTGTTCTTTTTCATTAGGTGGAAAAAACATAGTTGACAGTGAAGGACTGTCCCCCACCTCTAGTCAGTAAATCATTTGTATACACTGTGCATTTGGACACATTTATTCCAAATTATGTGTCAGCAGTTCATAAATAACTTCTATCATGGACCACCTAACAGTAAAAAATAAACTTTATCAAAGATGTGCTTCATAATCAAGATTTACTCTTTCAACAGATGTGACTGTCTTCTCCATAGATTTTTTTCTTCCTATTTTATCCTTGTAATATTGTATTTACAACCAGATATTTCAATAAAACTGTTATTTGGATGATTAACCTTCATATCCTGCCTGAATATTTTTTTTGATTTTTTACAATTAATAATTAGATTAAGTCTAAAAAAACAAACACATTGCATATTTTTGAAAATCAATGATTGAACTGTAGAGTTAAGTTAATGTGCCTCATATTGCCACAAGTCCTTTCTTCATTAATCTGAGGAACGCTAAAAAGTGCTGTCAGTGATGTGTCTTTATCTGAGGGATGTAGAGGTCAGTTAGTAAAGGAGAGGAATATGTTGGTAAACCATTTTACATATTTCAAGCCCTTTGATCTCCCTAGGGAGATAGTAAAGATATGTGTAATATTCCAAAAACTGAGCATGAATGCCAAAGCACAGAGGGCAATGACAGCTAACAGGAGTGTAAGAGTGAAAGCAGTTGTTTGAAGTACTTAACAGGCACTGGTGAAGTGGCAGTTTATCTAGCCAGAGCATGGAAACATTGTTCCAGAATCCACTGCTATCTTACAATTGGGAAATTTTAGACTGTGTGAGGAAGAATTTTGGACACATATGTGTGTATATATTTTGTCCTCTTTTTTTTTGTTTGTTTTTGGTTTTGGTTTTGTTTTGTTTTTTCTACTTCATTTATTTATATTGGCTGGATTCAGCAAATAAGGAAAGACATCAGATTTTAAAATTGTTTTATTGTTCAAATTAAGTCTAATAAGAACCAATAAGATCAGCAAAGAACATACAAGAGCTATATAGGAAGATTCTTTACAGACTCTTCCCATGATGCCAGCTTTGGTCTGTCTCTCTTCATAACCATCTTTAGTCTCCAAGATCATACTCAAGCTGTACTGTTTTAGCACCCCTCATCTTGCCCACATAATTCAATATTATTCAGCTGATTAGCTTGTACTTACCCAGTGAATTCAGCTAATTTATGACCTTACTTTGTTCCTTAAAAGGTTTGAGATTTTTCTGACATTCAAAGAGATATTTGGAGACAGGATGTCGAGAGAGAGAACAAAAAGCCTGCATCTGGATGCTGAAACTCAGCTTATTGTTGCACAATCAAAATGGTTGGTCCTGGTTCATTGCTATCTTTTATTTAAATACTTTATTTCAATGTTGTTCTAGTATATTTGTTCACTTCTTCCCTATAGCAAAGAAAATCAGTGGGCATCACACTGACATATTATTCTAAAGCAGTTTGCCATTAAATATTCCTGTGGTGTGCAATCAGATGCCTCTATAAATAGGTAGAACTACAAAAATTAAAAAATATAGTATACCAATTAAAATTCAGCATATTCTAAATCTGTTCCCCCCTCTAAAGTTTAGTTGTTTCAGAGTGTTTCTACAGCAGACGTATTACTAGATGATTAATACATCAACCTCACAGTAAGAGAGTTGGTTTAGTTATGAAACACATGAAAATTATACAAATGTTTCTGCCTTAACCTCTTCATTTAACATTTCTCCATATGGCAGATGAGCCACAAAATCTGGTGCAAAGATTCTGAATTATTGATGTATTCTATTCCACAAATGGAATTTGTAGCAGGTGTGCTTTAAACTCAAGGAAACGTGAGGAAAGCAAGTTAAATCTATACTGTACATACCATATAATGCCAGTTTCCAGCACTCACTCTGGAGCAAAGTTCATAAACCTCTAGTCAATCAGTGATCAATAAAATCACAGAAACCACCCTAAACTAACCTTTAAAAAGGAAAGCTTGTGGACAAAGTATATTGCAAAAAACATGGCAGTTAATGCATTCTTTCTAAAGAAATCCAAGTGGAGAAAAAAACACCAAAGAGGACTTGATTAATACAGCTTCTGAAAATTTTTAGAAAACATTGAAAGATCTCTTCTATACTAGGAAAAAATCTTACCAAACCACATGAGTCTAAAGCTCTCTTCTGTCTTTAATACTGTTCTCAGAATTATGTTTGTAATAACTTTAACAGAACAAAAAATAAAACTTTAAAGTATCAAAACCACAAAACATATGGAGACAGCTATCATAAGGCTAATTTACAGGTCTCATCTTATTGATATCACACACCGAGATCACCCTTAACAGCTTTTTGATGCAGAAGTTAGGTTCTCGCTCTGATTCACCCTCTTGAGCAAACTTTTTTTCTGATTATTCATGCATCCTTCAAAAACTAGCCAAGCCTAGAGCTACCAGCTGGCTACCTTAAGTGTGCAGCACTTATCATTGCAGCACCCAAAGATAGTCTTGAGTGAGAAATCGAGTCAGCACTCATAGCTTCATTATCACTCCAGAATGATTTGCCATCTTCAAATCTAGTTTCACAAAAATGAAAAATAGTTATATGCATTAATCTCACATATGAATTGTGATTGCCAATATGTGCTTTTAGAATGAAATGTAAGATTCAACATGAGAAGAAGCTCCATGCTGAAGCAATTCTTTTTTATATATTGTAGCCGGAGTCAGCTTTGCATGAGAAGACAAGCTGACTGTATGGCAGTCAGTCCTGGAAAAAGTAGACATCTGTGCTGTCAATCTGTATATAAGAGTCAAAAAGCAGCACAACCAAGTTGTGAAAACAGGGGACAAAGTTATAAGAAAACTTTGTTTTCATTATGTCCAACCTCTTGCTACCTGCTAGTGTCCTAGCTGACCTCTGATAGTTGCTCTGATCTAGCTTTCAGAGCCTCCCTCAGGAGCTTAGCCATTTGCCCCATACAGATCAAAATCTTTTTTTAATGTCTAGCCTAAACATTTCCTTCCTTAGCCTCAGGTCACCGATGCTTGTCCTACATCTTCTGAGACTGTGAATAATTCCCTGCATTCAATTTTTACTGCTGTATTGAAAGCATGAGCCTGAGAACAAAAAAAAAAAGACAGAAAAAGAGAGGAAAAAAAAAGGTCTCCCTAGTCTAAAAATACCCTCAGCTCTCCCACAGACTATAAGGTTCAAAAGGATTATCAAGGTTTTTAACCTTCCAGTTTTATCAGAAAGTTATAAAGAACCCTGACATATTGTATAGTACTATTAAAGTAGCACTACCCTGGATTAAACAAAAATAATCAATAGACTGGGGCTGTCAGGTACTGACAGGGAGCCTTTTCCTTTCTCCTTCTCATCCCACTTACTGGAGGGGAGCCAGCCAGCCCAATCTACTGTAGCCTAAAAGAGTTTTTAATGAAAAATCTTTGCAATATAAACTTGAACACTGTTGTTAAGGCTAAAAAAAAAAAAAAAAAAAAAAAAACAAAAACCAACCAACCAACCAAAAAAATCACACACAACAGATTTCAATTAATGAATATTGGTTATTTACTCAGCATTTTACTGGGAAAATAATAATCTGTTGCAGAACTCTACCAAGCATTTGAAGCAACTAAGTAACCATCCCCAAACTGAAAATAATTCCCAAAGCAAGTGAGGAGCACATAAGAAGAAATTATGTACATATTTGAGATAAATTTCCTAATTTATCAGGTCTCTTTATAGACAACAGTGCTTCCAGTGTTCATGAGATACTGCCTTAAATCAATCCCAAGTAGCAACAATACATCACCATACAGTTGTTTTAATTAAAAATAAAAAGTTGTAAAGTTTTGCTTTATTATCTTCAGTGTATTTTGTGGCTGTGGTACAAATATATTGTTCTGGCACAAATATATGTTGTGTTTCTATGGCTTATTATGGTAGGCAGACAGTACAGCTGTATGGGGTGTGGCACACCAAACTTAAATTTTCATGAAGTGCAGAGGCACTTACACTCCATGCCCAACTCTTATGTTGACATGACAGAGACATCATTTTCCTTCACGAGGATCCTTTGTATAGGATCCAACTCACAGATTTCAAATAGAGTTTCCTCCCCCATCTCCATCAATATCTGGGGCACAAGTTTACTTCAAGATATTCCTAAACTTGTTTTAAGTCTTGGTAGGATCATGTGGAGAGATGTACTCCATGAGAAAAATCCCACAGAATTAATTTGTTTCTGGTGATCAGATAGTTGTTTAAAACTGTTCATCTATCATTCTCTTGTTTAATTATTTTTAAAGGACAGTGGCCATTATTTTTTTAAAAAACACTCCCCCAGCAAACTTGAAGTTTGAATGAAGAGAAGTTCACACTAAACAACCACAAATCATTTTGAACCTATGCAGTACACTGTATTCTGCATTAACACTTTGACAGTGTGTCCTGATCCAGTGTCAGGGGAGGTTTCAATATGATCCCAAGAGCGAGACTAAGACAAAAAGGAGGTCAAATGCCGTATACCCAAACCAGGTTTTTATTATTAAAAAAGTGAAGAGGGGTAGCAATAGGACAGAATGGAAGGAAAAGACAGAAAGAAATCAAAGATTAGGGGTAGGGCTGCAAGACTAGTCACCACCATGTATCCAGTGGCGTCCCGTTGGTCCTCAGCCTTCAATTCATCGGTGGTGGGTGCACACAGATCTGGCTTCGATGGTGGATGCACACTGAGCAAAGTTCTCTGTTGCCTTTTTAAGTTCATTGTATCTGCTGATTAGCACATCTGCCCACCTTTAGGGTTTTTTTTTTTTCTCTGGTCCCACAGGTTTTGTTGCATCTGGCTTCAGGGCAGGAACGCTTGCCTCCTGTCAGCTCACTAGCAATGCCTGTGTGGGGTCTGCCCTACACAATAGAGGCACAAATGCTACACGGTGGGGCCAGCTCAGCACACCTCTGCCACTTTGAGGCTTGTCTAAAGAGTCGGGACAATGCAGCCACTAAGAAGTTGGGGGGTGCGTCCTTCAATACACTCCTGCTCCCCTCGGTGACTCTCCCCAGACCAATTCACAGGCTGCAGCAGCTTCTCTTGGAGGTTTGCACGACACAAGCAAGCTCTGAGACAGTCATATGACATTTCAGTATCTCACACAGTGTTAGATGTATAACTATTTAGGTGAAACAGGAAAAACTAAATAGAAAGTGTATTGAAACAAATATATTTTGTACTCACTGGAAAAAAAAAAAAAATTGAAGTATTTGAAACACTCTCAATATTTAATTAAATTATATCTTTAAAAATGTCAGTTTAAGAGACTTGATGCTCTTTCATGACACTTGACACTTACCAGGGATGAGTTGAACAGGACTGTTTTGGATCTTATATGAGGTTTCCCATTTCAGTAAGGATCCTATCCACCTCCATATATACCACCAGCATCAAAGAGATAAAACAACTTTATTTCTAAGATGAATATGATAAATTAACCATATTAAAGCTGCTTTATGATGGGATCTCAGTTAAGCTATGAGTAGGATAGATACTGTAATGCACAAGTTAAGCCTGTATTTTAGAGACTTTGTCTTTCCTCTATATGCACTGCAATAGCTTCATTTCGGTTTGTTGCTGTTTGTTTGTGCTTAAGCTCTAGCTTAGAGAGACAGAACATTTTGGAGAAAAAAACCAAAACACATACTGAGTGTATGGGAACATATTCTGCATCCAGATTTCCTCATGCACCTCTGTCTCAAACCGTTAATGGGTATGAGACAGCTGGATGTAGTTCACTGTTTTCTCCAATGAGAAAGGATGTAAGTAACACTACTTGAAATCCAACATTCTTCTGATACCTGAAAAGCAAAGAGGAAACGTTATGCTATCATGTGATGTGAAAGCCTGATCACAACTGAAGTGTTCTCAGATATTTCTTTCTCCTCCTGTTACACCCAGACTGTAATAGCTGACCACAATGACATCATCAGTAGTGGAAACTGATGAAGCAGCTAACGTAACATTCCCTAAAGCAGTGTAAACACTGATGGATGCTCTAAAGGATGTTTTACATTTGCTAGCCTGAGATCTGTTTTATTACACTGACAAGGGTGACCTTTAAAATAACGTAAAAAAAAAAAAAAAAAAAAAAAAAAAAAAAAAGGACGCTCTTTATAACCTGAATTTATTGCCTATAAAATCACTTTCCAGCAAGAAGCCTGATTGTAATCAAAATAACCCACCAAAATGAAACATTTTACCTGTGATCAATTTAATGTGGTAGTAAAATCCCAATTATGGGCAAAAACACATTCAAGGTTTCTGATATTGTCTATAAAATCTGCATAGAAACTAACATTCAGTGATGTGTAGCACATATGGCTAAGCAGATGGCCAAAGGAATATTTTTAAAATCAGGACTTTTGCTAACAAAATACAGAATTGGTAGGGTATGATCAGAAAGCTAAGAAGTTGTTATTTATGGGACAGTAAGCACATGTGCAATAGTTGCACTTCCTTGCTAAACAGAAGATAAAAGAGATCATTGTGCATAGAGTAATAGAGAGTAATATTTCTAGCAACTACATCTTCCATAATGTTGACAAGTTCAATTTGAGGAGTGTATTTGTTTTGTGTTGGGTAGGTTTTGGCTGATTTTTAAAAGTAAAATATTTGTAGGTCAGGACACCTAAAAGCCTGAGTTAACCCAACTTTGCTCTTTTGATAGCTTCTAGTCAAAACTAAAAGCTAAAAGAAAGAGTCAGCAAGCACTTTGTTTAAAGTAGGATTTTATGAGTAAATTTGAAGAAAAATATTAATTTATCTTCAAGAAGATATTTTTAAGACTTTGGATTTTCCTGTTATTTCCCCTTTCTTTCAGATGTCTACTTTTCTGGAGCACAGACATGACTTCTGGAGAAAGCTTTAATCTGAGATAAAACTGATGGAATCTCAATTGAGATATCACGCAAAACCATGGCTATAGACCCTAGAGGACTGTTACAATAGGAGCTAGGCTGAGTTGCACTATCAAATACTCTTATTTGGAGTTCCATCTTGCCCCGCTTTTGAAAGCAAAAACATTCATAGTCCCACATGATAAAGTAGGAATAGGCAGATAAAAATTTAAAGAGAATAAATGTTTCTAGAGAGAACTGCATTTACATTTATGGAAATTACATAACTGCATATAAAACCAGATAGTATCTGAGCTGGAGGATAACCTGAAAAAGCATTTCAGGGGCAGAGTAGCAGATTAAGGAAACTAAATCTACTCTTCTCCCTTCATCATAACTAGCCTTTCCTATGTTTTCTGTACCTTTTCAGTGTCCTTCCAGAAGGAGGTGCTGAGCCATCCTTCTAACTTTGTTATTTAATTGTATTTCTGAAAGATTTTTCCTTTCCAGTATTTTAAATTTTCATTCAAATATTTTCTCCCATTGTTGACTTTTTATTCTGTCCAAACCTGTATTAGCTCAGTAATAATTGGGGAGGCTTCCGTTAACATTGATTTCATAATGGTGCAACACAAAAAGTGAAGCACAGCTCTGATGCTGTTGTAATTAAACTGTATTATATTACCTGTTTCAAATTCTACTTGTGTCTTGAGAAAAGTCTCTCAGCATCTACCTGATGCCTGTCGCTGAATGTTGGAAGTGCTAGTCACTGCAGCTTGAATTTATTTCAGCAGTTCCATCCTTATTACCTTATGCGGTATCCCTATCTCTCTGCAACACATCATTTTCTCCCCTATGTGCTGGTATAACTTAATGGAAGGTAACTGTCATTTACTGAGGAGGGACAAATAAATCCATTTTGACTTGACTTGCTTGTTTGTCTTTTTCTTTTATACCTCTACACTTTATTATAAAATTTCTTCAGTACAAATTATCATGGTTCACAGAATCATGGAGTAATCTAAGTTGGAAAAGACCTTGAAGATTGTCTACTCCAACCATTGACATAAAACTGACAGTTCCCAACTACACCAGATCCCTCAGCACTATGTCTAACTGATTGTTAAATATCTCCAGGGATGGGGACTCCACCCCTGCCCTGGGCAGCCCATTCCAATGCCCAACAACTCGTTCTGTAAAGAAATGCTTCCTAATATCCAGTTTAAAACATCCCTGGTACAATTTGAGGCCATTCCCTCTTGTCCTATCACTTGTTACTTGGTTAAGGACACTCATCCCCAGCTCTCTGAGCGATGAGGTCTCCCCTCAGCATCCTCTTCTCCAGACTAAACACCCCCAGTTCCCTCAGCTGCTCCCCGTACGACCTGTGCTCCAGACCCTGCACCAGCTCCGTTGCCCTTCTCTGGACACGCTCGAGTCATTCAATGTCCTTTTTGTAGTGAGGGGCCCAAAACTGAACACAGGAATTGAGGGGCGGCCTCACCAGTGCCGAGTACAGGGGTCAGATCTCTTCCCTGTCCCTGCTGGCCACGCTAGTGCTGACACAAGCCAGGATGCCATTGGCCTTCTTGGCCACCTGGGCACACTGCTGGCTCCTGTTCAGCCGGCTGTCAATCAACACCCCAGGTCCCTCTCTGACTGGCAGCTCTCCAGCCACTCCTCCCCAAGCCTGTAGCGCTGCTGGGGGTTGTTGTGGCCCAAGGGCAGCCCCCGGCATTTGGCCTTATGGAAACTCCTCCAGTTGGCCTCAGCCCATGGCTCCAGCCTGTCCAGGTCTCTCTGCAGAGCCTCCCTACCCTCGAGCAGATCAACACTCCCACCCAACTGGGTGTCATCTGCAAACTGACTGAGGGTGCACTCGATCCCCTCGTCTAGATCATCAGTAAAGATGTTAAACAGGAGTGGCCCCAAAACCGAGCCCTGGGGGACACCACTCGTGACCGGCCGCCAACCAGATTTAACTCTGTTTTCCACAACTCTTTGGGCCCGGTCGTCCATTCAGTTTTTTACTCAACGAAGTGTGTGATTCTCCAAACCTCGAATAGTCATTTTTGCCAGGAGAATGCTGTGGGAAACGGTGTCAAAAGCCTTGCTAAAGTCAAGGTAAATTACACCCACAGCCTTTCCCTCATCCAATAAGCAGGTCGCCCTGTTGTAGGAGATCATGTTTGTCAGGCAGGACCTGCCTTTCATAAACCCATGCTGACTGGGCCTGAACATCTGGTTGTCCCACACGTATTGTGTGATGGCACTCAGGATGAGCTGCTCCATCAGCTTCCCGGGCACCGAAGTCAAGCTGACATGCCTATAATTTCCCAGATCATCCTTCCGACCCTTCTTATATATGGGTGTCACACTGGCCAATCTCCAGTCTGTCAGGACCTCCCCAGTCAGCCAGAACTGCTGATAAATGCTGATAAATGATGGAAAGTGGCTTGGTGAGCACCTGAGCCAGCTCCTTCAGCATCCTCAGGTGTATCCCATCTGGCCCCATAGATCTACATGTGTCTATGTGATGCAGCAGGTCACTGACTGTCTCCTTCTGCATTGTGTGGGGGAGTCGTTCTCCCAGTCTCTGTCTTCTGGCTGAGGAGGCTGGATTCCCTCAGTACAACTAGTCTTGTTATTAAAGACTGAAGCGATGAAGGTATTAAGCACCTCAGCCTTTTCCTCATCACTCATTACCATGTTTCCTTCTGCGTCTAGCAGGGGATGGAGCTCTCCCTGGTCTTTATTTTGCTGCTGACATACTTATGGAAACATTTCTTTCTACAGATGATGGAGCCCCAAAACTAAGATCCTCCCACACTGTTCATGCAGCAGAGCTGAGAGGAACTGAGTTCTAATTTTAACATTTACATACACTTAGAGGAACAAGCACAGTGAAACGGTGATGCCTTTGACAGCAGTCCAGCCATGGATCCACAGCCTTCCCATGCCACACAAGAAACCCAGTAGAGATGCTGTTGTTTCAGGAGAAGAGGGCATAATGGGTCAGGAAGGATGCTGCTGTCAACTCATAGATTTGGGGGAAGACTGGGGTCAACCCTTTGACTATGAGAGTGGACACTTCTCCCTCTTCTTTCCAGTTGTGTAGTATAATATCAACATCCTGACTTCTATTTGGAGGCTGTGAGCAGGCACAAATTGAGGCTCTTGATCACTTCAGTGGGGTTTGCTGCCCAGATATGTTTCTGTTCCTAAAGAGGAGACCATGTCCATGACCAGATGTTGAAGTAGGTTTTCCTAAATTATTAGGTATTTATGATATCTAGGATATTGAATAAAGAGAAGAGAATTTGCAGACAAAATAAGATGCACAGTTGTAGGTGGATTCTTAAAGCCAAAAGCCCCCATTCCCCACTTCCCTTTTGAAAATCTTCCTTCCCTTCGCCTTCTATTTATTCCACATCATGTAAGCTACAGTGCAAAACTGTACTGCTGAATAAATTACAGATAAGTGGTGATTATTCATGGAATGAGCTGCAGAGCAAGTGTATTTTCTAAAGGAAGTGTGTTTGTAGTATGTCTTTACATGAGTTGAAGAGAAATAGAGAATTTACTTTGTTTAGTCAGATCAAACTTTATTTTACTTTAGCAAGCAATATCTTGATATTAACAAAAAACATTTTTTCAGATGTTTTAAGGATTACTTTCTGGCACAATTACTATATTGTGCATCACTTGGGGATAATAGGCATAGATTTTACTCTTAGGTCTAAACTTCATTGAGGACTCTCCTAATTTATTAAGGCATGAATGAAATTAATCATATTTTGTACAGAGGTTCCTAGCTGCATTATTAAAATAGTTTCCATTACTAAGATCAGGCAATTTTACCTGTTTAAAACAAAAGGAATAATAAAAAACTAACCTCAGACAACCAAGTAAAGCTCTGTATTAAATTATTGAGTATTGGCAAAAATTTAGTAACAGAGATTTATCTTTATTGTGCATTTGAAGTAGATTCATTTCATTCTTCATGTTACTTTCATTTGCCAACCACAGTTACCAAATTCTTTGATAATTTGTAAGTCCTAAATGAGAACAATTTGTCCCAAACCTTGATCAAATGCTAAATTCCTGGGGTTTGTGATTTTCATACAGTGAACTCTAGACATGCAGTGTTCTCAGTGACCATAGCCATGCAAGAGGGACCTGATAGGTATCAGTCACTGCAGATCATTCAGGTCATCCTGGTTCCACTCAAGTGTAACACATCTTTGCATTTGAGTCAGTATACTGTACAGTGCACTTATAAACACCACAGATGTATAGATAATAATGGAAAAAATAACTTGAAAAACAAGAAACAAATCTGGAGATATGACATCACTAAACCATGCCCCATTTGGGATATTTTCTGCCAAATAAACATGCTTTACACCCTACCATCTCACTGTGTATATCCAGAGATTTTGTATATCGTCAGCCAACATCCTGAATCTTTGTGTGTGATGTTAACTGTATCCCAGATATCTAATATTTCCCAGATTGCCCAAGACAGAATCTACTTCTTTTCACACATACCATGGAAATGTAATTTTCCTTGTTTAGTTCCCATGTTTCCTGATTTCCATCTCCTCTGTTCCTTAAACATAAGTGAGGCTCTTACCTAGACTCTGAGAACTGTCAATTGATTTCATTGGAGTGGTACAGAGAGAAATAATGTAATCCAGTGGATAGAAGGACAGGAAACTTCAAGCTGGTTTCAGCTATGCAAGGAGACAAAGAGGAAAATATGTTGAATTCCAAAGCATTCATACCATTCCTTGGGCCAGGTTTCCAAACACTGTTGAAGTTAATACACTTAAAATAATTGCCTGCCAGGGTGGCTGCCCCCTGTGCTTTCTACTTGCCCATGCATTTCAAACACAAACTGGTCTTTAGGTTTTTTTGGTATTATGCTTTTATAATATTTTTTTTTATGAATTCTGGTACTGTGTGTGAGAGACTGAAATGTCAAATGATTGTCTCAAAGCTGGCTTGTGTGTGTGCTTTGAGTCACAGGCTGGTGTCAGTAAAGCCTCGACCATTCATCAAGGACCAGCTGTGGCCTTTGTAATTAATCTAATGAGTATCACCCAAGGAAGCAGGAGTGTATCGAAGAATGCACCCTCCCACTCCCTTGCAGTTGTATTGACAAACTCCTTAGATAAACCTTAAAGAGGTGGACTGAGTGAAACCAGGTGTTTCTCATCAAGCACAAGGACCGCTGATCACCAGCCATGGTATAAGCCCCATACTTAATGACTTTGCACCTTCACCATTGAACTGATAAGAGGTGAGTGTTTCTGCCCCAGAAGTCAGATGATAGCTCAAGAAGCATGAAGTCAGCAAACACCTGTGGTAGTGGAGGAAAAACTAAAGGTGGCAGATACGCTAATCAGATGATAAAGCAAACTTAAAAGGTGGCAAAGCACTTTGCTCAGTGTACACCACCACTGAAGAACTGAAGACCAATGGGATGCTGCTGGATCCATGGTGGTGGCTATTCTTGTGGCTCTATTCCAGATGCTTATTTGATTTCTGTCTTTTCCTTCCATTCTGTCCCATTGCTACCCTTCTTCACTTTTAATATTAAAAACCTGTGTTGAGTGTACAGCATTTGACCTTGTTCATGTCTTATTCTGGCTCTTGGGATCATATTGAAACCTCCCCCAACATTGGATCAGAACACTGTGTAGAAGCCTGAGCAAGGTTCTGGATTAGCACTTCATAAGACAAATTAATTGTGAGTACTAATAATAGAGAGGAGATGGGTGGAACAGTAATGTGTGCCTAGGGGAGGATTGGCTTGACTTAAATTTGATCATGCAGTTTGAATGTATGAAGTGAATGGGTATTAATTTTGTGAAGTCAGCTAAAAAACAGTTAATCTTTATTTCACTTTGAAGGTGCATTTAAGAAAAAAAAAAAAAAAAAAAAAATGAAGAAAACTCCCCTGCACTTGAGATTTAAGGGGAGAAAAGAGCTTAATCACCAAGAAAGTATGGTTTTAAAGAATTCAGTTATGTATGCATTATTCACAGAAACATAGTGATTTCATGAGGAACCAGACAATTAAGGGAATTCAACAAAAACTCAATAGGGGCCATTAGCAGAGGCAAGATTGGATTTCTAAAAAGGTTCTGAGTCACAGCTCACCCAGCTGGTTTCTTCATGGGAAAGAAAGGGAGAGGGAGAAGGGGAAAGAGAGGGTGAGGGAAGGGAAGGGAAAGGAAAGGAAAAAAATAAGTATAGAAGGGAGGGAGAGACAGAGGGAGGGACAGAGGGAAGAAAGAGGAAGGGAGGGAGTATTAAGAAAAAAATCAGCAAAATTTCCTTATTAGAAGACCTATATCGTGGAAACAAAAGATAATTGTCTTAATATGAGACTAATTGTGACATTTGCACCTTTAGCTAAACAGGAGAACAAACTAGAAAACCTAAATATTTCAGAAATTTAAACAATTGACTAGCTGCTTGGAAACAATTCTAATGTTAAAAAGAAAACCAAAAGGAAAAAGCACTCATCTTTTCACATTTGCATGACATTATCTTCTTTCTAAAATAATAGACATCAGAAAGAAACTCATTCCGAGGGATGTCATCCTTTCATTTCTTATTTCTCTGACAATTAAAACAATAATGGTAAGTGATTGGAGATTGCTTGAAGACTGCTAAATTATGACGGGGAATGTTTGGGCTGAGAGTTTACCACAATCAGTTCTGAACTTTCAGGTTGCTGGTGATGTGTGTACTTTGAATTTTAAGGGCTGCAATGTAACAGTCCTCTTCTTTCTAGAAATAACTAAAGTAATTGGAGCTGCTGCACATGACCTGATCTTGCTAACACCAGCTAGCAGGAATGGAGCCCTGCCTTATAGGTCATCAAATGTACCAATGAGATAGAAGAAAGAAAATTACTTCTATGGAGAAGGGTAACAAATGAGCAATATCTGCAACAGGGGGAAGAAGAAAAAAAAAAAAAAAAAAAAAAAAAAAAGGGGGAAGACAAAGCATACAGGTGGACTTTGACAGATCTCTGGAATATTCCTTTCTTTTCAGACCTTCTGCAGTCTAGCACACTCTATGTAGTAACCAGTGCAGAGGAAGGAGAGGTGTTTTCCACTTCTTAAAGCCTAATTTCAGTGATCTCCTATAACCATGGCTGAGTATCTTATTCTGATGGAAGGATTTAGGGATTCCATGTGGACTCCTGAGTAACGTTGGGGTTTGGGTTTTTTTTCTTATATTCTGCTCATTATCTAATTGTGCATGACTTTATTGTTCATTTTTCAGAAAAGGTACTTAACTCAGAAGCCCATTAGGAAAATTTTGACTTTATTGTATTATGTGGCTAACACTGAAGGTAGAAACAGCTTTAGTTTTGGCTATGGGATACAGATCAAGATTAATGGGTCACTAACTGCATAATGTTTCTACTTTTGAGTATTGACTGTCTGTCAGATCTGCTGTTGAAGGTTATTACTCTCCTATCAACATCACTTTGCCTAATGACATCCCTGTAAGGGAAACATTTGAAGCGGTTCCCAGGGTAGCTAAAAAGGCACCTCTAAATCCTCAGCTAGTGTAAACTATGAGGTGCAGGTCTCTTCGTTGTCACATTATTAATGAAATATTTTTAAGTCACCATGGTATATTTCCATTTCACAGCTATAGGAGCTCCTTTTACAGAGAGACACCACCACAGTTAAATTCCAGGGCCTCATAAACCAAGTCAACAATCTGTAATTAGTGGGGTAGTGGGGTGTGTAGGAGGAAGAGAGAAGCATTACCATGCAGCCAAGGGAAATGTATCCCTTGCCCCATCCTCCATCCCTTTCTTTAACCACAGCGTAATTCACTGTTATTGTGGGGTCAACTGCATTGTGGGCATGCTGGTCATGACACCTCACATGCGGACAGATGTCTGTAATATGTTACGATGTCTAGTACCTTCACAGTCAAAGGAGAGCACCAGGCACAGAAGCTCTTCCAAACTGAGGAATTAGTTTGTCTCTCTATATGAGTAGATGTGTTTCATAACTTTTGCCAAGTGCTTATTGTTAGTAATCACAACTGCTTGCTGCCATTCATCTAGGCTCATAAAAATCGTCGCACATCATGTCGTCTCCATCACTTCACAGCATCAGACTGACATGTGAAACTGTTTAGCTAGCTACTGGTCTTGGTGCCCAAGCCTATTTCAGTATTTCTTTGTAAATTTGTGGAGGTGAGTTAGTTAAACTGATTAGCTGAGGAACTGCTGGTTTTAGAGTCACTGAAGCAAAGAAGTCAACATAAACAAATTGTTTTAGTATTTTTGCAAGGACCTGGCTGGCTGTAGCAGCCCAGACTGAGTTCTCTACTGCCACAGAAATAATGCTATCAATATCCAAAAAAGTTTTTTAATGTTAGCTTGCCTATCTCTGATCAAACTGCTGTCTCTGTCATTAATTGTCATAATTCTGAACATAACATTCCTACCCCACAATGCTAAACGAAGGAATTATGCTACAGGATCCAAAAAAACCAATCAACACTATTCCCTGCTTAGTGTTTTCAGGCATGTCAACATAAAGACAAAAAGCAGAGAACTGAATGGATGCTATCTTGAGTGTGGTTATTATAAGAAAGTGCACATTACAGCACTGATAATGTAGTAAATGTTGAAGACTTTGTGGTTGAACTGTATGAAATTAATGACTCAGACCTGCTGCACTTGTTACAGATATATTAGTAACATGTTTAATTAATTCAGTTTAACATTTCCATTCTCTCCCAGTCCAGAATATTTCATGTAGGTTGGTGAACAAACTGGTTATCCAGATCAGACAAATAGATTTATAGCTCCAAAACCAAGAGTGTGATGCTGACAGATAAGTAGGACAATATTCTGCATGTGTGGGGAGGTCCAAATGTATCTCCTTATAGAAAACCATACCTAGTTCCCTCCTGGAAAACATATATATATTCTTCACTAAAATCTGGCAAAGACTTGCGTATGAGAATACAGTCAAGTTAAGAGGTAAAAACACCTACACTTTGTACAAGGCTTTTAATGAAAGTATGAAAAGTTAAAAACATTAAAAAGTTTTTTTTTCACTGTTCCTTCACAATGGCTTTGATTTAAGCTTTGATACAAAAACTCTCTTTCAGTGGCAAGTAATGTCATCTTACTAACCAGAAATGTAGTAAAGAAAAACATCCATGGTGTTATGTCTTGCAAGGAAAAATCTTGGCAAATTCAGAACCAGAAGCAAGTGTCTCCCACAAGCAGGACTCAGTCTCCTTTTGAAGTGCTTCCATCTCCTCCCAGACAAGGTGAATAGTTGGTTCACTTTCAGTAGTTCTTAAGAACCACTGTGATGAAAAGGAAAAATAAAAATGGGTGTCAGAGCTCTAAACAGCTACATAGAGCCAGCTTTAAAATCCAAGAAGTAAAGACAGCTCAGCATACTATTCATTCAGTTAATTTCCTCCTGTTATATTGGTGGATGTTGTGGTTTAGGTTCTGCTGGGACCAGAAACCATGCTGCCGTTGTCCCCTCCGCACCCTCAGACAGGATGGGGCAGGGAGTGAGGCACAAAGCCCAGGGTTGAGATAAGAAAAAATTCATTACAACAGTGTAACAAATAATAAACCGAACAACAACAATAACAATAAGCAGTAATAACAGTAAACAGGACAACAGATATACAGAGATATACCACAAGGCTAGAGCATTACTGTCGTGGGTACCGTCAGGGACAAAAGCAACACAGAACTTCCCGTGCCCGGACCTGACATCATCATGGTATCAAATAACCCGGCTGGAGCTCCCTCCCCACTGCTGGGGAAACTTAACCCTATCCTAGCTGAACCAGGACAGTGGGTCAGAGTCTGTCTGAACTATTGGATTATTACCTGAATAATATTACTTATCCATAACTTCTAAGCAATTAGTTATGTGAAAGAACAGAAGCTGAAGTTGTAACACTAACAGAGGGGAAAACTTCTAAAGCTATGAAGGTAAAGTCAAACATGTAATGTATGTGAGTTATTGATAAACTGCCTGATATACTCTGATTTGCCTGAGTATATCAGGCAGTGTATAAATTTACTCAAACACAGGCAAAATTCACTTATGCAGAATAACAGAAATGTATGGTTGCAATACTAAGAAAGAAAATGTCACTGCAGTCTTCAAGAAGAGCAAGAAGCACAGTCTGTGGAATTACAGCCTCAATTCGGTCTGATGGAAGCTGATGGTGCAACTAACCCTGGAAACCATTTCCAGGTACATGAAAGACAAAGTGGGCAGGACTAGTAAGCATGGTTTAACAGAGTCATACTTAATCAACCTCATAGCCTTCTACAGTGAGATGATTAGGATGTCAGATAAGAGTAGTGGATTTTGTTTACCTTGACATTAGTAATGCTTTTGATATTGTTTCCCATAACATCCTCCTAGGCAAGCTGACGAAGGATGGGTTAGATAAGTGGACAAAGAGATGAAGGGAAAACTGACTGAAAAGCCAGGCCCAGACTATTATGATCAGCGGCACAAGTCTAGTTGGAGATCAGTAACTAGTGATATGGCCCAGGGGTCAATACTGGGACAAATACCACTTAACATCTTAATTAATGGTCTGTACTACAGGGGAAGTTTGCAGATGATACAAAACTGGGAGGAGTGGCTCATACACCAGAGGGCTTGAACAAGCTGGAGAGTTGGCAGAGGAACCTCATGGAGTTCATTAAAGGAAAATGCCAAGTCCTGCACCTAGAAAGGAACAACCTCCTGTGCTAGTACACCTTGGGGGCTTACTGTCTGGAAAGCAGCTTTGCAGAGAAGGACCTAGGGTCATGGCAGACAACAAGCTAAAGGTGAGCTAGAATGTACCCTTGCAGCAAAGAGGCCAACAGTCTCCTAGGCAGTATGAGGGACAGTTTTGACAGAAGGCTGAAGGAAGTGATCCTTCCTTTCTACTCAGCACTGGTAAGGTGACATCTGGAGTGATGTGTGCAGTTCTGTGCTCGCCAGTGTAAGTATTTATTACAGCAAGTACAACAAAGAACCATGAAGATGATTAAGGGACTGTAACATATTTTGCATGGGAGACTGAAAGAGCTGAATCTGTTCAACTTGATTAAGGGAAGGTTTGGGGAAATCTTATTAATGTGTATAAATATCTGATGGAAAGGAATGAAGAAAAGGGACATAGGCTCTTATCAGTAGTGTCCAGTGAAAGGACAAGAGACAATGTAACAAAGAGCTTCACTCAACAGTCAAAACTGAGTATAACTGTTAAGCGGGTATTCTTTATTAGCAGCACTGGGCAGCCCTGAGGATCGCTCCACCATGAGTGCCTCACTTACTAACAAACCACTCTGACTAATATACAGGAAAACCACATGTATTCATTAGATTTCCTAGAAAAGGGAGTCTTATGCTAGTTGGTTCTCAGAATTCATTTACATAGTCTGAGCATGTGTAGTAAAAATAGAGTGAGAGTCTTCTCCCCTCTTTAGTGGTCCACAGAGTCTTCCTCACCCTGTCTGTTAGTTGAACTTTAGGTTTCTTGTGTCCATACATGGTCATAGAGTTACTTCATCCATCCTTTAGCTCCTGTTTGTTCCAAGGGGGTTAGTTTATACCAGCTTCCAGTCACTTATCTTGACACTGGCATCTTCTGAGACACTTTTTTAGGTTCCTGTTATCAGGGATGTACTCAGGGGGGTTTCCAGACTGTCCAAGGCCTGTCTTATGTCCACTAGGCAAGGAGTTACAGGTTTCAAAACATCTTACAAGTGAGTAATGACTACAGAGGGTAGTTAGGAAAAGAGTAATAATGAAATTATATACATTGCAGTAAAATACAGGAAAAATAAAAGCTAGTAAAACACAAGTGATGGTTAATGTTAAAACTAAATGTCCTGCCTTACAGGTCCCTATACATTAGCAGTGTCAGGAGATCTTGTAATCTCAAGTATACTTGTAGCAACTTCCCTTCAGCAACAGGCACAATCTAAAATACATGATATTTCATCTGAATACATGAAAACACTTTTTTATTGTGAAGGTGGTTGAACAATAGAACAGGTTGTCCTGCCAGGTTGTGAAATCTCCATCTGTGGAGATATTCAAAACACAACTGAACACTGTTCTGAACAATCTACTCATGCCGACCTCACCTGAACATAATCACAGGAGGTCCCTTTCAACCTCATCAATTCTGCATGTCTTCAATGTACCCGCCAGAACAAGCATATTCACACAACATATATTTTTGTCATAAACATTTTAGGATGCATTAAACAAATAAGATGCAAATAAATGTATTTCAATTCATGCTTTCCTCAAAACCATTTTGAATAACAGCCACAGGCTGTAGGCATTTTATAGCAGTTGATCTTCTAAGAGGTATTCAAGGATGAGATATCTCCAGCATCTGTATCTCCACTACTCAGGAAGATTGGTGTTAATTTTTGTCAATATGTATGGTAGATGAAAACATGGATACAGAGGGTGAAAAAAATAGTATGGCAAAACAAGTAGAAAATAAAGTCCAAGTTATTTTTTAAATAATATTGTTTTTGGAGTAGAAATAAGGCTAAAGCCAAACTGAATTTCACTAGAAAAGGTATTTGAAGGACAATGTTTCACATAGATACACACACACACACACACACACACACACACACACAAACACACAAACACATACATCATAAATATCAGAGTAAAGATATGTATGGTTAGACCAAGAACAGTAAAGAGAAGATCAAGGAATATGGAACACAACCAAAATCTTTAAAGCTCATCCATGAAGAATTCAAGACACAGAAGGCAAGGAAAATGTATGAGAGAGCAGCCAAAGACCAGTTCTTGAATTTCCTGTCTGTTTTACCACTTCTACCATTGCAAGAATACAGAAGGCCAGGAGAAGAAAGTTCTGACTGAGCATCAACTTCAGTTTTTGTGGTGTAACATGTAGGCTTTCTGAAGCCCAATTTTGATGTTCTCTGTGTAATAATTAGGAACAGATAAAGAGACCAACGCATTTCTGTCACCATTCTCCTCAACACATAAATGCAGACTATTCCATTTTACATAACTATGAAGATTATACTTTTTAAATGTATCCTAGATTTAATAGGCTTTAAACTTAAAATTACTTAAATATTGTACGTTCTAGAATATGCTTACTGCTTTTGAATAAAAAAAAAAAAAAGTATTAATCTGTCTCTGTACTTTGCATTTTTTAGATTAATTGTATGTCTTATGTAAGTTTTTTATAGTTGAAATTATTTTTATGAGTCATAAAATCTACATTTTAAGACCCTGTTTCAGCAAGATACTTCCACATACTCCTACTTTTAAACGTGTGAGAAGTCCTGTGACATTAACTTTTCAGGATAATATTTAAGATATTTCTCATTTAAAGCAATAGCAAGATATGTGATAACCAAATCATTACCATTTCCAAGTAAGCTTACCATAGTAAGTAAATCTAACAAAAGTAAAAGACCAAATGTGATAGTTATGCTGTACCACAGAAAGACAGCAAAAGTTCTCAACGCCATCATTCCCACGTCCAGCAGCAGCAGTTCTTTAAACAAGAATAAAAAATTATCTCTGAATGAGATTAATACAGGGCAAAGCACACACTGTGATCCAGTCTCCTTTGTATCTCTAACATGAACCTCCACAACAGACAATGTCACCACTAATATCACATATTCAGTGATAATGAGCTAAAATTTATTTGTAAGATTTACTCCTGAAGCTCTTGAATCTTAAAACATCTTGACACTGCTACCAAGTCTGAAAGACCTTTTCAGTTCTAGCTGCTTATAAATCTTCTTCAAAATTCCATTTCTAGATTTGGTCCTGAGTCTCTCATATAGTTTTATATGATTAGATAAACATACTCTCTTTTAGGTTTAAAAAGTTCTTTTCCTTCCTTCACATCTACCCCTGAATACATCAGTCTGCATCAAATTTCTTTTCATTTTTTTTTCTAGTTTAGGCTGAAGAAGCCAAATTCTAAATCTCTGTTGATAAAATAAATATTGCATTCCTCTAATCACCATAAAATCTTTTTTCTACACCTGCTCCTTTATTATCTTCATCTTTCTTGAAAGCAGGTGACCAGAACTGTACGCAGTATTCCGAACATGGTCTTAATCAGTGCCTTGTAAAATGAAATTAGTAGTAACCTCTCTCTGCTTAAAAAAACATTGTTTAATCTTTTCCAGAATTTCACAATCCTTTTATAGTAATTAAGTGCTATAGCCATTCAGTCACTTGGTAGGTCTCCAGTTTAAAAAATAAATAAATAAAATTTTTTTTTAAAAAATCTTTTTTCCTTAAATTTATGTTTTATGTAATCTCAGTGAATTTCCATTACTTCAGTTGCCAATGGCAAACAGAATACATTTCAATCTTTCTTCATACTGATATCTCCTTCTTTTGTCTTTTACAAATTCCATTAATGTATGCCTAGCCCTTTTCTGTACTGTGTGGTCCCAAACCAGATTACTATATTTCTGAAGGATTTGTCTCCATTACAATAATTTACTTCTCCTATGACTGGCTGTTGTCTTCCAGTATCCAGGTTCTGATTCACATTGTAAGTCCTGTATTAATCTTCATCACTTCCACGTCTGTAGTAATTTTTAACAGGACAAAAAGTTCACAATTTTACTTAAGTCTAAGTAGACTAAACCTTTTGCATTGTCATTTTAGAAATAAAATGAAAAAAAAAATTCTAACATTCTTCAATAAAAGCTGTGAAAAAATTGCCAATTTTCCATGGCTTCTATAGCCTTAATTATGATTTCCGTAAAACCTCTTTTTCATATTATTGAAACTAACCACTATAGAGTTTAAACTTAATGAGCAGAAATACTGAATTTGCTATTTGCCCAGACATAAGGTAATAGAATTAATGGATTCAGGTTTTACACATTCCTTAAAAATCATGAAGCTCTCCTAAACCTTCATATCTCTAACCAATACCCCCAAACCAGCATAGTCATTCTGTGGTTATTATATAGGTATACTAGATCATGCTCTGAGTATTTTATGAGCAACTTTTTTCTCAGCATGAATAAAATGTCCATGAAAGCTACTGTGAAAATTCTTTCCAATTTTCTTACAGATGCATCTTGTTTTAACTGTTCAGCTATTTTTTTTTAACAACAACTCCTCAATTACTATAGGCCTCCCTCAGTTACTGTAGTTTTCTGATCATCCACCTTAAGATCTATTTTTGTCATGAAGTGATCCTGAATTTTCTTCTCCCTCAATTTATTTATTTTTCTTGGGCTCTGGACCCAAGTGTAGAAGAAATTTTGTTCTTTATTTTGTTATTTTTCTGTTGTCTGCTTTTTTTACCTCCATGTTGACTGAGAAGTCTCATTCTTTAACACATCATTATATTTGGATACAAAGTTTGTCTCCTGCAAGCTTTTTATGGGTACCCACAAATATTCAGTATTATGGTCAGTTTAATCTTTTCCCCTGTATCACATCTCCTAAATTCCACATGAAATACATTATTGTTTTCAATTGAATTATCTGGCATTGAATCTTCACATCTAGGTGCTGTAATATATTTTATATTATATAAATAATTTGCCTCAGATTAGCCTATTCTATGAGGATATCTATCCCATGTTTACACTGTCATCTTCATTCCCTGAGTAAAATTTATTATCTCCCTTATTTATCCTTACTAGAAGGGGAAGATTTGTACAGGACCATCTCTATAATCTGCTATACAAACTAATTGCTAGGGTTCAAACGGTATACTTTTAAAACCCAGTAGCAGAAGAAGACTTTCCTTCTAATAGTCCTCAGATATTGTCAGAGACAGACCACACTTGTGAGTTGAAAGGACTTCCTCAGCATTCCAAATCACACCTCACAAAAAATCTCCACAAACTGCTGTTAGTTGTCAGTCAGAGAGGGACCTGGGGGTGTTGATTGACAGCTGGCTGAACAGGAGCCAGCAGTGTGACCAGGTGGCCAAGCAGGCCAACAGCATCCTGGCTTGTGTCAGCAATAGCGTGGCCAGCAGGGACAGGGAAGGGATCTGACCCCTGTACTCGGCACTGGTGAGGCCGCCCCTCGATTCCTGTGTTCAGTTTTGGGCCCCTCACTACAAGAAGGACATTGAATGACTTGAGCGTGTCCAGAGAAGGGCAACGGAGCTGGTGCAGGGTCTGGAGCACAGGTCGTACGGGGAGCAGCTGAGGGAACTGGGGGTGTTTAGTCTGGAGAAGAGGAGGCTGAGGGGAGACATCATCGCCCTCTACAGCTCCCTGAAAGGAGGGTGCAGAGAGCTGGGGATGAGTCTCTTTAACCAAGTAACAAGTGATAGGACAAGAGGGAATGGCCTCAAATTGTGCCAGGAAAGTTTTAGACTGGATAGTAGGAAGCATTTCTTTACAGAACAGGTTGTTGGGCGTTGGGATGGGCTGCCCAGGGCAGCGGTGGAGTCCCCATCCCTGGAGGTGTTTAAGAGTTGGGTTGACATAGCACTGAGGGATCTGGTGTAGTTGGGAACTGTCAGTGTTAGGATAGTGATTGGACTGGATGATCTACAAGGTCTTTTCCAACTTTGATGATTCTGTGATTCTATGATTAGGAATATTATTACAGCGTGGATAGACATAAGTCTCGCTTTGGCCAAGAGCTTGTGATCAATGCACATGGGGGCTGAGTATAGTGAGCTGTGGCAAACAAGTCAATGCAAATAAGAACTGAATGTAATCAGCAATGACACAAGAGTAATTGTGACACCTGAAACTGCTGGAAAGATGTACTTTGATATTTTGTGCAGATCTGATTGACAGCCCATTCCAAGACTGGGCTAGTAAAATGCTCAGCAGTATAGATTAGAGGAGTATCATTGTGATGATGCCTAACGTGGTGTAGAAGCCAAGTGCCCACTGTGGAAGACTCAGATATTGGAGCCAAGCCACTGCTGGAAAACCTGACATTAAGACAGGTCAGGGGAAGTATTTATTACATTCCAGTGTGTTCAGCTGCATCCTCCTGGGTCATGAAAAGAACAGACTCAGCAGATAGAGTGTGTTCCTGCACTTGAGCATGTGAGTGAGTGAGATTTTCCTAACATAGCTCATCTCTCGCTTCATATACTTAATAAATTAATTTTGGTAGTATCCACTGTGGAACATTCCTTCTCATAGAATCATAAAATGGTTTGGGTAAGGGACACATAAAGGTCATCTAGTCAAACTCACTTGCAACAAACAGGTTGCTCAGAACCCAGCTTGACCTTGAGTGTTTCTAGGCATGGGACATCTACCATCTCTGTGGGTAATCTGTTCCAGTGTTTCACCACTCTCATCATTAAAAAAGAAAAAAAAAAATCCTTATATCTAGTCTGAATCTACTTTCTTTTAGTTTAAATCTATTACCCCTTGTTCTACAGGTCCTATTAAAACATTGATACTCATATTTGTTATAGACATTCTTGAAGTATTGAAAGGCCACAATAAGATCTCACCAGAGTCTTCTTTTTTCCAGTCTAAACAACCCAAACTCTCAGCCTGTCCTTACAGAAGTGTTCCATCCTTCTGAATATTTTAGTGGCCCTCCTCTGGACTCCCTCGAACAGGTCCTTGTCTTTCCTGTGCTGAGGGCTCCAGAGCTGGATGCAATACTCCATGTGGGGGTCACACCTGAGCAGAGGGGCAGAATCATGTCTCTTCACATCCCAGACATTCTTTTTTTTTTTCATGCAGCCCAGGATACAGTTGACTTTCTGGGCTGCAAGTGCATATTGTTGAATCATGCCCAGCTTTTAATCCACCAGTATCCCCAAGTCCTTCTCCGCAGGGTTGCTGTCAATCCCTTCATTCCCCAGCCTGTATTGATACTGGGGGGTTCCCCAACCCAGGTGCAGGGCCTTGTACTTGGCCTTGTTGAATCTCATGAGGTTCACATGGGCCCACTTCTCAAGCTTCTTCAGGTCTGTCTGGATGGCATCCTGTCCTTCAGCCATGTCAACCACACTACACAGCTTGGTGTCATCAGCAAACTTGCTGAAGGTGCACTTGATCCCACTGTCTATGTCACTGATGAAGATATTCAACAGTACCGGTCCCAGTACAAACCCCCAAGGGACACCACTCATCACTGATCTCCATCCAGACATTGAGCTGTTGACCACTACCCTCTGGATGCGACCATCCAGCCAATTCCTCAGCCATTGAACAGTCCATCCACAAAATGCATCTCTCTCCAATTTAGAGAGAAGGGTGTGGGGGGAGACCATGTCAAAGGCCTTACAGAAGTCCAGATAGATGACATCCATAGCTTGTTCACCTTGTCCACTGATATAGTCATTTCATCATAGAAGACCACTTGGTTGGTCAGGCAGTTGTTCTGTATGACAACTGCCAGTGAAACAACAGTGATTCCTAACCACTTCAGATGGAAGACTCTAAAACACTGCTTGATAGCTTTATTTAAAGTTGATATGATAGGTTCACAAAAGGAATAACTCATGTAGGATCCTACATAATTTCCCTAATATTGATTTGCATAGTTGTCACACAGGAAAATTAAATATAAAATTTTGAAAGGTCATAAAGCATCCTTCCCCCACAAATGACACATACTTATTCGGACAAGTTCATTATGGGTAATATTTATTTTCAGTTTATAAAAATATTTCATTGCTTCGTTCCCTTACTGCTCTGTCTCATGGTCATACAACTAGATGAGTCTTCAAAATATGGTTATAAAATAGTACATTTTTGTGTGATAGACTTTAGAGAACTTTCAGCAAGGTGGAAATTTGATAAAGAATTGATTCTAAGTAAAACCTTATTCATGCTTTTCCATAATACATTATTTGTCCTTACCATACTATTCTTTCAAAGAGATCCTAAAGCAAAATTGTTCTTCAAAAGCAAGGACCTGTCATTTGGCACATTTTGAGTCATAAATTGATAAAATTGAAAAAAAATTACTCTATCATGCAGCTACTTAAAGAAAATCGAATGGTAAATAGATGGTTTAGTGGACAATTTTTGGATTTAGAAAAACAAAGTTCTGTGTTTGTCAGAAACAGTATGCCTCAAATTGCAATGATAAGTGTCCGGGTCAATGTCCTTTCAACAGCAGTCTTACACACAGTCACAAAGGATCTTGTAATCTTCACTTTTCACAAACCTGTTTCTTTCATCTTGTAGTATATTGAACTTCTGCTTGAGTGCTAATGAATGTTCCTTGCCACAAATATATTTTTAGGGGGACTATTTTGCTCAAAGAATTGTTAACATATAACACATAGGCTTTTTCGTTTTTGTTTTTTTTTCTTTTTTCTTTTTTCTTTTTTCTTTTTTTTTGGGGGGGGTGTGTTTGGGGTTTTTTGTTTGTTTGGGTTTTTTTTGTTTTTTTTTATTTAAAACTTGACTATAAAGTTTCAAAATAAAAACTGTTACTGAGAAAAGATGCCAGAGAAACAGTGTTTTGAAGTGATTCCAATGCTTCCTGGTGAGCAAATGCCTACCATATTGTATTCACTCTCACAAAGCAAGATATTTTTCAGAAGAAAAAGGGAGGGGAAAAAAGTTATTAATTCTCAAACTAATAGTAAAATAATAGACTATTTAATTTAGCATACAATGCCTGATATATTCGTAGACTGTCCAGAGGAATTAGCAGAAAGTTTTTTTGGTAAAACAGTTTGTTCAGAACTATATTTTATGGTTTATTGTACTATTCATGTGAGTGAGTGAAAGTAACTCTAATGCATCAGATCACTTATAGGAAGTGTATGGACACTTGTCTAGGAACAGGATGACCTTCTTGCTCTGTTAAGTGTTTATGAGTATAAAATGGAACAGCTGCAGGAACACTGGCTGTAAAAGGTACTTTTAACTGAACACTCAGATGTGTCTGTGCCTCCGTGAGACCAGAATGAACTGAGGCACGAAGTGCAACTTCAGAGATGTGCTCTAAATCCAACAAAGAGAAGATTTTTTCCAGAGTTTCACACATTCCATTGAATGTCCTACCTACTATGCCATAGTGCATGCTAGGACAGGTCTCTTTCCCTGATACTTTTGTGAATGGCAAATAAACTCTCCATGAATCTGCCTCTAAAGTTATGTTGTTCATTCCAGAAAATAAACACATACATGTTTTTAAATTTTAAAAAATCAAAACATTTCCACAGCATTTCCTATTATGATTATTATAAATATATATTATATATAATATTATATTTATAATAAATATATAATATATAAAGGTTTGGTTGTTTTTTTTTTTTTTTCCCCTGCCAAATAGTTCATTTTCTGGAATAATATTTCTTTGTATTATCGAAAGTATATTCACTTATTAGATCTAACTCCGTTGCCTTTTGTGACACCATATGACACACAAATCATCAGTATGGGGCTTTAGAAAGTGTCAGTGGCTGAGATTCCGTCCTTCCTGGTTGGATAGGTGCAAAGAGGAAAGGCAGGACAGTGGAAGTATTCTCAAACAGGTTGTCTGTATTAAAGGAAAAAAATCAGGTTTCAGTGCCCTGGACAATTTTGTGCCAAATTTTAGCTACATATGCCACTCATGGGGAAAGACAGAATAAAACAGTTGTAGATCTGTTTGAGACATAAACCTGGCATAGTTCAGAGTGACCTTAAAGTGACTGCAAATATTGTACTACTTTAGGTAAAGTATGGATGGTTCTTTGCCTAAGGGTTCTGAAAGCCTGTCAAAAGCTGGTGACAATGACCTTTCTGCCTTCCAGAGATCATGGAAGACAGATATAGCTTGCTCTGCAAGGAACAGAAGTACAGAAGAGGTACTGTAAAAACTTCAGAGTTAGTTTATCTGTCAGCTTGCTGCTCCATTGAAGTACTGGCATGACATTAATCAGTCAAATGCAGCACATGATTCATTAAAAGACAGTGTACATTAAAACATGACAAGAGTTGACATCAGAAAATAAACTGTTTGAAAAAAAATTCAGCTTGGTCCAGAATGTTTTCCTTTTTCTTCTCTTAAGCTTTCTTTTTTCTTCTCTTAGCGAGAAGGTTTTTTCTTTCTTTCGTTCCTAAAACCAGATTATATCAGAGAGTGTAGGACCTATAAATTGCATACATTTGTATCTTCCCGCCCTACCTACTCTTTCTCAGTGCTTTGGAAGACACACGTACATACTGAAAAGCTTTCTATGGCATTGTACTGGGTCTGGCTGAGGTGGAATTGGTTTTCCCCTATAGCAGCCCTCATGGTGCTGTGGTTTAAGCTGGGAGCTGGCAGGGTGTTGGTAGCACCCTGGTGCTGTGACTACTGCTGAGCAGGGCTTACACAGCACCAAGGCTCCTTCCGACATTTCCCCCAGTGGGAAGGGGTGGGCAAGATCTTGGAAGGGGACACAGCCAGGACAGCTGACCTGAACCAACCAAAGGGATATTCCAGACCATATGACATCTGCTCGGTATAAAGCTGGGAGAAAGGAGGAAGTGGGTGGTGTCACCCTTGGTCCTCTGAGGCAACCACTCCGCGTATCGGAGCCCTGCTCCTGAGAAGGCCCCACATTGCCTCTCTATGGGAAGTAGAGAATAGATCTGTTTTCTTTTGCTTCCGCACACGGATCTTTGCTTCACTTTGCTTATATTAAAACTGCTTTTGTTTTACCCACAAGGGTTGGTCTATCTTATTTTCTTTCCCATCTTTGCCCTGTTGAGAAAACAAGGGGAAAAAGAGGGGGAAGTGATAGAGTGACTTGGTGGATACCTGGTATTTAGCCAAAGCCAAACCATCACAGTCTATTTTGGCACCCAACGTGGGGCAAAACAAAGGCAGTTTTACATTAAATGTGCTGTAGCTATAGTAGTTATTAAGCAACAAGCTCTTGTGCTGGTCATAGGCTTGTTTGTTGCGCTGCTTATCTTTATTTTGTTAAGCTGGGAACATGCTGCAAGGAATTGGGAACACCATGACTGGTTTTATTTTGCAGGCTCCCGAGGTACTAATTCATCCTTATGTTAGCTCATTGACAGTCTTTATTAATGCTGTTCGCCTGTTGTGGGTTTTGTGGAGTTCGGTATGCTTTTGGTGTAAGGGAAGGCAAATTTTGAGTGAGTCAGTACCAAAATGTGCCCTGAGGTGGCCTGTTCCTGGGTGGCAGGGAGAGTGAAAGGAATTGGGCAGATTCCTAGGACGGTTATCACCTCCTGTAGCCTGGGATCTTACCCCTGAACAGACAAGCAACCCCACTAAATTGACACATCACCTGATAGAGGGGTGCCTTGTCTATTCCAATGAGAATCAGCAGCTTCCAGCACTGTACTGGGGCCTGGCCTGTGCTTACCGAGCTGCAGTTCAGCACTCTTAAAGGGCTGTGGTTGACATGGGAACTCATGGAGAGATCTACATACAACCCATGTTACAAGTCTGTGAGAATATTTATCCTTTTTGGTTCATAGTAAACTTTATGGGTCTTGGGTTTTTTCTCTACCCTGGAGACTGATTCATACAAGTTGGTGAAGACTACGCTTTGTAGCTCAGTTCCTACATTTAACCTTGTTCCAATGCAGGATGTGCTGCCACAGTTTCATCACCACAAAAACATTAGGTTGGTAGTTGATTTCTTACTTCTCCTTTGTGCTCTACTGCTTTTCAAGTGGTATGTGTAACTGCAGTTGTGAAGATCTTAATGGTCTTTGTTCCTCCTATTTACTGTTTTTGATGAAAAAAAACAGGATTCACATAAATGTTGTTCTTCTACCTGTTCAAGATAATCTAGATCATCTTTCCAATATCATCTTCCAAAACTGTTATCAAGGCCCAAGTTAGCACATTTATTCTGCACAGCATTATTAATGTGAATAACTATATCTCATGTTATAAAAATCTGAATGACAGAGCTCCAAATAATGTCTCACAATAAATTGATTGCAATCCATTATCAATCCCTGTAAAGCTCAGGATACCCTCAAGCTATTTCTTATTCCCAGCTATAGTCAAGGAACTACAAACATGCATTCAGTCAGAGATAATTTTCATCACTCTGTTATTTTGTGTAAAAGCTAATGATTTGTCATACTTGATAAATGTGTGTTGCTAACAGCTACCCAAACAATCTATGCTTATTCTTGAACTAAGGTAAAAAGCTCTTTGCCATCGCTATCACTCAGCTGAAAAGAAAGTATAACTGACATGAAACATACTCAAACACTTTCATTTGTCCTGTATCCTCCATAGTTCTACTATGGAAAATATTAACACTGATGAAAAAGTTGTTTCCAAAGTGATTTTTTAAGTACATAAAGAAAAACAAGAATTATTTTTTTTAAGCATGAGTCTTTTTCTTGAAAGTGCCCAGACTGATTTCTTGTACTGTTACTACCATATTTATTGCTGTCAGTTGTTAAGAAATGTCCATTCTCCACCCCCCCCCCCCAAAAAAAAAAAAAAAGAAAAAAGAAAAAAGAAAAAAAAAACAAAAACGAAAAAGCCTATGTGTTATATGTTAACAATTCTTTGAGCAAAATAGTCCCCCTAAAAATATATTTGTGGCAAGGAACATTCATTCTGTC
>NW_020799101.1:21583834-21588176 GCF_003259725.1 Athene cunicularia
TGGCTGTGGGTGGGGTGTGGGGTGGGGTTTTTTTTTGGAGGTAAAGGTAGGAATAGGGGAGTACTACAATTTCATCTGAGTTATAAATCTGTAAAATTGCAGGTGGCATTCTCTTATGATTTAAACCTCTGAAAATTGGGACCCAGAACTAGTTCACCCTTAGTTTATATTCAACAGTTAAGCCACTCTGCAGGATGACCCATTTCCTCTACCTTCAGTCTGTCACTGGATAGCATAAAATATATCTAAAAATGTCTATGTTTTTTCACTGAACATAGAGGGTCCTTAGACTAGGTGTGCAACTATTAAAGTTCCAACATTTTGTCAGATTAATCCTCCTTTATGCTGTTTTATTCTAAACTATCTCTGCATTGTCAATGTCTACAGTGTGTGTACATGTAGTGGACATATCTCTACATGTACAGTGGTAATGACAAAAAGGGAAACCACATGATTTCCAGTTAGGGGTTTCAAAACTAGCTCTTTGTCTCTGCCACAGACAAGGGCATCATGTGTTGATTCTGCTATTGCCCAGCAAAGTTTGTTCCTGTATCAGCACTCCAAATAGTGTTTCAGTCTGCATAGGAAAACTGGTGTTTCTATATATACAAAATTTGAGAGAGTATGGCAGGAAGGCTTGTGATTCAGGTTCAAGAGGTTCTTTGTCAATAACATGACGAATAAACATAAAGACTTTTGTCACCTCTTTTGCCAGTTATTCCACTGGTGTAAAATTTTTTTTGTGCAATGCAGTGTCTTAACAATGCAACATTGCTAATATACAGTGACTGGTAATCTGGTCTACTACACAAACAGCTGTAAAATGCTTTTGGGTGGTTACAGAGCTGCCATCTTTTAACTCCAGTTTTGGCTGCATTCCTGTGATAAGAAATCTTTCCATGTATAAAGTTTGGTGCCGCCCTTAGATGCAACATGAAAAATATTAACTCAGCACAACCACTAAGACTGACATAGGTTTTCTCCCAGAATACAAATTCCAGCTCTAACTGCATTACAGCTTTATTAATTTCACAGTATTTTCAGCCTGGTTTACTAGCATACTTTTTCAAGTCATTAATTGTGCATTCTGCCACTCTAACTTTAATGACATTGTAATTTATTCCCAGACTGACAGAGAAATGAACTGTAAAGTACAGTTTTCATTAAATGGACTGAAAAGAGTAATAAACACACAAATAAGTACTTACTAGTAAATGGATTATTCACGATTATTTCAAAACACTGGGAATATCTTCTGCGTCACAAACAAAAGAAAAAGATAGTATACAAATGGAAGTGTGAATTCCAAATTGACACCAAGGGCAAAATAAACCAGCAGGAATCTTACTGAGGATTTCACTCAAATTATTTTGGTCATACTTTAAATCTACATTACCACTGGAAAACTGAATTTCCATTTATTTTGAACTATTTCTTCATAGCACTTTCTGGGCTATCTTTTATAGATACTAAAAAATTATTGAAAATGTCTCATGGATGCTTCTAGATTCTTTTTTCCTTTCTCAGCACCTCTGAAATATTAAATAACAATAATAATAATAAATGCAACCTTTTCTCTGAGTGTGGAAGCTGTCTTTTGATAGCATTATTCAAAGACAACAGCAGTTTTACAGTACAAAAGAAAATTTTCAATGGGACATGGAATAACCCAGGAAGAGCTAGTAATATACAGAGAAAGAATGAAAATATATGGGAAAAAAAAAAAAACAAACAAACAAAAAAAAAAAAAAACAAAAAACAACAACAACAAAAAAAAAAAAAACAAACACCAAACCACCAAAACAACAAAAACCAACCCACACCAAAAGAAACCGTTCTGGCTACAATGAAGGCAAACTGAAGATCTGAATTGAGAGAAATACATTTACATTTAACTGAACAAACAAATACAGTCAAACATTTGCATGACAGCATTTAACAGAATGGAGAAGACAGAAAAAAAAAAAGGATTTAAAAACATAAAAGGACTTAAATGCTTAAAGGATCATTCTCTCTAGTGTAACACTTCTTTTCACTCATCTTCCTAAACACCCTCATGGTAGTTGGAGCCCAGAGGGCAACCAAGTACCACCAAGGCACTCGCTCACCCCTTCACCCTCAGCACTGGAATCCCCCAAGGCCTGGGAGTTGAAGTAAGGACAGAGAGGTATTACTCACCTATTATCGTCACAGGCAGAAGACAGACTGATTAGGGGAAGAAAAAGAACATCAGTTTAGTTGAAACACTAATAACAACACTTAACAAAACAGAGTAGGACAGTGAGAAGCATTACCACATCTTAAAAACACCTTCCTCCCTCTCCCTTCTTCCTGAGCTCAGCTTTGCTTCAGATTTCTCTACCTCCTCACTCCCAGTGGTGCAGGGGGGACAAGGAATAGGGAGTGCGGTCCAACCTGCCTCTCCTTCCTCCTCAGTGTGAGGACTCCTCAAATTCTTTTCCTGTTCCAGTGTGGGGTCCTTCTCATGGGATACAGTCCTCCCATGTGTTGTAATCCTCACAGTGCCTAACTACAACAGTGAGGGCTTCCCGTAGAGTCCCAGTCTTCTTCAGGCACAGTCATCTGCTTTGGTGTGGGGATCTCTGCAGGCTGCAGGTGGGCATCTGTTCCACTGGTGACCTCCATGGGTGGCAGGGGGAGGCCCTGAAGTCTTATCATGGGCTGCAGGGACAAGTGCACTGGCGCACCTCCCGCCTTCCTCCTTCCTTCCACTGATCTCAGTGTTCACATAGGTGTCCTTCTCCTAACTCCTCAAAACTCCCACTCCTCCTCACAAGTTCCCCTTCTTAAATATGTTATGGCAGAGGTGCAGGCACCATCACTAACTGGCTTGGCCCTGGACAGAGGCGGGTCCGACTTGGAGCCATGGGAGCTTTGAGAAGCTTCTTGCACCTTACCACTGTAGTCTCCCCCCCCAATATCAAAACCCCCTATGACACACACAAATCCAACACATCCCCAAATTCTTTCCTGGCTCCATCTCATATTTCCTTTAGTATTTTCCTCAGATTTCCATTTCCTTTACCCTATTCTCATGTCTTTGTCTTTTCTCATTGTGACATTGATTCACCTTTACATTTCCCTATTCATTAATTATAGTCTCACCAGTTATTATCAACATTACTGTTATTGTCACCTTTTCATTTCATATATTTTTTTTTTCTTACTCACTTTTTCATGGTCTAGAAATTCTTGCAACTTACTTTAGGAGGCCTCTTCTTTTCACTGCAAAACAACTTAAAAGAGTTTGCAAAAAGAATGCATTATAAATAAAATACAATATTATTTATATTCTTTTTCCTTGTTTTGTGCAGGGACCAGCTGCTGCTCTTGTGAATAGAGCTATTAGGAATTTAAAAGTGTCAGAAGACAAAAAAGGAAGAAATTTGAATGGAAAGACATTTTTAAACCATCCTAAAAGCACAAAGCACAAAACCCAGATAAAAATCCCAAAACTGAAATAGATTCCAAACTATTATAAACATGTTATTAATAACATTGATTATTAAGACAGCCAAGACCTTGGCTAAATATTTAGAAATCTGGGGAAGAATGAATTACTAAAAGGAATTCTATATTTGATGAATTGTCTAATAATATACTAAAGAGTTTTTAAAGGGCATATTTTCTTACCTCTTATCATTAATTCATTTGCATCTGGCTCCCTCCTTGGTACCATTCAAGCACTAACTTTTTTCCTATGAACTCTATGTTTATAGGGATGATTTAATTTTTGTTTTCAGGAACATTTTCTAATTTGTGAGAAGAAAATGAGACATATCTATGAATTTTCTCATGATTCACAGCACATCATTATTTCCTTGTTTTATAGATACTACTTGTGCTTCCAGAAAGTAAGGCATTACCAGACATTTCAGAACTAAAAGATCATTTATTTTTGAAGTCGCTGCCAAAATGCCTTTCAATCGTCAAGGTTTGTCTCCATAAAAGGCTTTCAGGTTCACTGGAAAATTAAGATTTCACAGCATTCATTGAAGTGCTTTTGAGAAGGACAATATCCTGAAGATATAAATCCAATTATTTAGTTTCTATTAAATTAGCATAGTTAAAGTTGTTTTGATTCCTGAGGGGATCCTTTTCTACATTTCTGAAAAAAGGAAAGAGAAAATAATACAGTAAAGCTTACAATAAATTAAGAAGAAGGCAAATGTAAGACACTTGTATACTGGGAAAGCTCGTAGCCATATCCAAAATCTGCAGTAGTTTCAATTCTTAACAAGGATCAGACCCAAATTCTAAGCCCTAAATTTTGAAAAACATTCTTATCCAGATTGAAACATGTGGGCTTTTGGGGGGGGGG
>NW_020799101.1:21592718-21618664 GCF_003259725.1 Athene cunicularia
GAGGGGAGGGAAGGGAAGGCAAGGGAAGGGAAGGGAAGGGAAGGGAAGGATCAAGTTAGTGTAGTTTATGTTGTAGTTTATAATTCAGTTGCAAATTAATAATATTTTTGTGACAAAATGGATACATCATGGAAACCTAACATTATCCTATTGTGAAATAATTAAAGTGTTTATAAAATCAAATACCTGAATTACAAGAATCGAATTATATCATAGAATGCAACTTCCACTAAAACAGGCAAGGGCAAAAACTTACACCGGACAAAAACTTCCAGTGGACCTGTAATTAACCTTTATTACAGTTTAAAACATAAAGAAAAGCTCATGAGGAATACTTATGAAATAAGGTTATTTATCCCTTCTAGGGTTATTCAGGTTTAATTTCAAAAACTCTCATGCTGGCATATGTTGTATTTTGGAACATAAGAACTTTTCCTTAAATTAACTCATTGCTTTGCTCTTCATTTATTTTGGCTAAAACCAGAAAGATTCACCTGTTACAAATATCTGAGTTAGTAAAATTGTCTACCTTATAAATGGATTGTTAGTTTTGAAAATGTTTTTAGTATCATGTGCACCTTGGCAGGACATTTCTGTCCAGTTTCTGAGAGAGGAGGAATAGCAATTTAAATGAAACATCATTGTGACTATTATGATAAATACTTATCTTTTCACTGTCTGGTTTGGTTTTTGGGGTTTTTTTTTTTTTGGGGGGGTTTTTTTGGTTTGTTTTTTTTTGTTGTTGTTGTTGTTTGGTTTTGGTTTTGGTTTTGGTTTTTTTTAGTTATTATTTTAATTATACCTGCCTACTTATATCAGTCTTGAAACTTTTTTTTTTTCCCTGTTTGATGGTTACTGGTCATTAGATTTACTAGTGTCATGTTAGTCTTGATCCATAACAGTAAACCTGAACATGACAACAATGGATAGCAATCAGAAGGTAAAACTGCTTCAGATTTTCAAGTAAATATAATTAATACCACCATTTGGAAAACATTGAAGATGCATATATTTCTATAAATTAATTTAAAATTACCAGATATTTTTGAGCCATAAATAATGTAATATCTTAAAAAGAAAGAGGGAAATGACTCCTCCACGGATACTTTTTATGAATAGTTTTGAAAAATCTCTTTCTTTAGTCCATGACTTTTAATTAAGGCTGAAGATGATAACAGAGTGCATGGGAGCCTTTTGCACTAACATCCTGTTAGGTAAAGAGATTGCCTCTGATAATAATTCAAATATTTAAAAATCTGAATCCCAGATAAAATTGTTAAATGACTGTAAAGTGAAATGTTCTTAATTCATTGCCACTACATAATGGAAAGTCTTTCTCCATGATGAGAGTGCTTTCTTTGTCATGGCTATGAGCACAGAAGTATAATGAAAATGCAGAGAAGAGGTTGTGCAGGAGCTGATGTGACTAACTTTACTGGTTTTAGCATAGATTTTGTACTCAGAGTAAATACTTACACTGATTGATACAATGTTCTATGTAACTCTCATTGTATACAAGGTAGACCATATAAATTGCAAATAAACCAGACAACCAAAAGAGCTGACCAGAGAGTATGAGATGACTATAACAGACTGGTGACAAGTGCCTGAAATGGACACAAGGCCACTTCTGCTGATACTTAATGTGCTAAATCTGTACCTGTGGCACTGGTTGTGCTCCCTTTCCTCCTCCCACATCTCACATGCAGTCGTGTGACTCCATATAGAATTTCCAGCTCTAGGATAGCTCAGCATGCTCCTCAGAAGTAGGAAGCTTCACAGAACTTCAGTGGGTTTGCTATTCTGTATGACTTTGGCGGAGCTTTTCCAGTAAGAGCAGACTACTTCAGTAATTTTCTGACTGTGTTTACATTTTTAGCTAACGTTATCATTTCATTAATGTTATTACTTCATTTCTAAATACAATGAAGTAAGGTGTATCACAAGTCAAATGTGGGCTTAAAGGTTACTGGTAGCCTTGAGGATTTGTAATGAGAGATAGGCAAAATTTCTATACTTGGCTAATTCAGTTTTAGTCTTTAGTTTGTCATTCACTTTATCTATGTTTTTCCCTTCTGTTCTTTACTTTATTAGGCAAATATATCAACACTGTAGTAAGAATTATGTCTAATTTTATTCATACCTAAATGTTGGTATTTTGTAATTATATTTCTTTTGTTGACTTTTCTTCCCTGAAATCCCCACATTACTGTGGCATTATAGGTATGTCATATAAGAAGGTATTTCTATCATGTCTGCATTGTCATTTTTCCTGGATAGCAGTTCACCATTTCTGAAGAAACCGATTTAATTATTCAACATACATCTGAGCTATACAAATTTCAGGTACATACAAAAACCTGAGTGTGCTACCAAATAAAAAGCCTTCCCTGTAGCACTAAAATAGTGTTCTGTGGTTTCTTTTTGCTAGAACACAAAACATAAGGAAGAGATAAAAGTAACAAATTCCTTAGCTTCAGAAAACATCACTTAGGTTTTGGCTTGCAAACATGAACTACCTTTCTTATGCTGTCTTTTAATGAACTTATCCATCCTAGTAAAGTACCATTAGGTTTGCAAAGGAAACCGTGGCATAGAAGAGGACCCTGTGTTGTCCTTCTGCTTTTAATAGGTGTTAAAGAAACTCAAATGATGCTATTTTATATTTAAGTGGAGCTAACTCAATAACTGTTTTTGAATGAGACCGTAGCAAAACAAAGGAAACTGTGTAAGAGGTTCTGGCTCAAAGAGTGATTCTCTGCAGTTACATACTGCAGTTACATACTGCAGGTGCCACTACCACAGCTCATAAATTGTGCATCTGTCATCCCTGTTGAAGAAGAATCAGAGAAAGAAAATATAAAAAAGCCAAATAAAATGGACATAAATTAAAATTGTAAGTATTTATGAACAACCAAGTCCTAGACAAAATTCCATTTATACGCAAGACTCTATTTTAACTAACCCTTGTTAGATATAACTGTTCATACAAATATATAGATGTGTACCAGCTTCATCTCCTGACCACATCGGGAGCTGGAAGGGTTTATGGACACACTGCATCTCATTTTTAGGCAAGTCCTTCGGTTCATTAATAATTCCAGGAACTGCTTGGGGATTCACTTTCTCCGGGGTATTAAAAATCACTATGGAGAGGAATACGAATTCCTAGTCTTATCTTGTAGTGGTCTTTGCAGATTAAATCTGTTCCAAATTAATGTTTTCTTTCTGCTTTAAAACCATCTCCTTACTGACGCTGAGTTTACAAATACATTCATGACTGGTGTGTGAGAACTATTTTTCTAGCTTTCTTCTTCTTTGTTTGTTTGTTTTTGGCTTGGGTTTTTTTGTTTGTTTATTTGTTTTTTTCCCCACTGGCACATATATTTATCACTCAGTGCACTGGACCCTCATAGAAGTTGTGCTGGGTTTGTGTGACAGGGTTTTTAGTAGTGGAGGAGGGGGCTTCAGCAGTGGCCCCTGTGAGAAGCTTCTTGAAATCTCCCCCAGCTCCAAGTCAGAACCACTTCTAGCCAGGGCCAAGCCAATTAGCGATGGTGGCTGAACCTCTGTGATAATGTATTTAAGAAAGCGAATCTGGGAGGAGGAGTTGGAGTTGTGAGGAGGAGTTACAAGGAGGACACCTATGTGAACACTGAGGTCCGTGGAAGAAAGGAGGAGGAAACAGGGATTGTGCACCAGAGCAGAGACTCCCCTCTATCCCTTGGTGAGACTGCAGGGCCACCCCTCCCTGACACCTGTATGGAGGTCACTGGAGGAGCAGAAACTTGCGTGGTCTGTGGAGGATCCCATACCAGAGCAGGTGGCTGCGCCTGAAGAAGGCCAGGACACTGTGGGCAGAAGCCCCCATTGTTGTAGTTTGGCACTGGGAGGACTACAGCACATGGGGGTGACCCTTACTGGAGCATTTCAAGAAGAACGCATCCCATGGGAAGGATTCAATACAGAGAAAATTTGTAGAGGACTATCTCCTGTGAGACGGACGCCATGTAGAGCAAGGGAGTACTTCCTCTCCCTTAGGTGGAAGAAGTGACAGGACTGACTGAAAACCTCCATTCCCTGCCCCTGTGCCACTGCAGGGAAGGAGGTAGAGATGTTGGGAACAAAACTGAGCCCAGGAAGAAGGGAGGGGTGGAGGGAGGTATTTTTCAGATGTGGTAACACTTCTCACTGTCCCACTCTGTTTGTTAAGTGTTGGTTTTGTTAGTGTTTGAATTAAAGTGATGTTCTTTTTCTTCCCCTAATGAGTTTGTGTTTTGCCCCTGACCATAATGAGTGAGCCAACTCTCCCTGTCCTTATCTTGATTCCTGAGTCTTTTCGTTCATTTTTCTCCTTGCCCAGACTGGGGGAGAAGGGGTGAGTGAACAGTTCAGTTGCCCTCTGGGCTCAAACCATGACAGAAGGATATAGAATTCCAATGCAAAATAAATTAATTAAGGTTGGCATTCTTACTAACTGTATCAAGCAGCTGATTAATATCTGTAGTTCTTGTTATGTCCCATAACATTATCAGTACAAACACATACTGCCCATAATTTAGAACAACTTTTTCCTCATTCTTCATAATCTTGTAGTAAACTAAATAAAAAGAGAAAAATAATAAGCATACAAGTTTTTCAAAAAGTAGTGCTAAATTTATTAGTGACCTGGTTGCTTACAGAAATGACAGATACTCATATGAGCAAAAATCAACTCATATGAGCAAAAATCAACTCATAAAGAATATTTTCATACCAAGATTCAATATGCAAAAGTGCAATCAGAACAGTTTCTGTGCCTCTATATATAATAATAGTTTCCATAGGGGTGGGAAAACAATCTTACAAAATACTCTTGGGATCTGATTTTTTGCAGATAAAATACAAATGATCTCAATGGTGCCTCTCAGTATAGTTCTCGATGAAAGGCCAATTAGCTAGTATTTTAGAGATGCTTTCAGGATGTTTTGAATTTTTGCTAACTTTGTCAAATGCTCTTTCTGCAAAGCAGCCTGATTGCACTTCCAACTAAGGTTGATGTAGAAGTTTCCTTCAAAATACATTTGACAGATATTCTGAAGCAGAAATCTTCCATATTCATACATTTTTCTTGCTGATTTATCACTGATATAATCAGTGACATCAAAAAGGAACCGATCCTTGTTTAGCCTTCTCTACTTTGGCCTGAAGTCACACAGCTGTCTCAATGTCTCCTTATAAGTCATATACTCCAGGTCTCTGATCATCCTAGTGGCCATCCACTGGACTCATTATTGTCTGTTAATGCCTGTCGTGTACTATAGGATCCAAAAGTGGACACAGTATTTCAGATGTGGTCTCACAAGTGCTAAATAGAGAGGAATAACTTCACTCGACCTGCTGGATGAACTATTGTTACTGTGACCCATTATGCACTTACCTTTCACCCCTACAAGGGCACATTGCTGACTCATATTCAACTTCTTGTCAACCAGGACACTTAGGTCCATTATGCAGAGCTGTTTTCCTGACAGTTTGTCCCTAGCTTCTACTACTGTGTGGAGTTCTTTGCATTTGTTGAACTTCATGAGGTTTTTTCAACCTATTTCTCCAGTCTGATGAGCTCCCTTTGATTGGCAGCCCTCCACAGCATATTGACCATTCCCTCCCAATCAGGTGTCACCTGTGAACTTGCTGAAATTGCACTCTGATTTGACACCCAGTTTAATAATGAAGATATGAAACAGCATTGATCTTTGACAAATGTCATTCATAACTGACTGCTAGGCAGACTTTAAACTTCTGATCTCTTTCACCTTACATTCATTTTAACATCAGAAAGGGAAACTTTCAGCAATGTCAGAGAAATACCGAAAACCTCCTTTGACTTTGCTTTTCAACATTTACTTCTTCCAAAGAAACTATTTGCAACAAAAGATATGCCAGATTTACTCTATTTATGTAGAATACAAACACTGGACAGGGAACTTTCACAAAGAGTAGGTAAGGCCTACTGATTAATTAATTAATTAGAGTTCGCTTGAACCCCCCCATCCTTGAGTGGATTCTACTTTCTAAAATAAAATGAAGCATTTTAGATACTTGTTAGCTTGTATTAGTAATATTAAGTCCTGAACAAAATCACTTTAGCTGCAGTGTTCCCTTCTTCCTTGAGACCATTTCAGTAAAGAAATTTTAAAGCTCTGACAATAATTGTGTTTGTGAAGGAGTAACTCATTTCACTTCCAAGCTGTTTCATGTAAGTGTGTGTTTGTTTTCAACTGAATCAGCTGATCTAACTAAAGAAAATATATCTCCCTAGAAGCCCTAGTTAAAAGTGTCAAACTGCTCGAATGGACAGATGAGTAGGGGAAAAAAAAAAAAAATCCAAACTGGAAGTCTGTATTTATCTCAGTACACAATCTCTGACAACAGAAGACTTGGGAGAAAAATACAAGAACTCTGCAGTAGGTAGATAATCTATCGTATCTATATTTTCTCTTGACATATGATAGTCAGAAGTGAGTTTACAGTTTGAAGCATGAGGCTTGATATCTCATCTTATTACATTCTTGAACTCAAAATCTTTGAAGCTAGGAGTTCTGCAGTGCAGCCACACAGTACATGAAATATAATTTCTTTCTCTGTATTTGATCTTTCTCATTTTAGTGGAATGCACCTTTATATGCCTGAAGGTATGAAGTACATATTCTTGTAGAACATGTTCTCTGAACTACTCATTTATATCTTTTAATCAAAACTTTCTTATTTCTTTCTAAATGAGTATTCTAATATTTTTTCTTTCTTCACAGAGGGTTTTTTTTTAGTGCCACTTCCAATTTCTGAACTATTCATACAGTATTTTCATGAGATGCAAGGGCCAGACTGACCAAATATTCCAGGTAAGATTTTAACTGTTAATTTATTTAAGATCACTATAAAACTTTTGAGACTATTCTTTATCACAATCCCTATGTAATCTAATATCTTGTTGAAGGAGCCTTTTCCTGTTGTAGTCATATTAAGTCTGTGGTTTGTAGCAAAAACCTCTTATTTTTATAACTCTGTCACCGAATAATAGAGAAAATGGAAGTAGTAGATCTACTATAAGAAAGATAGTAAAAGCAAACATAGCAAACAGATACTGAAAGGGACTATTGTGTTTGTGCAACACTGAACGGGGTTAAAATTGCTTCAGATTTGTGAAATAGGCCCAATGGATAAAGACTTCCCTGTAAATTACTAGGTAAATTCAGGATAAAAGAGTATTCCTGCTATCTCATAAAAATATATAACAAAATCAGACCTTACATAGTAAAGTATCATAAGGTACAAAATAAACAATGAACAGGGAAAAGGAACCACTTATATCTTCATAATAAGTTAGAAAAAGCTAACAGTAAAATTAAGACACAGTATGATACATGAAATAAGAATGCCCTGGCATTAAAAAAAAAAAAAAAAAAAAAAAAAAAAAAAAAAAAAAAAAAAGGCTGTGACAGAATTCATAAAAATATTTTTTCATTATTTATTAAGTATATATTTATCATATCATTAACATGATGATTTTAGAGCTTATTTTCATACAACTGAAGAGTAAAAAAGTAAACAAGACAAGCTTTTAAATACAATATGATCTGTAAGTTTGTCAAAATTTTTTTATTAATAAAGTGATCAAAAATACTTTTTTTCTACTTCTCTTTCAGACACTTATCAAGTACTAGGAAGAAAGCCTTTATACCTTGATATTGGGTTTAGCCACTCTGACAGGTTAGAACATGAACTGAAATAGGTCTTTGGTCTTACATGGTATAGCTATTATGATTGGTGACAAAATATTGGAGGCTCCAAACAGACTTGGACACAAAATCTTTGTACAGTTTCTCAGTAAGTGGTTTTTCAGACTTCAACTAGAAAATTAGGTTCTCTATTCCTTTGTAATATTTTCTTCCACTTTAATTGAAATTTTTTTGTCTATAGCTTTTTCCTCTTTTCTAGTTTTTCCTTTGTTAATCCAATACAGCTAAATTATTGATCACTTTATCCTTCTTATTCATCCTCTGAAATGGAGTCAGACAACAGTAATATCCAAGTGAATTAACTATGGTCAGATTAATTTTGAATGGTTGCAGAAGCCTTCTTCAACTCTATTTCAAGAATTAAGACAAAATTCTCCGATTCACATTAAGCGACTGTTGAGTATCCAGACAAGGCCCATACCAGGAATACCAGAAAGAAAAAAATGGAAAGTACTGATAATTTGTACAGTCAGAGCTCAACTGAAAAGGGTCATTTTTAGACATCTTCTGAAACACATACAAACGTTTTATTAAATTGCTGCTTCACTGATTTTCTCAGATGTTTAGTGTTGTACCACAGAGTCAAATACCTAACACAGTGTGCTAGTCTGCAGTTATAGTGTTAGCTGTTTTTATGGCACTTCTACTTTTCTCAAGGACATTTGTATCCCATCAAAATGTAAAGCACTATGGTTACTCTGTACACGATTTTGAGTCACGCCAATTTGTCACGCAGTAAACGGCTGTAAAGGAGCCACATGGCTAACACTGACAGCTACTGAAAAGGCAAATTCACCACAAAGCCTGTGATAGTTTTAGTGCCTATCTAAATACATGTTTAAAGGACATCTTCAGATTTACTTTTTACTTTTTTTTTTTTTTTTTCAAATTAGTCAATAGGGAGGTATTGGTGGAGGCAGTTTCATGTACTGTGACTGACAGTTGTGGAACTGAAAGTCTTTTATTTGCCTATACTCAAGGATTAGCATGAATATTTCTGTTTCACCTGATCAAGTTTTCTACACAGCAATAGATTAGTTCTGAGAGACAAGCAGTACATCAGAAGATTATAAAACCGTTTGTCTGGAATTCTTCTCCAAACCCTTAAGAATATAAATATTTTGATAGCATTGATCACTTCAGTTAGGTTTGAACCAACAGGAGCCTACAACATAGAAATGAAAGGTATCTGCCTTATATCATAATCAACCACTTTCAGGGGAAAAACTCTCATTTTCTTTCCTCACATTCCTTTGAACAACAACATTCCAGTCAAAATTTGAATTGTGAAAATCAGTGACCACTGTCTGCAGTTCTGTTCTGAAAAGTGGACTAGCTCAAGATTTCTCCAGGCAACTTGTAGAGTGACTTTGCCCTTACAACTGTGAACATCAAAGAAATGGCACTGTTTTCTTTATATATGTCGCTTTTCAAAAGGTTTGAAATGTTTCCCTGAAAACAAAGGCAGAATGTCTACCTAAGTTGATGGACACTTTGAAGGAAGTGTTCAAGGATCTTCCAACCTGGATATCTCAACCCGTGTCCATGGCAGCAAAATAGGGTAAATCTTTACAGGAATCTCACTCTTTCGATGCTAAGCTTATTAATAGCTAGCTCTGAGTGGCAAAATCTTGTTATTTAAAATAGAACATGTTTTACATTAAAGATAGAATCCTCTTTAGCACTAAAAGAAAGGTGCATCAGTGTATAAAGGCATTAAGATACTCTCTAAAAAGTTGCATTCTCAATCATTATCCCAGAAAATGGAGCAGGTAGTTTCAAATAAAAAGAAAAAATGAGAAAGGAGAGGGTGTTCTTTCACTCTCTAGGAAGGAGTGAGGCCAGAGGCACACTTCCAAGAACCACGGAAGAATGGTTTATGTAAGAATCGAAACTAAGCCAGTGCCATGGAAGTGATCCATTGCTGCCCTACCAAGTAGTTTGTGTGCCAGGAAATATTAATTCTTTTCCTGTGGTAAAGCATAGACAGGTTAGTCTGTGAAAAAAATAATACCCCATTCAGACACAAAACTTTGTTTTATTGTCTTAGACAAAAAACACGAAACAGTAAACTTTATCTTGGTGAATAACTACGTGTAGTCCTTCCTTATGCATTATTTAACATCAATCAAATCACTATGAACATCATACTCCCTTTGTCATCGCAATTGTGACTGTGTGTACACTCCTTTATTTAGAGGGGAAGATGCAGCACTGGCTACAAATTAATGCCCAGTGTCAAAAAAAAACCCAAACAGTTGGTTGAAATCCACTTACCTCATACTGTGAAACCGACAATCTTGCATAAACTCCAATAAACATAAAACATTTTCGGTTTACATATGAAAACAACAAAATGTGGGCAGACACGCATTAACATTTTTGTGCTGATTAGGGCCATGGTAAAGTAATTATAGTGAATGCAGGTAAATAGTCAAATACTGGCTGGGAAACAGTGCAAAAAAGACAAAGTAAGCAAACTGTTAAGAAAAATTATAAAAATTACCCCACGTAAACTCAAATCCAGGACAAAGAATCCTATACTATGAAGAACATATTCTTCCCAGAAGAGTCTTCAGGGTAGTCCTTTTATATTCTTGAAGTAGATTGGAACTCTTTACCTCATGATCCAGAATAACAGTAGAAAGAGCATTATAACTCCAGAGGAAAGATTATTTTGATTAGATTGTTAAAATTTAAATCAGACTAACAATAAATCCTTAATTCCATGTTAAAGATGTTCTCTCTTTGCTTATGACAAGATTTTGAGTGCAGATCTATTTCAGGTTAAAGTTCTTGGAACTGGTAATTAACATAAACATTTCAGAATGCTTAGTCTCCCACCCCAAAATGCCTCCATATTTATGGGCAATATTGATGTATAATGAAATGGATGTATATGGCACAGAAATAAAATCAAACTGGAAACTGGGTTTCAAGCTGTAACATTCAAGTCTGTAACTTTTTTTTTTTTTTTTTAATAGGGTGATTAGGACAAGGAGCTAAAACTTTTTAAGATCATTCCCAATAAATTTATCAAATGGATTGTTTGTCAATACACAAGTGATACTGAAAATGCTATATTTTCAGTCTATATTTTGTTAGCTCTGAGGGCATAATGGAAGAAGACATAAATGATGTTTGTTTATAATCTTTTTATATTACATTTCCATTTCTAACCCTATGCTTCAGAATGTCCAAAATTAATTGTGAGGGAAAAGAAGGGTTTTCCTCCCTGCCCACCCCACATGAACAGCTTCTATGGGGAAAATAAAAAGAGAAAAATTGTCTTTTGAAGCATTAGAATTCTCTACAGCTAAAGTCAAGAGAATCTGTGTTAATTATCCCAGTGGAATTACACTTCTCTTATTCTTTATCATGTCGCTTTTCTTATTTAACTTTAAACAAGATTACCAGAATGGCAATAAGGAACAAATTCTATCCATCTCAAAATATCAAGAAAAATAGCTAATTTTTCATTTTGTGATCTGCCTTTTTCTATATCATAGAATGTAGTCTAATTCTAAAGATCTTTCAGGAATCTGTAGGAAATAACAAGGAAAATATTTTTAATGCTGTTGTGGTTTAAACCTGGTCAGCAGCCAAATACCATGCAGCCACTCGCTCACCCTCCCTCACCCCCAGGTAATGGGGAAGAGAGTTGGAGGAATAAGGGTAAGGAGATTTGTAGGTTGAGATAAAAGCAATTTAATAATTGAAATAAAATACAATAATAATAATAATAATAATAATAATAATAATAATAATAATAATTAATAATAATAATAATTAGAATATACAAACAGGTAATGCACACTGTGATTGCTCACCACCTGCTGACCAATGCCCAGCTTGTTCCTGGCTAGTGATACCAGAGAAGAGAGAATCCTGAAACCGCCATCCTGAAAATCTGAGTGGAGGCCTGAGTGGAGGTTTCCAGTCAACCCTTATCTAAGTATTGAACGTTACATTAGATGAGATGCCGTAGTCCATTGGTCAATTCGGTCCCATTGCTCTTGCTCTGCTCCCCCCCATCTTCTTGTGCACCTGCACACTAACAGGACATGAGAAGTTGAAAAGTCCTTGATTTCTTAGCAGTAACTATAACCATCCATACATTATCAGCATTCTTCTCATATCAATACCCACACTGAATACAAAACACAGCACTATTTTAGCTACTAGAAAGGAAGGAAAAATTTTTAAATCAGGACTCATAGCTCGGATCTTGACATCATCTCTCGGTGGAGCTTGGAGCTCAGAGCTTGGAGAGAAGACCTCATCACCTGCACTGGGACTGAGCCAATGGGACACCACTGGATTTGTGGTGGTGGTATCTGATCTTGCTGCATCTCTACCATTTGCTTGCTTAGATATTCTTTTTCTTTCTTCTTCTCTCTGTCCTATTGCTATTATCAGTTGTTACAGGAAATAAAGCTTACAAGGTTGTACAACATCTGACCTCTTTTGTGTCTTAATCTCACTCTTGGAATCGTTTAAGAACCCTCCCCAATGTTGGATTGGAACACCTTCTCAGGGGGAGAACTTCTCGCACTCTTTCCCTGCTCCAGCAAGGGGTCCCTCTCATGGGAGACAATCCTTCATTCACTGTTCCCCTATATGAATCCTTCTCATGGGCTGCAGCTCTTCCCAAACTCCTCCAATGTGGGTCCCTCCCTTCAACAGCAGGGGCTTCTTCCCACAGATTCCCAGCCTTCTCTGGGCACAGATACCTGCTCTGGTGTGGAATCCTCCAAAGGTCGCAGGGGATCAGCCTGCCTTCTCACCATGGGATGCAGAGGGATCTCTGCTCCAGCATACCTCCCCCACTCCTTCTCCTCCTTTCTTTCACTGACCTTGGTGTTTACATAGGTATCTCTCTCACAACTTCCTCTCCTCCTCCCAGGTTCCCCTTAAATATGTTATCACAGAGCCACAGCCACTGTTGCTAACTGGCTCAGCCTTGGACAGTGGTGGGTCCAACTTGGAGCCAGGGAAGCTTCAAGAAGCTTCTCACAGGGGTCACAACTGTAGTCCTCTCCCCTGCCACACAGGTAAACCAACACAAATGTCTTATAGGTTTTGCTATAAAACTAGAATTTTTCCATGAAGAATGAAGGAAGTTATTTTTGGCTTCAGGGAGGAAATTCTCAATAAGCCTGAATGGGAACACCTGGCAGCTCTATACCTCCATGTTTTCTTGGTGCACCATTTACAAATATAATTACTAAAATAGTACACTGAGTAGGGGAAGTTACATCTGTAAAGTAACAGTCAGTGGCACACACATGTTTGGCTCCAACCCAAAACACTTTAAAACACATTATGAATATAAACTGCAGGTAGAAGTGCCTGGCACTGTTCCTTGTGCTTCAGGGTAGTAGTTCACCTTTTTCTAGGTCAGGTGGTAGTAAGCATCATCCTACTGTTCAAATACTGCTTGAATGGTTGGATGCAGTAATAGTGGTTTTGTTTCTCCTCCATTCTGTGGTTTAGTCAGTAGAAACAAATAGTAGAGTCAAGGTCATTGAAGAGATAAACCATTCCTCTCCTGACATGTTCTTAGAAACAATTTTCAGCATAAATTTTTGTGTAGAAATCAGTTATTGCTTCAGTCAAATGTGTGCCAAACAGTTAGCACAGACATGCTTGTCCAATGTCTTTTTTCAAAAGATGTATAGATAAGTGGTTTTTTTTTAAACAATAGTGAGGATCTTAGAAAAATAAGATCTCTAAAGTGTTGAACTGAAACCCCAGACACTAATATGGTGGTATTTGATGGAAAAATTGGATTTTGGTATCCATACAGAGCTGCATTTATCAGCAATATTGTAATACTTTTACATACTTAGCTTAGATCATTTTCATTTTGTCAAAAAGAGTTGTTTAAATAGCTTGAGTCTATTCACACAAAAGGGCAGCTAGTGATCATTAATTAAGCCTCCTTAACCTGCAGATACTTGTGGCAAAGCTCATATAAAAATGCAGAGTAAAAAACAGACCGAGATGAATGTGTTTAATTGCACAGGGCTCTAAAGACTTAGTGCGAATCCCATCTCTTTCTCTTTGTGCCAAACAGCAACTAAAAGTCCTGGATGCTGCTGTTACCTATTTGCAAACTGTTATGGCAGTTTCCAATGCTTGTGCTCCCCAGCTGTGTTCTTAATGCACAGAATAGTGAAGTCCGATGAAATCACTACTTTGTAAAAACATCAAATTTGAAATAACCCAGAACCTTCTTTGCTCAGTGTGTTACACACCCATTCCCATAACTACAAGCAGTATTGCTATGTACTTATAGCTTTAATTACGCTACACCTAGTCTCATTTGTGAGCCTTGTAAAATATTGATGTGAACTCCCCTGTCTTCATATTTTAGCCCCTCAAATTACCATACTTTGGAGCATATCTTTCCTGTTCTCAGTTTTGTAGTTATTGTTCTCTTCTTTCTATGTAGACTTTTACAAAGTTTCAGTCACAGAATCAAGTCCACTTTACATGTGTGGCAAGTGGTTTTGCATGACAGAACTAAGTACAATAAAAGTAAGGCAAAAAAAGTCTCCTTCATGAAATTAATGTAAATGTGGGGGTTTTTAAAATTGAATTTGTATGGAATGGGTTTATACCCATGTCTATCTTTTAAACTGAATTTTGGAATGATTCTCAAATATTAAAATAAACTTCATAAATTTTCTGCTCTTGTATGGTGCTCGTTCCTGTCTGAAAATAAAAAGTTTCTGTGAAAGAGTTAAATGTTTCATGATTGGAAAACTGGAAGATAAGTACTCGTGAAAGATTGCTGGTCATCAAAACTGTATGGTTAGAATATTTTTAAGTTTATTCACAAATCTCTGCAAGATACCTGTGTTGTGAACCATTTGTGAACCATGAAACTACTTGTATTTTTTAGAGTTTTGAGTTAAACACCATTAAAATGGTGATAGTGTATTAGAAACTATTACATAAGGGAAAACATACATCAGGCACTAAATGTAAAGATAATGGTGTTACTAATGAACAAACAATTTTCATCTGACCATCTTTCTCATTGCTTTGTCAATTTAGTGTAGCAGTCATTGTGAATAAAAATCAAGTTTTCTCAAATTCTTTGCTAAATTGAGCAAAATTTATGGTTTTGATTAATCTCTAGTCAATTTATTATCTCTGTATCTCATGTATTAGCACAGTGGCTGCCCAGGAAAATAATGCCCCAATTCCATTTAATGTGTCAAACTAAACAAAAAGGAAAAGAATAGCAATCTGATGCTCAGTTTTTTCAGCTGTTATATAGTACATAGAAAAGGAGACCTTTAGATAGTGATTATCAAATAACATTTCTACCATTTATGGAAACCTACTATAATTAACAGATTTAGTTAAAACATTGACATGTTATAGCCCACAAAAGAACTTCAACAACAGGTATATCCAAACGATATGGCCATGATTGTTAAGTAAGGTAATGTGTTTAGGAAGATCATCTGCAGTCAGGGTTGTTTTTCTGTTAGAGATACAAGGCAATCACTGGAGTGTCTCATGAATACATCAAACCAGTTCTCCACCTCTACTGAATAACCTTAAAGAACAGGAAATTACTGGAAATGTCATAAATCATTCAATTTTAATCTAAAACTTTAAACCAGATACAAGTCAAGTAGTTCAAACTGTCAGTGAGAAACAAAATTCTTTATTTCAATATTTTATTCATTGAAATAGCATGCACAATGTTCCAGATAATTCACAATGTTATCTTTTTCCAGTTTTAAAGATTGTATTTACCCAATTAACAGTAGACAATTTCCAAATAAGTATATTATTCAGGCAAGATGTTCATTCTTTTCTCCCATACTCACCATAAATTTGGAGACACTCTTTCTGTTCCCTTTATTTTAAACCAATTTATTTTAAGATTACCCCCAAACTGGCCACAAATTTTCATTATATATTGAAAGTGCTACATCTAAAAGACAGTCAGCTGTGCTTAATCTAAAACATCTAACTCTGCAATTACCAGCCAGTTATCATTAAAATGTCAGCCAAAACACTTAACAGCTGGAACTCATTACATGCTAACATTAGCCATCTAAAAGTTAGACATTTTGCTTAAAGCAACTTACTAAACTCCCTAATAATAGAGGTATGAGCAGATAACAACTCATATCATGACTTACATGTTAGTCTCTCCAGCAATTATAATGGGAAAAAAAAATAAGCAAAATAGTTTAGATGAGATGTTTACCTTTTGATAAGTAATGTTAGGTAAGATTAATCCTTTTTCCATTATCTATTATTTTGCCAGAAATTTCTTTCTAGGAAATGTTGCATTCGATCTAACTTTTTACTTTCTATGTACATAGTGAATTTGCACATTGATTTTAAAAGGTAATTAGCCTTTCCATATAGTCTTCTGCCTGCCTACAGCAAAGTATATATTACTTCACAAAACAATCTAGAATGAATAAAAAGATGCTGGAGCAGCTATTTCCAACAGAGTTATACCTGCTTCAAATATCAAGCCACAGGTGGGGTTTTTTTTGTTTGTTTGTTTGGGGTTTTTTTAAAGTCATTTAGAAATATATTACCCATTTCAGAATAATCCAAGCAGCATAGTAAAAAACTCTCAGAGCCAAACAGGCTAATGCCTAAATTGAGAGTTATACAGATGTCTCAGTGTGGTGCTAATTAGTGCTACGTAAAGAATCACCCATGTATAACTATTGCAATTTTGTCTGATACTACACTTCCTGTCAAGCATTACAGGTCTTTCATAACTACTTGAATGATGTGTAGCTGCGATTTACAGGACAAATATACTCACAGGCATGTGAAGAATTTTTAAAAAAAATAAGGAATCTGTATTGAAGGTATGGGAGGGGTGAGTTCAGAAGCCTTCAAAAGAACTGAACAAATTAATTCTGCAGTTTCTGTTCTGAAAGACCGTTCAGTCTTGCTAAACAGTTCTGTCACTTAGGGATCTTTCTGTATGGAAAACACTTAAATGTAAACACTCAGTATTCTCCCTTCCAGAGTCTTTCTCAGGGAAATGTACTGCAACAATTCAGATGCCCTCAGGGATCTTCAACTCTAATTATTTACATGAGTGAGATTTTAAGACACTAAGAAAGATTTTACATGTCTAAAAGAAGTATATTGTAAAGGGTTTGAGTGCAGTACTGAGAGACTTCAAAAGAATTCCCACCAAGTGAGACTTGGCAGTGCTAACTCAGTCAAACAAAGTTGCAGAAAAATGGAATTTAAACTTTAATTCTGGGTGCTCTTGCTTTTGTCTGTTTTGCTTGGATCTTTAATTTTATGTGTATCCTGTGATTTAGTATTTTACTTATCTTTTTCTAGGCCCTAAGTAATGAAAAACATTTGGACCTGAAATCTTATCAATCTGTCTAATAAAATGCTATTAAATCCTGTATATTTTAAATATCTATTAGTTTAAGAGACTTACATGCTTTCAAATATTTAAATAAGAATAGATTAAAATATACTTTTGAAGCTTAAGACAAGCTGTTATTAAATGGAATTATTTTCCCATATTAAACAACTGGTCCACCTTTGGTCACCTGGGGTCAGTTGTCCCAGCTATGTGTCCCCTTCCAACTTACTGTGCACCCCCATATGAAATTTGACTAAACTAAATTTTGTTTTAACAGATGAAAATATGAACTCTAAAGGAAATCTGAACAAGCTGAATCCACTGTAAAATCAAAGGTCACTAAGGTCACTGGAATGATCACCACATATATGAATTCAGCTGAACTGAGTGTACTTGTTCTAACTCAGAGTTGGCTGCAAAGCTAAATGGAGTTAGTTGGAGAAAAAAAAAAATAGTCAAAAATTAACCTAAATATGTAAGTAACAACGTATTCAGACTAGATGAATAGTGATTAACCACCTTTTGAACTAAAAATTTTCAGGGTCCAAAACCAAAACATTTTTTCAAAGCAGCTATATTCCAAACTCATCTTCCCAGACTTTAACCTTTAAATCAGTTTACTATTCAGGAAAAAATGAAAGGTATTCAAAGCCATGTGAATCTATCATTGCTGTCAACTGTCTTAAACAAATTACTTATTCTAGCTCCCTGCAGACAAAATATGTGCCTCAGGGTCATTGAGATATCTATTCAGATATCAAAAGTAAAGATGTTTGAGAACAGGAAATCCCCACTTTTGTTGAACTAGTACATATATAAAAAAAAATTATAGGACTCTTGAAAGTCCACAAAGGATTACAGTGCTCCCTCTTTAATGTCATTCTGGGAATTCCCTAGTTAAATCTGGGAGAACAATTTAATTATTAAATCACAGTACTGAGAGATCTAACATGACTTTCTCTAATACACCGTGTAAGAAATACATAGGTACTTCAGTTTACTCATCTTAAAATAATATGCGTTATTAATTGTTATTCTCAGGGCAGTATTATAAAGTTAATGATCTTGTCTTGCTATGCATCATAATTATTATTTTATCACATAACTATTAAATGTAACTGGTATAAAGGAATTAATTTTTAGATGTGTTCAGAAACTTCTCATTGTCTCCGCCAAATACTGTTCCAGAAAATTTCTCTATACCTGAACAGACTGAGATTTTCTGAAATGGGGTTGGCGTCGGATATTCAGACAAAACTTTTCAGAGTTGAGTGGTACCCATTAAATCATTATCTTCACCCTCACCTAAAGAGGAACCATCTGTCTAGCAACTCCATATGCTTATAAAATTACAGACAGGAGGAAAGTCTTTAAGAAAAGTTTTTGTGTTCTTCCTCCCCATCCACTGCCCACTGAGGAAATTACTGTAATTTTCAAAAATGTAATTTTCCTCTCCTAGTTTGTTAGAGGTGCTATGTTAAGTACTTTACATTCTGTTCCTTTACACTGGACAGAATTTTTCCACAGTAAACCAGAGGGGAAAAAACAGACCCCTCTTCATCACTACATTTAAATCTTTGTGCCTAAGCAACAACAGAAAGAAAAGAAGATTCAAGGAGGCAAAATTTTTATGTAAGGATGACGTATTTATTTTTCATTAAGAAACATCATTCAATACTTCTAAATGTGATGCTAATTCTCCAACTATGGCACAATGAAATGCCATTCCACAAAGATAACAATACAGCTCACTCTGATAAAAAGGTTTTGATAACAGCCACTTCAACTCACACTTCCAGTTCTATAATCTTACTGCTATGCAATCAAACCTAGTCTTTCAGTTCATAAACTAGCTAGGGTTTTTTAATGCAGAGGAAGTTTTACACTTTCAGTATAACTCTTCTAAAGCAAGTGTAAACAGTTTCTCATTCCTTGTTTTGTCTTCCCAGAAAGTTGAAATTTGAGGACTAGCAGAGGAAATTCCAAAATTCTTATATTTTTTTAAAAAAAAACATGAGGTAGGTGGAAGTGGGATTCACTTTATTTAATTTTTGCTTTCTAAAAGTGAGATACCTATTCTGACTCTAGTAATGTAACCTCCCTCTGCAGTCAGTGGAAGCCAAGAGATATCCTAAGAAAGAAATCTGTGAAAGCCTTTGAGTTTCCTCTTATAAAGTCATGCCAAAATATTGTCTCAAATCTGCTTGAAGGATATATTTGTACTTTTGTCCCATGTTTATTAATCTTTAATTATGTTTAAGTAACTTCTGGTATTTGTTTATGTTCCTGAATAAAAAATAATATGTTCTTTAGGTTGTATTTTTTTTAAAAAAAAGTTTACATTGTGCACTCAGATACAGTTTAACTACTGATTATAGTTTCCCAATATGCTGCTCTCCCTTCACTCACAGTAAACTATGCATTACAATTCATGTACTTCATTAGAAATGAACAGGCAGATAACTTTGTTCCTCCCTTCTGAAAACTGTTTTTTTAAAAAATGTAAATTCTTTTACTTACCATCTATTTCAGAACAGGCATTTTAGGCCACATTCAAAACAAGTTACTGCAGAAAGGCAGACATACTTGCACCTAATATTCCTTATGACAACACTGAATAATAGCTACGGGTTTTTATCAGTGGGTCAAACCACACTAATGAGGTCACTGTCTTTCCTACATTTAAAACAGAAATAGCAGCACTGAGAGGAGAATTAATTTGACAAAGGTTAAAATGCTATTCAGTGGCAAAACAAGAAAACTGTTTTCCTGAATCTCATTCAAATCTCTAAACCAGGTTGTTTCTAATCTAGTAGTTTAGAATCAAAAGGAACATGTAAGACATTCACAAATAATGTTAGTTTTACTGGTTAAATATTTCTTTTAAAATAGTGCTCATTTGTTGTTGTAAATTGTCCATAATACATCGTAGGATCATAGAGCATCAGGTTAGAAGGGACCTCAAGGATCATCTGGTCCAACATTTCTTGACAAAAACATGGTCTAGACAAGATGTCCCATCATCCTGTCTAGATAATTAAATGGTCAACATGAAATAAAAATTTGAATAACATTTTACAAATTATATTTATTTCAAAGTATCTTCTATTTTTAAGTATTGCTCTTTTTATGTGAGTAGTTTTGCTCATTTGACCAGCTTGGTGAAAACTTTCAAGAGGGCAGTGATGTTTATGTTGCACAATAATATCTGAGATTTAAAAATGTGTTTTGTTATAGATTAAAATTAACACTAAACATTTCCTTAAGTGAAATAAATATGCATAGGTATTCCTGAGTGTATAAGATGTTTAAGTTCAAAGACCAAAGAGACCCAAATCATACAAGAACTTTCACTCCAGACCACTCCAGGTAGAGTTCAGACTTGAACAACCACTGTAGGGTCATGTCCAGGTATTGAACCTAGTAGTAAAAAATACTTTTAAAAATAATATAGTTTCACTAAAGTCCTAGGAATCCACATCTAGTAGTATATATTCATATATTCAAGAAAAAGATAAAAATCCTATATTTCACTTTTTTTTTTTTTTTTAATAAATATTTAATTTCTGGAGGATCTGACATATCTAAACATCTAGATACTTTCCAACACCAATGACTTTTTGGAAAGAAACTGTTTTGTATTTCTAACTCATCCACATCAATCCAGTACAAATGCAGAAATACTTCCTATATCACTCATGACTGATGAGTTTTCTGCATCATTCACATGTGAAATATTTTATCTAAAAAAACAGATGTAGATCAGATATATTGGATCTATTAATCTTAAAACCTTATGCAGTAAACACATAAGATTCCAAATGTCCTTGTCTAAAGTACAGATATTATTCCCTTAATTATAAACCAGTTCAACCTGCTCTCTGATCATTTTTTTTTTCTACATTTCTTTGAGTTCCTTTCAATTTGTTAGTATCTTCCCCCCAAAAAAAAAGGGTAGCAAGATTTGGATATAATGTTCCAGGTGCAAATTCACCAGCTAGGAATACAAAAGTATACAAAGAAGTATGTATACAGATATATACAAAGAATACTTTGCAGAAAAATATGAGTAAAGTTCCTCATTACAGGATTCCTCCAGGTTATGCTAGCATAATTTATTTTTTCATCATTAAAAAGTGACCTTAAGATTTCAATGCTTAAAGTCAATCTGGTGTGAAATATGCTTTGCTGAATAGATTTTTTGTCACAAATGACAGAGAAGTTACTTTACCTCTTCATTCAAAAGCAAGTAGCTTTTGCTGTCACAATGGTTGGTTTTGCTCTGTTTTTCTTTATTGATTTTACAACCTGTAGCTCAAGATTGTTTTCATAGATGGCAACTGGTGGAGCTGATACTTTCCATGTGTCAGTTCTTTCCACAGTTCTTTGTTTCTCACATCCATTCAGTTTGTCAGTTATATCATTATATGCTCTTTCACAACTGGGTTCTCATGTGTCCCCTATGAGTTTACTACCAAGGGTAGACAGATAGTGTGTTTGTGAGGATTATTGTACAGGAAATAAAACTCTTGTAAGCCTCTAAGAAACAGGTTAAGGCTAGTAGAGTTCTTTCAGGTGTTAGTGAGGTGATTCTCAGCAGCATACATTGAAGTTATGTGTAGAAAGGCAGAATACAATTCAGTCAACGTGACACTGCTGCTCATTAAGATGGCTTGAGGGACAAGTGGGACAACAGCAAAACATCAAGCCAGAGTTAGTATCTTGGAATCTGTTAACACTTCTGATCAAGAAATCACAAAGAGAATGAGATTTTCAGAAATCTGTGTTTTCCAGCCCTCCATTCTTGCTGCCAGCATATGCCATCTACTTATACAATAGAACTGAAATGGATCCATCTGTGATTTTCTTAATGTCAAATTCTGAATTAATAGACAGTTATTTACACTGTGCAGAGTCCTCCAATGAGATGAGATGAGGATGCAGCAGAATCCTTCTGAATTAGTCCTGGGTAGGTCTATTTTACATGAACAGAAGTTTCCATGTGAACCAGAGGAGCTCTTCAAATCCATATGAAGGAAAAAAAATAGGCAATGATTACTCATTTCTTCTGCACCACACAGAAAGCTTTAGCTTGTGCTAATAAGCGTTCTAATAGTCACTGTTGCTTTAGCTAACAGAGTGTCAGGCATTTTGGACAATAAAATTCTTTCTGATCTTAAGCTTTTTAGAGGTGACTGAATAGGCCTTTCTCCCTATTTTTGTATCCATACAAATGCTGTATTGCTAGCAGGCTAGGGGAAAAAAAAAAAAAAAAAAAAAAAGAAAAAGAAAAATATTTCTGAATTGAAAACTCACAATCAATACTCACCAAGAAGGTGCTGTAAAATACCAGCATTAGAATTAATTAAAGGCCTAATTTACAGGAAGTTTTAATGTTGCTGATTTACACACAAAGTCATACATCTAATAAAATATGTTAGTACCAAATTAAAGAATGATGGATGTGGGCAACTGGTATCAAACAACAAACTAAAACTCTCAGCTTAGATGTCAAGTATCTCTCAAGGAAGGGAAAAGTTTAATTTTAGAATTAAAGTGCATGACACTGTCCTCCCAAGCTTGATTACACTTGTCCTAGTCTTTACAGAACTGAGCAGCTAAATGGCTAGGTCTGTCCAAAGGCAATTTGAAAATAATATATTTCTCCACCTAAAACATTCTAGGGCTCTGTTCATTAAGAATTCTTTAACGATAGATAATCTTGTGTCATCAAATTTTTCATGAATGGAGATTACTTTCCATTAAATGGTGTCTGTGTTAATTTACTACATAAATAACTAATTCTTAGAATTTACTGAAGGATTGGAAAATCTGATTCACCTTCCGGAGGATAATCAGTTTTATCTCCCTCACAGAGTGTTCTAACCATTGGTATGTGGTGGCTAAAATGCCATACACAGCTGTCTAATATGCATATATGTGGGTTGTTTTTTTTTTTTCTACTTCCTACTCAGGTCTAATTACAGTTTCATAATCCGTTCCCCAAACTGAGAAGTATCATATTATAAAGACTCTTACTCAAAGTCACTTAGGTGGCTAAGGGAGACAGAGCTTACTCCTTATTTTTTCCAGTTCCCTAGGAGGAAAAGTACTTGTCTAATTTTTGTAGCCTTTAGTGATACAAAAATAGAGGAGAGCAAGTCAGTCATTGGTGTAAATTGGTATTCATCTTTCACCCTAGCTGCAGCTCTTCAGTACTGCCTGTCTGCCAGTAACAGTAGATAACTGTTGTTGTAGCTTGGCCACAGCCAAGAGTCAAACACCCAACCCGCCTCTCACTCATTCACCTCTCCCATGGGACGGGGAGAAAACAGAAGGAAGCATAGAAGACTTATATCGAGACAATGACATTTTAAGAGGGAAAACAAAAGCTGCGTGTGCAAGAGAAGTTAAACCAGGAATTCATTCACTACTTTCCACTGTCAGGCTGATTCCCAGCCACCTCTTGAGAAGCAGGACCTCAGCATGCATAATGGTTGCTTGGGAATACAAATGCCATAACCATAAATTTTCTTTCTTTCTTCTCCTTTTCCTCATCTTTTATTGCTGAGCATGAAGTCATATGGTCTGGAAAGTCCCTTTGGCCAATTTGGGTCAGCTGTCCCTGCTATGACCCCTCATGACCCCTTGCCCACTCCCAGCTGACACCCTGGGAGGAATGGAGAGGGTATAGTAGAGAGGGAAAGAGAGAAAGCTTTGATGCTGTACAAGCACTGATTAACAATAGCCAAAACCTTGGTGTATTACAAACACTATTTCAGCCACAAATGCCAAGCACCAAGTAAACTGCTATGAAGAAACCTAACTCCATCCCAGCCAGACCCAGTACAAGAACGCTGGATCATTCTGAGACACAAAGTTCAATCATATACAAAGATCAGTACGTACAAAAGAGTTCTGGATGCTGCTCTGGAGACTCTTATAATAGGCACAGAAGAGAATATATTTTGTGTTCTTAAGACCTCCTTTTTCTTTATCTGAAATTTCTTTGATTTGCAAAATAAAACATAAATGCAAAATAATTTCCATTAAAATTTAATGAAGTGGTACATTATTTTTTTATTTTGGTTTTGTTTTGGGGTTTTTGTTGGATCTTTTTTGGGGGGTGGGTGTCAAGATTTTTTGAATGACTAATTTTGATGCACAGAGTTATTGGTCTACAAAGTGAAAAATAGTACACTATGTTGTTCTTATTCTTTCACTTCCCATGTCACATTTTTTTATTTCTCTGTTCTGTTTCTTGGTTTCAAGCCCAGGGCCTTTTACAGATTTAATTTTACTGTTGCATGTACTAGGCAATTGTATCTCATGAGTATGACCTATTAATGATAAGATATAATGATTTCAATGATTCTGCTCCCACTGCAAATGTACTCTACCCCATGTTTGTTCACAGCCTTTCATTCTACCCTTTCACAAAAAATATTGCTCAACTTCAAAACAAAGGAACTTGTGGGTTGAAGCTAAAACATTCCATGAGAAGGTTTGACCTTGATTAAATCATCAAGCAATGTTACCCATGATCATCATCTGATTACCAGTCCCTGGATAAAACTCCTACTAACAGAGCCATCACAAAAAAAAAAAAAAATAATTACTGGAAAAATGAGAAGGAAGCCTGTTAAAACAGTAGTGTAGTAGTTCTAACATAAAGAACAAGGAATTTAAATAAAGTGATAAGCCAAAAAACTCCCTCAATTCCAAAGTAAAGTACTGTCTAGAACTGCTGACATATTAATTTACTAGAAAGTAAGTTAGACATCTGTATCTGTAAGCAATAACATTACATAAACCAGATGTATAAAGCCCAAATAAAATAATTTAAGAACAGACTGAAGAATTCAAACTAATGAAGTAAATTATCCATTCCATGGCAAATTATGCTTATAATTGATAAAGTCAATATTATTAAAATTAATATGTAAGCTATGAATAGTCATGTTATTGCAGGATCTAAACTAACTAGAGAAGCTCACAAATGGACCTTGGTATCAAGGTGCAGAACTCAATGAATATTTCTTAAAATATATGTGAAGACAATAAATCAAGCACAATGCATAAAGGACTAAGTAAATCAGTGGTAAGTCTTCTCTAGATGATATTATTCTGTAATGTCATATATATTACTGATTGATCTATTATAAAAATTGCTGAGGTTCAGAAAAGAAAATGAGACTGAGTAAGATCTTGGGAAAATTTATCAACCTGTGTAGGAAGATGATGATTTCTTATCTGAGCAAAAGGAGCATAGTACTCAATAAAGGCATATAACAGAAATATGGGGTAAGGGAATGAGGAGTTTCTGTTCTCCCAGTTTTGTTACACTTTTAAAAATGTAGAACTTACAGTTTTTACTTTACAATTGCAAGTAGATTGTGGTTATGAGAGAAAGTGAATTGACAAAACCAACTTTGCTACTGAAAGAAAGCTGCAGAAGGTTTAGAGAGGTAGATTTTGTCATTAAGTGAAAATGAAAACTGAAAATTGAAAACTGATGAAAAGCAAACATTTTTATTTGGAATATGTAATTAATCTGTAGGTATCATTGCAACCAGAGTTTAAGTTCTTTCAGAATTTGAAGATAGGAGTTAAAATAGAAAATACTTATAGGAGAGGTTTGAAAGTAACCTCTAATGACACGTTTCAGGTCTTGAATCTGTATTTTACTAGTAGAATCCTTCATAAAAGAAAAATCTTTAATTAGTTCAGGACATTTCATGACCTGAAGCTTCTTTTCTTTTTTTTTTTTTTCTTTTTTT
>NW_020799101.1:21618714-21639917 GCF_003259725.1 Athene cunicularia
TTTTTTTTTTTTTTTTTTTTTTTTTTTTTTTTTTTTTTTTTTTTTTTTTGTGTGTGTGTGAGAAAGAGAGGGAGGATATGAAAACAAATGGTTTGTAAGTCAAATTCAGGAGTCAACTGGTGTGTTCTATTTTATATATATATATATATATATATATATATACACACATACATATGCATGCTTCTGAGGAATTTGAAGAATTGAAAGGAAATTCCTTCTTATGCAAGATTGCAGCAAATACAGACAGAAATCAAACCTAAAGTTTACTCAGAAAATTAATCTGTCAAGTTTTCCTAGGAATTGAAAGAATGGCATTAAAAATCAGCTACAGTTTGGCACTGACCTAAAGCATTAGATGTTGATTCTCCTAGAATCTTAATGAACTGCTTCTCTTTACATTTCAGTTCTTGGCCTCTCTACGTGATTAACTGTGTGGGACTGCAGTCACCTCTTATTAAGCTTAGTACTGAGTGGACCTAACCTTACTCACTTTCAGTTTGTAGCATAAAGAATTTTCTTCTCTGCAGCTCAGGTAGTTTTTTAATAGAGGATTCAGTAATATGTATGACATTCTAGAATACCACGTTTGTAATATAAAGTACATAAAGTCAATAAATGAACCTCTTAAATCCGGTGTCCTGTTTCTCATAATGTGCATGTTACTCTTCAAAATACTGATAATGCAACTAGGCATCTAACTGGTGCAGTTTATGAGAGGCAAGTTAGTAATTGTGATTAATCATTTATGAAGCTACAGTGAAGAGAAAGACTAGTGAGAAATCATTAGGTTACAGAATCAAAGAATCGTCCAGGTTGGAAAAGACCTTGAAGTTCATCCAGTCCAACCATTAACCTAACACTGACAGTTCCCAACTACACCAGATCCCTCAGCACTGTGTCAACCCGACTGTTAAACACCTCCAGGGACGGGGACTCCACCACTGCCCTGGGCAGCCCATTCCAACACCCAACAACTCATTCTGTAAAGAAATACTTCCTAATATCCAGTCTAAATCTTCCCTGGAGCAATTTGAGTCCATTCCCTCTTGTCCTATTGCTTGTTACTTGGTTAAAGAGACTCATCCCCAGCTCTCTGCACCCTCCTTTCAGGTAGCTGTAGAGGGCGATGAGGTCTCCCCTCAGCCTCCTCTTCTCCAGACTAAACACCCTTCCTATATATGGGTGTCACATTGGCCAATTTCCAGTCTGTGGGAAGTTCCTCAGTCAGCCAGGACTGTTGGTAAATGATAGAAAGTGGCTTGGCAAGCACCCCAGCCAGCTCCTTCAGCACCCTCAGTCCCATAGACTTGTGTATGTCACTATCTCCTTCTGGACTGGAGGGTGGTGTTGTTCTCCCAGCCTCTGTCTTCTGGCTGAGGAGGCTGGATTCCCTCAGTACAACTAGTCTTGTGATTAAAGACTGAGGCAAAGAAGGCATTAAGCACCTCAGTCTTTTCCTCATCACTAATTGCCATGTTTCCTCCTGTGTCTAGCAGGGGATGGATCTCTCCCTGGCCTTTCTTTTGCTGTTGACTTACTTACAGAAACATTTCTTGTTTTCTTTGACTGCTGAAGATTAATTTCTAGCTGGGCTTTAGACCTCCTGATTTCCACCCTGCATAGTCTCACAGCATCTTTGTAATCACTGTGTGTGGCTAGTCCCTTCTGCCAAAGGCTGTAAACTCTCCTTTTCTCCCTCAGTTGCAGCCAAAGCTCCCTGTTCAGCCAGGGTGGCCTTCTCTGCTGCTGGCTTCTCTTACAACACCTGGGGACCGCCTGCTCCTGTGTCATTAAATAACGTTTCCTTCCTGTTCCTTCTTAAAGAATGTCCAGTCTTCCTGGACCCCTATATCCTTCAGGACAGTCTCCCAAGGAATTCTGTCAAGCAGGTGCCTAAACAAGTCAAAGTCAGCCCTTTGGAAGTCCAGGATGGCAGTTCTGCTGCCCCTTCTCCTGGCCTCTCTAAGAATAGAGAACTCTATTATTTCATGGTCACTGTTTCCTAGTTGGCCTCCAACAGCCACATCATCCACCAGCCCTTCTCTATTCACAAAGAGGAAATCCAGCCGGGCACCTTCTTTGATCGGTTCAGTCACCAGCTGTGTCAGGAAGTTCTCTGCCACACATTCCAGGAATCTCCAGGACTGGTCCCACTCTGCTGTGCTACATTACATTGATTAAAAGGATAGATAGCAAAAGATTTGTCCACGTGGTGAACTCCTGGATTAGCTTCTTGTAGTCAGTCCTACTTAATTCCCAACTGACTGTCTAACACTGCTTCCTTGTGTTCTTATCATATCAATGTGTTGATTTTATAAAATCCTTTCTGCCAGTTTCAAATTTCTTAATATATTTCTTTCTACAATTATCACCTTGAAGCCTGAGATAAATTTATTTCTCCAGATAGAGTTTCTCTGATTCAAATATCCAGTGACTCTTAGCAGGAAACTTTTAGTATCAAAAGGTTAAGATAGGAAATATATTTTCTTTATTGATCTCAGAGGAAGCTAACGGAATGGATAACTTCAAGGCATGCCTCTACCTTCGTTTCAATGTATCATCACAATAGGACCTTACTATTGCTAAAGTCTTATTAGCACTTATATTTCCACCATGCACATTACTTTTTGTTAAAAATAGTACAAACTTTTGTAAACAGAAATCTACCTTTCTAAACCTTCTAAAGCTTTCTTTCGGTAGCAAAGTAGTTTTTGTCAATCACATTATGTCTAGCACATTTGTTTCACTTTCTCTCATAACCACAGTCAGTCTACTTGCAGTTTGACATTGTAAGTTTTACATTAGCCTAGAAGGTGCCCAAATGGTAGTATATTAAGAATTCCATCCCCTGCTATAGGAACACATGGAAGGGAAGTTCTACATATGGAATGTTATGAAATACTGTGAGATAAAAAATACTGAAGGCTTTTGCAACTGTATCCAGAATATTAAGACAATGATATTCAGCTGCAGCTAACTCATTAGCAGTAAAAATATCAAGGATATTTTTCTAGTACCCCACCCCACACACAAACACACATTAGCTGTATTCATTTATTTTAAAAAATACCCACAAAAATTACATTCCAAGTGTTGAATGCAATTGCAAAAATAACAGCAACAATAACAACAACAAAAAGAGCACTTATATTCCCGTTCTAAAGGGCAGTTTTAATTTTTATATAGAAAAACTGAAAACCAGAAAGATTTTAAACTAAACAGTACCAAGGCTCAGTGTGAGAATTTTCTTGATCACATGAAAACAAAGATACAAAGTCACTGAGCTGAGACAAATGTCTGCAATGTATGTAAGTACATTTCCTGAAACAGTTCCCTGAAGATCAATGGTGTTTTTTTAAATTGTTACCTCTTGCTTTAAGAACTGCTGATATCTTATAGGAAATGTTAAGGAAGGGAGTATAGGAGGTGTAGGAAGAAATATTCTAAGGTAATTTTTCTTATGTATCTAGACTTTTTTTTTTTTTTTTTTCTGTAATTCTAAGATGGTTTTGGTTTTTCTTATAAAGAATCATTACTTTCCCCTTTTTAAAATATATATTAAAGAGTGATCTTTAGGGATTTGGTCTGGACTTCAGATTTATTTCACACCTAAATTTTTATAGCTTCATTCTCTCCAGTCTATACTGGTATTATACATCAGTAACTCTGTTTACTGGAATGGTCAGAAACACAGAATTAGCATTTGGATCATATTTAAAAGGATGGTCTTAAGGAGTATTTTTCAAAACTTTTCCATGATTTTCCAATCATCAACATTCCCTGTATGTAATCATGAAGAACAGGCTGGGTATACAGAAACACCAGCCACGAACAAAAAATATACACGATTATGTAGCCTACAATTGCAATATGATGCAGACACTCCAGAAGGTGAAATATTTCCAAGTTTCTGTTAAACTTGTATGTTCTAATGTAGTGCATTTTAACGATACAGATCTAAAAAAACTTTTAGGAAGTATTTATTATAGTTTCCTAACAATTCTAGAGGCAAAATAACAAGACCAAACTCTAGTTTGTGCTTCATTAACAAGCTTTCAGATGTGATTTAAATACAAGGTTAAACAATGGAGTTTCAATACTTCAGTGTTTCACTAGCGGAAGGTGAAAACTGCATGGGTAGAACTGAGTCAGTGGAAGACCATAGTTCAGGTCTATCAACTCCACATATTCTGGTGATGAAAGCTATTTTTCTATACAATTTTCTTACAAGATAAGTAGAAGAATCATTCCCTGTGTTTGAACAAGACATAGAGGTGGTACTTTCCCAGATCTTACTAAAGACTTAGCAACAGCCTTCAAATTTCACATGCCTCCTGGCAACCCTCAAACTTCATCTATATCTCCAGGTAAATATCTGCCTTTGCTTCTGTTATCAGTATCAGGATTTTAACTTTGAATGTTTGTGATTATTTACTTGTTTTGATATGTTGCCACATTTGGAAGAATTAAGCAACTAAGAAGTGTGGCCTATAGATGTGGCTTCTTAGAAAAACAAAGCACAATTTGAAAGAAAAGGATATTTTCTAGCATGATGACTTTTGTTGCAAAATCTTTGAGGTGTAGGGCAAGTAACTGAGATGATATCATTTCTCAAAGAATACGATGATTAATTTATGATTAAAAGTGTTGGAAGCTAAATGCAGTTGTCTCTTTCCTCTGTTTCTATAATAATTCCTTTCACCTCAAAGTTCTTCACAAACTGTGGTTACTTCCCTCATCACAGAAAATAAGGTTCTTCCAGTTTAACAAAAAACCAGATATTTAAAACAGAATAGGAATATCAGAGATATTTAAAGACAGAACATGAAATAACTCCCATTTAAAAGGACAGAAGGAATTAGTAGGAATTTTTCTCAACATGTAAAGGATCTGCATCTGTAAAGTCATCACAGACATGAAAAAATGTGGTCAGTCTCCATATTTTTCAATTATTTTCTGTCATCTAGAAATTAATGGTAGATGTGTTGCATCTTCTCTGCCATTTATTGTTTTGTTGGATTTGTAGTATAATAACAAAGCTGCTCTGTGTCTACATTAGCTGTATAAGTCTTTTATATGAATTGAAGTACAATGTTGCAAAATAACCATGCAAGAGAACACATAAAAATTTCCGAGCTCCAGAATTCTGTAGGTTTCAAGGATTTCCACCTCCTTCAGCTGTGTATGAGGAGAGATAGTACTAATCTCCTTCAAGTTCTAGCTATTGAAGATGGGATAGTGTGTCAGAAAGGTAATACATCTGCTGTAAACATTCCCTAAAGTGGTCATGTTAAAGCAAAATAAATTCTAAGCCTACCATTAAACCAAGCTTTCAGGATGGTATTTAACTGTACTGTAGTAGGTCAGCAAGTAGCAAGATGCTCAGTAATATACAAAAATGGGACTGAATCAACTCCTCACCCCTACAGAGAGAATAGAATAAAGGATATATGCCACCACCTGTGAGGATTACCATTTGGTGTTTCCTTGTATGCTTACTGACCAGCACATTGGTTTTAATGGCTGCTCTTGCAGCCACATTCCTCTCATGTATGAGGGGAAAAAACAAATAAAGCCACTAACTAACAGAGGAGATTTTTATTTGTTAATTATCTTTATATATATTTTTTTTAATAGTTTTTAAAAACCACTGACATGTTTATTATAAATTATAGCTCCAGGACTTCCATGAGAATTTTAATGAACTTGGATGAACCTTCATTTGTCAGGCCCTTAATCATGACAACTTGGCTACTTGAAATAAACAAAAAGAATAAACAAAATAATAAATCATTAAAAGTATAACAGCTCTGAGACCAAAATTACTCCTGACTACTCCTGATAACTTGTGGGGTTTTTAGGGAATCATATAAAAAGAAAGACAGTTTCCTTAAGACCTCTTTCTATTCCTGTTCTCCATTCTTTAAAATATTCTAGTGTCTTCTAAATAAACTTTTACTCCAAACTAGTTAGGCTTATAATATTTATTAGGGAGAGGATTATATCAGTACTACATAAGATTTACTGTACAAATTGATAGACATTTTCATTCTAATTGTTTTTTTGTGTTGCCTCTGTTTCATATATATTAATGCACAACCCTCTCTAGACAAAAATCTACTATTATGAATTCTGGAAATTACCTGCCATGTAAAACTGATTTGGTGCTCAAGGTATATATAAGTGGAGAATTTAGTTCCTAACTAGAAAAGTCTATCTGTTTTGTTTTTTTTTTTTCATGTCAATTCCCTGTACTTTGCACTTACAAAGTTCTGCTGTCATGTTCTTCCCTGCAGTTCCCATGGAAACTCTGTGGCATTTCTCTGTGTGTCTGATTTGGCTTTTGAATTGATGCAGTAGCAGCTCATGGTCATCCTGCAAGCTAAATTAAATGAAGAGCTCATTGATTTTACTGCCCTCTTAGTCTCTTTCTCTCTCAAACATTGACCTCCTCCTCATATATTGGTTAAGCAGCACATCATACTGAAGGACACCTGTATATCCCATATTTATTCACTTATGTCAGATGAACAAGATACACAAAAGTATATTCAATTATTGGTGTCACTGAGTGGAAAAAAACCTGAGCATTGCAACTGGCATTATGTGAGTGACCAACCGGTACCTGAGCAAGAGATGTGGACTTTGCATATGTCCATATGTCCAGTTTGGGTAAATATGAAATTCAACAAACCCTCACATAAAAATTATTTTGGTTCAAATAATATGATGAATTATTGTTTCAGTTACCATGGGCAAAACAGTTTTGATTCCAGAAATATGACTTCATTTCATTTACTGTCAACTAGCACAAATTTCTAGTTATGGTCTCAGATAGTAAAAAAAAAAAAAAAAACAAAGACAACAAATAATCAGCTAGGAAAAAAAAAAAAAAAAGCAAAGCAAACAAACAAAAAAACCCACAGCATTTTCTCCTTGTTCCCCAGGTTTTACTGAAGTCCAACACCTCTTCTTCCCCCCTTCCTAGTCTCAGCTTTCCTTGCTTTCACAGCATATAACATACAGTCCTTCCCACATCCTTTGGAGAGGTGATGAGGAGTGCAAGAGGTTAAGGTCAGTGCACCACCTTTTCTTCCTGCTTCTCTTTGTTTCTCACTCTTTTCCTCTGCTGCTCCTCACTTCTTAATTACTTCCTGTGCTCCAGTGTGGATTATTCATGGGCTGCTGTCCCCTTCAGGGTATCCCTGCGCTGGCATGGGTCCCTTCATGAGCCCCAGTCCCTCTGTAGGTGCCACTACCCCAGTTCCTTCACTAGCTGCATTCATTGTCTTTAGGGCTGTCTCTGCCCTACTGTGGGTTCCTCCGTGGGCCCCAGTCCCTCAAGGGTACCCCTGCTCTGGTGTGGGTTGCCCACAGATCACAGTAGCACCTCGTCTGGCACAGAGCACCTCCTTCCAAGAGTGCATTTACAGCAATGTTCCTTTCTATATGTCTCTTCCATTTCACTTCCCCAGACAGATTTCTTCACATTTCTTCTCACATGTCCCCTTTTTGTGTTCTTCCATGTCTCCTTCTGTTTCGTCCTTTGTGTAGTCGTATGTACATCCTGCCGCAGTGCCTACCACCCATGTCTGAGCCACAGTAACATGTGCTCCTCTGATGGATTGATGTTTGATGTCTGGTGGGGAAACCTGTGTCACTGGGGCTCCCTTGGTTTCTAAATTTCTGGTAACCCTGTTGTCCTGTGCAGTTGCTCTCTTAGAAACAGGAAACTCAATTTGCACAGCAGCTGAAGACCCTGACATTTGCAAACCACCAAAAGTCTGGGCATCTCCAATTCATAACCATGCCATATTAAATTACACTAGTATAGTGAATCAGCCTTCATTTTTTAGACATACAGTCAATGTTGATTCCAAATACCTTCAGTAATTTCCTGTGACGCCTCTAAAACAACATTTTGCAGTATTCTCAACTCCTTGCCTCGTTGTCTTTCCCTCTCAACTCAGAGGTAGAGCCATGGGGTAGATAGAGCAGGCTGCAAAGATCATGGATCCTTGCTCTGAACACTTATGAATCCATTTATTTATGAGCCAGACATTGCATCTGTGATTTCTGACATATATCTATGAACATGGATTGGCATGAAGTGTAATGTGATAAGAAATGCCTGCAATAGCCTGGTGAAGCTGAAAAATGAATTATGTGTAGTGCCATTTCAACAAGTGGGGTTTCTGAACATCTTCTCCCACACTACAAGCAATGGAAATTTTTCTTTATGTAAAATTATAACAATTTCCATTTACTAATCCCCCACTGTCTTTCTAGTAATCACCCAAATAATGGTTAAAGTTTTTTTTTCCTTTTTTCTTATTCTAATTATGCTATATTGAATCCCACTGTTGAACATTTCATGCATAATTCAGCACACCTCTCTCTCTTCCCCCACCCCCTTCTTTCTTCCAGATCAACACATAAGCAAGAAATCTGTGGGAATAAGGATAGCCAGGCAAGTTTGTTATGTATGAAATAACTTGTTTTCCCTACAGGCATCATGATCCTCAAAATGAATGAACTCATGACCCTTTTTTCTGCTTATTAAAGGAACTTCTTTATTACTGGCTGTAGTATCAGATAATAAAGTGAGGATATAATATTGCAGAGAGGTAATATCAGGCCTTATTTTTACAAAAGACTAGGTAAAGTTGAGGGTGACATTAGTTACACACACTGGAGTAGGTCTGAAGATCTTTTACATACACACACACACACACACACACACATATATATATATATATATATATATATATACATATACACACTTATATCCCCTCCCCACTTGCAGGTAGCTGAGCTCCCCATACACGTATATTATGGCTGGAAATGGTAGTTTTTCATTTGCATACCCACACTTTATTAGCTACTATGTCTCTGACTCCTTTGACAATTCAGGTAAATGTATTACTAAAATTAGAACTTCATTGTAGCAATTGTTTAATAGTAGTTGACTAGACTTTTACAAAGATATGTTTATTGAGTTTGAGAAACAATCAGAAAAGATGCTTCCCCCCTCTCCAAATTTTTACTTGGTTTCTAAAAATCTATTAGAATTACATGAATCAGATATTATAAATTTTCTTTTTTTTTTTAATAGACACATAATCTGAAACAAAGCCTAAATTTTATTTGTTGCTAAGGATGGTTTCTTCTTTTAAGCTGATCTTTCTCTTTGAAAGGGCAATTTTCAAAACAATTTTACCCTGTTGGGAATAATAGTAATATTTATTCTATTTCATTATGATAACTGGACAAGAAAATAGGCCACGTACATGCTAATTATATAGATCATTGCTACACAGAAGATTTGTTTTTCGTATTAGTATTATTTACATTCAAAAAGATGACATAATTTTTAAAGTAAGAGAGTGATTCTCCCGTAGACATCTCTCTGGTAAACTAGACTCCTTGGATTATAAGGCCTTTGAAGTAGAAAAAGTTTTAGAAGCAGAAAAAAATAACAAAGGCAAGGTTTCCATTCTGAATTCTCTATTTTGAAGCTTTTGCTTTTTCAACCAGAGTGTTTATGTGCCTATACCAGTATCAGTGGAGACATATGAGACAACATCCACAGGTTTTGAAAATTCTGACAGGATAATATTTAACAGAATATGTGTGAAAATGATGGTACATTACTTCTGGGATATGCAGATATCTGAATGCTTTTCTAAAATCAAGAATCAGGCAATAATAATAATAATAATAATAATAATAATAATAATAATAATAATAATAATAATAATAATAACAAATAACAAAATAAGTTTAAGGCACAAAAGCCTTAAAATTATTATTATCATTGCTTTTTTCTTTGGTATCTACAGCCACAGGAACCAAGCTTCCTTTCCATTCTGTCACAAATTTTTCAGGACTATTTTTCTTCTGTTTCAATGATTATTTTTTTTTTTCCAAAATAATTGAAATTAAATTAAGATTACTATGAAAGGAAATTTTTACATTATTGTACATGTGGTGAAAATTCTATGCTGCTCACAAAAACATTTAGGATCCTGTACTATAATTCTCAGTGAAGATGTATTGTTACACTATAAAAAATCTGCTTAATTTCAGCTTTTCTCCATAATGGTAGATTTCTCCATCAGTATGCATAAAAGACAACTATTGAAGTTACAGATCCATCAGTCTACACATGCAAATCATAGAAAAAAAAGACTGGGAGCCCAAGTGACTGCAGTTCTCATACACAGTACTGTGGTTTAGACTGCCTCAGTACAGTTACAGAACTAATTTTTTTTAGGATAACCTAGATTATGTGCTTAGATCAATTGCGTGTTCTCTTTGAAACGGATTTTCATGCTAATTTTCTTAGTTGCCAGATACTCTTTTAGATGCACAGATGCCCAAGCTGCTAGGTGTCTGGTAAGCAGTTACTAGACACCCACAGATAAACTGGAGATGAGCACTTGATTTGTTTGAAATATTGGACTTCCTGCACCTGTTCAGAGAAATTCCACATCACAACCACTCTGAGACTGACATTAAAAACTTGGCATATGCAAACTGTTGGGTATTTTTTAATCTGTTTGACACTGTCCTAGTTCTTCATATTTAAAATCTGACAAACTTAGTTGAGTGAGAGGACCTGTCAGAAAGGAAAAATCTTCCATGAAATGTTCTCTTACTTTTTTTACTCAAAACCTACCCATAAACTATTACATACAAAAACACACTGCCATTTTCAAGTGTGATAAGCTGAAATTCAGTGTCTGCTTCCATATTTGGTCTTATTCTTACTACATATTTTTTTCCTGGCATAATTTCCCTTTAACTTCCTTCTCTCACAAAAGAGTTCATACTTCTCAACATCACTTCTTACTGAGTAAATATTCTTGCTTTTTCAGTGCCTCACCCTTAGAAATTCATGAGCACAGCTCAAAAGCGTGTCTTGGGTCACCAGGTATAATATTGCTCTTTCAGTGGTGTCAGTGTGGGATTCAACTGCATCACCATGATCCTCTTCACTGGGAATCTGACAGGGGCATTGTGTCTTTAGTAGCTGCATCTTTACATCTTGCTCTCACCTTGGTCTATGCAAATATTTCTTCAGATATCTATAATCTGCAGCTGTATAAACTACACACGGGATGGGCAGCAAGCATTAGAAACTCTATGCCATACTCTTTCATGAATACTGCTATTGTGCTCTGAAAATGTCACAGCCTAAGATTGATAGATGCTCTGTATTTACCTTTCTCATTTGAAAAAAACAGCCTTATATTGTAATAGCTAGTTTTGCATCTGTTAAAAGATCGTGGAGACAGAAAAAAGGATTTATCCCTGTTCCAAGGAAAGGTTAAAAACAAAAAAAAAAAAAACCAACAACAACAACAAAAACACACACACACAAAAAAAAAAAAAAAAAAAGGAACTCTTTAATATTAAAGATATTTACTGTAAATGTCTTATCAACAATCTAGGTTTTTGTGAATGTCTCCAAACACTGGATAAATGAGATATCTCTTTCTACATAGTAGGTATGAGATGATTTGTTCTATCTTTTAATCAAGACCATGATCTGTTGATAAGAGATAATGTTTAGCAGTTGAAAAACCTGACTAGGATCATCTAGTCACACTTTATAGTAAATTTTAATTTGGATTATAAATCGCAATGACAGATCAATCCCTAGGGATATAAAGAGATGTACATAAAATGAGAAGACAGAATTCTCTTTTTTCTATTTAAAAAAGCATTTGACTATCAAAAAAAGAGAAAAATCCTTCTTTATATGTTACTTAAGAGTTTAGTATAAGTATTTTGTAAATGCTGTAATGTGATCTGCAGACACAAACTTTCAAATACTTGTGGAATCATTAACATCAAACGATCCCACAAAGAATTACAAGTTTCAAACCAGGATGGGAGTAACACTTCCCTTTGCAAAATCTATTCTTCTGTAAACATGTTTTATTTAATGAACCCAAGCTATGGCAGATACAGAATGCCCACTCCCTGAACTAGCATAAATCTCTGTAGTTCATCTGAAATCAGTACATCCTCAATAGGATAATCAGTGCTATACAGTGCATTAATTGCAATCCCTACTCCAAACTTTAGACACCAGACAACAGTACTAGCGAAAGTAATTATTTGGGATTTAATGATGTGGTAAGGGAAGTAGGAAAGAGCCTGAAAATGTAGAACTTCAGACAGGATGTGAAAGAAAAGCATAAGTGATTGTTATGTGTAGATCACAAATCTCTTCTGCAGTGAAAGACAGGAGACCAGAAACTCAAAGCCCACAATAAAGGAAAGAGACAGTAGAAATAAACAGAAACACAGGAGGCACAGAAATGAATGAAGGAGCATCAGGAAATTATATAAAATACTGTGAATAATAGTGATTTTCATCAGTCATAATCTCAAAATGCTATGATACATTTGTGGGTTTTATTTTTATTTTTTTCAGATATGTGAAAATATCCTTAAACCATCCTATAAATATTTATCAAGACAGCTTTTGACTTAGATATTGTCTTTTGAAGTTATATGGAAATTACAGGTTTTGTTGCTTGAATTGCCCTCTTTCCTTATTTATGCTGGTAATCACTTTTATTTCCAAGGTTTCCTGTTTGCCTGGATTATATAGAACTCCATATGGAAATCTGACCAGGAGCTAACTCCCTTTTATACTTCAGAGCTTTACATTTTGGCCAAACTTTCCTTTTAAACTGCCTGATAAGATGTAATTTCAGATCTGCAGCTTTTTGTACTCCCAAATCTAGTTATCTCCTACGGTTAATTAGACACTCATTTGCATAATTCACCCAATTACCTAATAAAATTCTGTCAAACTGATATCTTTGTATTTACTGGTACTGAACTAGAAAAAATCAAGCTGGGGGAATCCTGCGGTGGCCTTTACTGTAGGCATTTGAATCTGTAATATCTGTTACATCAGTTTGATCTCATGGTCTTTCTGACAAGATTCCCACCATACCCCTATATAGGGAACGCTCTCTACACAAACATAAAGACACTTTTTTCATACATCAGAATTAACATATTATCCATTGCTTTGAAAGAAACTTGTATAATCATATTAAAAAAAAAAAAAAAAAAAAAAAAAAAAAAGTAGTATGAGCAGTATCATGTTAATTTCTGGTACTGCAGTTACCCTAAACTTTTGACAGACCTCCTTGGTATTGTACAAACAGTCAGAAAATGATCCTTCCACTAAAGCACTAGAAACTCTCCTAGACAACTTCCCCTGAAGGCATTTAGCGTAATTTGTGACAACAGCTTGTGTGGTAAATACGTTTTAGGGGAAAACGTATTCACGGGTTGAATGACGGGGTGAAAAAGAAAAAAGAAAAATTACATTTCTAAGAGAAAATAAAACCTGAAACAATACTCCCAGCAAAACACTTCACCACTGTTCAGAGTTAGCATTTATTACAAATGTCAGATCATCTGAGATATTAGTTGGACATTCAAAACTTCACCCTACATTTTCGATTTCTATGTAACCCTTGTCTGTATAGGAGAAGCTGGAATTCACAACTTTGCAGAGACATGTAGGATACATATATTACTAAATAACACTTTTTTTTCCCAACAACTTAAGCCCTATGCATTCCTTGTAAATGATCTGAAACACATTACATGCTATTAAGCTTTTTCAGAAATCTTTGCCATCGCTCTTTATTTCTTAAGTACTGCAAAGGTACATAACAAAAACAAGAGCATTGGGCTCTGTGTTAAATAGTAGTCATCATTCACCATAAGAGTGTGGCTGAAATACAGAACCAAGTCTCTTGTAAGACATCTGCATCTTAAGGAAACTGCATCAGTCAGCAGGAAGATCACACATCTTACATGTTATTTAAAAAATTGAGAACAGCACCTTTTTCTTTATTTCTTTAAATTGTGTGTACAAACTGTCTAGCTACCTTAGATTTTACAGAAACATCTCACAGAAAACGAAAGTGTGGGAATGGAAATGAAAATGCAGTGGAAGTGCAAGTGCAAGCAGACCATGTCATTGCAGTGAAGTGAAGAAAGGAAAAGGGACAGGGTATTTCTGTCATAAGACAGGTTTCTAGAGATCTTTTAGGGCTAAATGTCTCCATAGCATTCATCAGAGATATGTCTGTTCTACTGTCACTACCCACTCATGTCTTCAAATTGTAGGTGTCTACATTTAGCGAACAATTGCAGAACACATGCGGCACACGCACACAATCCTGACAATTCAGGCTGCTAAAATATATCGACATCTCAGCATGAAACATCTCCCACTCCCCAGATGTCTAACTCTCACTTTCATCAGAGACCTTACCTTTAGTTTGTATCCAGACTCATACTGTTATATTGTATTTTAAATGTAAGGCTGGTAAAACAGCAAAGCCACTCTTAGTGACCACTAAGGGTGCCCTATACAAGCTCTTTGATCCCTTAACCTCTGTGGACTACATGACCTGAGAAAAACAGGAGGTACTTGGAAAGAAGATATTTTTGTGATGGGAGATTTCTAGCTCATTTTCTGGGTCTCTTGCATCCCTGCTGGACTTTGTTTGTTTTTTCTTTTCCCTCCTTTCATACGTCTTTCATTCTCTTCCACATCAAATTTCCATTCAGTTTGGTGCCCATGGAAATTACCTAGGAGCACAAGTGTTTATACCTCTTTAAGAAATAAAATTAAGATTTGAAGCTAATTTTATATCCTGATATAAATATAAATTATATTTTCCCTGTGCTGGAACATGCATGAAAACAACTGATTTCTTTCTCCTTATGTGTGTTCTAGAACCATGGTGTCTGCAGAAGAATGGTCTCTCTGAGTCCAAGGTCTGGCCATACTTTTCATAAAATACTGCTACTAGTAATGCAAAGATTCAAGTGCTCTGAGAATGCCTTGTGGATGTAAGGGTGCATAGATAGACGGATGAACTTACTGGTATTTGGTGTAAAAGCTTTCAGTCTTTCTTACTGGGTACACAGTACAGTCTGATATTTAAAATAACTGCCTTGGGACATCTTGTGTATCCTAAGATATACCAAGAGGTATCTAATTTAATACATATGAATGTAAATTGAGATGACCAATTTACTGTTTTATCCTCAGTTTCTATAACACTACAGAAAAAAATCATTCAGTGAGACACGCTTGTGGAGCTATTGTTTTTTATAGAAAGGTTTTTATTTTTTTGGCCTGCATTAAAAAATATTGAATTTATAATAATTGCACAGATAAATTCTGTAATTACCTCAGTGATGATCTCCTAACATTAGATCTAGAGTACAAATCTTCATAACAGGGAAGAAGAATACATAAACCCTTTGTTTGCAAGCAAAATATATACCAGTGTGTAGACAAGGAAAAGCAAAGTACTAACAGGACAAGAGGCAACAATTTTAAACTGAAAGAAGGTAGATTTACCTTAGACATCAGGAAGACATTTTTCACAATGTGGGCAGTCAGACACTGTAACAAGTTGTCCAGAGAAGATGTGAAAACCCCACCGCTGGGAGTACTCAAGGTTAGGATGGATGTGACTTTGAGCAACCCAATCTAGTGAAAGATGTCCCTGCCCATAGCATAGGGGTTGGACTTGATATTTAAAGGTCCCTTACAACCCAGTCCTATGATTCTATAATCAAACATTTGCTCTACCACATTCAGAAGAGCTGCAAAAGAATATTCCAGCGGCAACTCTGCAGTTCCCTTGTGTCCTGAACTGAAAGAAGAGAACCTTTTCCCATTGCCTCACCAGCTCACCTACTCAGAGTCCCCTAAATACTGAACCACAGTGCTGGCATGAGATTTTGTGTTTCTGTACTTTTATCTCTTCCAGAAAGATGTAAGAATAGATTCTTATTAATGAACGGTGGCAATGTCTAGCCCAGCACTGTGAAAAGCCAGGCATATGAAAAGTCCTCTGTTATTTTTATTTTAGTTACAAGTCTGTGTGTACTGATTCATTGAACTATTTTAATTCCTAATAGGTTATTTCTGTTTGAAGATATTTTCTTCATGTCTTTCTTGATCCATGAAATTTTCTCTGGATTCATTTCATTATTCATCATCTCTTCCACAATTTCAGCAAGTTAATTGCAAAAGAAAGCAAAAATCTTAGATATAGCAACAGAATGACTTTCAGTCATACAATACAAATACTCACAAAACCCTGTTATCTCTTTCTTCCTCAGTAATGTGTCATTCTCATGATTTTTTCATTGCAGGCCCTGCTACCTGCAGGTCATTCAGCTGTCCTGTAGCTAATTTCTAAATTCAGTAATGAAAATATCTACAAGATACAAATTTTTTGCTGTAGAAAGGTTGCACCGTGCATGCATAGCACATCATTGCCTTGATCAGGTGCACAGCTGTGTAGACGGCTTGTTGCCATCTGGAGTCCATCTAGGTTACAGAATTGGTAACTGCTTGTATGAAGCCAGATTGATAGATTATATTTTCTTTACTGGGGAGATTGTATTTATTATTTTCATGCTTGACAAAGCTAATGTCTATTAATAAAACTTGTATTTTCCCTTTTAAAAATAACTGTAAACGGAAGCACAATGTCAATGAAACAGACAGCTATATCATGAATACTTTTAAAAATAATAAATAAGCTAGGGACTAAAAATGGGTTAAGAACAAAACTCAAATTTATACACTTAGTTTTTGAGAGATGGATCCAAGATTTACTGAAAGGTAACACCAGTTTCTAACTCTATCTGAAAATACATCTGCTGATGTCACTTATATCTAACACCTAAATAGTAATTCTTAATTAGTAACTATAATCAGGACAATAGGCAATCTGCCCAATGGCACTGAAACGCATGCTGAAATTTTATTAGTTGAAGTGATTTAATGTGCACTGTATGTTAAACACATAAGATTAATGTTAAATAATTGCTATCAGTGAGAACAAGCTTATCATTTCATTGGGCAAATTATGAAGGACATCCTTGGAGCTTGTTGGATTCTCTCAGGAATGCTTTGGAGGTATTATAGAAAGCACATAGTTAAACATCATTATTTCTTGTTTAATACAGCCTTTTAAACAGGAAAATGTTTCCCTCCATTCTTGTTCAATAGGTTTCATGCCAAAGCCTGTTGCCTGTCCAAAGTATTCACACAACATCTTTGGTCATCAAAACATTCTAGAAAATAAATTAGACTGGGAGTTTTTTATGGTTTCATAGCTGCAATAAAAATGTTGCAGAAAATGACAAATATATGTGGGAATCAGGTTGTAAAAGAGTACTTGATATTTCTTTAAAAATCAGTCCCTCCAGTGAAAAGGATTGCTTGGGTGAAAAACTGTTTGCATATTTCTAAATACTTCAACAGGATTTTTCTTCACACTGAAGCTCTGTTTCAGCAATTTGCTCATGTAGTTCTTAGAGAGAGGAAGCAATAAAGGCTTTGAGAGGTATTTACTAAATATTCCTCTGCAACAAGAATGATTTATGGCTTGTTCACACATCATTCTTCACAGGCAGCTGTGTCAGCCAAAGACATTACCATCTCACCCACTGCCAGATGCTTGTTACTGACTCCTGCCAGAGGTTACCATGCCCTCAATCTGCCTGGGCTCTGCTGCTCTTGTTCTCCCCTACCCACTGCAGTCAGAATAAGACAGCAGCACTTCACTATCTAAGCTGCCTATTGTAGCACTTATGTCAGGATCTTAGTGTTGAAAATGCTGTGCAATGCAACTTGAAGGAAATCACTGGCCTTAAACTATGAGGAGGTGCTTCATGGTACTAATCAGTTGTGATGAGCAAATGAAATCTGTTCACATAAGACCTTAGGGGTCCCTCAGAGCCTGATTTTCTACTATCATGTCATTCTGAGGTGCAATGAAACAGAAAAGGTTTTGAGAGTTAGGCCGATAAATACAGTGTATAAAGAAATACTGCTGATAACTTTAAGAAATGAATTATTTGCATTGTACTATTGTAGAATCATAGAATGGTTTTGGTTGGAAGGGACCTTAAAGATCATCTAGTTCCAACCCCCTTGCCATGGGCAAGGACACCTTCCACTAGACCAGGTTGCTCAAAGCCCCGTCCAGCCTGGCCTTGATGATACTGTACTAGATGAATTTTGTCAATTTTTCTGTCTGAAAATAACCTGAAAATAAAGCAGTATTTTCTACAGTGATTGAAAATTTCTGTAAATAATCACGAACATTTTTAAACTTCACTCTTGCAGGTAGTATGCAAGTGGGTGTGTGCATGTGCATGAATATGCACTGTGTTTGCACGTCAGTTGCCAGAATTCTGTGAAATAATGTCAATGTTTATCTACAGTTAGAAAAAATGTAAAAGTGCAATGACAGCAAACATAAAAATATCCTCAAATACTCAATATAGGGCTGAAAATTATGAAACAAATCCTCACATCTAAAAAATGGGTAGTTTTTGTAGGAAAGAGACTTTTTTGTCCTTTTTGTTTATAAGTAGCATTCTGAGCTATACATGTTTATTTATAAATTCATATGCTATCTTTTTTAAGAGATAAAAATGGACAAACTAAACTAGAGAATATTAAGGCTTGATTAACTGGAATTAATTAATATTAACTGAGATATTCCATTACTTTAGAATGTGAAACTGAAAATTAATCTACATAATTTTCCAATAACAGCAAAAACATTTGTAAGCACTCTGAGTAATGGGATTAGAATTCAAACTGATTCTGATAAATGGAGAAACGCTCAAAAATCAACCAAAAAAAATTTATAAAGTAGAAAGAAGTACACCTGGGAAAACAAGATGCATAAATACAAAACAGAGAATAACTAGAGAGTGAGGGTGTTCTAGACAAAGATATGGACATTAGTGAAGAACGGTCAAGCACAGAATATCAGTGTAGATGGGACAAGCATCTTTCTGGAATGCATTAGGAGGATAAAGGACATGAAATAAATCATCCTGCTCTAGTCAGTAGTGTGGAGACCTCAATCAGTATATTGCAGCCCCATATGGCAGAGGCCATGTTGAATTACTCCATAATGAGCACACAGAAAGTCATGCAGGGTTTGTAAAATAAGATCTGTCCCTATTGTACTTTAGAAGACATTCTCTCTTTGGAATTCCACTGTACAGGAAGGATAGGCAAATTAGCACCCTTGTTTATTTATCTTAAATTTTGGCATTAAGACGGCTTGGAAACCAAAGATGAAAAGCTAAAATAATTGCTTAATCTCTATAATAAAAGACTGAAGAAAAATATTTAAAGACCATTTTCATGGTTAAGAAGCTATTATAAAAAAATCATAATTTAGTATACTTTCTGCCCAGTAAGATAAGAAAAAAATCTTTTTTTTTCTTTTTTCAAAAAATAAAATTTAGGGTAGGAAAAAATTCACCGATAAGAGCAAGCAAGTATGGAAATAGACGGACTAGGAAGATTGAAGAATTTGTTCTATGGTTTCAATTGCATATTGAAAATACCTACCTTGGGCAATCCTAAATCACTTTTGTACAGGAGATAGGCTAGATGATCTTTTGAGTTTCTTCATAGTCTTTTTTTTTTTTTTTTTTTTTTTTTTTTTTTTTTTTTAATTCATTGATCTGATAATGATACAAAAAGAGTAAGAGATTTAAATATTTTAAAGATTCCTGTAGGGTCACAAAGATTATCAAAATTTTAATGACTATATGGCTACAATTTCAGAATTGTACACAGTTTATTTTAGATCATTACAGAGAACTACTCAGAAAAAAAATTATAAGTGAGGCTCTCAAATGGAACTTTTAGGGATTTTTGCCTGGAGTGGTGCATAGAAGAGCAAAGAAAATGAAATTAAAAGGAAGAAAATGATAGGCAAACTCTTTAGGAATTCAAACTGAAAGGTAGCAGATAGAATTCTAACATGGTTAAAGTCTATGTATGTTATACAAACCATTATAAAATGGACGTAGTAGTTAGAATGTAATAATCTGTTAAATCCAGGAATGCTACAATAATTTATGTATTTTATGAAAGCCATGATATATGTATTGTGTACTATAATATAATGTTCTGAAATGATAACACAAACCGTAGGGTGTCAGGGCAAAAAAAAAATAGACCTTCCACGTTTGCTGTAAACAAGCCTTTGGCTCAAACATAATGGTAATCCAGATGCTGCTGCAAGATGCATTCCATTAAACTAATTCCTTGCAGAGTTTATGCTTTGCTCAAAGTGTGTGAGTCTCTAGCTATTTGTTAGCAACAAGGTATAAGTAGTAAAGGAAGTATTTTTCATTCAGTATGTTTAAAAAAATAATAATCCAAGTTTTATGGAAAAAGAGTTAATGGAGTGGATTTACCAGGAAGTAAGAGAAAAAAACAAAAATATAGGGAGTCTTTCTAGTGTCTTTTTCCCAGTTCCTTTTCTCCCCTTCCTACTCCACAATATGTAATGAACACAGAATTGCTAGAGGCGACATTTATTCTTGAAGTTATTAGGGCTCAATTACTTTTTGCATGGTTGTATCTATAGCTTCATACAACTGCCTCAGAAAGTGCTGATTTTACTTTTCCCTTGCAGAATTGCTCTTTTATTTTTGTTGTTTTGCAGCAAAAGCTAACATAGGCATATCTAAATGAAGTGTAAGATTTTCTGAAGCAAAAAAAACATACAAAGCCAGAGGACGACAGAACACAAAACTTCTGGAAATGGGACTAGAGGAGAAAAAACTGTGCAAAGCTCTAAAACAGGATTTTTCCTTCTACAGAATCCTCATCCATTTCTACCATTCGTCTGCAGGTATATACCACATGACTTGGTAGAAAGCATACTTGTGAAGGACTTGGTGATAGAAATTTATAATTAATTCAGTCCAAGGTGCACTAGCACATCAGTTATCAGTAGCATTAAAATCAAGGTTTTAAGTGTCTGACTATTTATTTTATAAGCAAATTTTAAAACTCAACTACATATATTCACTTCAGACTGAAATTTAGCAGAGAGATGCAGTCTTTCAGACTATGGCCAGACAACAGAGTGGACTTGACCAATTAATTGAACTGAGTCCATCTGCTGGGTCTTCTCATGCACCATTGGCAAGAACACCAAAAAAAGAGATGTGCTCCCGTGGATGAAGCATCCCAGATTAGCTGGACTCTCTTGGGCTTCATGCAGCTAGATTTTTCTTTTTGGATAAAAGAAATATTTTAATTTCTTTAGCATGAACTGTATTGGGGGGGGTGGGGG
>NW_020799101.1:21639967-21643391 GCF_003259725.1 Athene cunicularia
AAAAAAAAAAAAAAAAAAAAAAAAAAAAAAAAAAAAAAAAAAAAAAAAAAAGAAAAGAAGAATTTCAGGGATTGGTTTTACTTTTTCAAAGAAAAAACAAAAATGCATTTTTTATTCTGAGGTACGTAGCTTAACAGACTAGAAACACAACAGTAATCCTAGTCAAGAAAACACCTGTCCTCTGCTTACACTCACAGCAATTATCTGTATTCAGATAAAAATCTGTCTTCTATGTCTTTTAGAACTTTATATTGAGATTACTAAACTGAGTTAGTCACTCAATGTGAGGATCATATTTCTTTTTTTCTCAGTGAAGACAATTTCAATCAATGCAATTGTATAAGACTTACACTATCTGAGAAGATAGTTCATTATCCTTTGATGACTAAAATCCCAAATGAGATTTTTAGGGAGCTTGGAGAAGCCTATAAATGATAATTACTTAATTTATTAACGAAAGGTATCCAACTTTAGGATAGATTGTGGTAGTATATGACAGATCTACACTGAAATACAGTTTCTACATGAAAAATAAGAAAATTAACATTAAAAGATCAATTTATTGCAATCTATAAATGAGGGAGAAGTCCTACAAGCTCTCCATACTCTCACAAATTGACTTGCAATACTTACTGATCCATAAATACTGTGAGCCATATTTAAAGCAAAAAGCATCGTCTCTCTGTCCTTGCATGTGATAGCAGACCTGACTGCATCTTTCTGTATTGTTTCTTTATCCTTTCATTCATCTTTTCATTGTGGACAAATATTAGTTTTCATGATGGGATTTCAAAATTTAAGCTTTCCAGAAATAGATTTATCACTACTTGCAATTTTAATACAATCACAATTTTTTACTTCTTAAAAGTGATGTGTTTGAAGATTAGGAAGGTTCTGAATGCAGTGGAAGCTGCTATCTGCATCAGCATTGTGAAGTGGATGAGTACATAAACATATACAAACACTTATGTCTTTATATACACTAATAATGTTATATACTATTTAAGGTAAGTAATATACATAAAAATAATAGTAAAAATCTTTATTGATTTTTACTATTACAGTGCAATGAGTTTGCACTGATATCTAGTTCCTTAGAAGTGGAAGTATGAAATCTGTATAGAAAAGTAAACAAAAAAAATCAAGACCAAAATATGCACACAATTATAGTCATAGCAAAAAGGACTATGGATATCATTGACCAAGCTACTGAATCTAGCCATACTTAGTAGTTGCAGAGTCCACCCTTCTCAGCTGAAGCTTGCTAATAAGAGGTGGAAAAGCTCCACTGCCACTGACCACTCTGTGGTAAAACACGAGTTTGATACTTCATCATCCTTCAGAAGAGATAAATCCATGTTGAATACAGCTTAAATAACATAATTACTACAAATACTGATTTTCAGAAGGAACAATGAAGAGGGTATAGACTTTGGGGGAAAGTAAAGTCAGCAGCATAAACAACCTTCATAACTAATAAAATACCAGAGGACATCACACTTTGTCTCCAACCAATATTTATATCATTGAAGACAGCAGAGAGGATTTTCACTATGTTATTCTCTGACAAAATGAGGTGTACCATGCTTTTCATGGTGCACCATGCTACCAGGGAATTCCGTGTTTTCTTTGTGATGCTCTTCAATGCATTTGTAACCAGTACAAAATGTCCCTCCATTTGTTATAGCAGTTATCCTACTAAGGGAAATAAAATGACCCTAAAGGGAAGTTAATACAGAAAGAGTGTGAAGTATCTGTGTATAGCATGTTTGTGTTATTCTTCATCTCAGAGTCCCATTAGATATATAGACAGCATCTTGAAAACATCCGTTTCAGTTCCTTAAAGCAAAAGTGTAAGCAATGAATCAAGAACATTCCAAACCAGAGAAAGGCTCTATTTTATAGCATTTCACAGCATGGGAGATGATTAACAGCACGTTAGGTAATGATGTAAGTGCCATAAATTAGTTTATATTCTGCAATGTAAATACTCAGCAGAACTGATGCCTGAACAAAGAAACCAAGATTGCAAATGAGTATTTGGTCCAAATCCAGTGCGCTTTCCAATTACTTGTTTTTGTTTTGATGAGCAAGCCCAGAATTAATTTTTGCATAAACATAATATCTAACGCATAAAGATATTTTGTGTGTGTGTGTGTGTATATATATATATATATATATATATATATGTATACACACAGCATTTTTTTTTCCAGTCCAGGTCTCAATCTCCCTGGAATATTCCTTTCCTTTTCTACAGATTAATAAAATTTATAAATTTTGCTATTTTCTAAGTAAAAGCCTTGAAAACTAATTTCTACCAGGTTTGTCTTTATAATTTGAATAATGAGAAAAGAAAACTCTGGGACATATAAATGTTTTCTGTTAACATATGTACATAAGTAACATTGAGTGAAGTCAAAGGTCAGAAATATATTTCTTTAAATATTGCAAGATTGAGCTACTGATCACACTGAAACCAATGATTCTAATAAGGATTAAATATTGCAAGGAATAGTGAGAATATTCACAGAAAAATAGCATCAATAGCAGAAAGTAAAACAATGAAAAAAATATGTATTCTCACAGTTCTGTTTATAATTCAAATACTATTTAATAGGTGCTAGGAGAAAATTTCCGTAATTGTTCACTTTGAGGTTTCAGGAATGTTTGCTTTTTTTTTTCAGATGAGTAAGTGTAGAGAACTGTTAGATTCCATTCACAGCTAGATATATTTCTGGTGTGAAATACTGGCGTTACATTCCTCTTCAGACTTAATCTTTTAAATCCACATCTCAAAGGGTTACAGGTTTTATGCAATGACAGTGTACATAAAGAACAGTCTAGCAGAGTTATGATACCAGTGTACAATGTCAAACAATGTGTAACTGGGGAAAATTTCTAGTTATTAAACTCTGGCTAATTAATTCTTTGGTTTTTATATTGATTTTTTAATCAGTTTGTTAGACTGCAGATTCTTGTGGTTGGGGCATGTTTTGCAAGAGGGTCACAGCCTTTTTCAGCCTTGTTCAAGCCCTTTTCAGTTCTTGTTCAAGAACTACTGGAAAGCAACATCTTTTGTCCAAGAGATTCTCAGACACATCTGAATGAATGGTCTGAATGGTCTCCAACAAATCTGTTTCCATGTCCTGGAATTTAATGCTAAAACAGTAAATTCCAGACCTGAAAAAGGTAACATTCAAAAAGGAAGGTTATTCTACTGTGACGAAGTTCATATAAACCCACTATTTGCCCCAATCTAATGGTCCAATTTTCTAAACTCTTGAAACAATCTGCCTCCAGAAATATGAAAACAAATTCCAGTTCTTTCAGACCCTGATCCTAACGGTGGAACTGGGAATTCTCTTACATCTAAGAAGACCTTAAATATTTATTATAAGCAATATATATATATATATATATA
>NW_020799101.1:21643441-21655279 GCF_003259725.1 Athene cunicularia
ATATATATATATATTAATGTCCATTTGAATCACTGAAAAGTTATCATTTTCTGCAAAAACAAAAGATAGTCTCAGGTATAGGTATTTTGTCAGTTTCATAATGACACAGACACTTTTTCTCAGCTTGCTGGAATACTATTTTTAAATATACATCTCTTCATTGAAATATGTAATTTTAAGTAAATTAACCTATGGTGCTACTACATATAGAATATCTTTATTTGTAATGTTTTTTAAGAAAAAATACTAAAAATTGAGACAATTCTATCCTCCTTAGCATACATTTCCAGTCTATCTTTCAGGCACACAAAATATTCACAGATTGTGTTAAACTTGACTGGAGATGTCTGAATAGATTAAGCAAAGGTCATTCAATAAAAATATGACATTCATACTAATAGAACAAGAGAACTGTAACAGCAGGAGACAACCAGCATTACAATGAGAACAACTCAGATGCACAGAAAAAACCCTTATATTCTTGTGATGGAAGCTCAACTGGTACATGAGTACAGGGGTTGAATAGGTCAGCAGTGACCAAAATTACTAAGAAAAATAGGGACCTGTCCATATATACAAACCTGAAATCTGTCAACATAGCTATAGTACTTCTGCCAAAGATGAACTATCCACATAATCCAGGAATTAAATCCATTTGCAAACTGGTTAAGAACAGTTACTTGTGCTTTCAACTCGAGCCATCTTCACACTGGAGGTGGTTTAGAACCACGTTCAGGTTGCTTTGTTGAGAATCCCTCACCAGGTCAATCCAGAGACTGGATTTTATCAGCTGCTGTACAGTTCCACATAGGAAGAGGAGATTTTTCAAGAAAATAAAGATATCTGGAGTGGTTATGTAAGCATATTAAAATAATCTTAAAATTCATTCGGATGTAAAAAGACACCCAGTATTCAGAGTAACTGGAGAAATCCAATAGCACGTTTTTAGCAAATTCATTTTACACTTCTTGGTGTTTCCATGTTTTTCATGTGTTTTTATCAAGTAATAAATATATATTTCTTCACTCTCTTCCATCTACAGTCCAACATGCTTTTTCTATTATCTAGTGAATAAATTAGGGTGCTTTTTTAATTGTGGTTTTTTTTCTTTGTTTTTTTTTTTTTTTCTAGTCAGAGAATTCTGTAGCATTTTATAAGTGCTTGTTGAATTAAACTCTGTGTTCTTGTTCTAGTAGAATACGAAGAGTCATTCTTTAAAAAAAGAAAAAATGAATAAAGACTTAGGCTATTATTTCCTAATAGCCTTTTGCAGTGTCATAAATGGAAAAATTTGACTATGACAGTGAAAAAATATTAAAAATTAATAAAACCTAAGACACAGTGTCCTGCCTTGCATATAATTTTTCAACAGTGAGAGAAAAATCACCATAAAGCTTAGACCTGGGAAGTAGAATGTTTTTCAGAGATTCCCTTGAAACAGTATTTGCCACCTTGGGATCACTATCTGCTTCTAACAAAGCACTCTTCAGTTATAAGAAGGAATATGGCTGGTAAAATCATCCCTTCTAAATGACTTTGCATAGCCTCAATCACATATTAGTTCCCTTAATTTTGAGTCTCTCTTCCCCAAAATCAGGGAATATCATGACATCAAATTTCCTTTGATATAGCTTTTACTTTCTTTTTATTTTGATATCATAAATACATGATAAAACAGTATTACAAAGAAAAATTTAATGCCATCACATCTGGGGGATAAGTCACCTTTGTACCATTAGCTGCCATAGAAAGTCTGTTCTTTTTCTGGCTTTAGAAATCCTTTTTTGTGAGTGTTTTATGATGTTTCTGTTTATACAGTATTTTTACAACTGTTGCAAATAAACACAAATGCCATAAATTACAGAAAAATTCATCCCCAGCTCCCTCCAGGCTTAATATGAAACAGTAATAAAAAGGAGAAATGTGCAAGTGCCACTAAAACCTGTTTGATGAATTCCACATGTGGATTCAAGTTCAGATCTCAATCCATTATAAAAACATGAAATTCCATACCCCTCCTTCATATCTTATTAAAAAAAAAAAAAAAATTAAAAAAAAAAAAAAAAAAAAACAAACAAAAAAAAAACAACCAACCACCCAACAAACAAAACACAACTTTACTTATGAATGCATCCTCATTGATTCATTCAGATCATAATTTTCTTGAGAGACTTTGATACTACTAAAATTCCACAATACATGGGGATTTAAAAAATTTCCTCATTTATTTGGTTCACAATACTAGAAAATTCTTACTTAGGAGTATCACACTTTATGATTGAGCAATGAACAATATTCCTGAGGAATGGAGACGCCTAGACCTCATGCAAGTAGAAATACATTTCGTATTTCTAACGGTACTTAATATATTTAAACCCAGGTAAATGTTTATATATAAACATTGATTCATATATAATAGAAAAGGTAAGTAGAGAATAATCAGGGAATGTTACTGAATTAGATTCTACTGAGGGAAATAGAGGACAATGTATCAAAAGACATTGAAATGCTGATATCAGATGAACAATGCCCAGAAAGCAAGAAGAGATGCCTTTACAGGAGAAGGATTCAATATTTCAAATAACTCAGTCTTAGTTCCTTTAAAACTAATAATCACTCATTATTCATACAAATAGCCTCACAAAGCACATTTTTACAATGTGTTTGTAGCATGAATTTCATTTTTTCAAAGTTCCTATATTAGCACAATTTTCCTCTTTATGTTCTTTTACAGTGTGATTGATGAAACATATCTCTGGAAGTGCAAGTTTTTATCTCTAAGATGCAAACTCTTGTTGCTACCAAGCTGAACTGAACAGAACAGCTGTGATACATAGGGCAATTCCAAATCAGTATGTGTTTCCTGTTTCCTGCTACTCCCACTTGATGAACACAGAAGTCGTTAAAATATATTTTCCTGTGGAATGTTATCTGCCCCAAAGCTTCAGTATTTATTAGCACTTAGGTAGTAATACCTTCTGCCAAGCGTAAATTGTCCCAAAATGTTTGTTTCAAGTCCTATTCCCAGAAACAGTTTTTACCACTTAAATCTGAAGCATCTCATGTACATCCATCCTGTATCTTTACTAGCCATTAGAATTAGATCACTGCAACTGTGGGCAGAGAATTAGGCATGAAATTATGTTAATTTTGTTTCCTTAGTAATTTTATAAATTTCCATATAATGAGCTCTACTACTGTCCCAAGAGAAGCATGTGATCAGACAGATGAGCATCCCGATCCAATGTTGGGGGAGGGTTCAATATCATCCCAAGAGCAAGATTAAGACACGAGCAAGGTCAAATGCTGTACACTCAAAAGAGTTGTTATTGTTAAAAGTGAAGAGGGGTAGAGATAGGACAGAATGGAAGGAAAAGACAGAAATCAAATAAGCATCTGGAACAGAGCCACAAGAATAGCCACCACCATGGATCCAGAAGCATCCCATTGGTCTTCAGTTCTTCAGTGGTGGTGTACACTGAGCAAAGTGCTTTGCCACCTTTTAAGTTTGTTTTATCATCTGTTTAGCATATCTGCCACCTTTAGTTTTTCCTCCACTACCACAGGTTTTTGCTGACTTCATGCTTCTTGAGCTATCATCTGACTTCTGGGGCAGAAACACTCACCTCTTATCAGTTCAATGGTGAAGGTGCAAAGTCATTAAGTATGGGGCTTATACCATGGCTGGTGATCAGCGGTCCTTGTGCTTGATGAGAAACACCTGGTTTCACTCAGTCCACCTCTTTAAGGCTTATCTAAGGAGTTTGTCAATACAACTGCAAGGGAGTGGGAGGGTGCATTCTTCGATACACTCCTGCTTCCTTGGGTGATACTCCTTAGATTAATTACAAAGGCCACAGCTGGTCCTTGATGAATGGTCAAGGCTTTACTGACACCAGCCTGTGACTCAAAGCACACACACAAGCCAGCTTTGAGACAATCATTTGACATTTCAGTCTCTCACAATGAGATTGTTTATAGTAGAAATCTGAGTTAAGGAGTGTTACAGAGAAGGACGTGAGTTTAAGTCATTGACTATCATAGCCACAACCATATCATGCATTTTCATTCATCTCAGAGCAGTCAGCTTTAATGCATTTGTCAGTACATCCTTTCTTCCCACAAGCTGCAACCTTCTTTTCTTTGATCTCTAACCATTGAAAACCTGATTTTACAAAATAGATGCTCAGGTTCAATTCATTATTTTATTAGAAATAGTTTACTAGAAAATTCAGCCATAGTCCTACAGATAACTAATGGAAAGTTGACTAACACCAAACCTACTAATTAATAATATGTATGTGTACTTACTTATCAAACCAAGACTTCTCTAATTGAAGCCAGTTGAAAAGTGTAATTCTCTGCTTGTTAAATATGTATTTTATTAATTTCTGAGCAATTCTGAGCTTTGATTCTTTTACTTATTGTCCTTCTATAGGCATCCTTAACTGGTATTTCACTGTAATAACATAAAGACTCTAGAAGACAGTCTATTGCAAATTCTCCATTGCTGTTTTACGGTCGAAGAAGCCGACATAGGTATTTGTATAGTTTATGCATAGGGCATGCCTTCAGAATAAATGTGCTCAACCCTTGCAGAGAAGGTGAGTCCCATCACTCAAAACTTTAAAATTCTGACCAAGAATATATACTAATAATTCAGGACAATCAAAATGAACTGTTCATTCAAAAGACTGGCAGTCAGTGGATCCTGAATGCAAAGAATGAAAAATGCTTAAGATTTAATAAAGAGTAATTTAAAAAAAAAAAAAAAAAAAAAAAAAAAAAAAAAAAAAAAAGGTATATATTGGTATGAGTGTGTTTCTAGAATAAAAGTAATTAAATTTCACAATACCTTAAATATGAGTAAGAAGATGGATTGCTTAACTATATGGAATTTTTGAAACATGTTCTTAAGGCTTTTAAACCTCATGTTTTATAAGTGAATAACTTGAAAGAAGTTTGAATTATTGACGCTTTCACATGCTGTTTGTCAAGCTCAAACTTCCACAACATGGTAGCTGCTGTAATGTAGCTATTTGGTGATTCACTGGCCTAGGATTGCTTGATTCAAGCAAGTTTAGTTTACCTCTACTTCACAATGACATGACAGTTTGTAATTTCAGTTAATGGGTCTGAAATTTAGTTGACAGGAGAGTGAACCATCTTCTCTTTTGAACTACTTATTCAAGTCTGAGGATCATTTACAAGGCACTGTATGACAGGCTTGTATTTTTAAAGCCTATGCCAGATATTGGCATTACAGAAAGTGCACGGGGAAATCAATGCCATTATTTAAAAATGAACAAATAACTACTACAGAAGTCATTCAAAGGACAACTGAAATCTCACTAGTCTGGTGAGGGGAAAAAAAAAAAAAAAAGTCAAAACCAGCCAACCAACCAACCAAAAAAAACCCCCAAACCCAGTCCAATAACAACCAAAAAAATAAATAAACAAAACACAGAAACAAAAGAAATTGAATGTAAGAGAAATTGCTTAAATGTTATATAGCTTACATAGGCCATTATTAGTAGAATTCTTGCATCCACAACTACTGTAAATAATATCATATTTGTCTTCCCCCAGTATGTTCAGTATATTCACATTAGTTTGCTTTCCTTCTGAAATAACATTTCTTGCACTGTAAATGTCTTTAATACTTCAGCATACATTAATGTCCATTATTTACATTCCTGACTATACACACCAGATAAACCAATATCTGATTCAAAATCATATAAAAAAGACAAGGAAAGAAAAAATTTTTAAAAGTAAGTAAATTCTCCACGCATCAATGAAGTAGTCTATGTGTTAATTTGTTTTTAGAAACCAAGGTTTTGCCTAGAGGTAAATATCAGTTTGTGTCATTTTTCATTACATAGTTATGTTTTTGCTTTAGCACTGTATGAATTGCCTTTATAAACTACTGTATATTTGATGCTTGCTTATGGCTGTCCAGAGGTCTCTGCTGATGGAAAGCTAAACAGCATTAGGTCCACATTAGAAATTGAATGTTTTATTTAAGGACTCCATAGGTAACTTACTACCATATTTCCCTTCATCTCTTCCAAAAGTGCAGCTGTTACAAAAGCCTACAGATGAGGCAGAATGGGCCTTACTAGTAATACGACTCTTTAATTGTCAACTCACTGATAGCTTTTGCAACTCTTTGTTACACAGTCTGATTTATTTATTTGGTCTTAAATGCTTCAAAATGTCAACTGAGTGGTTAGTAGGCAAAGTATTCTGAAACAAACATAATTCCTTAGATCTCTTCATTTCAACAATTGGTGAATTTCAAATGACAAAATAAGTATTTTGATAACATAACTTCTTAAGTGACCGACATGAGACAGTTACATAACTGAAGGAAAAAATACATTCTCTGAAATTGAAAATGTCTTCATTTTAGATTCATAAATACCTTCATTTGAGCTCAGAGCCATTATATGAACTCCTATCTGACACGATTACTAGGACTGAACATTTTTTCTTCAGCAGTGTAATTCAAATGTATATAATCCTGAATGCTCTACCTTTCAGTTATAGGAGTGGACTTTATTCATTTTGACAATATAGTTGACTTTGGTTCTAGTGATTTTCAATCTGACACCCTATGAAAGTTAGTTATGAGAAAGCAAGTCTTTAAATTTGAATTCCTGTTGGCAAAAGTTTGGATAAATACCTGTTGTCAGAAACTTTACTGATGCATTAATATTGGTCTTGATGCAGAGTGACTTCTTAAGGAAAAAATAAATAGAGTTTTACCTGAACAGTGAGAAGATAAACTTAATAAGACTATGAAGTCACTTGAGAGAGATACACTTTAACATGGCTTGAGATTGATGGCATGATGCAGAGGAAGGTCAAGAAGTATTCCTCAATTAGGCACTATTGACTGCTTGAACATTACTGAAACTTCCTTTTACTTATATGATTTTAAAATGGATTATACAAATCTAGAAACTATATTCCTTGGAACAGTATATGTTAAATGGAAAAATAATTATTTGATCAAACAATTTCATAGCTATATGATATTAAAAAATCACATAATTTAAAAAAAAAATATAATAATTAAAAAAAAAAAAAAGCCACAAAAAACCAAAGCACAACCATTCAGGCTATAAAATCTTCCTACGCTTAAAAGTACTAAAACATATATTTTTAGGAGTAACTCCCCTGCAATACCTCTAAATAAAAAAATAAATAAATTCAAAATAACAATGGATGGTATTTCTGAGTTTTTATCTTTCATTATTCCTTTCTATCAAATATGTTACAAAAGCAGTGAAACTGACAGATTTATTATATGAAGATCTATCATTTTTGAAGATTGTTCTGTGTTTCTTATGGGAATAAACAAATGAAAATATAGTGCTGCCATCACCGTTCAGTCTAGAGAAAGTGACACAGAACCCCCAGCAACGAGATTCAAATATTATTGAGAAATAAAAAGGATCAAAATTTACGCTTTTTTTTTTTTTTTTTAATCAGAAATGAGCACCTGCCTAACTCCGACCTGTTAGCCAAGAAAACACCTGCATGTCTTCATTTCCTCTCACTGTTCAATTGTACATGCATCTCTGGCACTGGCCCATATATTACACTTTATTTGAAAGAGGAAAGAAACACATAATCCAGATCCATTGGTCCTTAATTAATTATGTGCTCCATATTCACAGGTATGACTTGGATTTTCATTCATAACAAGTGGCATACTAGAACATGAGTGATATTTCACCAGTGTTCTCACTTAAAGGAACAGGCATTGAGTGTCTGCAAAGAAGGGAAGATTTGAGACTATAGAGAAACTTCTAAAAAGATTTCCAAAAGAGGGACAAACTAGTACAAAATTATTATTACATTCTGTAAACTGAAATTTGTGTATATTAATAGCAGTGCATGTAGTTTGCTGTGCATCCTGATTTGTAATGTTAAAATACTAGATTATTTTTACATTCCAGAAGCTGGTTACATGGTCCAGGAATGACTACAATTCAGTTAGCATACACTTTGCGCTCTGTGCAAAAAGACAAACCATTGCTTGGAGGAAAAACCAAGCTCATGCTTTAGACACAACACTTCAAGGAAGTGAGATGTTTAGAAGGAATATAATTGCATGAATGCCACAGCATTAACCACAGACCAGTCCCAGACGGACACTAAAGCATACACACTTTAGATACACCAATAACTTAACCCTGTCAGACATCTGTAAGAGTCAAGATTGGAGTTGGGTTGGCGAATTACATCAAAATTAATTTAGTATTAAATTAATTTTGTATTAAATTTAGAATACGAAGTTAAAACATTTGTATGCTGTATGAATGCAAAAATCCTAGACAGATGAACGACATAGCATGCAAGAGAGCCAGGTGCATGCGGTGATCTTTTTAAGGGAATCTCTTCATTTTTGACACTGTTTTGATAGGAAAGAATGCACAAATGTTAATTGTATATTCAAAGAATTTACATTTTTGTACTTAAATATAAATAGAATACAAATAAAAGAAACTGTGATTCATTTTTGTTAAAACATCTCACCTTCAGTTTTGCCTCAGCTTCCAAACTATCACCAATGTGAAAATTTAGTATGCAGTGCAAGTCCAGCACTCTCAGATTATTATCAGTCTGAAATGATTTTGTGCTGGCATACGTTGCTATGGTACACCTTTAAAATCAATAGCTGCCAGCAAGAATTTGTTGCACATTAAGCTAATGACCTACTGATATAAGCTGTTTGGTATATGCCATGGTGTCCTACCACAGACAAAATTGAAGTCTTGCTACAAATATGAAGACAAGAGTCACTCACCTCCATAAAGAAAGGACACTTATTCAATTGGCAGAGGGTATAGATTTCTTTCCTCATCCCAAACTATGTAATAATGATAATATATTGTCTTTACAACTCTGTCTGTTTTAATTCACCACAAAAAATGATAATATATCATCTGAATGAAGAGATTAGTGTACAGCCTGAGGCCACAAAAAAAGATGGAGTATTTCAACCAGTCATCAGCTTTGTATTCAACTGCTGCCACATAAATTCAGAGAAATAATATGCTAGGTGATGTGGGCACTGGGATTTTACAGTAAAGAATACTATAGGTGTAAGTAAAGATGGTTTATTTTGAGTTTATGAGGCAACAACACAGACAGTGTGGAATCTCACCAGAGTAAATGTATATATTTAAATGCATAAAATATATGTGCTTATAATACTGTTATATGGATATGAGAATTGAATCATATGCAGCAGAGGTACCCTTCAACCTGACAACTTTAAACAGAAATCCCTTATTGTAAGTGATATGGCGGTCAGTTTTACTGACTGCACATCTGAGGAGCTAATAGGCTAGATAAATATGTTCTGGGCCAATACACAATACCTGCGCAGGTTCTATATCGTGAACTTAAGATTGAAAAAGAGGAAATATCATTGTCAGAAAAATAGTTCAAGAAACACAACACCATGTTTCGTGTATGCCAAGGCTGCCTCAAAGACAAACAGCATGGCATTGGACAGGAGAACATGTGAGACATATATCAAGCAGGCACAAGCATTAACAACTCAGGAGCAAGTCACCTGCTGAGTGACACAGAATTTTGCAAGGGTGTAAGCACACTTTCTGCCTCACTTGCAGGGAGAAATCTTAATTTATACAACCTTTATACAGTCTCTACACTGTCATCTTTGACTACAGTGGACTCAGAGTAAAAAAAGGCTGATCACCTCAAAAGTGATTCAATTTTAGAACATTCTAGGAATGGGCAAACGTTAAGAGAAGTGGGACTAAACGTTGTAAATAAAGGACAGCTTATTAGTAAGTATTGTAAAACTAGAGAAGTCTCCAACACAAGTGACAAACACATTTTCTGAGTTGTTTTCTGTTAGACTCTTATCTGGAAATTCAGTAGAATTACTCAGAAATTTTCAAGTTTTCTTTTGTGTTAGAAGATACAAATTTATCAAACAACTTTTTTTTTTTTTTTTTCAGGTGTGTCATTGTCAGCTACTGCTTGTCAGATAGAACTAAAAACTAAATATTTAGTTAAGTTTGAAAAATTTAGTGATGATTTTCCTCTGTGCTTCAGCTTCACTGTTTCATGATTGTACAAGAGATTTTTATTTTAGATTTAGTATTTTCTTACTATTTGGAAGGGAAGAAAGTTAAAGCATTTCCAAATGAAGAATTAAAAAGATTTCATATAGTTTTGTTACACAAATTTTATTATTTAAAGGATGTACAGAATAATTTCTAAAGACAATTTCAATTTTTAAAATTATCTCAAGTATCTCATGAGAGTTTTAAAAATTCAAGCAATGCTGCTCACAATTATACAATATACAGTTTTTCTCCAATAGCTATCATTGCTGGATATTTTCTTTTTGATGTGTCATTCTACTGACAAAAATATTGACAATTATGAAAACAGGAAGGATGTATGCACTAAAAAGACTAAGAAATTAAATGAGTCAATGTGCTTGCTGAGTAATAGATAGGATTATTTTACTTATTTAGATATCTCTTCTCTTGGTTTGTGCTTTAAAGAATCAGTAGAAAGCACTTTTGCAGGTTTGCATAAAGTATATCTTACTGCAAAAATATGCTTCTATAGATATCATACATACAAGTGCATATAAGAATAAAATAAAGGCAATGCAGTGTAAGTTTCATGAATTGATTTGCTTTGAAATTGCAAGTCAAACCATAAATGCACAGATGTTTCAAGGTTTACATGTGAAAATCTTGAAAGATAAATGATTTATGTATTTTGATTTTATAACCCTCTTTATAATAGGAACAGAGTGAGGTGAATTGTTCTGCAAGTAATAAGTTATGAGATGTTGAAGCATATGTTGAAAAGCTCTGTGTCTTAAATTCCAAAGTCAGTTGTTCTGTCTTATTCTTTACAGCTGGACATATGTAACTTCTGTTTAATATATTTTACATTATCAAATATTATTATTAATCCCTTAAGAAGATGTTCAGAAACAAAATCTTACACAACTTCTCTACAAAGACAGAAACAAAGCTGCATGATCTTTCTTAGATGTATTTCAAGGAAACCTAGTGACATAAGGAAATATTAAGTATCAGTGGTAAGCAAGAACTGGTTAAGAAGTTATTTCACAAAAGTATGTAGAAGTCCAGACACATCCAAAACCTTCAGAACTTAAAAATTCTTCACACAAATAGGCTTTACATTACACATGGTGCCAAGCCGGGTGGTTACAGTGACAAAAGAGTTTCCAGCAGAATTAGAACATTTTTATTTACTGGTGGACCAATAAATTGGCATAACAAAATTACCTAACTTGTGTCATTAGTTTCATGTAAAAAGAATAAATTATGTAATCTGTTTCATTAGAAAGACCAGCTGTTTCTGTCTTCTATTTATGAACATGAAATTTTCTTTCCCTGTATTTTTTTTTTCTCTAGCAATTTCTTTTTTTTCTTTTTCTTTTTTTTTTTTTTAAGATGATGTTTTTTCTTTTCTTACTGCCAAAGCCACTGGAAGATGTTTCAATCCGCCGGCCTTCGCGCCAGGTGGGAAGCGTGACGTCCGCGCAGCTTGACCCCGTGCGTGGCCCATGTATTCCTTCAGGACCTCAGTGTCCAACCCTACAACAGTGGATCTAAAACATGGCTCAGCTCTGCAAAACAAATGCACACTGTGGTGCCAACTATTTCTTCTCTTCCTCCAAGCTCAATTAGCCTACAATAAAAGGCGGTTGGGGATGAAGGCTTGTTTGCTTTTTCACCCCCCTTACGCCCAGTGGCTCTGTCTTGACCTGCCAGACCACAACTGGAGAGAGCTCGCAGG
>NW_020799101.1:21655329-21709215 GCF_003259725.1 Athene cunicularia
TATATATTTTTATATATATATATATATATATATATATATATAATTTTTTTTGTGTTAATCTCACAAATATATTTTTCATAAATTAATGTAAACAACACTTATTTTTCTTCTCCAATTTATTAATATATGTATAATTTTCTCAATTATAAGCAGACAAAAAAATGCGTGAACAGGATAATGACTCTGTTGAAAATATGCTAGGGTAGTCAGTAGGAAAATCCTAAAACAGGTTGTGTCGGGTTAAGATTTGACAATCTGTATTGAGCAAACTCTGTCAGCTCACTGTAGTAAGGAGCATTCCCAGACATGGATGTGGTGCTCATCAAAACAGAGGAAAGCACCATAAAACCGCTGTAGTTTCACCTGACTTAGAGGCTTTTTGCAGTATCTTTTATCTCCTTTCCTGAAACTATACTGTATTTTGTATAGTTTGTTAGCAAACATCACAGTTCTTCACCATTTGAAACCAACCATGTCAATTCTTCACGCGTATAGGTCCTTGTTCTCCAAATACACTTGCATGTGCTTCCCATAGAGGCAATGATATGGAGGCAAAGTTTCAGGAATAGAACAAGCAAAATGTGACTATTCTGGGGTGTTTTTTGATATAGTAAAATATCTATTCATAGGTTTCATTCCACAATCTGTGGAGGCATGGTCCTTTAGAAGGACTTCACCCTTTTAAAGAAAAAGAAAACTAATGAAAGGTCTTGGAAATGTAAAATACAAGTGGTTCACAGAGATCTTTTCATAAGTGTATGATAAAACAAACAAGCATCACATTAATTCTATGGTGAGGTACAAAAATGGTACAAAGGTAGGACCAAAAGGGTGGTGGATAATTCTGGCAGCACAGAGAGAGCTTTGGAGGTTGAATTTGACATGGTGGGGATAGGGATTCAGTGAAAAAAATACAAAGATGAGAGTGATGTAATCAGATCAATCAACAACGAAGATAATCTGATGCAGCATCCCTTTATGTTCTTGAAGTAAATATAAGACAAAAGAAGTGTCTCTGGGGGAAGAAGTAGAATATTCTGGAGATTATGAGGGAGAATTAGCAGTAGATATCAATATGGTTTTGACAAACTGGTCATGACAAGTATGAAAGGTGGGTAGAAGAAATCCTATGCTGTAGACAGAAACAAAGATAAGAAAATTGCTATTAACTGTTTCTCACATGTGGAAGTGTTTTTGAAATCAAGTTCTACGTGACAGTTATAAATACATCAAGCTAAAAATAAATAAAAAGCTCAACAGATGACAAAAGGAATTAAGTGATACATTTGAACAGAAAGTCTCAAGATTATGGGTTATTATATTCCTCTTAGTGATGAACTAGCATAGTTGGATTCATGGCAATTTCTAATGCTAATTCCTCAGCTACTCATAACATTTAAGCAAAAAGGGGAAAAAAGAGAATTGGTGGACTCAATGTCATAAAATGTAACTTTTTTTTTTTTTTCTTGAACAAAATTCCTGTGACAGTTTATCATGGTCTAAATTTAGATTGTATGCCCTTTGTGGGAGAGAGACTTTTTGATTTTGTACACTATATATCAAGTGCTGAAGTGCTGTGTATATTGACATTGCTTTATAACTAAAGTAATATTTATAAAGTCATAATTTACAATCCAAAATGCATTTTCAAGTTGCTACAGATACAGTGACTTGATAGCTCTCCTCATTAATCAATCTAGACTAATTATTCTTTTTGGGTAGTGAAAGGCTGTTATACAGTAGATAGTGTCTTTACATTACAACTGGGAATCAAAACCAGAGACAGTGAAGAAACTGTGCTGAATATACGTGGTTCAAGACTCTATACTCAATGTTAAGAAATACATTTTAAAACTGCTTCTGAAGGTAGAAAGTCGTATTTTTCCAATTAAATACTTCCATTGTTTATAGAAAGACAGATTGGATATATTTCTAAATACTGTCTTGCATGCTACACAGTATATAATTTAAAAGTAACTTGCAGTTTGAGGCAAACATTATTTTGTTTATATTTTTATTTCACCTCATCAGCTCAGTTGTTAACATTCTGGGTGTTCTCACCCAGGACTGAAGTTAGTAGTTCCTATGGCAGCAAAACAAAATTATGCTAAAAAAAAAAAAAAAAGACAAGTAAATCTCACTCCTTTTGAGCTAATGAAGTCTGTCCTGGGTTTCAGTGAGTGTTGGGGGTTTTTGGTAGTGAAGGAAGGGGCTACAGCAGTGGCCCTCTATAAGAAGCTTCTTGAAGCTCCTCCAGATCCAAGTCGAGCCCATCTCTGGCCAAGGCTGAGCCAATTAGTGATGGTGGCTGCACCTCTGTGATAACATACTTAAGAAGGGGAATCTGAGAGGAAGAGTTGGAGTTGTGAGGAGAACATCTGTGCTAACACTGAGGTCAGTGGAAGGAAGGAGGATGAAGGGGAGAAGGTGCACTGGAGCAGAGACTCCTCTGTACCCTATGGTGAGACAGCAGGGCCGGCCCCCATCACCCATAGGAGTCTATGGTAGAGCAGATGCCAGTCAGCAGCCTGTGGGGTGCCCCATGCCAAACCAGGTGACTGTGCTCAAAAAAAGCCGGGACCCTGGGGGAAGAGGCCCCACTATTGTAGTTCAGTGCTGGGAGGATTTCAACACCCAAGGGTGACCCACACACCTGTGGGAGTGATTCATGTCAGAGTTGGTTTGTGGAGGACTGTCTCCTGTGAAAGGGGGACCGTGCTGGAACAGAGGAGGAATGCCAGAAGTTCTCCCCTACCCTCAACGTGGAAGAAGCAGCAGGACTGACTACACTCCCCATTCCCTTCCCACTGCTCCATTGTTGAGATATCAGGAGCAAAGCTGAGCCCAGGAAGAAGGGAGGGGTGGGGGAAGGTGTTTTCAAGATGTGCTCATGGTCCTCTGTCTGTTATGTGTTGTTGTTAGTATCTGTATTAAATTTATGTTCTTTTTTTCTTCCCCTGATGAATCTGTCTTTTGCCTGTGATCTTAACAGATGACTTATCCCTCCCTGTTTTTATCTTGATTCCTGAGCCTTTTGCCTTATTAACTCCTTCTTAGTGCTGGGGGGAAAGGGAGAAGTGAGTAACCACGTGGTGTTCAGTTTCCCTCTGAGCTCAAACCACTGAGCCTTTTGCTTTGTTTTTCTCCTTCTCAGAGTTGAGGGGAAGGGGGGAGTGAGCAGCTGCATGGTGCTCAGGTGCCCTCTGAGCTCAAACTACAACAAAATATTTTGAGTCCAAATAAGAATTTTCCCAAGTCTGACAAATCACAGTACTAACTCAGCTCTGGTGAAGAGGTTCAAAATCTTAAAATTTTCATGAACTGAAATTTAAAGGATGAATCAATTTGTGGTTTATTTTTATTTCATTTTTTTGTTTTAATTAGCTGGTACTTTGGAGCAAATGTCATGTTGAATTACCTAATGCATTTCATTTTAAAAAGTCGCAGCGATATGTTTTGACAACTTTTGATTGCTTCCAATCTGGTTTGTAATTGTAAAATACAAAGAGTGCTTTCTTTACTCTCATAAAGATACAAAGACTGAGGAAGTTCTCACAAGCACTAAACTTTCATCATTCGTGGGTGATAGAATATTAGTGAAGGAACTAGATGTGTGAAAGATTATTTCCTGTGGTAAACAAAGGACATTATGAACTAAGAAGAAGGAATTCCAGCTTCACTTAGTCAATATTAGACAGTATGGGTTTTGGAAGTTAAACAATACTGAAACATCCTTGCTGCCACGGGGAACTGATTTAAAACAGCTTCTTGCATTTTCTTGTAATGAAAGCAATAGAAGTTCCCTCACTCACATCTCTGAAAGACTTTAGAGAAGGAGAGGTCTTATAAATATTTTTTTCCTAAGCTGTCAACTCTGTGTGTGTGTGTGCACACACGCATATGCATGAATGTGTGTGTGCCAAATCCAAGCCAGGAAATTAAAGAGGGAAGAAAAAAACTTCCTAATCTACAGACCTTTAAACTAGCACAGCTATTTTCAGTCAAGCACTGTGCCCTCCTCTTTCTAATCCATCCCAATGATAATATCCCATGATAAATCCTTTGAGTTGGATTTTTCTTTTATTTTGTGTCCCTTAATTAAGGCAAAAGTCACAATTTAATTGCAAAGTGAGAGAAGGTTTTTGTTTAAAAATAGCTGCTTTGAGAATGCTTCACAGGTGACAGGACCCATATGAAGCTTTAGCTCCCCCTCTTGCCAACCTAGAGTCTCTCATACCATCTCATTTTCTACTCATTTCATGATAAACAAAAACCTCATAACATAACTGATGACTCTGACAAATAAAGATCTAGTTTAACTCTATAACAATACAATTTCAGACTCACTAATTGATCTGGAAGTGTGAAGGCCTTATTACTCCACATATGAAAATGAACCTTAATGAATGCATAACATTGTCCCAGATTCAGAGTCACAGAATCGCAGAATCACAGTCGTAGAGTCACAGAATTTCAGAATTTTTGAGGTTGAAAGGGACCTCTGGAAGTCATCTAGTCCAATCTGACTTCTCAATCAGGGCCACCTAGATCATGTCCAGCAACTTTTGAATATCTCAAAAAAATAACAACATGTGCCAGTTCTTGGTCACACTCACAGCAAAAAAAGTATTTCTTAATGTTCAGACAGAACTTCCAGTGCTTCAGTTTGTGCCCATTGTCTCTTGCTCTGTCACTGGGAATCCCTGAAAAGAGCCTGACTCCATCTACTCTGCACCCTCACTTCAGGTATTTATATGCATTGATAAGGTCCTGCTGAGCTTTCTCTTCTCCAGGCTGAACAATCCCAGCTCTTACAGCCTTTCCTCATAAGAGAGATGCTCAAATTCTTCACCATCAGCCTCTTTATGAGGATTTATGGGAAACAGTATCAAAGACCTTACTGAGGGCTAAGTCGACCTCAAGATCTACTGCTCTCTCCTCAATAACTGTTGTGGTGGGTTAAACCCACACTACTTCTCACTCACTTCTCTAAGGTAGGATGAGGGAAAGAATTGGAAGGGTAAAGGTAAGAAAACTCATGGGTTGAGATAAAGACAGTAATAAGTAAAGCAAACGCTGTGTGCACAAGCAAAGCAAAATAAGGAATTAATTCATTACTTCCCATTGGCAGGCAGGCTTTCAGCCATTTCCAGGAAAGCAGGGTTTTATCAATGGTTGGCTGGGAAGAGAAACAGCATAACTCAGATGTTCCCCCTTTCCTTCCCCCAGCTTTTATTGCTAAGCATGATGTCATATGGTGTGGAATATCCCTTTGGTCAGTTTGGGTCAGCTCTCCCAACAGTATTCCCTCCCAAACTGAGAGCTCAGCAATGGAAAATGTCAAGTTCCACACTTCGGGAAGAATAGCCCCAGCCACCAGTACAGGCTGGGGATTACCTGGCTGGAAAGCAACTTGATAGAGTAGGAATCAGGAGTCCTGGTGGACAAGTAGCTGACCATGCACTAATAATGTGCCTTTACAGCAACGAAGTTTAAAAGCATCCCAGCCTGTATTACTAGGAGCGTTGCCAGCAGATTGAGACAAATTATCTTTCTTCTATACTCAGCACTGGTGAGCAGTGAATATCTGGAGTAATTTGTCCAGTTCTGGACTGCCCAGTACAAGATAGAGGTAGACATACTGAAGTAAGTCCATCAAAGGGCCCTGAAGATGATTAAGGGATTGGAGAATCCCTCATACAAAAAAAGGTTGTGTGAGCGAGAATTGTTTAGTCTGGAGAAGAGAATCACAGAATCATTCAGGTTGGAAAAGACCCTTGAGATCATCGAGTCCAACCATCACCTACTCTACAAAGTTGTGCCCTACACCAAATCCCCCATCATCTCATCTAAACGACTCTTAAACACATCCAGGGATGGTGACTCCACCACCTCCCTGGGTGGCATATTCCACTGTCTGACCACTCTTTCTGTGAATTTTTTTTTCCTAATGTCTAGTATGAACCTCCCCTGTTAGAATTTAAAGCCATTCCCTCTTGTTCTGACATTAATTACCTGTGACAAGAGACCAGCACCAACCTCTCTACAATGTCCTTTCAGGTAGCTGTAGAGGGAGATGAGGTCTCCCCTCAGCCTTCTCCTCCTCAAACTGAACAGTCCCAGCTCCTTCAATCTCTCCTCACAGGATCTGTTCTCCAGGACCTTCACCAGATTTGTTGCCCTCCTCTGCACTCGCTCCAGCACCTCGATATCTCTCTTGTATTGAGGTGCCAAAACGACACAATAGTCCAGGTGTGGCCTCACCAGTGCAGAGCACAGGGGAACTGTCACCTCCCTACTTCTGCTGGTCACATTGTTTCTAACACAAGCCAGGATGCCGTTGGCTTTCTTGGCCATCTGGGCACACTGCCGGCTCATGTTCAGCTGCTTGTCAATGAGAATCCCCAGATCCTTCTCTTCCAGACAGCTCTCCAGCCACACCTCCCCAAGCCTGTAGCCATGCAGGGGGTGGTTGTGGCCCAAGTGCAGGATCTGGCACTTGGCCCTGTTGAAGCTCATGTCCATGATGGATCTTATCCATGTGTAAAAATATCCAATGGTCTGGGAGGAAGACAAGCCCAGGCTCCTCAGCTGCGCCCAAAGAAAGGATAAGAGTCCATGGGCAGAAGCTGAAATACAGGAAATTTCATTTAGACAAGATTTTTCTTTTTATCTTTTTTTACTGTGTGATCAAACAATGGATCAGATTTCCCAGACAGGTTATAGTCTCCATCCTTAGAGATAATCAAAACTCTACTGGATGTGGCCCTGAGCAACCTTCACTGAGTTGTGGGTTGGACTAGACAATCTCCAGAGGTCCCTTCTGATCTCAGATAATATGTGATTCTGTGCAATAAGTCTGTGTAATGCATATTCACATTCCTACCTGATAGTAAATTACATCCTCCCTTCTGCTAAATATTCCTGAGCTTATCTTTCATGACTAGAACACAGAAACCTGCCAAGTACCCCCAGCAGAGCATACCATGACTTGTAGGACATCTTAAAGGTTATGACATCCATAAATAGACTGTAGAAGCCATTATGCCATTCAGAAAAGAAATATAATTAGGATTTATAGACATATTTTTTAAACAATTTACCAAATGTCTTTAAAGCTCAGAATAATTTGGTTCTGATTCATTTGGAGTTGGAATGCAAGTATACTTATTTTTATTTTTATCTTAACCTTAACTAGTTCACACTTTCCTAATAAAAACCTTCAGTGGCATTCACATAAACTTCCTCCAGTTCAGTAGCCTCTACACATTTCACCAGAATTTGATGATCTGGCCATTCATTCACCTCCCCCCTCCCCGGTGAAATAGGGGAGGGACAAAAAAAGAAGAGAATTCGTAGGTTGAATAAAAAGAAAGAATTGACTAAATATAACAAGAAAACAACAGGAACAATAGTGAGTAAAAAAAAAAAAAAAAAAAAAAAAAAAAAAAAAAAAAAAAAAAGAGTAAAATGCAGAAGTGGCTTACTGAGCACAGCAACCGTCCCCACAGCAACATACACCCAGAATGGACCTGGAAATCCCACACCTACCCGAGGGAGCCTGCCCCCCATATCCCTGGACATGACATCATATGTGATGAAATACTCCAATGAAAGTTAACTCCATCCTCATCGAAACCAGGACAGAAAAATACACTGTTAGATGGCTGCTCAAAGACTGTCTTTAATAAGAGCCATTATTCCGTCACCTTTATAATTGCTATATTCACCTGAGTGCACTTAACTCTGACAGCACACATCTTCCTTTCAAGAAACTTGTATTCAGGAAGGAAGGGTGTTTGTAACACATGCTAAGTATAAAATGATAAAATTATCTCTGAAATTCATGGTTCTTGAGTCACTTAGAGATTTAATTGCTCCTTAATGCTGAGATGAATGCAGGACAAAACATCAACATTAACTTTAATTAAGTGCTTGATATTTGTACTTAATTAGTGTGCTGTGCAAGATCAAACAATATAAACATCCTGGATACCACAGGCTCATCCAAAACCACTAGGCGATCATTTGAAATTGTGACTGCTCTAAGTGCTCTAAGATCTCCTAGAACCTAGCCTTACAAATCAAGTGTAGAGAGTATGCTTGTTCTATAATATCTGTAAATTTAATCCAAAAAAAAAAAAGAAAAATTAACCAAACTATAGATATGCATAAGTAAGGAATCCTGTACAATTTTTGAACCCTTTTCAGGCTCAACCCTGAATGTATGCCTATTTCAGCAAAGTTGCAGTTTAATGCTATGAAATAATTATATCCTTTTTATCTGTTTTAAGCTTTTCACTTCTTAATTGCAGCAGATGCCTTCCCTAGAAAAAAAAATGAATAGTATTATTTGCTCTTTATTAACCACTATGTTTCAGCCATTCCTTTTTAAACTAATAAGAAAAAGATTTTTCCTAACTTGGATAATTCAATAATTTTGAATTTTCAGTTTCTGTACAGAGATGCAGGAGCTTGCCTTAATTTTCTGCTGATATAATGGAACAGGTCTATCCTAAGTGGAGCGCATCTTGAAAGAAATCACCATTTCAAAATAAGATGCAGATGAATGTATTTTTTTAAAGTTTTATAACTGCAATCTTGATGAATTTGCTCATTTGCTCTCCTTCTTCTCAAGGGTAAAATAAGAGGACCAGATTGGGCAGAAGGAGATTTTTGGAAGCACTCGTCCTTTATATCTCTTCTAAGCCATAACAGCATCCTACAGAAAAAATTTCCTTTTAGAGTGAGTGTTTATTTTCAGATATCCCATCACCTTTGATCAGGAAGGCACTAATGGACCTCAGAGCATTCCCTGTTCACTGACACTGTTATTTTTGCATTAAGACTCATTTTATGATTGATGAGTTTGACATAAGCAGAACAGCCTCTGGCCCAGAAAGAATGTAGTTGCTAAGACAGAGCCAGTGGTGGGCATGGCTGATCAAATACTCCCCTGCTAAAACAGAAATGTTGGGAAGAATTTCAGGGTCTTGTTTATTCAGGAGTATGGATGACATGTGCTTGAAGAATTAAGGAACAGGGATTAGGGGAACAGGGGAAACACAGCAGCTCCTGTTAAGGTTATCGGCAGGGTTTCTTATTCTATCATTTGTCTTTCTTCACCTTCTGGCAGCCTAGTTGCAGGACAAAACAACATCACCAGAGTACCCACTGCTGTTTTCTTAAATCTGATTATATTTGACTGACTGGCCAACTGTACTGAAAAAATACTTGTCTGAAGTAAATATGTCTCATTTCTTATCCTGTAGGGTCTATATTAGTCACATTGTTATGGAAAACCATTTTCAAACCATTAACTACTATTTCAGTAGTTCTAGAGATTTTTAGCCTATATGATAATTTGCTGGGGTTTGGTTGTTTTGATTATTTTTTTTCCCCTACTTAGTGATCATGGTGTCTGGCCCAAGGAAAGATGTGTGTCTTGAGGAAACTGTGATAGGTAGGAGCCAGGGGGACAGAACTAAGTATGCATTACATAAAAAGGGAGACTTGATAAGTAGACCACAAAGGCAACCAAGATACAAAAGAGCATGTGAGTTCAGAACCCCCACACCGTACTCCCACAGCAAGTAGTGTGCTTAAAAAAGATGAGAACATATCTTGGGATACAAAGAGAATCAAGATGAACACCCATAAATAGGACTTAATAAAATAATGTGTGCTATATTAAATAAAAATGCTAAATGAAGAACAGCAATATCATTCATAACAATATATTATTATGGCTATGTTTCATAATCACTGTTTATGGTCTTTAAATGCCTTAGATGGAGGCAAACTTTTTCAGAAGCTTCAAGCCACCAGACTCAAATGGCTCCAGTTTCTTCTATCACCTCAGCAACTAAGATTGATCTACATAGTTACTAATGATCATGTTCTTGGATCAGATTTAAACTGTCCATAACTTTAGATTGGAGAAAAATAGTGATTGACTCTTTCTCCATATTAGAATCAGCTGAAAAATTTAGATTTGGGCATGTGCAGAACTCCTTCTAGTCATTCCACAGAACACAGCTCTACAGAGATTTGTATACAGATGTATTTTTCAGGTTCATCCCAGAGCAAAATGATGTTTCAAACCTGCTTGCATCTTCAGGAGTCTGCAGTATTCTTTTACACAGTCAATCTGCCCCAAACATGATTTTCTTTGTCTGATGAGGAGCACTGATGAAATTCTAGCATTTTTTCTCCATCTAGTGTAGCCTAGGGGAGGAAATTACTTTCCTTCAGGGAACAATGTTTATTGTTTGGGCATTTATTTCCTTAATACTGGACTGGATTAAGTCCAGAGGCCTTTGACTGTGAAAATACAGCTCCAGTCTTACATACAAAAATCATTTTGGCTAGCATTTTACTATCATTGATATTTATTTCTGTGACAGTAAAGCCAAGGACTGAAACTGTGCTTCTTTCTACTTGGAATGAAGTATAAATATATAAACACACATTTAACCATAATCCCACCAACATCCTACAGACTTCTTGCATGTAAACAGATGTCTTTCATACAACATTTCTCTCTAAATCATTCAGGCAAGTAATGATGTCCTCACTGGTTTTGAGTGCCCAAAAGTTTTATCTATGTAAATACATTAATTTTTAGTACTTGCCAAGAAAAACTTGAGAAAATTTAATTCTTAAATGTACTGTTCTATACATTAACAATTGAAATTGGTAACATTTATTTAAAGTCAAATATTGTACATATTAATAACACATACATAATAGTACATGTTTCCTAAACTCTTCCCATCTCAAAGTATACACATATTATCTATAGCAATACACATATTATCTATTTACTTTTCTTATTTGTATGAGAAGGACAAGGAACTCTGTAAAGAAAGCAGCTAATATCAATATTTTGTTGCTTAAGAAAAAAGAAAGTAAGGTACCCACCATTAGAATCCACTTTGATTCATAATACAAGTAAAGAAAGTGTTTTCAAACATTATTACAGACAACTCAGATTTCATGTTGTTATTGTTCAAAAAAAAGATTAAAAGTGTTATCAAGCACAAAAATAAAATAAAATAGGAAACATTCCTCCACTCTGTCATTTTTTTCATTTTGACAGTGGTGTAGATAACTGTTTGCTGTGTTTATCAGTTGATTTTTCACAGGTTGTCGAAGTGTTTTGCATAAACCAATAAACAATCCAAGCAATCAATGGAGACAGGTATGTACTGTTGAACAGTTTTTCTACCAACCATGTGATGGTAAGACAAATTGCTCAGTGAATATGTCTCTCTCTTACTGATTATAAAATGGATTCTAAATGAAATGTTGGGGTTTAGTTTTATAAAAATAAGTGAAAGCAATACCACCTTTAGTATTCCAAATATAAGAAAATGCCTCATTGTAGTAACCAGATTTATCACATATATTTGAAATCTGAGCAAAAATTATTGCTATATAACTAGGCAATAAAAAGGGAGGTGGAATAGGAAGAGACAAAACTTCAGAAGCCTTCATTTGGAAAAGATGCATGTTGAAAGCAAAATGTGACACACCTAAATACTAGAAGTAAAAAAAAAAAATAAATCCTCCCCCTATAAAAAAGCTTACATTTGGATCTGATATAGAAATGTTCGCCTTGATGATAGATTCAGCTGAAAAAAACCCACCTGAAAAAATGTACTGTACCATAAATACCTAGTTTACAATCTCCTTTGACTATTCCAACGTTTTAAAATTTGTATCTTGACTTCCTAGAGAAATTTATTAACTCAAAATATGAAAGTGACAAAAATGTAACACATTTGTTCATAAGCTCATTTATCATAGTTATAGAAAAAAAGGTATGAAAATTTCTCAACTTTATTTAAGAAGGTTTTTCCTCAACAACAACAAAAATATTATTATTGTAACTGATAGCTTTCAGTTTGAGTTGAAACACAAAATGTGAATTTAACTGGCTAAGTGTGGGGAAAGTTTGTATCCAAATATTAATTTAAACATAAAGAGATAAAGTAGATCCTTTTCCTCAAAGGATGTCTTAAAGATGTGGGATAGCATGAGGGACAAAGAAATGCTTTAATGTGGACTGCTGCTGAGAGGAGGACAGAAAGGTCAACATCTGAAGAGAGAAGACAGCACATGGGGTGAAACAGGTGACTATAAGCTCATTTTAGTAATCCACATGAGCAAAATAAGATCTAGAGAGAAGTCAGTCATCTCCAGATCAAATGGGACTTTACTAAAACTTCCATGCTTTTCACAATTCCTTCAAAAAGTAAGGAATAAAAAGTGCCACTCAAGAAAAAGATAAATTACTATGAACAGTAATCAAGAACAAATAATGCTTTTTGGCCAATTCTGTCAATGTAAGAAACTATTTTTATAATTTATTTTAATTTTAAGTGGCTCAAGAAGGACTGTTTCTGCTTCAACAGAGAATATCATTGGACTTTTAAAAAGACAGTTAGATTAAATGAAAGTAAACACCAGTAAAATTTTACTTCCATTGAAGACTGAGAACAATCATGGGTTGCTCATAAAACAAATAATTTATATTCTGAAACGTCCTAATGACAAATGAAAAAAGTTCCATCTCATACCTCTGTTGACAACAACTTAATTTCCAGTACAAAGGACTCTCTCATTTCCCTGAAATTTCTATGTTATTGTCGGGAGTCATCAGTCCCAGATGATTAAGTGTCTGTCCTTGTAATGGAATAACATCTTTTCACTAGTATTGAAGACATTTGCCAAATAAAACTCTCAATTGCACCTAGGCAACAATCAAATTTTGGTCCAATATATACAGATATTCTTGTTACAATTCTAAATGAATGTAGTTTTTATGGTTTTGCAGCAGAAGTATTAAAATGAGAGTTTAATATTAGTATTAGCTTTACCTATTGCTTTTTTATACAAACACATTTGAGGAGGAAAATCTTTCTGTGCAAGATAAGCCTGAAATGGAAGTTTAGACACATGGAAAATATTCACAGAGCTGGAAAAATGGCTAAGGAGAAACAAAGTGCAACAGCTGCAACGTTATACAATTAACTGGATGGAGAAAGAGAATTAACAAGCTACCCCAATACAGAGTGGAAACCATTCAAGCTTCTTTCTGAGTCTCATGTAAATCCTTCCCATCTGACCAGGCTGACTACTTTAAGAGAGTAATTTCCTGCTGCCAGAGAAACTTCATTAAGTATCAATGCCTTGTGGCCCTTCCCTAAGGGGGGGCTCACATGGGAAACGAGATGGGAAAGTGTGGAACAGATTGTTGCTAAAAAGTCTGACTTTATTCCAGAATTTGCCAAGAGTGTGTTGACCACTATACCACAGTGTTTCATAACCACAGTGTCTCTCTTTAATCTAGATGATTTAATTTCATGTCAAGTTTTACTTTCCTACAGAACTAAAATGAAAAGCTATTTTCTAATTTGGGAACTACAAATATATGCCAATGAAGAACATTCTTGTCATGCATTGCAGAGCATCTTGAATCTTAAATGAAAAATATAAAATTCAAATTTTGATTCCATCTGTTGCCTGGAATTGGTCCTATTATAATCTGAAATTCTACTACTTAAGAAGGAAAAGGAATATGATTTATTTATTTATTTATTTATTTTTAAAAAACAGAAGAATTATTGAGTCATTCACTAAAATGGCTCCTTTTTGATTGGAATCAAAATGGAAAAAAAAAAAAAAATCACTTCTCTTTAAGGGAGCGTGTCCCTCTACATAACAATCCCATAGTGCTTTATGAACATAAAAATTTACAGCAACAATTTCAATTTTCAAGCTACGAAATCCAATTACCTCATTTTTCAGATGATAAATCTAGAAACTAGACAGATTCCAAACCACAAGAATATCTACTGGCATCTTTCTGTTGACTGGAATTTAAGACAGGTAACACCAGGGTAAATTTAAGAGAGAGGAGGGGAAGATTTATCCCTGAGAAAGTCAAGCAGAAGAGCTTTCTGCTAAAGACTTTATTCTTCTAGGTCAATCCTATCTCCCAAGACTCATATAGAACCAGCCCGGTTAGGTTTGCATACAAACTACATGATATATATATTAACTTGGAGTAACATAGATATGTACAATTTACACACCATCTAAATTTATCAAGCTTATAATTTACCAAATATATTTTGAATATAGAATATGCTATTATACAATACCATGACCTTACAGAACCAAACAACAAACTTGTAATTAAGGTTTGTAAAATAAAATTCAATAATAAAAACCATAAAATATAAAATCAAGGAATTTATCATTGAGGGCAACCTTTATTCTTCTGTTTTAATAATAGAGCAGGCTGGGTTGCTTTGGTCAAATACTGACTTGTTTCACTGCTTAATGAAAAAAACAAATCAGAATCAGCAGCCCAACAGGATCTATCACATTCTTGTGGCTTTTCTGAATTTTCTCTGGAGTGCCCATAAAAAAGAAGACATCATGAACTTGATTTTAATTTTGAGAACAGCTGATTCTGAAGCATTCAGGGTTAATTTTTCTCCAGTATTTTTCAGTTAACTAAGACACCAAGAAAACAGAGTTGTATAGGCTTATTGCATGACAGACAGAAGAAATACTTCACATAAAATGAAAAAAAAAAAGTTAAAGGTACTTTTCTGGACATACGCAAAGAGAAGTTGGAGTAACACAAAGTTTGATGACAAATCTAAGGTCAGGATCAGATCGGGAGGATAGAGGAGGGAGGGAATTTTCAGTTTCTAAATAGGAAACCAAAGAGTCTATTCTTCTGCTATGTAAGAACAAGAAGATACAGGGGTTTCTGGACACCCCAAATCTATTTTACCAAATTAATCACTGATGAGCCAGTCATTTTTATCTAAGTCCAGACTGAAGCTCATAGAAGCTCATTCTTCAGAAGGCACTTGCCTGTCATTCTAGGTACACTAGAGAATCCAAACTGTGATAAGCAAATTGACCTGAGCAGAATATCACTACAGATTAGATCCAGATCCTCTCAACAGGGAAAGGCCACAGCAGCATCATGGGAAACACTTCCTGATCCATGCTGGACTTTCAATTTTGCAAAATAATAAACCACCACCATTCAAACAGAAAATAACATGGCTTACCATGCTGAAAGACACTACACACATGCATTAAAAAAAAAAAAAAAAAAGCAAGCTGGATGTGGGGGGAAGCCTTGTGGTCAAATTTAAAAGAAACCTTTCTAGCTAAAAATTAAGGGAAGACAAAACACCACATAGCAGTTGTCCTACAGAAAACCAAAGAATTAATTCAAGGCTTACTATGCCTTTGACAAGAAAAAGATTCCTAAGTACACCTGCAACCTTGAGCACTGAAATTAGGTATGATTTTACCGTGGATATAGTGTTTGCTGAAAATTGGCAATTCACTAAATTCCATGTCTGATAGACAGTTTGCTATTGATTAAATCCTCTGAAAAAGTAATTCAGTGGTGGTTGCCAGCTGCTCCCCACAAACTCTAGGGTTTTGAGAATGGAGAAGGATCATCCCATGTAATTTTTATTTAGAACAAGAATGTGATGTACACTTTTAAGTATCCTAGACCCTATGGTACACATAACATAGCATGCAAATTTACTGGATGCACTAACATACCTTTAGAAGTACCAGATGCCTAAGGTGAGAACTTGACCAAAGATGCAATATCTCTTGGAATGTATTTCAGTGCTAGAAATGGGTGGATGGTGGATAAACAGTGATTTCCATCAGTATGTTAGTCACAGTATAGCTGATTCGCAAAATAAATATTTTCATGAACCTCTTAGCACAGGTTTAGATAACACTATACAACATACTTCTACTCTGTTAATTCAGCACAATAGATCAAATTTAGAAATCATGGAATCTAAAATATAGCTTCCCAAAATTGATCTTATACAAGCACGTGGTGAAAAATAAATAAATAAATAAATAAATAAATAAATCACCTTTTTCTGACTTATTTTTTTTACAAAACATCTTCACAAGTTCGTTGATATGATTAAATTAAGAGAAGAGTAATTTCCATGGAACTCTGCAACATCATGTAACACCAAAAAAAGCTGCAGTGTATTATTACCCCTTGATAAATTATTTCTAATTTCTGGTGTGATGGCCAATGAGAAGAATAATTTCTTTTTGAGGTGAAACTGAACGTACTGAATTTTAGCAAAGGTATCAAGAAATACATCTAACAACAAGGTCTGTTAGAACAGATATTAATTATCTTTTTGAAGGACAGAAGAATAGAAACTTCCGTCATATGAAATCAGACATAGGTGCATAGAATAACCTTCATTTTGGTGAAAGAGAGAAAGAGACAAATTCTGTTAACATGCCTTTGCTATCACTTTGCACAAATTGTTGCAAATGCAACATTGGTAAAAATAAGATAGTGCTGAAGAAAGTAATAAAGTAAAAATAGTTTGGCTTTCTTTTCCCTACCTTATTTAATCATCTTTAGGTATTTCTGAAGCAACAATGATCTTGTTAGGTAATCATTGACTTTTACAGGTGTCTTTATTTTTTTATTTATTGGCACAAATTTTTACAGGTAGGCTCTTTGTGTTTTGCTAAATTTTTGCCAAAAAAGTTTCTTTAGGAAGCTAATTGAATAATTCTCAAGTAAATTTTGATTCATTGAATTTCCCCTATTAATATTCTGGATGAGTTGTATGGCTTACCTGGGTTATGAATGTTAAAATGATAACTTTCAATCAAATGTACAATGTGAAGTGTAGTGTAAGGAACTACTGGAGGTAAACCATTATGCTTAAGGATTTTCAGATGTAAAAGTGATCAAGTACTTCAGTATTTATAGAACAAGAAAAAAATTGCAAATTACTATTTGTTTCTGAATGCAAATAAATATGATTTTTTTTTTTAATCTTGATTCACATAGTTCTGCTCTAATTTTACAGGATGGATTTGTATCATTTTACAGACCACACAATAAAATTTTAGTAGGGTTGTATATAAATTACTGGAAAATAAATAATTGGAGAAATAAACAGCTAACACACTTGATTAGTTGTAAAAGGATTAAAATCTCTTTGCAAACACAAGCCTGAGGGAGGCAGTTTTTTTAAGATGTTCCATTATATAGTGGAAACTGACCTATACTTAAAAATATCACTATGCTTAAAAAAAAAAAAAAAAAAAAAAAAAAAAAAAAAAAAAGTTTGCAGTTGTGATTTTAAAATATTGAGTTCAAAATTATTTGCTGTCACTCCCTTACCTTGTGTTTGAACTTGAATGTATGTTGTACTGATGTTTACAGAAATCAGTAAGGTCTTTTTCAATGCATAGAACAGACTTTCTTTCTCTAAATTTTGCCCTAAGGGCTCTAACCTGGAAATAATGAAATGACTGGCATTTTGATCAAAGAGCAAAGTTTCGTCTAAGTGGGTACAATCAAGTCTTTATCATGATTGCCATAAATGATTTTTACAAGAGATGGGGATCACAGATATAAAAGACTTTACACATTCACAATCTGTACTGAAGAACAGGTCGTACAGAAAACATTAGATCTGTTCTGTGCTATCGGCAGAGCTTCCTAAACCATTAGTAAGGGAGTCACTCAAACTGAGTTTAGCTAGATCAAAACTGCCTGGGTGGCTATTCCAATGAAGTGCAGCTGACTAAAATCAGGAAATTAAAGTCAGGAATTGATGAGGACAGCTACTCAAAAAAGATGGGAAGATCAGATGCAAAGTTGAAGTTATCCAATATAAATTGTACATGCAAATTCTTCATGAGGTTCATGAACATAGTTTTCTCTTTCAGGTTGAGAAACTGAATTGAGGCAGGTGAAAACTCCATATGAGAGGCAAAGACGTGGTTTGGATTTCAATTTGGACTTAGCAGCAGAATTTGTACAAATGTTTCTCACAGTAGTGAGAGGAGTTACATAGGCGCCTGGAGTTGATCTTTTTCTACTCACAAATCCCAGGAGTAAGTAGGAGGAAAGAACAGTAGTAAGTAGCAATTTATGTAACATGTTCAAGTAGTATTTTGGCCAAAGCTATCCTGGAATTAAGAAAGATTGACTCAGCAAATTTTTATTCTGCCTAGGCATGGTACCCAGTCCTGAAGTTTTACAGTTTGAGGGGTTCATGTTATTTAACCATGCTGGACTGGACATATGCCACAGTACCGAGTCTGACTAAACAGTCACTGTGAGTCTAAAAGGACTGAAGCAGGACTAGAACAAAGGAGCTACAAGTTTCCATTTAGACTCATCAATGCAATTCTATTTCAAGCCAAGGAAATTGTAAGCAGAGGAATGAGCATGCTTGTGAGTGAAGTGTATTTGACATATAACAGGAATCATGTCTGACTAGTGGAAAGCTTGTTTGCTAAAGTCATTATCACCTCTTTTTCTTATTCTTATATTTAAGCTTTCTGCCATTCTTCCTCTTAGAGCTGGAATACATGAATTAACCCAGCGTGTTCCTTTTTCTTTCAAATCCCTCCTATCACATGCAATTAACAAGATTGCACATATTTTAGGGATTAAAATCAATGGAAAATTTAAGTCCCAGACATGTGAACATAATGTACTAACTTTCTGCACTGATTCCTCCAATAAGTCTTTTTAGTACTATGAAGTGATACCCACAGTACTAACAATACAAACTTCACTGCAGATTTTAAGAGTGAAAGAAACAATGAGCTGGAAACAAAATGAAAAATGCAAGTCCATATTTTCTCTGAGTGTGTCTGTACTTCAGGCTAAATGTGTTTTATCTAGACAAAAGTAATTTTTTATTTCCTAACTTGGATAATTTTTAGAGACAGTTTTTATATCCATTTACTCTCTTTCAATCAGAAGTCTGGTTTTGTTACAAAAGATTTAATAAAAGTAATTGTTGGTGCTGCAGAAAATACTGCTTAATAAATGAACCACATTCAGGCAGCATGTCAAAAAGCAAACCTCCCTGTGCAGGTGAGTGGTTTCAGGGTTTGGTTTTTCTCACACTGGCAGATACCTGTTATTTGCTTATCTAGCTCCATGTCTCAGTACAGGTAAGATTCAGCCAGAGCACTACACACTAAGCTTCCTCCACCATGCAGTGTGACATTTTGGAAACTGTTTGAACTCTCCTAGTGGCAGAAAGCTTTTCAGAAAATTTCTGGTGAAGTCTGACTAGCAGATTGCCAAATGACAAGTACCTGATGGGGAGTAGTAATGCCTTGCTACATAACAGGCCATTCCATCCTATGCACTGTGTAAACTAAGTTAACAGGCAATTCATTTTGTTGAAAAAAAGTCTAGTCAGCTTTCATATGCAAACAGACTTCTCCACAAACCTTAGCTGCAAACGCCTTCTGCCTTATTAGTTACAATAATGTGATTGTATATTTTGTCTGGAATTGCCACCATATCTGAAGTACTGTGTTTTCAGAAGACTGATATCTCTATGTTAGAGGAACAAAACAGTTCCAAGTCCCCCATTAATTATGGTGTTTCAACAAAAAGCAGGGTAAAATCCACTAATGGAGAAGAAGACCTAACTGGGTGAGAAGTCATGAGAGGAAGAGGAGGCATCTTCATCCTGAAGACCCCTGCCCATGACCACCAGGAGACACTGCGCAGGCGTAACTAAGAGGAGACCAGGGTGGAGCACATGAAAATGACTTCTTAGAACTCATTATAATAAACCCTGATTTTTCGTGGAGAGATCATGGATATGTACAGGCATTTTTGAAACTATCATGAATATGTAACACATTGTTGTATAAAGCCAAGACAAATTACCATGATGGGTGTGCATGCTTGTGGAGGAGTGATCCCCCATGCACCCAGTGCTGAATAAACATACCTTCTTTATAACCTCACTGGTTGTAAAGTCGTTACTCCACTGGTCACATTGTTAATTGAATGATGTAGTATAAAATGTTACTCGGTGTTACTTACCTCTTTTCTACAATGAAATAGTTATTACACAGCTGACCCTCTGTCCTCTGAAATTCCCTCTGCAAATGGCTTTTGTGCAATGATCCCAGTGAGCCCTAAGACAAAGAAAAGAATCTAAATTATTTAATACCTTGTCTTAATCTGCCAGTTGATGTTATCAATGGCAAGAAGCTGAACAAACACCTTTCAGTCAAATCAATAAGCTAGGAACAACAAAGCTGATATTTTCTGAAAAATACTGATGGTTACTTAGGCCCTTATTTTGTTCTGTTGAGGGTATAATTTCTAAATTTTAAATGGAAACCTGGGTTTATTATAGGTAATAGAATATACTGGCATTTAGATCCCTGAAGATAGGTTTCAAACATCAGCTGAAATCCATGAAACTTGTGTTAAATATTTCCTGTCTGGAGTCTAGATTTCCACATGACATTGTTCCCTAAATTATTACTAAATATTTAAAGAGATTCATAAATATTAACATCGCTATAATGGGACTAAAGAAACATATTTTAATAAAAATACTAAAATTAGTTTTCACAAAAGAAAAATTTTACTTTTAACATGGTCTTTCATATATTGTGAAACAACATGAGAAGCTAAACAATGTGATAGATACTGTTTAATGTGTAAACATCAATGTAATATCTTATCCAAGAAGGTAATATCTGATACAACAAGCTGTCATTGAGAAAAATAATCACAGCAGCTATTTCTCTTCTTAAAAGTCTTTAAACAAACAAATCCCTGTTTCTCAGTGTCTCAGCTAAACCTCATAGAATTTATTGTCAAGATTTATATCCATATTGTATTGCTTTCTGCATAGTTTTCATTTGATCAAGAATATTCTATAATTATGGTTTTTATTTAATTGTCAATGGATAAAGGTTTCTATTATGGATTTATTTCCCAAATATTTAAAATATATATACTTGTGGTAAAAATGTTGAATCCATGCCATTCTTTTTAAGTTAAAAGGTAGCTTTCCAGTGTGTAAAATACATGTGAAAATGTCACAGATATCTTTGTGTTGGAAGTGTGGAAAAAGCTAAACAGTGAAAAAACTACAAAACACACATTTCCTTAACACATGGTGCTCAAAACAAACACAGGATGGGATGGAGATCCAGTGATTTGTGTTGCCAAGGCACCAAGGAGGAATATGAAGTGGAGTATGCTTGGTCCCATTCTTCTAATTCTCTCAAGGAACACTGGACATGACTACGCAGATTTATCTCCTCTTCCCCTTCTTTCAAGGACCATTTTGCAGTACTCTGCAGACCTTATCTTTCATTCTTCCTCTTTTCCCACAAAACCAGCACACACACCTTGCACCAAGGAATGTGCTGTGTCATTCCTCAAGAAACAATGGCTTGACCACAGTCCCACCCACTGACACATGCATACTTAGATAAATACTCCACTGAGTTTGTATCTAACTGGGAGGGATGATAATCCAATACCAAATCGGAGTGACAGATCAACAGGTTTGTGCTACTCACCCCCTGCCAAAGGGATGCCTTTTGGTAAGATTTGGGCCCTCACTATGCCAAGTGATTACCTGGGAATTAAGTGTGTGTGATTGCAATCAGGTTTTTGTGTGTAGTGCTATATAGCCAACCTGAAGTTTGTGCATTTATCCTAGGCAATCTCAAAGAACCTGTAGATGTTGCATAAGAATAAACTGTACTATTTGTGAACCTGACTGCTTCCCTTGAATGCCACTGGACCTACAGCACACGGGCTGTTCATGCAGCTGGTGTCAGGCCTATAGTCACGGCCATAATTGGCACACTTATTGAGAGATAAGTCCATCCGCCCCTAGCCCCTCTAATCTCTGAGGACGGGCTAGAATGCAAGGGGATTCATCTCTTACCAAATGAATTCATTACCTTAAATGCAACACTCTTCTTTCAGTCAGCCATGATTTCAGGAACATTAAAGGATACAGTCAAACACACTTTAAAAAAAATCTCATAATGTTGAGAGCTGATTATTTAGAGCTTTAGTTGTATAAGATAGAGCGTGCTGTCATGTAAACGAGCAAATATAATGGTAGCAGATGTGAATTATGAAACATTTTGGTTTTACTTAAATAATCAGTAAATTACTAGAAATCAAATGCATTCAGATTTTACATTAAACCAAACTAGGTAAGCAAAAAGCCCTCAAATCACTATAGACACATTTTAGGAATATTGCTTGAGATCAACAATTAAATATTTGTCAAGGAGTGTTCTACCAGATTATTTTCTTCTAGGTTCAAAATTCCTTACATTTTCTGTGTATCGATCTATATGTTTTTCAGAATCAGTTTGTTAAGATGTTAGGCTAGACACTTCCCTGAGAGTAAAGCAGTATGCTACCAATTAAGTCAACAGAACTTAGCACACCCGAAAAAACTGTCTCTCACCAATAATTTAAATCCACATTTATATTTAGCTTAAAAACCAAACAGAAAACCAACCACTACTTGAAGAGACAGGCTATTAAGTTTTCAAATAGGGCAATCATAACTTTTTTAATATGGTCATTGTCCCTGCAAAAGAAACACACAAACACAAGAATAAACCATAATACCAACAGGCTTTTTATGCATATTTCATACTCTATATTTACTATCTAGCTTCCAAAGATGAAATAGCCCAAAGTTCCTGAGTTCAGTTCTTCACAGTGACAGTAGAGTTATATCAATCTTTTATATGTGTAAATAATCCACATATATAAGTGAATATCCACAATATCTGTTAGCATGCTTGATTTATTCTAAACTAGGTTTATGGCCAAAGAGGCTAGTCTGTTGCCCTTGCCTCCCCTCACAGGTACCTGGCTGCAGGGTGAGTCATCTCAACTTCCTGGTCTAATAGAGAATACAATTCCCAACAACCAAAAAGATTAGTTTTCCATTAGACCGGAAAGATCAATTGATTCATCCAGCCTGAATAACACTACTAGATCCAACACAGGAGAGGCAACAGCAACAAAAAGACAGAAGGATAGAAAGTATAAGAACACAGTTGTTGCTTTTGAGAGTAGCTAGGTAGCTTTTGTCAGTAGATTCTGACTTGGAACTAGGAAGGGAGGAGGAATCTGGTCAAAACAAGGGAAAAAAGGATAGGGGAGACAAAATACAACTTGAAAGACTAATCAACACATACTCAAGACAAACCATTCATCTATTGCTGATTTTAGAAAATGTTCTCCTATATTTTTCTTGTGTATTTCCACATAGCAAGGGCGTTGATAAAACCAGCAATAGCCAGAAAACATTTTGACCAACAGTTCCATTCCTATCATCAGCACAAGTTGTCAGAACCACTCTTCTGATAACACATTAGTGATAAAGCTCAAAACAGCCTGTTATCCTACTAACTTTCCTTTATGTAATCAGCTAATATTAATTACCATTATATTTAAATCTCCACTCTAAAATATACTTATCTTTCATATAGATTTGAAGAGTTTCAAATAAACATTTAATTGCAGCTGAAAGTGTGGAAAGAAAAGTGCACATCAGCTCTAACCACCAGAGTGCTTACAGTAGCTTTTCAGATACAAAATGGATTTAATTTCTTTTTCCATTTTAGAAAGGCTACACTTAGCAGCAGAAGCACTTAAGCCTTAGTGGATCTAGAGTGCCACAGAATATACTTCCTATGCCTGATTATGGCATGTTTTAGAAGTTACTCTAATGGGTAGTGAGGTTACTTTGGACATTGCTGTCAACTTACATTGCAGAGTGCATCTACAACAGGAAAAACTGGGTAAAGGAAAACAGGGCCGGTGCTGTGTCAGTAATACATTGCGATGCTCACTTCTGGTCTAGGGATGACTGAGGAATATTAAAAAGGGTATTTAATCTTTTGGAGCAATAGGAGGAAGATTGGAAATTTCTGCTGTAACAAATTCTGCTTGGCTTGAAATATGGAATGAACTGTGCCATGGTGCATATACTTTATACAAATGATGCATATACGTATATATTAAATCCTGACCTTTAACAATCTTCTGATACTACAGAAAGAGAAGATCATAGCAAAAATTATTTCTGTTGTTGAAATTTTTATTGGAGGTAGACTGAGTAGGAGATCTGTGTCTAGCTCATGAGCTAAAGGTCTAGAGAAAATACCACTGATTTTTATGATATTTAGATTAGGTCATAAACAGGATTGTATATTGGGAAAGACATGAAAGGTGAGATAGAATTAGTGTTTAAGTTTGGCCTGACAAATCTAGAGCTATTGATTTGTGATTTCAACATAAAAAAAACCTAGGAACAGATCATCTTCATCTCCTCCCGATCCTGGACATGCTACTCATTTTTTAGATCAAAATAGAAAAGTGCTTTTCACACAGCTTGTGCGTTTCTGAGCATCATTGGTTTCCAGGCTATTCCTCAGGAAACTGGACCCCAATGAAGCTGATGACAACCAAATCCAGAAAGAGCAACAGAACTGCAAGCACTCAGTCATGATACTGGTTTTAAGCCAGTTACTCTTGGATTGAATTTTCTCTGTTGTATGGAGATGTTCACTGATACAAAGGCAAAACTATGGATTGCTATGAAAACGTTTTCATATGCAGAACAAAATATTCTACCTTTATGCAGTGTTTGGTCATCCAGAGACCTACAAAATAAAGAATAACTGGCTAATATGCTTCTTGATCCATATTAAGAGAGATAAGTAAGGCTGTGTGCGTGGTCTGGAGAGTCTGCACTACACACCTCATGCGAAGGTGTTTGTCACCAGCACATTGCTCTGCTCTGCAGCCTGTGTTCAGGCAACTGTCAAGACCTCCTCTGTGGTCTCCTTACCACTGTTTCTCCAGCTCAGTGCAGGCCTGGGGACTTCTCCATGCAAGACTGAGGACAAAGGGCAGCAGAGGGAAGCATCTACCTCAGCACTTCCTTATGGGTTTTGAGATGTGCAGATGGTTCCTGTTCAACCACATTCTCCTGCCTGCTTAAGCTTAACCCCAGGAGTCCTGGGGTGGAGAGACTCCGCATGTGGCTATGAGAACAACTAATGCCTGCTCCATGGTTCCTAGTCCCAGACTGATTGTCACACAAGCAGCATAACCTTGCATGTAGGGTACCCCTGTCAGGAACAGCACTATAGTAAATTCTTACAAATTTATCCATTGTGTGATCTCTTCAAAGAAACGTGGTCTGAATATTTACAACCAGTCTTGATATTTGTATCAAGAAGTGAAAAAACAGTCAGTGTTAGTAACTTATGGTCTGATTTTCTGCCACATTTTAATTATTTTTTTAATTTATTTTTTGGTCTTTTATTTTTAGAGATGGAAAAAATCAGATTCATGCAATGCAAGGTGAGAGGTAACTTCATCTGAACTTAGTCATGGCTTCTCCTGAAAATAGAAACACTGGAAGTATTATCTTATATACACTATACTACAAGCTAAATTCCAGCTGTTCCTGGTCAGATTATTTGTAGCTGTGTTACAGATTTAGGCTAATTCTTCTCATTCATTACATATTTAAAATCACAAAATCACATTAATTTTTCAAATTACTCTGAAAATCTTAATATAAAAAGATGTATATATCATAGGTTCTTACTAAATGTATCTACATTTTAAATAACATAGAAGAAGGAATATAATGATCAGAAATATTTTTAATACAGAGAGTTTCTATCCATGAAAAATTACTGATTCGTTCATACTCAGCTTGCCCATTCGTCTAATTTTGACAGTGAGTTCTCTCAGTGGCATTGAGCATAGCACCCCTCACTTTGCAGTGGAATTAAGTATCCACTTAACACTAAATTGTTTGGCTGTTATTCAGCCGTGTTTACTCCTAATGCCTTTAAAATCCATTAGCTTTCATGCATCTTATCTAGATTGAAAATGTTGTTGCACAGAATGAATAGTTACCATTATGTCAACTGGAAAACAAAACAAAATAAAAAAGTTCACTGTGAATACCTAAGAGTTTATATGTATTGATCAGGAAATACCTGCTACAAATGCTAAGTGTAAAACCATATAAAAACGTAACAACATCAAGGCGTTTCCTGGACTCAAATAATAACCATCTGTATCAGGGTGCTCTGGGTTCCTCAGAATTACTTTTTCTGCTTTCACAGAGAATTGAAGGAAGAGACTAATGTCTGATATAATTGATTAGGTATTAACATTAACTGAAGATGACACAAGGGTTAATGATAATATGTATAACTATTTGTTAGGGATTTATACACTACATAATGCTACACCAGCTAAATAATTATTACTAGCTGTATTTGCTCTCTGCATTGAAACTGATCTCATGCTTGGTATATAGGAATTTATTCACCTTGCAAAATCTCAACCGGACTAATGTATTCCATACAATTTAAACAAGATGTGCATGTGTATAACAGACTTAGTCTTTTAAATGGACAGCTTTATTTTTATTTTAGGATATGGTCTTAAAAACACATTCCAACAAATGCAGATCTTACTTTCAAGAGAAACCAAGAGCTTTCTCAACACTGCTATATTCTATACAGTTTATCAACAATACCCTTGCTAAACAAATTTTGTACATTAGGTAGGTGTTAAGGTTTGTTTCCTTATTTACACACACACTCAATTTATTAAGTAACACCCACAGGGAAAAAATATACAAATAAATTCTCACATAGAGCATGCAGAAACCCCACGTTGAGAAAAATCTTGACTGATTATTTCAGTGTTTCTACTGAAGAAATAATACTAATGTTTGTGGCAATAAAAATAACCAAATTAATAATATATTTACACAGCTCATCCATAAAATAAAAAAAAAAAAAAATTCACTCTCATTCATCATCTCTGCTCCTTACAATCCCTGTTGTAGTTCATCATGTAGAAGTGGGGAATTGCTGATTGATTGAGCAGTTTATTTGTATAAAAAACTGAGCAGCAGTCAGATAACAGGTTGATAAAACCTAATAGGAAAAGACTGTTAAGCTCCCAAAGATCAAGTTCAAATTGAACCAAGGGGTGGTTAACAGAAATTGGCACTTTGATAATTTGTTTCTTAGCGTAGACATTATTTATTTATTTTAAAAATATTAATATCAAGATTTGACATCTTTTTCTAAATAATGAGTTCCTCCTAGGAGGAGTATTCCTATGATACCTACTCTGGATCTGCTGAATCATCAAGATAAGATAGTAACCTCATACACCACTGTCACACTAGGTAACATGAGTTTGAGTAGCAAACTCATATTTTCTTACAGCAGAAGGAAGGTAACTTACCTGTGCCACTGGCCAATTTAAGAGTCTTTGTTTATAGATGAAGACAAAGAAAGACAGATAAAACACTTCAGTTCTACTAATAAAAAGAGTAAAGGTCATCCTCAGTATGCAGGTATCAAAGAAGAGAATATGCACCTTATAGTTCATTCTTCCCCTGCTCGAACTGGGCTGGGAACTGATAAACAGGACACAAATGAATGTTGACTGAACTGCACTTCTTAAGGCAAATTTGGCACTGTGTACTAAATTTATGATTTGTGAAAATATTCTTATTTCTTCCTATATAGCTAAGCATAAGCAAAGTTGCCTGTGAAGAGTTTTGGAAAATTCCAGAAAAAAGCATAACTACAGAGAATCGAAGTCATATTAATCTCAAACTTGAGCTTTCTCTATCCACCACAAGACATATGCATTGATATAAGTATACTTCTAACTGCCTCTTTCTTGCAGTAACCAGAACAAATCTCCCACAGATAAAATCCTTGTATATATGAAGCTGCTTTCATAGCACTTTTTGTGATTGATAAGTTTTCCCAAGTCATCTTTTTTACCTTAACTTTCAGCCTTTTCACTGAGCATCTGTTAGCTAAAATGAAGCCTATAATAAACATTTATGTACCTCTTTATGCTGATTGTTGTTTACACCTATGTGGCAAAGCTGTAGGAATATATCGAATATTTATGTAGCAAGAAATTGCACCTCTAGCCTATTAAACACTGAGTGGAGCAGCTGGGATTCTCTAAATGCATTCAGGCCACTAGCTGCATCCATTATTTATCTATATTACTAGCTGCATTTGCAAAGATTGTTCACTCTTTCTCCTCTAACACCTGACGACAGCTGAATGGGAGCACATCCTTTTTAACCCCCTCAACATCCCCATCTATTTTGAATTACATTCTGGTTTACATTCTCATTATGATGAAGCAGCAATTTGAGAAAGTCAAAAACTACTACATGCTTTTAAAGAGAAAGATGCTATTATGGAGCCTATTGGCTACTCTTAATAATTATCTGTGTTACAAAAGCACCAGTCAGGGATGGTTTTTTTGAACAATCTGTTGTGCACTTTAGTAATTCTAACTATTATATGAGGTAGGCCTTGTCCCACGAAAGTCATCTTTCTAATCTAATTTAAGACAGAAGTTAGAAGCACTCCATCAGAGAGGAGGAGAAAAAGGGGGAAATGTAAGATCTGTTGGTTACATTAATTCACTTCAGAAATTATTTATGAATTCCTCTCCTGGCAGTTGTATTGTAATGATTGAAATTAAGAATATGATTTTTTTTCCCTCTAAAAAAAACACCTATCTATGTAAAATATTGAAATTAGTGATCTATTTTTCTTTTCTTGCATGTAAGTTTGATTCTGTCAGGGCTATTCCAAATGTTGAGTGAAAGTACTCAGTGTTGAAAAGGTAAGAAGAGGGAAAAGAATAGGTTGTTTCAAGTCCATAGGACTAGCTCTCTAAAGAGGAAGAGCAGGCTTCAGAGTCAGCTACAGCTCCTTGATTCTGGTATTTTCCAGCTAGATTGTTGGTAACAGAAAATCTGACATACAGCTCATACTTCCTAGAGAGAAATAAGATCAGGAAACTTGATTATAGACTCATATTTTTGCAGCCCAAGTCACTGGTATGAAGATGACTGTGGAGATTAAAAGCAGGGACACTAGAAATCTCTGCTAGTAAACCTGCATTGTATACATATATAGTGGAAGATAATAATCCATAACATATTTGATATTTCACATCAGTGATTAATATACTTGTCTGCTGATTTGCCCAATTGAACAAATCAATGCTATTCTCTTCAGTGTAAGTTATAAGATTTTGTCAAATGGTTCCTCTCTTCTTAAATGATATCTATTGCCTTTTGTAGCACTAGTGCTAGGCTAGAAACATACTGTCTCCTAAATATCTTCTACGTGTATTTCTGTAATGCAAGGTAGACCTGATTAGAATATATATATTTAACAATACTTCCTTGTTTGCATTCACCTTGTCCTAGTTTTATATCAAAAGCTTCATAACTAGAGTATTTCCCTTTTAACAAGCTAATAATACCCCCTGCAGATCTTACATATAAGCAAAAGAGTCTCCAAAATTGAAATCTAGAAGTTTAAAAGCTTATGCAGCTCAAAGCTGAACAATGAGGAAGCATATGCATTGGCTTCCTCTGTGTTAGCCCAAAACTGGTTGTAAGGCTTTGGCATTGTTATACCTATTTCAGCAGTGCTTATAGCTGGGTTATCAGTATGACATTCTGCACTGCTGGCTTCATTTTGTGTTCCCTGTAGCACAAGATAAGCTGCAGATAACATTGCAATTGGTCTTTCTTCTAAAGATCCTAAAATCTTTTACAGACATCAATTAAACATTTCAAATTTCAGCCATATATTTCATTATGCTAAACTTGTTGCTACGGACCATAACTGAAACTGTTCAAAACATACTCAGTTCTTTGGGTCGAGGAAGATAAAAACAAAAGAAAGTATGCTACAGTCTTGAACGTGTCTATAAATCTCACTGTGTCAGGCAAGGAGATGCAACAGAATCCACTTCACAAAAACACCAAAGCAAAACAAAAACCCGAACAAAAAACCCCTCAATGATAAGGTAAAAAGGCTGAGCAGTTTGTCTATGGTTAGCAAATGTGGCAGCAACAGAAAAAGGAGAAGAAATTCAAGAGTATAACCCATTGTTCTGCTTTACCCAACTCATTCCTTGGTAATGGGACTTCACAGGGTCCCACACTTACCGGGCATGATTCACATTGTCATTGATATTAGTCAGTACTGTCTAGAACAGTCGTTGTTTCTACTTGGATACTATTCTCTGTTTCTTGCTTTTTCCTCCTTATAAAATCAATATAATAAGTGTTTCCACTTTTTTTTTTTTTTTTTTAATGCATGACACTAGTTAGAATTTTAAGAAGCATTTTTGTCATCACAAAAAACTCAGTTTCTAGAACAGGTACTTTGAAAGCATGTGCTCATACTTTGGAACAAAAATGATCCAAAATATTAGATACTGTACATTATTATGAGTATTTAGTGAAACTTTGGCTGCAGTAGAATAGTGCCAGCTCTTGAGTAAAGTCAAAAGAAAATCATGAATGAAGGGTAAGAGAAGAATCTACTCTGTGAACATATCTGGAACATTAAATTTGCTTTAATTTTGGACCAAATTAAGTGTGATCTCATTAAAATACCAAATACCAAATACCTTAGAATTTTTTGTTTCAATATGTTCCTTATATCAGAGAAGAGTTCATAGTTTCTTACTGGTTACTTCACACTCACTCATATACTCATAATGTAAACCATCAACACTTGATTGTATCAGAACCAGTGATACAAAAATTTCAAGTGCATCATAAAAGATCTTGACAGGAGTTTGGCTCATTTCAACAACAGAGGTAAGATTTTGATGTAGCAGTCAGGCATTATTAATCATAATCTGAAAACTAAATCAAATCTATTAGTGGCCATTCAAAACTAATAATTCTTATTTTATCTTAGTCAAATCTCACTTTGCATTAATTTTACAGCAAAGCATATCCAAAAGGAAGTTCAAGGTGTTATCTAGTCTAATACTTTTCCTAGTTTATATGTGGGCCATTAGGGACAAATACACATTCTAAGCAGGATGTGGTTTACTCCATATGGGATGCTATTCAGATGTGTTTATGCAGTGCTTTCTTATAAAGGTCTGAGATTAGGCCTGGGGAGGAGTGGCTGGAGAGCTGCCAGTCAGAGGGACTGGGGGGTTGGGGGGTGGGGTGGGTGTTTGATTGACAGCCGGCTGAACAGGAGCCAGCAGTGTGCCCAGGGGGCCAAGAAGGCCAATGGCATCCTGGCTTGTGTCAGCACTAGCGTGGCCAGCAGGGACAGGGAAGGGATCTGACCCTGGACTCAGCACTGGTGAGGCCGCCCCTCGATTCCTGTGTTCAGTTTTGGGCCCCTCACTACAAAAAGGACATTGAATGACTCGAGCATGTCCAAAGAAAGGTAATGAAGCTGGTGAAGGGTCTGGAGCATGTTATACAGGGAGTGGCTGAGGGAACTGGAGAAGAGGAGGCTGAGGGGAGACCTCATCACCCTCTACAGCTACCTGAGAGGAGGGTGCAGAGAACTGGGGATGAATCTCTTTAACCAAGTAACAAGCAATAGGACAAGAAGGAATGGCTTCATGTTGCACCCGAGAAGGTTTAGCCTGGATATTAGGAAGCATTTCTTTACAGAACATGTTGTTGGGCTTTGGAATGGGCTGCCCATGGAGGTGGTGGAGTCCCCATCCATGGAGGTGTTTAACAGTTGGGTTGACATAGCGCTGAGGGATACGGTGTAGATGAGAACGGTCAGTGTTAGGTTAGTGGTTGGACTGGATGATCTTCAAGGTCTTTTCCAACCTGATGATTCTGTGATTCTGTGATTATAAACAAATATTATAAACAAGGATACTAGAGGAGGAATAGATTCTTATGATAACATATTCTAGGGACACATGTCAATGAGGCATGTCAATTTCTGCATAAATGACATTATATCAGAAATAATTAAAAAAATTACAATACTAAAACAATTCATTGATTTTTCTGAGACGATGCAAACAGCAGACAAATAAAATGTGTGTCTTTCCTAATGAACCTCTTCAAGGACTTCTTAGAAGTCTTAGATTTTCTGGCAATGCAGATAACAAAAGATAACAATGAGCAATAACTAGTGGTAGAAACCTGGTCTCTGTGAATTTAATAGAAGATAAATCCTCCTAATTTTGATGAACGTGGGATTTTGCCAGATGTCCAGTTTTTGAATTCTAGACATCTGCAAATATACATAGCCACTGCATAACAATAGTCCTTGAAGTTAACAACTCACTGTGGCCCCCCACCAACACTATGCTCCAGAAACACTGTTATTGTCAGCCTAAGAATCCAGAGGGATCTTAGAGAAAGCATAGGTACTGGCAAGTTTTCTTTCATAACCTTTTTAAAAATACTATTATGAAAGAGGTTTTCCTGTACTCATTTGGATTTCTAATATTATTGCAACTAGGTTAGTAATACTTGTTTGTTGTGTTTTAATTTGATTATTAGGATTTAATTTAAGATGATAAATTATTGGCTCTATACATAAGGTCTATTGTATTTTTGCTTAGAACAATGTTCTGGGATGCATATATACTGAGAGACTGTCAAACTTAAAAATCATTATTTACATGCAATTGAATGTGTGTGCACCAACAGAGCCCTACATTACATGATAGTCTTCTGAGAAATTGGTATGCACGTTGGAAAGTTCTGGTAAGGAATTTTTCAGCATAGTAATGTTCTTCATTAGAAATCAGCAATTCCTCTAAATCAAACAATTCATAGAGAAGGTCATTTTCAGAATTATTTTACTAGAACAAAACAGAGAGAGGTCACAATTATTTGAAGAGTTAACTAAAACATTTTCAGAATCTTTTTTACAACAAGATGTGATTTCTTTCACTATAAAGTATGTGAACTTCTTCTCTTCCAGCTGTTTACCTTAGATTTCAGAGCAACCAGCTCTCAGAATTTTATCATGATTACTGCATGCTTCCATAAAACCTGAACTGCTGAAAATGTCTTTCATGAGAATTGTAGCATTTCCACTTTCAGAGGCTTCTGTGCATACATGGGATTTAAAAAGGGCTTAAGAAGAAAACTAAGAACGTTTTATGTTCTGCACAGGCTTGTGCACAGAGATCTGGCAAGCATAAGAGTTTGTTCCATGCAGAGTACAGCTCAATGTGTGCTGAACCCTCTGAATCTAGTCTTGACAACAACCTCAGTCAGAGCTGCCCCGAAACCACATAGACAAACCCAGATTGTCCATGTATCTTATAAATGTCTATCCATTTATCCTTAATGTCCTTAAGAAGTACAGACATTATCTCTCCCAGATTTTAAACATAGAAAAGTAAATACCAGAAAGAAATGCTTTTGACCATGATAATGCAATGCCTGTTGCAGAGGTCTGAATTAAGAGGTACTCTATGAGACTTTCTGTGAGTATTCCGAAAGAAAATAAGGATAGATCCATATTATTATTTTCATTCTTTATTCATGTTTTGATATTGCCCAGAACTCAATTAAAATCAGGCCCTATTATACTGAGAACAATCAAAACCATATATCAGAGGAAATTTTATGCCATATGAATGAAAAAATCTTTAATTGTGCTTTTCAGCGCTACAAATACAGTCTTACAATAATTTCTACTGAGATTATTTTTATTCATGAGTGGTCAGGCCAGTAACATTTTTAAAATTGAAGGTTTTATTATGGAATAATAAATGTCATTCTCCCACTTACAAAAGAGCAGCACAGAAAAGCAGGTCAGGCAATGCCAGTTCTGAGAACTGTCATTGTAACATGATTACTTTGATTATCTGTAATCAATAAAACAGCTTCAATTATCTGTAATCAGAGCTGTTCAAAATGTTTGTATTAAAGTCTTAAGCTCCACTGGACCTGAGAACTTTTTAGTATTTTAGAAAAATCAGGCATGCCCTCTGCGGTGGTGACTTTGGGGACATGATGACGCAAATGATGCAGTATCCTAACCAGAGTTATCTAGAGTACGCATTACCTCATTTACAATTTTTATTTTTATTTTCTTTTATTTCACTGTCTGATATTGCTCCTCCTTCTTGATAAATCTGCTCAGTCTCTCTGCTAAATCTCTTCTTTTTCTATTGTCACAGACACTCCTCTTTTTCTGTCCAACACCTTTATGCCATTCTCTTTTAGGCTTCCTCCATCTTCTGAATTCTGTCTCTGTTCTTCACACGGACAGAGGAATAAGTTCAAATGAACCTCCTACGTCACTTGATCCAATTTCCCTTTTCTTCTATATTTGGTTCTCCACATACTTGCAGTTACTGAACATGTGATAAGGTTTAGGGTGAAGATCTTATTTGGTAAAGATTTTAAATCAAGGGTCACTGCACTCTGGAATATCTTTCAAGAGGTCAGAACAAAATTTCAAAATGCAAAAATATACAAATATACAGTAGTTAAGAAGGGACTGCTATGATCAGACAAGTTTTTCATATGCTGCCCATGATTGTATGTGTCTGGAGGACATCTATCTCTTAGGGTGGCTTTATGAGGGAAAAAAGAGTATTTCAAAGGCTCAGAAAGAAGCATGATGGAGTACACAGTTCATGTTGTATGGACAAGGAAACACTGAACACATCCCACCTCTTCTGTCACTAGCATACCTGCACTCAGTTCCACCTTGCATAATATTCTAGTTGGATACTACTGGAGACGAAACACACTACTCATGACAGCCCGATGAAAATAACGAAAAAGGAGTGTCTTAGAACATCTATTTTTTCATGTTTATGGTTGCAAAGAATCAGAGAAAACTTCCTTCAGAAATGAAAGAGAAAAGGAGGAAGATTAAAACTAAATAAAAATATCTTTTTCTTAAAGAGCAAAACCAGTATTCATCAAATGGTAGATTCACTGTAGATTCCTGAGCTAATTACATTGTTTTCAGCTTTCAGAATTGTGCTGGTTTAGGCCCTGCCGGGACCAGAGACCATGTTGCCGTTGTCCCTCCCCCACCCTTGGACACAAGTAGGGCAAAAACCCCGGGTTGAAATAAGAAGAAATTTAATACAACAGTGTAATAAGCAATCTGAACAACAACAGTAGCAATGATAACAACAATAAACAGCAATAACAGTGAACAAGACAAAAGATATACAGAGAAATACCGCAATGGTTACAGACAGCCCCGTGCTCCCCACGACCAAAGCCACAAAGGAAAAAAGTTCCCACGCTCCCATGACCGGACCTGACCTCAGCATGGTATGAATAACCCGGCTGGAGATCCCTTCCCCCTCTCTGCTGGGTAAACTTAACCCTATCCTAGCTGAACCAGGACAAGAATAGAATCACATGGCATAGGAACAAATACATTAAAACCACATTGATTAGGAAATTTGTTGTGTAGTTATCCTAAAAATCACCAGTTGGAAATCCATATCCTTTTTTCTCTGAGGGATCATACACTCCTTCCATGCTCTTGGAGAGTCAAATAATTCCAATGTAGTTCATTCTTATTTTCGTTGTTCTGAACTCCAGTTTGTGCTATCAAAAATTAGTCATGTACAGCATGATTCCTACATCAGCTATTAACAATGCTCATTTTTTAATCCATCTCTCAAACTGTATTTAATGGAGACTTAAAGCAATGGTTAAAACTGTCACCAGGGTGCTCATTCATTATGTATTTCACATGCAGAGAGAATTTTGTTTAATCACCACAATTTTTCTCTATCAATTCAATTTGCATAAGGGCTGGGCAAGTGAGCAGGATGAAAAATTGAATCCAGCTAATGTTATTGATTCGGAAGGTCTGACCCCCAAACTAAGATTCATTAATTATCCTAGTTTCCACTTTAGAAAGCAGAAATTTGAAAGTTTTCATTACTTTACTTCATTGCATGAAGCATCAATATCATTTATGATGTCTATATGATTGACTCATTAATTGCATGCAGTCTTTAATGTGACAGGTACTGTGTCATCAGTTTATACATGATGCAATTTGGGATTAAATACAATCTTGGAAGTGTCTAAATTTTAGGACTGTTAAAATTGTACAGTGATGTCTGCAATACTAATCTAAAGGAAGAAGAATGTTAAGGACTCTGGTTAAGGACTTTGGGATTTAGGTCTCTTGCAAATTAATTTTCAGAATAACACACAAATTCTACTGATTTTGTCTATGAGACATATGCACCTAGAGTACCAACAACTAGCTTCCAGTGGATTTTTTATATGACAAATTTACTCGGCAATGTTTGTTGCAAGTTTTAAAATAAAAAATATTTTGGCTCCTTGCTTGACACGAGAAGAAGAAAGATTGAATATGTGACTCAAGTGAACACTCACAACCGAGAAAATTGAAGGAAAAGGGAAAAAAACAACTATGTCTTTTTACTTTAAATGTCTTAATTCTGTAACATATACATTAATCATTAATTATAGAGTGTACGGAACATTGATAAATTACTTTGGAAGTATCAGTACAGCTAAACCCAAGATTCCATATAAAGTTTTATTTTCCACCATCTCGAAGTGTATTCAGAGTAAACTACTTAGCTTCTGTTATTCTACTTATTAGATGTTTAGGATATAACTGGCTCTTAAGGAGCTGAAATGTCAAATGGTCCCCAAATATGTTTTTGCCTTTGAACACAGACTTTTTGGTATTTATTTCTGGTGTATGTGAATTCCAGCACTTCATTGCCATTTACATGATATTATGTGGGATAAGTATATGTACATTATTTTCAGATAACTGTGCAGTATCCATGCAAAACATCGTTGTGCATAATTTTTTATATCAAATAAGAAAAAAGAGAAAGAGATTAATGGCAGTCCAAATAGGGTCATTTAAGTCTCAGAAACAAACATAAAATATTGATAGCATTTAAATAAAACACGTGTGATTTTGCCGACTGAGGAGAGACAGAAAATGGCACTGATTGTGGTTCAACAATCTATGGACATGTAAAAGGAGCCTAAAATCATTTTGCTTCTACCTCAAATCTTGTTTTTCCAGTATGCATTTTCCCAGTGGATTTCACTGTTTGTTATCTATTACTCAAGAGAGAAGGACCATCACATAGAAAGCTCGGGAAGTAAGTACCTTTACAACCTCAAGCTTCAAATACACTAGCAGTTAAATAAGTACATTTAAATACTACTGGTCGATGCACCAGACTAACTCAACTAACAAGTTATATTTCAGACTATCTAAAAGCATATCAAGGTCTCTGCTCTTAAAATAAATTGACCAGTCCTTTGAGTTACCATTTTATTGACCCTCCTAATTGTAGTATCCACTGAACTGAGATTAAAATCAACAACAGTATTAAGGTAAGAAAATCAATTCAGAGACATATGGAATAACAATAGCTCATTTTGAGCCCTTGCAAATATTTTCCAGCCCTGAGTAATTATATACTCATTCACACAACAGGGCAAATTATTCATTCATGGTTAAATCTAATTTCTTGCAATGCATATAAAATAACAAATGTTTGGTTAATAGATTTTTTTAACTCAAGTATTGTCTTTGCAAAAAATAAAATTAAGTGTTGACATCATGTGAAGATGTCAAGTAAAATGAATCAATTTCTTTTCCTCTTAACTTTCTTCCAATGACTAGTGCTGCCACTTTAAGGCAGAAATTTAAAAAGACCCAAAATTTAGTGCTTGTTTAATTTTGTGAGACATTTTAATTCAATTAAAATGCTTTTTTTCTTAAATCTTGGGCTAAAATTTAGAAATTTAAGATATTGTATTTTATTAAATTTCATTTTAATGAATTCTCAGATGGCCCTAGAATAGAGCCTTGCTATTTCAATGACAGTTTCCCCAATAAGAAGCATACTTCAACAAGAATTGGTAACAGAAAACACAAAATCCAACTTGATCTGTGAATGCCCTACTGTTAGAAGGTTTAAAGGGAATGAAGTTCTCTTTTACCTTCAGGGGAGAGAGGCCAGCTCTATCTATTGGGTTTTTTGTGAGACCGTGCCTGTAGTTCCACACCCTGCAATCCTCTTCAGTAGGAATTTGTGCATGTCCTCTGTGTGTGAGATAGATGGTTACTGATGATATAAGCAGGAAAGCCTTGAAACATATGCTGTGGAGTAAAGGTATCTCTCTGACCAGATGTGAATTCCTGTTTGGATGTCAAACCTAAATTCAATGAGACAGTTTGAAGAGATCTGTGCCTAAAAGCAGCAGCTCTGTCCTCAGGAGCAGAGGTACTGGCTAATGGCATATTTTGCTCTGGCTTTCTCCCCGAAGAACCAGAACTTGTCAAAGACTGAGCCTAAGAGAGAGAAATTCATATCGAAACCAACTGAATTGCTCAGAGCAACAGAGATGTAGAGATGTTTCCAGGTTTAGCTGCAAAGTTGCTCCCAGTATAACAGGACACTGGCCCAGACAAGCACAAAACTAATTTCACAGATATACCCAGGTAGTCTGGTGATGGTCACACATGTCTCTCTCAGCTGTAGAAAAGACAGCATCGCGTTGAAACAGTGTCTGGTGTTTTAGATTTATCCAGATTGGAGCAGACATTGAAGCATGAATTTTGTGACTAACACTTAATATGTGAGCAAGCCAGACACTTTGTAATAGGCCTTCAGAGGTAACGAACACCGTCAAGCTCTGATTCCATTTTGCTTTTTTTACAGTATGTAAGCATACACACATAGCTACCCCACTTCTTTTGATTGTGTCCTCCTCTTTCCTCCTTTCTTTATCTTCTGCATAACAGGGAGCTCTATGGTCAAGAATTTCTTAATAACTATATAAGGGGAAAAAAAACCTGCAGAAATAACTAAAAGAGTTGTATTTTAAACACCAGAGGGAGAATTAGGAGCATAGTCCAAGGTGAGGGCTTGAACCATAGGTTATGTTTAGTTTTTTGAAAAGCATATCTTAAGAGAGTTCCACCATAGCCATATTAGCACCTGGCAGGGAAGTTGTGTGTTTTATCAAGTCCTATGTGGAAATCCAATGAATACTTAATATTTAAATTACAGAACTTTTGCTTCTACTTGTAGAAGAAAATGTAGTAATCTAGTATAAAAAGCAAAATTTCCAGGAAAATGGAAAGATATATGTGTGAGCATGCATGTGTGTTTCTAACTTCAAGTGCATAATTTACATCAATTTGAAAAATAAAAAATTACTGATTCCTTGTAAAAAACACAGAACAGTAGAAAACTGTAGTATACAGAAGTTAAACTTTGACTTTTAAATTTAAACTTTTTTTTTTTTTTTTTTAAACTTAAACTTTTTGCATATAGGAAGTCCTAATTCTCTTCTCTTTATGGGACATCAGTGGTTACTGGTTAAGGACCAGTAATACTGGTTTTCTCTCTCCTTACCTGATAAGTAAATATGACTTCTTATTCTACCTTCCAACAGAAAGTTACCTAAATCTCAGCACCTACAGGCTGAACAGGAAATAGCCAATTCTTCACAGGAGACATGACTGGGAAATCAGATGGAGAGTCTGGAGGGAGAGGGTTTTGCAGGAGCTGTTGCTGCAGATTTGCTTTGCTGGGAGAGCTCTGTAGAGGTAAGTGGAACAGCCAGAAGTATTATATCCAGCACTAGCAGAGATTTCTGGGGTCTGGAACACAGGAAAAGCAGAATGTACTGTAACTGGAAAGTGGGGTGAATCTGAACAGAGCCAGTTGCTCACTAATGTCCTCAGTTACTTACTTCAGAAACACCAGATTAACACATTTTATAAAATAGAGGGGGAAATGCCTTAAGCACATCTGTTGAACTCAGTGTACAGTAAGATTTGCTCACAGGCTTAAGCCACAGGAGAAGTCAGAGTTCTTTGATAGCTGAGAACATCTTTGTTTTCTTTATGTTTCCTCTGCCAAGAGTCAACAAAAGCTCAGCTGAAAAGAACGAGCCTAAATGTCATTCTCTGTGTGAGTAAGAGATGAGGAGATTTGCACTTTGAATAGTAGTAAGCTACAGACTCCATTCCTAATTGAAGGCTTCATTCCCTCCCAAAATTGATTTTTTTACTCATTAAGCATCAGAGGATCCCGCACCCTTACATTAGGGTGTTTCAGAAGATAGAGATCAGTCAAGACAAAGGGTATATAATATATATATATATATATATATTTTCTTCCAAAGAGCTTTTAAAGTAATCCAAATATTAACTGTTTAGTCTGTATCCTGATGATTCTGAGACCATGTTATTCCCTCTGCGTTAGCAGTGTTGTTGATTAAAACAACAGGATCATTGATAACAACATTTAACATCATCAGGATATGCAGATTCCAAAATTCCAGTTAGACCACCTTCCTAACCAAGTCAATTAGGTACACAGAGTCAAATTTGTATTGGATATATTCAATACAGTTTATCTCAGGTGGCATTTGCTCAGATGTTAGATAGCAGTGTCAAATTTTAGTTTGGTCTCCAATAGATTAGTTCCAGGTTCATTCAACTCCTGAAATCCATCCCTGTCTTTGCCCTGCTAAATCAGACCGTAAAAGATCATGCCAGGTATAACTGTATTTTCTTTGATGGATGGGTATCTGAGATATGCTTTTGCTCACTGTTTAACCACAACCAGCATTCTGCTTTTACACTGCAGTAACTAATAAATTATATTCATGCTATATACAGTCTTATTCAAAAGTTTACAGAAGGGATATCATGTATTTTACAAAATCCAACAATGATTAAAATCAGTAATTACAAAGAATGGCATTACACGTAAAGAGGCAGTCAAGAGAAATGATAGGTCAGATCTCTTAGGCATATCCTTAATTCATAAACTCTATATTAGGCAATATATCTACTTCAAGGCACCTTTTTGCCCTAGTCTTGAGATCTATATGTAAAATCAATTACCCCATCAGTCCATGGGAGATGGCCGAAGGCCTCTCATTCATTGACCTTAATATACTGTAGGGATCTGATAAAACAACCGAGGATTGACCTGTCAGGAGGGATTTGTCAGATAAAGTCACATTTCTCCTGCCATGTCAATAGAAAAGTTAGTCTGTTTTAATACTTCCACAAACTGAACTGGATAGTCTCAGTTTGCATCTGCTGCGGTTTAGTGTTCTGTGGTAGGATCCAGTTTGAGACTAAAATATATAAATTTACATATCTGGATGCAAGTTTTTTCCAGGTGGTAGGTATCTTGAGTCACATTACCGTCAGTGGATACGTACTCATTTTAGTCAATGGAACCTGAACAGTGATGGGATTGCCCTGAAGATAGTAATTGAAATACTGAATAAATCATCCTCACAGATGCACATACACTTCTCCTTTGGATTTGTTAGTTGTTCAATGCTTTTGTGTCCAATGTGAATACAAACAAGCAAAGAAACTAAAGGCCCAATCCTCTGTAAGTACAAACAATAACACCATTATGTCTCTATGAGGGCTTGGGGAAGGAAATCACTGGCAAAATAAAATATTGGTAGAAGGAATGAAATATCAACCTTGTGCAGGCAGTGCTACTACCTGATTTTCACACCTCAGTACAGCCAAAATACTGTCCACATTGAGTGTAGGATTGTGTATTCCATCCTAACCATTATCTTCATAAAGCAAAGTTGCACTGATCTTGCTATACATTTATTTAAGAGTGAGTTCATGTTAGCCTTTAGCTCCATTTATTTTATGTCCTTTTCCATCCACATAATACAGCTACTTATAGCTGCACTGATTGTGTATCACTCAAATGCTTAAATTTGACTTCTCTACTATTTTTAGGAGTTTCTGCCAAAGGTTAGATACATCCATAAAGTTGGGTTTCTCCAGGCAAATTTAAGAATATCTTTCCACAAATTCTCCCATGTCTCTTTTGTAGCTTTTCCTTCTTAGGTTATAAGGTTGCTTGTATTGAGATTTCTATGACAAAGTTCAAATGTATAGAAAACAAAGCTGAACTCCAGTTGCTGCCTTTGATTCAGTTTCTGTTTCAATCCACTTTTGAGAGAGTACACCAGAATAGAGTCACTGCTGCATTCCAGATGCATTGAAATCAGCAGAAAAATCAACTGGAGAAGTTCTCTGATAGTTTGTAATTTTCAGCATATCAGTCAGTCTTAGGCACCCTAATGAAAGCCCAAAGGGATACACTGTCGGCAGCTGAAAATACAAAAAAAGCATTTTCTAAATAACAAACAAGCCTTTCTTATAGTTGGATGCAGTGAAATGCCACTGGAATTACTTCATCCATTAATGGGTAGGCTTTGTTTCCTTCCTAAAGAGAGACTGATCCATGTGAAATTTTTTAAAAGGGCTTCAGGCTTGTTTCTAAATTTTATGCTAACGTTAACTGTCTTCGTATTTGACTATTCAGTTTGTGAATGTGAGTGACTATGGTCACATAATGGTGAGAGTGCTTTTATATTACTGCAGAATTAGGATCAGTTAAAGGCAAAACTCAAATTTAAATACATTTTTATTTACAAATATCATCACTGTAAGAACAACAAGAAAATTAAGACCTTTTATAGATAGGTTTGAACCTAGTTTGTTTACCTTAGGGCAGATTTTCTTGGAAAATCAACTCATCATTCCGCCTGCAAATATGTAAAACGGTGACTGCAAACTGCTGAGATGGAAGTGCCTGTACAGGACTCTTGTTTATGAAATCCCCTTGCAAAGTTTTGAGTAGTACTCTTGGATTTTGCCACATATGGCCATCAGAACAAAGCCAACAGCCTTAACGTTCATTAAGCAAAACTCTATCAGAGCTGGATGGGGGATTGTGCACAAGAATCTCTCTCTAACTGAGATCACTAATGGCCCTGTGTTCAAATCTAACTTCAACTTTCCTATAACAGGACCAAATAAAGTAACTCCCATACTTGATTATAAAATGTTTTGCAACTCACCAAATTCCAATAAACTAAATCAATAGAGCCTAATTATACATGTGTATACTGCACTGCAAATCAGAAATTATCATTCTTGTCATTGGCTCTATACTAAGTGAGCCCAGTCAGTACTGGGCATAAAATTATGAGCCATCTCTTCCCATTTTGATCTATTAGCTGGGACTGCTAGATCTTATATTGTGGATAACCGAACTGCTAACAAGTGTCCGAGTACACATGTCAGGCTGCATTTCAGGTGATGTCAGGCTAGGATGAGGCAGAAGCATCAAACCATACCATCAACAATCTAACAAATGTCTAGTGAACTCTGGCTCTTTTAAGTCCTCGTTTAATCACATGCTTGTAGTAACAAATAAGAGGTAAATATGCTGTTCTTATTCCTGTCCTTTCCATATACTTTTTGACATAGTGTTGTTACTGTGAAAGCACCACTCACATCTACTAAACTTCCTTCTCAACCCCAGAGTGAGGGAAGGAAGTGAGATTTAAACACTAGAGTTATTTAAAGCTTAATGCTGAAGAAGGTTCTCTGGAGACACAGATTTCAATCAAAACCAAAATTAATGTTGCAGTGAAAAAAAATCTAGTCCCTGATGTCGAGACCACAGAATCAGTGCAGAGTTTGGAATGATTATCGTGCTGGCTCTATGTCCTTTAACTGTGTCCAGGCTCCTTGCACTGACCCAGCTCATCAGAACTAAAATAATATCTACTTGAGGCTGCTAGAAACATTTAGACATTCCTGAACAGAATCAGTGAGATGTAAGTGCCATATGAGATATTAAACCAGATCACTTCTCCTATTCTTCAGAATAAAACACAGTCAAATGTATTTCTGATTGGAACTTTTAGTCTTATTTATTTCATGAAAGGGAAATGCTACTTTCCACAGTACAGGGAAGCCACTTCGGGCTTGTGGTAGTTCTCACTGTGACTTGGAAGGAATGTCCTTCTTATATATCCTCAATAGACTTCAGAGCATCACAGTTACCTGTGGTTTCTCTGTGGTGTTAGGATGGTCGCTGTAACTACATCCATACAAAAAAAAAAAAAAAAAAAAAAAAAAAAAAAAAAATTATCCTCTCCACAGCCAGAAAGGTTGGCTAGTAGTGTTATCAAAAATTCACCTGTCATGTTGGGATTCACATCACATGTCAAATGCTACTGAGAGATTGGTTGGCTTTTGTCCATGAAGACTTATGGTTTGCTATTTTTATAGAGTATTTATTATTTTCCTTAATCTGAAATAAAAATCATCCAGTTGAACATATTCAGGTTTGATGTTTTGGAGTAGAGTAAATGATAATTCTCTGTGAGAAGATCAACAGTCAGTAGAGAAGGAACAGACAGGTCTAATATTGTACTGTCAAAAGGAAGTGATATTTGGTTATTCTGTGTAAGTCAAGACTATACAAGTGCTCTAGAAGGAATTGTGCAAATTAGTTCTTATATTTTCACCTCTGTGTCATTCATTTTTCCTGAAATAAATATGGATAGATTATAATTTGCCTAAATTTATTTATTTGAAACAAGGTCTCCTATGGTTTCTGTAGGTTATTATTGTTATATAGATTTATTTTATGACTGCCTTACAAGTATTCAAAAATAATAAAACTGGGCATACTTACACTTTGCATTTGGTCAGCTGTGCACATCTGTCTCTGGACTATGTGAAAATAAACTCAATGTTTAGTTTAGCAATTCTATTCTAATGTATACAATATGTATTATTTAAATGAATTTGAATACTAGTGACTTTTCTGAAGATACAAACACAGCAAGATATGTATCTGTTTGAAAGGAATTTTTTTTTTCAGTTTTGAAAAACATTTGGTCTATTTTTAAGAGCATCAACATATTTCAAAGCACTTTTTCCAGTATTGCTGAAGACTTACATCATGAGATGCCACTGAAATACTCTCTTTTTCTGTTTGTGTAAGTGTCTGCGGGTTGTCTTTATCTGTTAATCAAATTGAAACTTGAGAGATTATACACCCCTTAATTTTCCACTGTTCTTACAAGGTATTTTTTCTATCACTCCAGTTCTTACTTGCTACAGACCTTCACTGTTGAGATAAATTATTTCTGAACTTCTTTGAAATGTTTCACAAGCGAATAGATATAAACACAATGTGTCATTATTAAACCTGAGAGAATGTCTTCCTTGCCAGATGATGTCTAAAAATACTGAGTCAAAAAACCACAATAAGCAGATAATTTTAAAATCAGTTATTTCTCAATCAGCTTTTAGGTTACAATACAATAAAATAAAATAACTCCCAATTTTACATGTCAGTTACTGTTTTGCCATGAGTTTCTTCACACTGAGAAAACTCACAGCAGACAGATCAAGGACTGTTCAGTAGTAACTGAAGCAAAACAAGTGTATCAGTGAATGAAATGGTGAAAAGCAGCTAACGTTTACTAAATTCAAATTCCATTCTGCAACTATCTGTATCTCATTTAAAGCAGATCAAACTGTTGTCTAGGATTTTGACAACAGTAAATTAGAACAGGTTCCCAGCTAATAAGATGCCTGTTTTGTAAACTAGACATCAAATACTTCTCTGCTTGCAAAATAAATCCCATTCTTTTCAAATCACTTTGCAGTAACTCTAGAGTTATAATGATAATTTCTTAGACAACGGCTCACTGTTGGCCCAGTTGTACCTCCTAATCAGCTTTGCATTATTTAATGAGTTAATATTTACTCTCTTTTCTTTCAAAATACAAAGGAAGAAGTGATGGTGGGATGGCTCACAGGCAGCTAGACATAAAACGTACATATCATCTTCAATACAATATGGATGATAAATACATTTGGACAGCACTGCATTATATATTCTTTTTTTTTTTTAAATATAAATCTTGAGAATGACCCTGGATTGTTACTCCTTAGGAATGAAGCCGGGATTAGTACAGTAAGATTCACAAAGGATGCCCAGGGGAAAAACATTTGCTCTTATATCAAATGCTAGCTTTCCGTGGTATCACTGCAGGAAGACTGCTGTGCTAGACTCATCTTCTTCCAGGCAACTCATCTTCTGGTAATACCTCAAAAGGGCTGTTACATGCCAACTGTACATATAAATTGTACAGACAACTTGTTTGCGGACTGCTAATCTGTCCATTAGGGCTATGAGCACAAGGCCCAGGGCTGATCACTGGAGCTATTTGGTTAAGAACAGACAGAGGGTCTGTCCTGGTTCTGCTTATGGAGGTCAGAAACACAACGCCCATCTGAAAGGGAAAACAAAAAAAAGGATGCAGGGCCAAATTAATTTCTTGGTTTGAACAAACCCAGTTTTGATTGTTTTTGTTAGGATACAAATCTATTCACATAAGACCTTTATTATATATTTCTTAAAGAAAAAAAATACATTATTCCCCATTAAAATACCATATGTGAAAAGGGCTCAAAAATGTTAGAAAATTAGTCTGAAGAGCTTTTAAAACAGCCCGTGAAAGAATGTAATGTCTTACCAACATGTTGACTTAAACATTCTTTCATAGGGTTTACAGTTAGGATATTTTCTGGGGAACTCTACTATTGCCCACAGATCATCCTATAGATTTAGTAAGCTCTGATCAAGTCTCACTGTAATTGCAAGGTGCTGCTTACATGCTGTGCAGATGCATACTATCCCCTGCCCAAAGGATGTGTCACTGACGATGTCTTGCCCTGATCTTACATTGCAAGGAGTCTGGAGTAGGGTCTGCAAGATTACACAGCACAATGGTTCTTCTTCTCTCAATAAACTTTAAGTCATTTTAGGATTATGATAAAGTGAACCTTTTCTTTGGGGAATGGAGAAGGAAAAAAGTAGTGTGGAAAACTCTGACTATTTTCTGTGACCGAAAACTCATCCTTGGCTTAGTTGTTCAGCACAGAGGACTCTGCTGCTGGCTATGTCTGTGTGTATGCAAACGCATATGTATGAACCAAGCTGTTCTGCTTTGCTGAGCTCCATCAGCTTCTTCACACAGATGGATATGCTTTGCTGTGATCATTTCTGTGTTTAGATACATTCCAACCTATTACTCATATTCTGGCCAGTTACAGGGTTCAGCTGTGTGATTGACTTACAGGCTGCTGAAACCTGCAAGAATGGCTATAGGTGAAGTACCAAAGAAACAGCTCTAATCACAGCTGGACTGAGTGGCTGCTGCTGCCACCCTCTCATGTGCTGAGGGAATGTCAAAGGTCAGTGATGATTTAGTAAAATAGAATGGAGACACATAAAGAAAGAGAAACATTGCAGGAGCTGACTTCATACAACTCAAGCTTGGAGGCAGATGGGCTTACTGCAAATGATTACAAATTGCAAATGACAAATGCATGTTTTCCACTGGTGTTGGGCTGATGTAAGACCATGTGAAAGTTATTTTATTATTTCCCTGTCCCTTCTGAAGGTGTAGATGTGTTACAGGCCTCACTCTGTGGATGGGATGGAGGACACAAGTGTTTTAACACTACAGTTTTCTTTCAGTTGGAAAGGCTAATATATTTTTCTGTAACTATCCATGGTAACTGATATGTTGTCCAACATGGAATATTTAACCATCCTATGAAGGGAAACTTTCACAAGAACTTTGCATCTCTAGTGTCCTGACTAGCTAGTGAAGTATCCTTCACTTTGAAAAGGAAGGGAAGGACTCTTCTGTAAACATTCAAAGGACTATATAGGGGATGTTTGGATACACAGATCTGACGTATTTTAGAAAAATGACCTAACCATATTTACAGGAGACAAAAGCAACAGTATAAACTTGGGGTTCACCTACACCCCTTTTAAATGAAAATATAATTCAATAATTCAACAATTTTTTTTTTAATCTGAGCTCTGAACCATCAGCTTTGTCAACAGCAAAACTTCTTTTAAAAGCCAATAGAACAGCAAAGTCAGGTACTTGTAGTTTTGTGAAGGGAAGATAAACTTTCTGCTTAGCTGATGACACTGGCCTCCCTTGACTTGTTTACATCCAGATCTTTGAATACTCATTTCAGAGATGAAGGATCACTTTAAGATCCTAAGACTAGGCTTTATCTCTCATAGTTTTCCAGTCTAGGAATGATGTTGGAGCCTATCAGCTCCAATTACATAGAGCCAGTGTCATGGTCAGAGTCAATATGTCATATCTGTGAGATTTCAGCATCCCACTAGAAAAGTTTCAGATTATTTGGGTTCCAGAAGCTCCAGAAGTTCATACTGAGAAGCTTACATACCATGCAATTTTATTCAAGATCAAAGAATAGAGCTCTTATTCTCACTATATGTTACAAAGCTATCTCTAGTGCTAATGTTTTGCAGAAGATTATATTCTAGTTTATGGTCTAGTATGATGGGAAGTCCAACCCCCTTTCAGGCAAGTGGTGAAATGAAGTCACAAATACAAAAGAGACTTTGTAAAGCAGTGAGCAGAAGAGAGAGAGAGAAAAAAAATCTCTTTTCTGTGATGGTAAAATAACATCTTTCACTTCAGGATCTCAAAGCACTTCAGAAGCACTGTAATTAAGCTTCCCATCTCTCCATGTGGTATAAAAGACTTTTAATGCCTTTTAATAAGAGAAGAGAGAGAAAAAAGGTGAGCAGGAGATAAACTGGTGTTTTCTCATTTAAATCATAATGAGAAGAATAATATGCACAGTTTAATAATTGTTTCTATTTTAATTGTTCGTAAAGAGCAGTCTTTCTCTCACCCTAATTATGGAGTAGACACACACCAAAGTGTGAAAAGCTGTAGCGTACAGGATCACCCATAGCACGGCAATTTAATTCCATAAATGTTTCCTTCCTCACGTCTTCCAACATTTTATAGAAGGTCTTAAGTTCTCCTTTCATCCACTGTTGTCTTCTGATTTAGTGTTTCAATTTACTTTCCTTGACATACTTTCACTCTCTCATGTGTCTGTTGATTACCTTTTTGTTATGATTGTGTGAACTGTTCTCAGCAGAGAGAGGAGGAAAAAAGAGAGACAAGATGTGTTGTATCAGTTGAAGAGTAAGGAATTTAATGTGAGATACTCTTCATGCCAGATAAAATATAATCAGTGAACAAAATGAAAGGAATTTGAAAAAGAGGAGCACTTCATATGGTTATGAAATTACTTGAAATTAAAGCATGAACTGAAATGATTTGTTGTCTTAGATAGCAGTTTGTCCTTTTCTTTATTATCTTGATAGTCTACTATGAAATCTGCTCAGCAGGGAACATTTTCATGTCAGAATGAAGTATTTTTAGTCGATCGATTGGTTCTTTACCAGGGCAGAGGGCTAGCTGCGTTTCAAACTGGAAGAGACATATTCAGCCAAAAGAAAAGTCTCTCCATTTATACTAGGGAAGACAGAAATGGCAATGTCTGTCTTTGTGCCCCATGAGTTCAATGACTGTCAGTAGGGGTCAGGAAGTATTATCTCCCACCAAGCAGTGCACACAGAAGTTCAGCTGAAAATTATCCTACAGTCTTTCACAAAGAGTTTGTGGGTATCCTTTATTTTTTTACCTCAGTTCCTATCAATTTGACTGGTTCTAGGGTTTTGCATTGTTGTGTATGTGTGTGTGTGTTTGGTCTCTCATCAGTAACAGAGGATTCTCAAAAAAGAAACAGAGGGGTCTTAAAAAGAAACACCTCCCCTGGGCACATGACTCAGTCAATATATTGCAACTGTCTGTTCTGTGAAAACACCCAGAAAATCTAAAAGGTGCTGACATGCATGTTCTCTAGCTGTCTCATTATATCTTCAGAAAGCACACTGTTTTGAGATAGCAGGCATATTAAATGTGTTGGGTTGGGTTTTGTGGGTTTGTTGTTGTTGTTGCTGTTTTGGGGTGTTTTTTGTTTGGTTGGTTGTTTTTTTAATTCTTATTTGTATCAGTATTAATTTTGTAGTTGATGACTATACAAAATGAGTTTATTCCAGTACCATCAGTGCTTCCTGATCATCAGCAGCAGTAGCTATGACTCAGTTGAGATGGACAGAGTCTTGGAACCACCTCCCAGCTCTGTTGTGATAAAATATGCTGGGAGCTGGTCTACTTCAGAACACTTCCATGAGGTTCATGCAACACTGCTGACACATGCCAACAGTTTCTGATCACTTCGTTTCACTTGTTCCATTGGTTAGCCAACACTCGATATGAAACTTTATCCCCTGAAAATCTATCAAGAGGAACTGCTATGTGAAGGAACATTTAGATGATGTCAGGGCACAATGACATATATGTCCTTAAATTCAGCAGAGTTATGTTTTTAGTACATGACAGTTATGAGATTTATGGTGCAATTCTTCTCAAGGGTTGTATTTCATTATGTAAAAATAAGCACTGTTTAGTATTTTATATGTTCTGTCTATTAGTGCTTTTGTGGCACAACCATTAAAGTGAGTTACAACTGTAATAGGTATATTTTATATTCTACTTATGATGTAAAATAGAGGGACTTGGAATGATCATTGGGAGACTGAGTGCCTTAACCAACTTCACAACTTAGACCCTGCAAGTCTCAGTGCATCTGAACACACAGACTTGATGGCTACATTTTCCTCTGCAATGAAGTCAGTATCAGTATTTCCCCACACTTAATTGAAAAGGCTTGAGAGACAAACAGCAGCATTTACTGATTGAGTAAGAAAAGGATCAGTTTCTCCTCAGAAAATATATCCCTCCAAATCAGTTGAAAAAATCCAGAGCCTTCTCCTCCTTTCACTGATGTCATGGTAAGCCATAAGTCACTACTAAAGTCTGTAGGGCTATAGCAGAATCAAAATTGTTCCCCAGTTCCTCCTTTTATTCTCATCTTGACAGGTTTTACACTGGTGTGTGCAATTACCAAGTTCAATGAATTTGTTCCCCATTTTGATGCATGTGACAGATTCCCATCTTGCCTTTGGGGGTGATGTGTCAAAAGATAAATAAATATATCACCCCTAGCTAACAGAGGGTAGGAAAGCTAACCTTGAGGGTAGGAAAGGTAAAGTTGTTATACTGCCTCTGGGTCCATTTTTTTCTTTTATCTTTCTTTTGGGGGGTTGTTCACTCTTCATTTGTAACACAGTCATCTCCTCAACACCTTAGCATTTTCTCTGCAAATATAGATGGAAAATAGCATGTCAGTAACAGAGAAATGCTCATTTGCATGAATGACAACCTTATCAAGCTCTTAAAAGCCCTATCTGATCCATTCAAGTACAGTCTCTGCATTTGAAGTAGCATCCAGGTGCCTGGAGAAAGGAAGGCCTGAAACTGCCAAATCACTTACTGCAGTAAAAATAGGTGAAGAAGAAAACTAAATACGGTTGCCTGCTAAATTTAGCTGAGTCTAAATGCAGCTGGGATATGGATGAAGGACAGAAGTATGTAAGGGAGCAACTCTAACACCTCCCCTTGAGAATGCATTTAACAGAGGGTTGCAACACAAAACCTAAATACCCATAGATGGATTTAAATTGCCTTCAGTGTGACTGAACCTGAAAAAAATCCCTTCTTTCTGGATTCTGCATTACTTTTTTTGTTCTTTAAATAGACTGATCTCCATGCTGCACATAATTACACATAAAAACTATAACTAAGGTGATGGTGAAAGCTCAAAGTTATTTTATTTAGTGGGGGAGTTTTACTCTAAGTTGGACAACAGCAGACAGCTTTACACCTTTCTGTCCCTCACATTCCTTCAAAATATAAATACTGAGATATGCACATGTTTTGTCTCTACTGAATAACCTGAATGCAGGATACCCTTGATCTGACAGAAGTCAATTCATAGTCTTATTTCAGTTAATGCTGAATTTGAAAGATTTTAAATAGAGTGCTGTAAAAAGTACATGTGTATTTTGTAACATACAGAAAATGTAGAGACAGGATATTCACAAATGAGCTGTTGTTTTCTCCCTCAGTTTGCTGTTAGCATCAGTGAAACCGGACTGCTCAAGTTCTAGGTCAGACTCTGCAGATGGATTCATTTCACAAAAATATCAAAGCTGTGTTATTTAATGCTCACTAAAAATGTAAACAAAGCAAAATAACAGGACATAGAAATCTCACTTACATTTTTCAAAATATGTTATTTACCAAAATGACCTTTTTTATTTCAAAGATCACTGTGACTGGTACATAAAAAGGTTGTTATTTTCAAAAACAATAGCTTTCTAGGTCCATATTCTGCTGCATTCTTTTTGTCTCCTATAGCATATTAAGAGCCAGAAGGACAAACAAGTCTTTTCTTAAAACTAAGTGAAACAGGCGGTAGTAAGTTTACCTCTTTGGTAGACTACAAGGGAAAATGTGGAACTCATATGTTACTGAATCAGTATGAACAAAAGCACGGGTGACTAATTTAATGGTGTAAAACCAGTGAAATATCTAGCTCATAGAGAATGAAAAGCATAACAGCGAAGAGGCAAAGCATCTCTATACTCTGTCTCAATTCAAAAATAGCCACATAGTTTAAATTGTTTAATTAAATAAATACACACATGGAACATTTATGTACATCTGTGCATGTGTGGAAAGAAATGTGTCAATATGCACAAGTATATGTGTATGTCTGTGTATTCATAAAGAAAGAAAGAGCAACAGAAAAGGAAGGAGGCTTACAAATAATTCTGTGCTCTTGTCCCTTGATATATGGAACCCTAACTGTGCGGCTATGAGTCATAAACCCAGTACTGACAGTGAAGATGCTCCCACTAGTCACGCAGGATCTTGCAGCAGAAAGGTGTTGGTCCTGCTGCCTTTGTTGGATGCCATTCTGAAGAGCTGTGGCAGGCTGGGCAGCAGCAAGCAGAGACTCTGAACCACCCACTGGATTTTCATTCGAGTGTCCTTATCCTGACTTCTTGTTGAGGAATGCAGATTATACCAGAAAAAGGGGAAAAATATGAGACTGGAAAACAAGAAAAGCTAGTGATTTTCCATGTTTCAGGTTTGTTTTCCACATATGTATGCATATTTCAAATGAATGAGAAACATACCTTTGTAGTCTATCAGAAGGAACACAGAATACATTGTTATTGATGCAGAAGACCTTTCATTTCTTGGGGGAGTTATCCATAATGTTATTTGTGTATATAATTCAATCAATAAATACATGAATGGTTACAGTCTTGTTAGTCACATTATACTGCTTCATAGTCTTCTCCAAAAAGTTCTTCTACCTTTACAGACCATGACAGATTGGTCTGTCATCTTTTCTAGTCCACAATGCAGCGACCTTGCCTCCTACCTTAATCTTTTGTCTTCCACCCCCTCCTCCTTCCCCAAGCCATTTCCATTTGGCTTTCATGGAAGTCATTCATTGTATCAGCAGCTCCTCTTTAATCAGACCACTACTTCCATCTGAACTAGATGGTTAAATGACTGAGGGTTCATTAAGTGAATTATTTCAAGCTCTTTCCCCTTTCACAAATCTGCCCCTAAAGCAACAGAGCAAGTAATAAATTTGAAGTGCCTCTCAGTATGGTGAGAGAAGCAGAATGCACTTTACAACTAGCAATTAGCCTTAGGGCTTCAGGTATTTTTCTTTTCTCACCACAAATGAACTTGCCTTTAAAAAAAAAATAAAATAATTATAGGTCTCTTCCTGAGTTCAGTGACTGACACTGCTAGCTTGTCTACATACACTATCCCCTGGTTTATAACATCTTAATATATGGTGACAATCTGTAACGTTTTCTATTGACTCAGTGCCAGACCATTCTGACAAATTATGATCCAGCAAGACTAAATATCAGATAGATTCAGTGCCATCTCTACAAACCTGTTATCTCCTTCTACCCATTGAGTTTCACGTAACTTTGGGAAATGCAGGGCAGCATAAGACAAGGATGTACATGGTGCATTTTGAGAACTAAATTACCCTTTAATCTTAATAAATAACATGATTTCTGTGCTTTTGCTATGCAGTATAATAATGGCAGTCATAGTAAAACCTAGAAGTATGTGAAAGAAAATCCTTTTTAGCTGTATCATATCATACTGTTAAGCAGTTTGGTCTCAAACAGTAGGATGCAGAAAGAATCACAGACCAGATTTTGTCTATTCAGTATAGCATGTTATCTGCAAAATTTAGATTATTTCACTGGCTTCTTTCTCATCATTCTAATTTGCCTTATTCTTTTTTTTCCCATTCTATTCCTTTTTCCCAGAATTTATTCTGTAATTTTTATTATCCAGCTTGCCAACCTTCTATCAGCCTTCTCTCTTCTCCTTGCCCAATTGTTTATATCCCCCCCCCCCC
>NW_020799101.1:21709265-21938227 GCF_003259725.1 Athene cunicularia
CCTGGGCACACTGCTGGCTCCTGTTCAGCTGGCTGTCAATCAACACCCCGGGTCCCTCTCTGACTGGCAGCTCTCCAGCCACTCCTCCCCAAGTCTGTAGTGCTGCTGGGGGTTGTTGTGGCCCAAGGGCAGCCCCCGGCATTTGGCCTTATGGAAACTCCTCCAGTTGGCCTCAGCCCATGGCTCCAGCCTGTCCAGGTCTCTCTGCAGAGCCTCCCTACCCTCGAGCAGATCAACACTCCCACCCAACTGGGTGTCATCTGCAAACTGACTGAGGGTGCCCTTGATCCCCTTGTTTAGATCAATAAAGATGTTAAACAGGAGATATATGCTATAAATATAAATAAATATATATATATAAAAATATATAAATTATATATATATATAAATATAAATATGCTAGAGTATTTTAAATTTTGTTGTCATTGGAGGAGAAGCTGTCCATATAAATGAGATAGATAAGAGTTTGATTTGGTAGCATGGTTAGTATTTTGTTGTGCAAGAAAGATGAACAGAAAATTCGCCATTAATTTAGGGGGTACGTTTCCCAGTTGTCATGGATTTACTTCAAGAAATATTACTCAATCTCACATAAAATTGTTGTTAAGGCAATATACAAATGCTTCTCTCTCCTCACACTGGAAGTCAGTAGCCATTGGCACTTGTGTTTATAAATGGGAATACTATTTATTGGCAGACTATGATCCTACTCTTTTTCTTTACTACCAAGCAGACAGTGGGATTCAGTAACTGGTAAATGCCTCCTAGCTGAGAGCTGTAGATACCATTTTGTTTTAAACAAAATAAAGATAGAAATACATAGCAGTTATGCAAAGGATAATCTAAGAGTGCTCAGCACAAAAACAATTTCAGGTTTCAGAGGTAGTGTTCTCCCATTAGAAGAATTTTAGCAAGTCAACCTTGATATAAGTAAGAGATGAGCAGACCAAAACATGTGCAAAAATGTTAGGTTTGAATTACTGTTGATCAATAACACAGGTGCATTCAAGGAGATCAGTGATGCCATTAAGAGTTCCAGTGCATGCAAGAATAGTTCCTACTTAAATGTATATGTATGTATATAGCTGAAATAGATGAATCACTGCTTTGACTAGCTCAAGTGACTGCACAATTTTCTTGTATTTGTTTGACAGTGAAGCCTACATACATCATGTAGTTTTAACTCTCTGAAAATTTCTTTTAAGAACTGAAAAGAATTTTAGGGCAGTAGTAACTCTGGGATAACTTTTCAGAAAAAAAAAAAAAAAAATTACTTTTCATTAGCTGTTACTTAAAATATTGCTGAACCAGCTTCCCCTTCCTCTGCCATACTAGATGTTCATTTAATTTGGGTAAAATCTTGATGAATACCTGCTGCATCTGTCACAACAACCACTGGTGGCATCCTAGATTACATCCTTCAAAAATACTAGACAAGGCTGAGGTATTAGAGAGCCTTCATCTGTGTGACAGAGGAATTGTGCTGGGAGGAAAGAGGCAATGGAGGGCTCACAGAATTGCACTGAAAGGATGCTTCGCTTTGGTTTTGAATCATGTTTTGCCATCCCTATTTGAGTTTAACAGTGGCAACAGGGCACACAAGTGGTTGTTTAACAATGTTGTGTTTTTAAGGTATGTTGATCCACAGGACCTCTGATCTACATTCTTCCCAGTTGTCAGTATTTATGATATAGCTTGATCCAGCCCATGGGTCTGCAGCAAGTTTTCCTTCATTGCTATCTGGATGGAAGTTCTCTTTTTCTGATGCTTTCAGCCTGAGCAGCCTCCCAGCTGGCTTTAAAGTTTTACATCTCACATTCTTAATTATAATTGATTAGCTTTCTTCTTCTGACACATTCCTGATCATCTCCAGCACATCTTTCTTTTTCTCATGCAAAGATTTTTTTTTACCCTTATCTGTTAGAAATCATAAATGGCAAGGGAGTAAAGAGTTTCCTCAATGAACTCTCCTTTTCTATTACCACTTAAAGCCCCTGGTCTTTTAGAAAGATTGTTGTCTTTCCATCTCCTTTTTTCACCAATCTGCTCCTTAGGACCCCAGTATGGTTCTATTATTTATACTAGAATTGATAAACACACTTCTAGAATTTATCATCACTTCTCACAGTCCTCTTCTCCCTATCTCCCTTTGCTTTCTGAAATTACAGTGTTTGTGAGTCTGCCCTGTTTCAGGGCAATGGTTTGGTAATATTCCAGGCACCCAAGTTATCATTAAAAAGTTAGCCTTGTCATTTTCACATCATTGTTCTACCACTGAAAATTCCAGTTTCTAAATATAATAATGACGGAGGACGTGGCTTCTACTCAAATTGGAGTAATTACTTTTTGCTTACTTAAAAATACTCATTTGAATTCCCTGTGGTTAAAGCAAATCCTCATCCCTTGTTCTCAATAGTGAGCTTAACAATCAACCTATATAAAATAGCTACTCACTTAGAACACTGCTGAAGATCTGGAACCTTTTATTGCTACTGTATTTGCCTCAGTAATGGTGAATTTCATACCAAACAGATACTATAATTCATTGGGAAATGAACTGTTGCTTATAGTCCACAGACTATAAACCAGTTACATTGCAATTGTCTCGCCTCTGCTGCTTTTATTCAGGAAAGAGTCCCAGTGGGACTGCTCACAAAAGAAGTGCTCCTCAGATGCAGAAGGGAGAGCAGAATTAGACCTTTCATTAGTCAATAAAGTAGATGTACCTAGTATAATTCCTCAAGATGAGAAGTTCTAGACAGATGTCAATGGTAAAAATAATAACACTGTTGACAATCTAGCTTCTCATGCCTGTGATATGCTCAAGTAGTTAGTGCCAAATAATACCAGCATTTGAATTAACAATAACAAAATCATAAAGGAGATTTCCTTATCCTCTCCTTCTTTGATTTAAATGCCATTCAAGAGATGCAGAAAATGCTTTGTTAGAGGAGAAAAAGTTTAAAGTGTACAAAGCAGGTACAGAATCACAGAATGACAGAATTGGCCAGGTTGAAAAAGACCTTGAAGATCACCCAGTCCAACTATCAACCTAACACTGACAGTTCCCAACTACACCATATCCCTCAGCACTATGTCAACCTGACTGTTAAACACCTCCATGAATGGGGACTCCACCACCTCCCTGGGCAGACCATTCCAACGCCCAACAAATTGTTCGGTAAAGAAATGCTTCCTAATATCCAGTCTAAATCTTCCTTGGAGCAATTTGAGGATATTTCCTCTTGTCCTATCACTTGTTACTTGGTTAAAGATGCTCATCCCCAGCTCTCTGCACCCTCCTTTCAGGGAGCTGTAGAGGGCGATGAGGTCTCCCCTCAGCCTCCTCTTCTCCAGACTAAACACCCCCAGTTCCCTCAGCCGCTCCCCGTACGACCTGTGCTCCAGACCCTGCACCAGCTCCGTTGCCCTTCTCTGGACACGCTCGAGTCATTCAATGTCCTTTTTGGAGTGAGGGGCCCAAAACTGAACACAGGAATCGAGGGGCGGCCTCACCAGTGCCGAGTACAGGGGTCAGATCCCTTCCCTGTCCCTGCTGGCCACGCTAGTGCTGACACAAGCCAGGATGCCATTGGCCTTCTTGGCCACCTGGGCACACTGCTGGCTCCTGTTCAGCTGGCTGTCAATCAACACCCCGGGTCCCTCTCTGACTGGCAGCTCTCCAGCCACTCCTCCCCAAGCCTGTAGAGCTGCTGGGGGTTGTTGTGGCCCAAGGGCAGCCCCCGGCATTTGGCCTTATGGAAACTCCTCCAGTTGGCCTCAGCCCATGGCTCCAGCCTGTCCAGGTCTCTCTGCAGAGCCTCCCTGCCCTCGAGCAGATCAACACTCCCACCCAACTGGGTGTCATCTGCAAACTGACTGAGGGTACACTCGATCCCCTCGTCTAGATCATCAACAAAGATGTTAAACAGGAGTGGCCCCAAAATTGAGGTACAAGGACCTGTGGTCCTCATAGGATTTTTGTTAGCTCTAAACTTCTCAAGGGAAACACTGAAGACAAAGATAGTTTTGCCTTATCATTCTGCAGTTTGACACTTCAGGGTACCAAGCCTGCTTAGATCCCCAGTACATGGCATATATAGGGTACTCACTCTGAGAGATCTCATTGGGTGTGCCTTGCTCTACATAAAGATTTTGTCATTCATAGAGATCTCCCGATTAAGCATCTTGTCTAAGGTAGAATAATAGATCCTAGATTTTTAACTCTGGAAACCCACGTGAGCAGTGTGAATCTGAGGAAGCCAGACAGCCCAAAAGCCCAGAACGTCCCCCCTTGCTCTTACCAGGAGAGGCTGCTAGACCAGTTATATTCAGGCATCACTAATATACACATAATGAAACATATTCATGGAGAATTTTGCTCATTGTGAGTATTAAAGCTTAGGTACAAGAAAATGATTGCTTTGCTGAGAGTTAAAGGACAGCAAAGGTAGACACTATGCACAAAAAAAGATTGTCATGGGAAAAGTCCCTCATTACCAGTCCCTTACTTGAGAGCGTTTCTGATTCATGTCAAATCCTTGCTCTCTAAACAGTATTGGAAATTAAGATCTTAATTTCTACTGCCACTCTACATACACTTTCTCTTATCTAGTGTACTTTGTAATAAACAAATTTCTTCAGTCTTGTCCCTTTTGAAAGAAAGAAGAAAAGACGAAAGAAATATCCATTGTCCCCCCATCAGGGATTTTTATCTTTGTTAACACAACCTTACATTGTCCCCCTGAATAACGTAAGATTTGTTTTGTTGTGCCCTGCAGGGTTTTGTGTCCCCAGAATCCTAGGGCACCGGCAGTGCCGAGCTGGCACATTGTAGCAGAAATGTCATTTTTTAATTATGTGGTTCTGAGGGGAATCTATTATCTACTGCTGAGATGCTGAAATCAGACGATTTATCTCCAAGGCAGCTCTGTCTACAATCTAGAATATATATCTTTTGTCACTGCAGGAAGCAGAACAAAAGGATGTTTTTATTTCTGGTGCCTTATGTTTATAAATTTATTATTTTAAGCTTTGCAAGTAGATTTCTGGGGGTAGGGTGCTGAGGGGAAGGGTAGAGAAGAGTCAAGTTCTGATGCTTCTCTAGGTTCTCTTGATGTCTAGTAGATTGCCCAAGGTCAGAAGGGTTCTAGCTGCCCTTCGGTCATCCACACCCTCAAGAACTCAACAGTAACCTGTTTAGGTATTAGTCATTGCTCTGAGGGCTCCAGGCATCCAAGGGCTGACAGCACTGTACAAGTGAACTGCATCAACAAATTGACCAGTCAACCCGCTTACCTTAATTAACATAAATACCAACCTCTATTTGACATTTCAGGCTAGAATCCTACAACAGTTCGAAAGCATCCTTTTTTCTCACATACTAGGTATTTTCATTTAAATGTAAACTAATATACCTACAAGCTTATTCACAATGATTCTGAGTTATTCGTTTTCGTCCCTAAGGTATGGAAGAAAATGTAAGAGTTTAGTACATGTTCTTTTTTTTATCTGTAAAATTAATTACACAAGCCACTCCATGAAGCATGATCAGAGCTGCCAGCAATTCATATGTATTAACAAACAGGCACTTTCCAAGTGCTTTTAAAACAATCCCGCACAGGTACTTTAAATTAATATGTTTTTTTCTGTATCTTATAAAAGTTTACAGGAACGTTGCTGGAGAGGACAGTGGGAAAGAAATACTGGAATATCCCGTCAAAACTGTAATTCTTGCATTGCCCTCTAGTGCATACATGACAACATGACACCTTTTTTTTTTTTTTGGCTTTTTTTAAAAAAACTTCACACTATGAATTGCTAAAATGAAACCTTTGATGTTATTTGATGGTTTGCTGCATTTGATTTTGACAAAAACATTATAGACAGTTGTATGAAATACGTGGCTAAATTCTTGCCTTTCCCAATCCCTTCTGACAAATCTGAGAAACTCCAGTTTGCTTTGTGTTGCTGGCAGAAATGCAGGCCATGTCTTTTCAAAGAAAAATAAGTATAATTCAGAACAATCCAGACCCAAAAACATCAGTCCTTCAAAACCGTCTGAAGTATACTATGTATGAATTACAGGGTACATAAATTCTTTGTTATATGAGGGCAAAGAAAAGCCTTCAGGAGTACATCATTAATCTTCATACACTTACTTTTAAAAGTCAGCTTCCTCCCCCACATACAGAAAGATTAGCATACAGAAGAACACAGGGACATGCAGAATAATTAAAGTGGGCATAAAATTTACATACTAAGATGAAAGCTATTGTAAAACATTGTAGAGACAAACATTTGAGAGGCTATGGATTCAAACAAAGCCCTTGTTACTTAAATGCTTAGCTGTAAGAATCCCTAAGTGTCTAGCCAATCATTTGTGACTTTATAAATAAACTTAGGAACATACTCATTGCATTTAGTAGAAGTAAATTAAGTACCAATTTCCTCTGGTATGACATATATTAACACAGAAAAATCACTTCTATTTGTAGCAAGAGTCCTAATAAAAGAAAACATTTCAAAAAGTTTGCTTTGATGCTCCTTGATTTCTTTCCTTTTTACTGTTTTTGTTCCCTGTTTAATTTCAGCCTGGGATATTCATGGACCCTAACCCAGATTTGCAAACTTTATCTGTGAGAAGATCAGAGGTCATAACTTTATGATCTGTCATGCTTTTTCCTGAAATTTTTACACTTTATTTTTCCTCCCATGGAGGTAAAATATTGGCATAACAATGATGACAATAAAAATAATAATAAAGAATTTTTTAAAATAGTTGTTATTTCCTTCTAAAATGTCAGTTTTACTCCTTCATTACTCACAGTGATGCATTTTTTTCCTCCAAATAAACTCTTGGCAAACTTGGATTTTGCTAATGTGCCTTTCATCAGTGTCAAAATGTACTTTTCTGTAACATATTCTGGGAAAGTAGCTTAAAAATGTTTTTCATTATTCTTTTAAGTGACTGATCTTAGTTTTAAAACCTATGAGTCTATAGGAAAGATTGGTGGCTAAAGGACTAAATATATTCACCTATTCCCACCAGTCTGCCATCAGAAATAAGCATGCTGACCTTAAGCTAAGGACATGAAATAAGAACTTTGTGTTCATCAGTCTAGAATATATAACCAACAGTCAGCTGTAAGTGCTTGTTATACCTCAGCCACTTTCCTACAAGGACCCAACAAAGAATTTCTTCCAGCTCTGGGAAAGCTCTCAAATTAAATGTCACTGCTCAACCTGATGATGCAGACCAGCAGTCATGATTCATGGATCATGCAAAGGTCACCAAATTTTTCAGAAATATTATTTAAAAAGAAGGAAAAAAGAAAAGGAAGGCAGGATGTTTTTCACTGATCTCTGCATCAGTGTGTACAATCATAAAGGAATGCTCTGATGAAACAATTTCATTTATTTGCTTATTCCTAGACCATAAGCCTATATGAGATTATTTTCATGCAAAGCAGGACCATACAGTGTAAGACTATGTGTAATGTGATGTAATATGGCACTGGTTAATGTGCTATTGTATGTAATGTTGCTGAGGAACTTGGTTAGTCCTCCCAGTAAATCTAGAGTTATGCCAATCATGCCCACCTTGATAAATTTCACCCTAAAATCTGTCTAATTGACTCTACTCAAAAATTATGTAGATGGTAGTTATCCCTAGGTGCTAATATATATGCAAGAGAGAATGAAAATTTTACATCACTAACTCAATGTGAACCACCAGAAAAAAAAAAAAAACGAACAAACAAGCAAACCAGCGCACAAAAACCAAGAAACAGAACAAACATGATATACTTTGTTCATATGACTCAGTGGTCTGCCTCTTCTTCACTAAACGCTGCTCTATACCAAATGTGTAGTCAAGTCAGTAGTAAATGGAACAGCAGAAAGAAGAAAAGTATGAACTGAAAGCTTTACTGCAGTAATTAATTCTAGCTTTGTTACGCAAAACCAAAAGGGCTTGGTATGAGATTGACCTTAGGCTAGGATTTCCTTTTTATCCTGTTGAATAAATACCCATCATGGAATGCATCAAAGATTCACGAAATGCTCAGTTGAACTCATATTGCAAAACAAGTTCCTGGTGAGATCATTCTTGAGAAAAGCTAATGAAAAGATAAATGTGAGAAATGTAGATACAGTGAATAGCAGGTCATACAATAGAAAAAGATATATGGTACAGACATTAGATTTTGCTTATATCATCTTAGAGCTAGTATCTGATTCTAAGATAGTAGAGACAGGGGCTAACCATAAATGAATTAATACTCCCAAACAAGGGCTACTTGCTATGTTTACAGGGAGACTTAGGTCCTCAAAAACACCAGGATGAATCATATGGCACTGTACTAGCTAAACATCTGATTATAGTTTATTCCTAGGTGTTTACACATCAGACTCTGTGGATATAAGGATATAAAAAAAAACCCAAAACCAAACAAATATCAGTCAGTCCATATCTGTGAGGCTGATCATGATTTGCACTGGAGCAAGGAAGACAAGAAATTGCCACATAGCCTTTGATTACTATGTACTCTTTTTTTCTGTGTAAGGCTCTAATCCCAATTTTGCTCTTAGTCTTGGACAAATTCACTTTCTCAAGTAAGTTATTTTATCTGTCAAACTCCTACGTACTGTCAGTGACATCTAATTATTCCAATCTTGCAAAGATGATTGCAAAACAAAAGAGAGCATGGGGCATGCAGAAAAGGATTTAATTGAGTTTGAGATCTTCTTTCACTCTATTTCTGTCATTCAAAGAACCTGACAATTACATACTTATTAGTATATAGAGGTATGATAGAGGTATCATACAGTCCTGACAGCATGCCTTTGCCAGAACAAAATTTTAAAGTGTATTTTTTTTTTAACCCTAAAATTGGTCAGCAGGGTTTTGTGGGTTTTGTGGGTTTTTGGGGTTTTTTTTATGTTTTTCCCTTCTCTGAGCTTTTTTTCATACATAAGAAAAGCAGAAAATATTTCAAAGATTATATCATAGGGATAAAACTTTGGTCCAGTTGCCTTAAGAAGCCAAGTTCCTCAGGTTCCCCAGAAAGTTAAAAATTACCTCAGGGTTAGCACTCACCTCTACAGGGACACAGCTGAAGCTGACAGACTGAGATGTTGTAGAGAAACCTGAAAACTTCTTATATGAGATAGCACAAGGCATAAACAGATCCTGACAAAATAATAAGCACCTATATGTATTTCTTTACCCTAACTTTTCCTCTAGATAATTTCTAAAACTTCCAAGTGACATAAAACCAAATATTAATGTATTTTACAAACACATTGCTACTGAACTTAAGCCTAAATCTTTCCTCCGCTCAACAGAGAGGAAAGGGCTTTTCTCCACTGGGAAGAAATTTCTACAGAATGTTTTGCAAATGGCAGTGCAAAGCCCAGGTGTCTAAGGCCTTTTTAGCTTCAGCCTTCACTGAGAGTATCAACAACAGTGAAATGGTTAACGTAACTGAAAATAGTGAAAATAGCTAGAAAATAAGGTTAAAATAGAGGCAGCATTATTGTAACTTATTCTAACTTAAAGCTGCATATCAGATTAGTTGCTAAAAGCTATTTAGTATTATTCCCAGCCATAGTACCTACTTTTAAAAAGAAGATCAAAATTTAGGAATTTAAGTAGTATAGTGCAGTTAGATTCTCAGAATAGTGAAACAAATTAATCAGATTATTCACAGTAAACTATAAAAAAGGTAAGAGATTAAGAACAGTTGTGAATTTGTCAGGAATACATCATGCCAAACCAATCAAAATTCCTTATATAACCTATTATCCTATCGTAAATAGAAAAGAAACAATAGTTGGTATACACTTGTGTTTCAGTAACATTCTGCTGTTATTTCATATAGCATTTCCAAAAACAGGCTAAGAAAACTAAGTGAAGGTATTGGGTGGATCCCACATGTGCCGGAAAACCACTACCAATTGGTAGCTACCAGTTGTTAAGAAACATCAAAGAGAGCCTTCGACATGTCTGTTCTGAGCTTGGTGTAACTCAGTTTTGTCTTTAAGAACCTGAATGATTTAATCCTCTGAATACATTCGCAGGCAATGCACAAGCCAAGTGAAAGGTAAGGAATCTGAGAAACAGGGTTTTAATTTCAAATGTTCTTGACAAACTGCAGAATTAAAAAGGATTGTATACTCTAATAGGAACAAACAGCAACCTATTTTTTTAAAAGACCACTGGTAAGAATGTTACCATTTTTTTCTTCTTCCTTGTTTTCTTAAACTACCACTTTTTTTTTCTCATCCTGAGGAGTTTCTATTGTCAAAATCGCATCCTGAGGAATAAACCTAGTCAAACTGTCTTCAGAAGACAGTTATTAGAAAAAACTACTGTCTGCAGTTAAAATGAGCTATCCTAAACTCATTAAGCTGTTTATTTAATTTAATATAATCCCCACAATGCCAGAACATATACTTTTTTTTTTTTTTCTGAAAAGATCTTTGAGCTACTTTTGATGATGAAGAAAGACTGTATAAATTCATACTCAATTCCTTAGTCCTTTCCTCCTTATTTCTTAAAATCTTATGATCCATGAGGGACTAGACAAAAAAAAAATTTAAAACACCAACAAACCCACCCAAACAAACAAACAAAATGCACCAAAAAAATCTTAATTTTTGCAAATGCTATTAAATTCTCATATATTTGCTGTTATCTCTACAATTAAAGCTTCTGCTGTTAACAAAGTTTTCACCTCACAAAAGAGTTAATGGTGGCAACTGAGAGTAATTGACACTTAGGCTTTCAATGCCTGAAATATTAGTCATTTAATAGAGTGACCAGAAGAAAACAAAATGCTAAGAAAGCTTCCTTAGCCTGCACATTCAATTTACCAGCATTGTCTCTAATTCTTTTGCTTAAACGACCTAGCCTTGGTACCTTTCTCTATGCACAAACAATGCTTAGTTGGGTTTCTGTCAAAAATTAAAATGATCAGTTACAGATTTTTGTGGATCAAATGTCCACTTCTTGACCTCACTTAAAACCCGTGTGGAACTGGTTTGATGTGCATCACTATGAGCTTAAAATGTGTGAATTAAGAGCAGAACCTGGTTGGATGATTCCCTGCTTAACTAGAAAGAAACTGGTGATTATGGGGAAACTGTGAAGTGACATTGCAGACCTCAGCCCAAATACACCAGTCCATGGTATTTTTATTAACTTGCTGTCCCATTATTGCAAAAAGAACTACAGGAAATAAACTTCCTATATGCAGATACAAAGCACAGAAGTTCTCCATTTCTCTTGCATCCAAAAATGTGAAAGCTTTCACTACACCTAAATGAATGAATTAACACTTTACTTACACATAAATCTGTAATGATGAAGTCTGATAACAAATATTTTTCCACTGATTTCATGTGGGTTTGGATGTGTAGTTCATGTATAGGAAAATTCAAAACTTTGCTTATCCAGAATTGATTTAGTCAATGGGAGTTCATTAAGGAAATTGAGTAAATACGTATATGAAGTTTTCTGTAATGTTAAACGACCACTCAAAGTTTGACAACTTACTGTTTTATGCAGAAGCCATCCTGAGCCCGTCCCACCACGCCAGCCAGGAGCAGGGCACTGAAGGCAGCCCCAGCCCCAGGCATCCAGCACCTCCCTGGGGATGGGGACAGGCTGAGGCAGGGACAGGATGTAGGACCGTGGCCAGGGCTGTGGGGACCTGGGGAATGCCCCTGCTGCAGCATCGCTGGGGCAGGGGCTGATTGCCCCAGGGAGCTGAAATGGTGTCCTGGAACATGAGCAGGGTAGAGGAGACATGGGGTCCACTTCAAAAATTATGTTTTCTGTTATTTACCACAATGTTATCTCTCCAGACAATTTCCAACCTCCTCAGATGATAAATTTCTGTTACAGTCCCTTGTTTTTGCCCTTATCGGTAATCTCTCAGGGTGTCTCCAGATCCTAGGTAACCTGGTGGCACTTCAAGGGGACCAGCAGTGTTTTTCAACATTGTTTCTGGTTCCCAGACCTGGACACCAGGCTGGCAGCTCCAGGCTGTCCAGCCTCTCTCTGTTGGTATTTCTCAGCAGGCTATTTCTTTTGTTTTCCCCTTCTAACCAGTCCACCGTTATGGCTGCTCACACCAGGAGGCCCTGGGGCTGGTCAGGGTCAGTCAGACCTGATAGTGCCCTCAGAGCCTTGACAACAGGAGCTCAAGGGGCAGCTGGGCTGGAGGGACCGTGGGTCAACCTGTCACAGCTGTCAATCTCAACTGGCCTAAGGGATTCTGAGAATAAGTATGAATTATACAGATGGTATATCAGAAGAACTTATTGAGAATTTTCCTCTTTTTTTGTCTTTTCCTTTGGGTATTTAAGAAAAAAAATATATGTGTTTAGAATACACTTAGAAATTTTATCACTTCAGCCCTATATTTTTGTGAGAAGTGAAGACAGATGAACTCATGGGATTAAAACTCAGGAAATCTAGGATGTATTTCTGACTTGTTCAGTTTTTTCTTCATAAAATGGGTATAATATTCCACGTGTCATCTACAAGAAGTATGAATCAGACTAATTTATTAATACTTATGAGTGTTTCAAAATCAGTAATGATACTATACAATAATTATAATATCTTTATATAGTGCATTCTGATTATTCTATCATTCTAATATGTATTTGTATTTGATCTGACCATTTCAATTATCACTTACTTTCAGCACTGATCAGTAAAATCCCTTTGCACAGACTCCTGTGCTATTTAAGGGATACCAAACACTTTGTCATACATAAAACATCACTCTATTACAGATTTTTGTGTGACATTATTTTATAGCAGCTAAATAAATAAAAAACATGGATCAGGTTTTCAGAACTGTCTTGTATGTGTGCATATTCTTAAACTAACACATATACTTGTACAATAGAGACCTGTGCCCTCAGAAGTTGTTTAAAAATTACTCTGTGTACTCACCTGATATCTATGCAAATATTGTGACTACAACACATGCAGGCAGCTAGGAACATATTTCTCTGTAGTCCTAAAGTCTTACAGTGATAAAATACCTCTCCTTTCCTAGGACAAATTCCCTACTCAAAATCAGAATAGTTTTCCCCCGTCAGTAATATTCAAATTATCCTTTATTTTGTATAAAAACCACAATCCTTGTAAAATACATAATATATAAAATTAACAGGCCACATTTTAATTTGGATTTCATTAATCCATGCAAAAATACAAAAAATATTAATTAATGTTTTCTCCCTCTAGTTTCTCTACCATCTTCTAAATTCATAGACCCAGAACCTTCCAAATCTCAGTCCAGAGCCATGCACACTAGAAACAGTGCAATAAGTGAATGAAGGGGAAAAACTTTGTCTAAATGTCCAGAGATTTGCAGCAAGGAAGAAGCAAGAGGGGAATATCATGACAGAGGTGGATCTTCATCACAGTACCACATCAAGTCATGGTCTGGGTGTTGTTGTTTACCAGCCTGCTGTTATTCCACCTACAAACTAAAAAATAATTCCAATGAAATCTGACCAATATCCCCTCCCTCTTATTTCATTTTCACATCTACAGCAGAGGTACCTGTCATCCAACTAAAAATACTACATCAGTTAAAGATATGCTTTGCTCATTGAGCTAATCTGAACTAAAAAGCAAACCATGACTCATTAAATGTGAAGCAAATCGTATCAGTGTCCATGTGAACGACTGCACTTTTATTGCTTAGGATTGCATGGAAAAAACCTAAATATTAATTTTATTATTATCTAATAACCTACTTTTATTCATAAATGTATTTGATAAAGCAAGAATGTCTGTTGTATAATCACAAATGTTCAAATCTTCGGGAATTCCTTTATATCTCTGTAAAACTATCACTGTATTACATGTTTGTATATAATAGTCCTTGTGAATAATTCTTTGATATTCAGTACTATTTCTCCCACTAAAACAATATCTCTGTCAAGTTTCACAGCAGATAATTTATTTCACAATAAATAGTCATTGAGTTCTAATTCAGGTTGTTTCACTCAAACTTTCTGAGTAAGGTTAAAAATTACTATCTACATGACACTATTTAGGAATGTGCAATTTCACTGAGTTAAGGGTTTCTCTAACTCAGGATGTTCCCTTTGCAAACTCCTGAAGTAAAACACTACTCCTTTCTTTGTAGTTTCTAAGAGGTAAAAAATGCCAAAGATTGGAAATTAGACTGTCAGATGGTTAGATGGTGACATGATTCCAGAAAGCATTAAAGAATGGAAAGAACCAGAGGGAGTGGGGCAGGAAAAGATGGAAAAAAGGACAGAGGTCAGTCCTAGTCAAAGGACAAGATTATCTTTAAGAATGAAGCATAAGAAAACAGGTGCATCATCAAAGTAACTGTCTGGAAAAGCAAGGCTGAAAGAAAAGAAAGATGTTGAAAAGTTAAAAATTAAATGGTGGGAAAAGTAAAAGCAGGAAAGATTGTGATAGCATGTTATGGGAAGAAATGAATTAGCTGAATTTAGAGTGAGACATATGTAGGTAAACTGCAGTTATGAAAACTGAAATCTGATCAGTAAAGGAGGGACTAGTTTTCTGTATGTACAAAGGAGCATGTAATGAGTTCCACAGGAAGAGACATCCCCTGTGCTGTATGAGAGTATGTTCTGCTGAGCAGCAGATTAAACGTTGCAGACTCAGGATCCAATATCTAAAAGAGAACTCCTATTTGCCCTGTAAAAGAAACAAATAAAATCCCATCTCAGTTTGCCACATGAAAGTTCTTTCTGCTACAGTTTTGGGAAGGTGCATTGCAAGGTCAGTGCAATCAGTATTCTCTCAAATGTACCATCAACATTTATTTTTAATTTGGGACTGGTGAGTAAAGCTTTAATGGGATTTTAATGGCATGTTGGACACACTTCAGTGTCCAGAGATGTGGCATCATATTCAGGAGTGTCATTATCTGGATTAATTATCAATAGCGGGCAGATATCATTAGGGAGATGAGAAAATGAGAGAGGTAGTAAATGAAATTTACTGGGCAGAAATGCTGAGAAATAAATAAATAAATAACAACAACTGAGAAGTCACCAATGAGTACTTCAAAATCATTTTCAGTTTGATATTTTGCACTACAGCTGCCATTTCTGCTGCTGCTCCAGAATCTGTGATGACTGAAAGTTTTCCCTTGCCAGCTAGCATAAGCTAAACTCCTTCTTCATAGTTGTAGCTGTACAACCATACTTTATACACAAAATTCAAGACCAAACTTGCTTTTTAATGTGGGTAATGGGTTAACTTGAAATCTTAAGACTCTCCATTAGCTCAACCGGCAAAGCGTTTTATAATGTAATACCCCTGTTGATAAGCTTTTAATAAATGACAGTTAATGCTTTAGTGTCTTAAGTTAAACCATGACTGATAAAACATACTGTAAATAGGACCTAACTTGAGTGATGTATCATAAATCTGACTTAAAGAAGTCTAAAGGGTAGTTGTGTTGAGGTAAATTATATGCACCTGAATGCTATGTCTGCACCTGAAAAATCTTGTTTTAATATTTTTTTTCTAATCAACATATTAAACATGACTTTAAAGTGAAAAAATAGTTTTGTGTTTAAAACTTTTAGACAATCATGCATTTATTAAAACATTGCTTAAAAAGTCAAAATTTAACAATATTTATCTTAATATAGGCAATGACAACTTTAAGAGGGAAAAGAAGGTAAGTTATCATCCCCTGTAAGCGTGGAAGATCTATCTTGGGAAACAAAGGTAGATTAGAAAGGACTTGGGATTCATCTGGCTACTTGACACTGTGTAAGCTTTTGGTGCAGGGCTGTAATAAAAACACAAACACTCCACCTGTCTGTAAACACATGCAAAGCTAACAAGACAATATCAAGTGGAAATAAAAATTTGATACTGTATTTATCCTCTTAAATACACAGACCCTGCTCTCAAAGTCTGTTTTTTGTGTTCAGAACCCAAGAAACTTAATATTTAATTGTATGCCCTGTCTCTGCTTATTTTGCTCTGTGCTTGGAAAAGTAATGAAGAACTACCTGTAACACAAACTAATACAAATTTCATTGGTGAGTTTGTGTAAAGTGAAGTATAAATAATTCTCTGAGAAAAAAAAAATCTTCTTCTTCTGTAATGTGTACCTTACTTTAGAAGGAATATGATAAATTGTTCCCTAAATACACAGAAGTTCAATGCCGCAGCTCACAGGAGGTATGCCAAGAAAATCAAATATCTGCCCAAGTAGCAATTTGCTCAGAGTTCAAGGAACCTTCCCAAAAACAGATCAGTCAACAATTTGCTTCCAGATTTCCACAACTTTCCATTTTTAGATTTGTCTCTGTTAATACAAGGTTATTGAAGATACTTAAGGTTCAGACTAGATGGTCATGTAGCAAGGATGTTGCAGAGTTAATTAAATTGTTCTTGCCTCCATGCAATAAAGGTGAATAGATGCACTAGATAAGCCAGAAGTGCTTCCGACTTAAAATGAAACACCAATTTATTGTTATACAGCACTTTTCACTTAAGATCTTTAAAATTACTATATTAATATTAGTCTAAATCCAAATAATTTATTTCCAAGTCAGATTAGTTACTCATGTTTTATACACCAATAGAGGATCTCAGATATTAAAAGCTGTCAAAACCACCAAAACCTCAGAACTGAACACAAACAGCTAGTCTGATCTTTGTGTATGAGGGTGTCCTCTCTATATAATAATCTGAAACAACATAGCAGATCTACAAACTCTTACAATGCTATATGTTTGACAGCTGTTTGACATTTTTATTACCAAATCCTTTTAAGAATCTGGCCCATTTAGTGTTTAACAAAAGAGAAAAAGACTATAAATAAACTCTGTGACTTATTTCCCCTTTGCTGGGAGACGAAGATGGTTGACCTCCCAAGGATTCTATATAAATGCTGATTTTATCTAACAGCAGGCCATTGACCTTGGTGAGGCTAACAATTACTCCAATCAAATGGATGAAAAAGGCTGACAGACAAAAAGGGATTTCGTCCATCAGAGATCAATAGGTCATCAAAAATGAGACATCGAAACAAACTATGCTAAGGAAGTTTTGAATTTAAATGAAAAGGAGTTATACAGCTAGGAATGAACAATTCAGAATAGTAAAGTGAGGAACCTTCCCCTTCTGCTTGTCCACTTGCATCTGAGAGTCTGGAGTCCTATCTTTCCATCTTACTTCAGTTTTACTTATGAATAAAGTTATTTTAACAATTAAGATAATATTAACAGTAATTGCTAATTGCATACATCCATGCATATTCTTTTTTAGAAACATAAACCAATTCATTTTCCTTATACTGCTTGTTTAATTTACTTTTTGGGAAATAAATTATTATTTATATTTATAGTCTCTTTCAGTACCTGGTTCCCAGTATGTTTTTGTATGATTATGTATTATTTGTGCTGTGGACATCTAAGAGAAATTTTTGAACTAAAAATCCCCTTGAAAACTTAGAAAAATATTTCTGGACACTCTGTAATGAAGTTTAGCTTTCACTGAATCCTATTTTTATGCAGTTTATATATTGGAGTTATATTAGCTGTTGCCACCTTAAATTATAGTATTGTCACTTGCACCAGCCAATATGAAAAGTTTTTTACATAAAATCACTTATGGATGACCATTAACAGAAACAAAATCAAGCAGCATCTTGGCTCATCAAGATAATCAAGACTGCAACATCCCTGACTCTACCACAGAGTAGACTCTGGAGAATATTCCAGGAGAACAAACAGGGTAACTTCATCTCTTCTAAATTCACTTCTTACTGCCTATTGCATTTATCAAAGGATATCTATGCTGAGAGTCTAAAGAAGGAGTCATTATATAATTTTACAAAAAAGTACAGTGACTGTGAGAGCATACATAGCTGGAAAGCAGCCAGGTTGGCGAGCACATTGTGTTTATTACTTCTCCTGCAGCTTCCTATTGAATGCAATTAAAGACTTAGTCATAGTATGCTCTTTTCTGACCAGATCTTCCAGCTTTGGTATATCCATTTAACAGTATAGAAAGCATTTTCATAGGCTGTACACTGCAAATAGAAGAGACAGCAAGCTGCCCACCACATCTGTACTTGGCTGTGGTGTTAGAATTAGAAAGGCTCTTTTCTAGTCTGTCTAGACTAGAAAATATACATCCCCTCATATCTCAGACATATCCCAAATGTTTTGCACACACTCTCCTTCCCCATTTCTCTTTTTAGCAAATCATTTTCAAAGCACAATTTACACAGAAAACTGACATATTTAAATAATTTCTTCTTTGTACCAGCAGCACATTTCTGATGTTTCATTAAGCAGAGTTTCAAAAACAGCAGGTAATTTTCATTATCCATGGACATTCTGAATCTATGTCTAATTCACTGCCAGCTCTCCTGCTTATTACTGATCCAGAAGGTTACCTGTCACAACTTCATCTAGCATTGTGATATGCTTTCAGAAAAAAGAAATGTACAGAAATCTCCCCAGCTTTGTCTCTGTGTAGGATTTTGCTTTTTTGATTTATAATGGTCTTGTCCAACATGTAATGGGACCGACTCTCACCTGCCTTAGTAAAAGGCTGTCTGAAACACTATAAAGTTAATTTATTGAAATGTAATTAGCACCACTATTAATTTTTTGCCACGTGTAGTGTCACCAGTTTTAATGCCACAAATTCCATTTACAATGAAGAGAACAACATTGTCAGACATTAGTATTCATTTATCCAGTCTTCTTGCCCACAATAAATCATACTGTAGGGCTCTGAACAGAGAGAGAGAGAGTGAAAAATTATCTAAAATATATATATATCTATATGTCCTTGATCTTATTCAGCTCATTTACTTTGGCAAAGTCTGCCAATTTCAAGGCCTGGAAGTTGAAGGCTGCTTAAACAGAGAATGAATGCAGTGGGTACCGCAGCGATTCAGGCATGCCTCTCCAATTAGTGTCTCAGAGCCTAACTGGAAGGATTGCTCTGTTAATGCAGGGATTCCCTGTTGACATTCCAGAACATCTCTAACCCTTTTTATTAGTCTGTGGAAGTTTATCCTAGTGGAAATGGTGAAAATACCAGCTGAAACTTTTAGACTAGCAGCTATGTAGTGTGTTGGTGATAATTTAACAATAAGATATCCTGTAACACCCCATAGGTTATTTGTCTGCAAAGTCTGACTTGAATTTTTTATTCTTTCATAGTAGCCAAAAACCAACAGAAAAGCCTTTCTTACTGAATAGCTCAAGGATGGAATGAATATACTTTCAGGAATACATATGTTTTACTTCATGAATGGATTTATTTCTAGAGTTTAAAAAATGTCCTCATTTTACAGGGTGGAACTGAGGCACAGGGAGCCTTATATCCAGATCCACAGAAATGTCTGGATGTTTAACTGGTACATAGAATCATAGCTATTTGTTAAGTATAAAGTGTAAGTACTGTATAAGTACGCAGAGTTTAAAATTTCACTCTGGGAATCACACCAGTAAATGAAACGTGAATAAGCAGCAGTTTAATGGGCATTGAGGAAACATCACCTAGTCCTCAGAACCTGAAATCCCACCCAGGCACTTCCAACACTTCACTGTCATAAATCACAGGAAGAACTATCATGCATATTCTCTACCTGAGGAACAACTGAGGAGTCTGCAAATGTATGACTATGCAGTTAGACAATCTCTGAGCAAGTGTTTTAAAGATTCTAGTTCTGTAATTAGGCCCCAAAGCGTATGAAAGGTTTTCCCTAGACCTAGGCTTAAGGAATGTCTCAAGGTCACGCAGGAAGGCTAGATCACAGCCTTGCACCTTTTAAGCTGTGAAACATTCAACCACTCATTTGATAGAGGAAAAAAAAAAAAGACACATAGAAGACAAGTGTTCTCCAAATTGGATATCCCAGATACTGCACCTGAGGGGAGCACTCTCCTTGATAATGCAGATAGTGCATAGAAAGAAATGACAGAGAGATAATGATTGTGAATACTTTAGTAATGATCTGTAGTATGCTGCTCCCTCCTTGCATTTCTGACTTCTGTCATTTTCTCTCACATGATCTGTTTGCCAACATTTGGAAGAACTGTCTCCCTTCCAGATTCTGACATCTGGAATTACATTTCTCTATTTCCCTGTCTCACTAACACTTCATCAATTTTCTGAATTTCTGCTATGAAGTCTTTTCTCCGTTGCATTTTCCCCCCTCTACTTCTTATTTTTTTTTTTCCTATCATGTTGTCCTTATTTTCTTTCATTCAGTACCTGCACAGCAATCACTAGCTGCAAAACATTATTGCAGTGCATAAATAAGGCATTTTTTTTTCAGTATTTTTGCTGGATTCCACATGAATGTGTACAAAACTGCTTTTATTAATTTACCTGTGATTGAAAAGACATGCTGACAAATCAACATCTATGGGAAAAAAAAAAAAAAAAGCATTGGGAGATTTCTGTACTCAGACCACAACTCTTACACATATGCTTTCTTCCTCTATTAAGCATGTACATAAGTATCCACATGTACATATGGACATAGAAATGTCAAAGCTGTCATAATTAACTTGCTGTGTACTTGCCTGACATATGTATCATTAAACTATATGTTGAACACAGATGTCACAGCTGCTTCCAAAAAATTCCAGGAACTTATAAGAAAAATATAGTCTTGCAACCAAAATAACAAAAAGAATACCCTTCCAGATGACTACCATTCTTAAAAAAATAGAAGTTGGACTACCTGTATGTAAAATTCTTCATTTAGCTACAATTTCGGTGTTACCCAAGTCCAAGCATATTTGATTGAATCTGGAAAATATTGCCTGAAAAATATTCTCTCTTTTTTCAGCTAGTGTGATATACAGCTGAATGAGAGGTAAGTGCTGTTTTTTGGATACATACACTCTTTAAAACCTGTTCTTTCAATATAAGTTGTGTGTGCTTAAACCTAAATCTGAGCTGCCTTGTTTATTTCAGAGGGACATTAAACTTATTGTTAGTGCTGTGTTGCATTTGGGATATGCATAACTGTGCAAACACTCATAAGATGAGATTCATTTTTTGAAGAAAATGGAAACAATGTTAATATGAGTCATACTTTCAAACATTTTCCCTCAAAATGCTTGAATATGTAATCCAGACATTAAATATCACTGATACATTGCCTCTTAAGACAAGGTCTGATCCTCTGAGATTCCTTGGTTTGATAAATGGAGAACATTTGGATTTATATAGGCTGCACTCTCTCGTATCATGCTTGCTTATATTTTGAATGTTAAATTTTATTTCTGCAACACAGTACATAAGTCATTATGGTCCTTTTATACATGAGATTTTTATGTTTTAAAAGACAATTTCATCAGGATAAATGCAAGTTAAAGAGGAGCAACACTAGGTATTGAGCTATAGGATAGCACAAGACTTGAGATGTGGATATTCAGAAAAATGTCAATAGTCAGTGACAAGTATATCTTGAAGATAAAGGGATTTATTTCAGAATACTTAAGAATACAACAGAAACTTTTGGGGATCAAAGCATCTCATTTGCCTAGTTAATGAATGGCCCCAGAGTTGTTTTTCACCAACACAACAAAACTGGTTCCCAGATATAGTATAACAGCTTGTTTTCTGCACTGTCAGCCCCGTTCCTTCCTGTTTCGGTGAGAAACCCAATAACAGACCACCTGAATAGCTCATATGCAAGAAATTCCTTCCCCTTTAGCAAGTGAAGTCATTTTAGTCCACAAAGCTATCAGCTTGAAGAACACTCCTCTGACACAACACTGTATCCTGGCAATGTACATGTATGTTTCAGGTCATTTTACCTAGTCTGTGCATTTTATGACTCAACATGAAAATCTCAGAAGCAAAGGCAACTAACAGTAGTCGTACAAAAACTATTAGCATTGTCATGCTTATACAAATACACTAGGTTCTGATTTTAACAGAAGAGATCATTCGGAGCTATTCTTTGAGTCATGTCTCTTCTCTGTGTACACAAGGAATTTGTACCTTTAATTTTACTTAACATTTCTGTCATGGGCATGTCTTACACAACAGAAAGTATGCAAGTTATTTACTCTTCTCCAAACATTGAAGATAAACAAAGCACTCAAGATTTTTCTGAGTTTATCTTCAGATCATATTCAATCCCTTACAGGTATCATTATTTTTTTTTAACTTCAGGGTACACATGATCTAAGTATATTTTGAAGAGATGGATTAGCCAATGCAGAAAAATACAAGACCTTGTCTTTCTGGTTTTAATGACTCAAGTTCCAGTCGCCTTCTTTAGTAGGTAGCAGTTCTGATAATAAAACACTGAAACTCTTTTATCACAGTGATGGAGAAAGTTCTGATTTATATACTAATAATAAATTGGTGTGTGAATATAGATAATTAGGTCATATTTGGATCATATTTGTGTTAGATTATGTTTAAATGGTAAATGTCAATATATGCCAGCTGTCAACACAGAACAATGACAAATTATTCCTTACCTGTACCAAGCAAATTAAATATAGCAATCTTGGAAGCTGCACAGTTGAAACTGCAAAATACTCAAAGTTTAGTATCACAGTATCAAATGAAATGGTATTATTGTGAATGAAAAATCAGAAATTTTCCCTCATACATCTCCATTGAATGCTTTCAGTTATCCTATATATGTGAAATGGTTCTATTGTCCAAGAGCAGTCCAACACAGTCAAAGGCAACTCCTGGGGTTAAAATTCACTTTGTGATCGGGTTCAGTTTTTCTGAGTGTGGATATTGGGATGTTTTGAATGAAAGTTTTTTACAATCATTTCACTCAAGCTAAGATTCAAAAGTAAACCCTGAAAAGTTGGGGAAAATTTCAAACAAATCAGCCTCTTCCAGACTGGTTTGATTGATTTTTTTTTTTTTTTTTAATTTAAAAAAAAACAAAAAAAAAACAAACAAAACCACAAATCCCAACAGTGCAATTAAATTATATCTTCCAATTTTTATAGAGCTAGGGAATGTGCCTTATAAGCTGAAGACCCATCATGCTGGGTCTTGCGCTTAAACAGTCCCTGCTCCCAAGTTTTTACCATTAATGTACAAAACAAGCAACAGCAGGTGCAGGCACAGTTGAAAGATGAGACAAGGCTGATCAGCCTCATCAGTAGATGTTTCAGTTTACCTAGAGCCTAACAACTACTGGATTTTTGGACACAGCAGTGAGGACACTTCTAGGTTATCATACTGAGACATGGTTTTGGGACTGTCGTTTCATGTCAGCTGGCCCATCTGCTATGTCAAGTAAGTCATGGTTAGGAAGTCCAAGCCTGTCAGAAGTGACAAAATACCAGCTTCCCTCAGACAATTTATGTAGGCAGTGTTTACCTGTGAAGCTGAAAGAAAGTAGATCATGTATAACGGATTTCCAAACTGAAAAGGCCAACAGAAAATTGTAAATTGAAAGGTCATTCCTGGTGGGACACAAGGATTGAGAGAAGGTCAGATGCCCCTAATTAAAATACCTTGTTGCCTCCAAATTGTTTGAGATTTATGGGTTTCAATCAAATAATCAGAGTTTAAAAAAAAAAAAAAAAAAAAAGGCATCGAATATTTATGTGAGAAATGGTATGAATGTGAACTGCTAGTTATCTGGGATAAAAATGTATGAGTCATAAACCTAGACATAGATGCAGGCATAAAAACTGAGACTAAAGGGAAATGCCGTTATAACCCATATAATAGTTTGGAAGATTTAGCTAGTTTTTCTGAGGTTTAATTCTTTCTCTGAATATCTGTCACTAACTACTGTTGGAAATAAGATTTTAGTTTATATAGCCTTTTGCTTTGACATATTTTATACTGAAATATAGCAAATCATCAGATAGTCTTGAATATCCTGGTCAACTTGCACAAGATAAGGCCCCAGACTTGCAGTAATACATGATCAGTGTCGCTCCCTGAAAGTCAATGGACCATATTTTTTCCCTTCATTACAGTAGTACAGCTCCATTAACTATAGAAATCATTAATCCAACAGCAACACTGAACTCCGTGATGTTGGACAGGATATAAATTAGATAAGAATTTGGCCTTGTGGTCATTTTCTCCACTGATTTGCTGCTGGCAGGAAATTTCTTGTTTTATTTTGCCTCAAAGTTTTAGTCAAGTATGTTATTAATTGCACTGCACAACAAAGCTATATTCTGATATACATCTATGAGCATGAAGACAAGTTCACATATAAATAAATATTTAGAAGCTTGACCATAACTGACTGATTGATCTTTCATAACATTTTGAACCTCCTCAACCCTTTTACTCCCCCCTCTCCCAGTTTCTCATCTGTAAAATGGAAAAAAAATAAGGTAACTTCCTCTACTAAAGCATTTCAGGGAATCTGATGTAGGTGCAAGTTATATCTTCAGTCCAACTAGATGGGGTATTTTTATATTTTATTTGGGATCTCTCACAAAGTGAGGAACAGAGGTAAGAAAATTACTTCTTCCCATTGTTAATTAATGATCTGGGAAATTTAAGGCAATAAGTTTTTAAAAATTGAATAATTAAAAATATTACAAACTGGAGAACATCTAACTATGTAAGACAGACAAAGATGTCCATTCACTAGAAATATGTAAATTTGAAAATGGCAGGAAAAATATCTGCCCTCAGAAAAGAAAGCTTAATTTATTTTTATCAATTGAGATGAGAACATTTCCCAGATCCTAGATTAAGTAATAGAATAAGCCAACTATTTAAAATATGCAAATATTTATAAAACTTTGTGTGTGCTAGGCTGTCTAACCATTAAATTATACCAAAAATCTTAACCAGCAGGATAACACCTTAGATCTATTCCTTCCTATTTTTCTCTACAGAGCTCCAGCCTATATATGAAGAAAAATATTTCCTTCCGTTCATGCTCCTTTTCAAGTTCTGTGAGTAAATAGGTCTGTTGTTCTTAATTAGATCATGCTCGATTGTCCTGTTTCTGAGCCCTGTCCGAGAATCAACTCTGAAGATATCAGGTCATTTCTTGGCTGAGAGTGACTCAGTGGCACTGCTGAAATACTCCTGCATTACAAGGAAACCTATGGTGTTGTCAGATTGAGGTTTATGTAAAACAATATTTTAACCATGACAGCAGTTACTGTCAAATGGTGTGTAGGTGAGACCCCCCCACATTCAAGTCATGAACATCTGGTGAAAGACTAACTTTTTAAATCCAATCTTCACTTAGCAGGAAAGGTATTTACAATATGGCTGTGAGACAGCCACTTGTCCTTTTGAAGAGAGAAATAGCCACTTACTATTGCTAATAGTAAGCACTTACTATTGCTAATAATTTAGCCATAATCCTAAGTAGAGAAGCCATCAATACACAGTAAAATTACACCAGTTATTCAGTCTTGTGAGGTGAACTCCAAATAAGTTTAATATACTTACCTTTAAATTTTCATTCATGCCATTTTTATTCCTTGTTTGGTGCTGGCACAGTTTAAAGAGATTTAAAAATAATAAGGAGCCACCTTATGATGCTCTCAGTGATTATGTAGAAGGACAGGAACACAAGCTCTTAGAAATTACTTGGTACCTGTTTACATCAGTTGCACCTACGAATTGATGTAGAGGTGTGATAGCTACAGTATATTGCTGAAGCACTAGTAATTATGCAAGCAGATTTACTGAGGTTTAAGGACAGTGTAATAATAGCATCTGTATATTTTATATGCAGCCATTGTCACACCTCATTAAATGGGCTGGTAAATGATCCATTGCTACTTAATTAATATGCAATGACTGTGATATTAAATCTAACATGTAAATTAAAACTCAATTTGAGTCACTTAATTTTAAAGTGTGATGGAAAACTTATTTGGACCTCAATGGCTTCTGTCTGTTTCTTTCACTTGGGTGTCTTCTGCTGTTCAGATGATGTTGGGCAGATTCTAGAAAGACAAAAGAGGGAAGTTTTATGACAAGAGATTTCAGTACAGCTAATTATCACCAGCCCCACTCCTGGCATTAATTGATGGGCAGAAATTTGGCCAAATCTCAAACATCCTAATATTTCAGTGTTCACATTCATGATTCAAGCTCATCTCTAATTCAGAAAGCACTAACAAGAAAATGTGACAGAACTTTGGATATAAAGTATCCAAATACATGTGTCTTGGTCATTATCTTTTGTTTCCCCAGGTGTCTCAAAATTTGAGCCAAAAATATTTAAATTAGACCTTAGATAAGATTAAAAAGGAAGCCAGTCATAAGGTTTTCCAACAAAAAACTGTTCAGTACTAAATATTGAATCTTCTGCTCTTCATGACAGGATTTTTTTTTAAAGTAACAAAAGTAGGAGTAGTAATATTAGTGTATGCTATCACAATTACATCATTGTAATTATTGCAGTCAAAGAAAAGTGACAAATCATAAGGTCCACTCAAGGTTAAATATATTGAAAATCTGGTAATTAAATAAGGGAGTGGATTAAATTTCTTTGTAACCTTCTGAGAGATGAGAAACCAGGCCTGCGAGAAACTAAGAAAAACAGCCTGAGAAAGCAAAGTTGAGGCTGATCGAAGAAATGCCTCAAACACTCTCAAGACAAAACTGTGAGTCACAGAGTGGATAGTGTGGAGGTGGAAGCTGATAAGGCTGCCCCAATAACACAGGATGCAGCTGAGAGGGAGTCCTGCGGAGACAGGACGGCCCTGCTCTGGGGCACCCGGCCAAATCTCAAGGGCCATCTGTCTGGTGAATGACCTTTGCTTCATTATCCACGAAATGCATATTAAAGTTAACACCCCGCAGTATGATAATGAAGGCTAACATGATCATGCTAATTACATCATCTCATGACACACCTTACCTCTCCCCATACATGGGATACGTAGGTGTGTGGGTCAATCTAGGGGATAGACCCAAATGGGTATAAATCAAGGGGGGGCAAAAGAAAGCTGGGGCCCAGAGAATGAAGTGAAGTGAAGTGAAGTGAAGTGAGGTGAAGTGAAGTGAAGTGAAGTGAAGTGAAGTGAAGTGAAGTGAAGTGAAGTGAAGTGAAGTGAAGATGGATGCAAGCAAAAAAGACAGCTGCCCCTTGGAACCCTCGCTGGCAGGATCAGCGCAGGAACCCAGACCAGTGATCTTTATTTCCCCATTCCCTCTATCTCCCTCTTTTCCTTTTCCATTAAGAAATGCAAGGCATATTGTATTGCTCACCACAACTTTCTATATGCTTAGCCAATTATCGTGTGTTCAATTAGTACATTGTAGGTAGGTAAAAAATGCTTGGACTTGGAGACTTTTTGTCTGCTCTATTGGGGCTTTGCAAATCTGAGTCACTTGTCCCCCTCATCTGAGCAGGATGTGACACCTTCGTTGGATATGTGTAACTGTTGAATACACCCAAAAAAAAACCTGTACATAAAATCTTCTAAATCACATTGATAAGAAATTAATTTGTGGAGAGACTGTGTGTGAACTGAGAGCTCTTAAGCATTTTAATGAAGATTTCATCACAAAATTAGGTCCTTTAGCCTGTAGCTCATCAGTTTATCTCAGATATTTCTTCTGTGGAAACCCTGATCTGCCATACACAGTGCCATAAGAAACTAGCAATGCCAGAGATAACAGAAGATCAGGGTCCTAGTCTTGACACTTTCTTGATAGTACTAACTAAATCCAAGTTAATTTGCTAGAAAACAGTCACTGATACTATGGGTCCTACTTCCCATTCCCAAGTAATAAGAACTTTTCAGTCAAAAAAACAATCAACCTAACTATACTCAGGTTTAATAAGTTTTACTCTTTTAGCAGAGAATATTTTGGCAATAACTGAGCTGTCAGAATACAGTGTCTTATTCTGAGTTTAATTTGGATCCAAATACCTATGCCCTATGGAGATTTTATGATTGTGGCGAGGTAAAATCTGTTACATAGATTTGGTGGAGTTTTCTGATGCAACCTGCAAAAGTCATAGCAGCTCTAATCAGAAGTCTTCTATCCTTGTACTCTGAATAATGATCTTACTGTATAATGACAGTAATTTAAAAGGGAATCTGAAGGCAATTTTTTTTTTCCCTATAATAGATCATCAGATTTTCTAAAAATCATGTGTTAGCAAGCAAACTTGCCAGGCAAACCTGACACATCTGTTTTGGAAGGAAACAGCTGCCTTCCAGAGTTAAAATATAACCATTAAATTCTATTCACTAGAGCTAAAGAATAAAAGTTCAAAACCCATTGACTCTGAACTTGTTTCTCAAGCAGTATAAAATCTTCAAAAATATTCGTCTAAACTGTTAAATAGAAGCAGCATTTACTCTTACAATGTAATTTTTTTCTCTCATCTTCACTTTGGCATCTGACCTTAGTCAACCTTGTTATCTAAATAACTTGCAATTACACTACACTTTGCTAGCATATCAGATCCTAGATAGACTTATTTGTGTACTTTCATATGAAAGAACTTTATGAAAATCATTAAGCTCTTCTCACAGCTCAGCTGCCACATGATGAAGAAAATATTGAACTTATTAGTTGCTCTGATAGACAGAGAACCTCTGAGCAAACTCCCCACCCATTTATCTGTTCATGGAGTGTGGTAGCTGATGATCTATTTCCCTTAACGTCAAGGTAAAAAAAAAAAACACACTATTTTTTTGTGGAATAAATATTTTAGAACAATTAATGGTAATTTTTTTTCTATACAAAATAAAGCTTTTTCTAATACTGGAAAGACAGGAATGATTATCATCACTTCACAGAAGAGGACGTGAAGCCACAGAGTTTTACAATGAAAGTCAAACATTAAGTAAGACACAAAATGGTTTCAAGCTCCATATATCTTAAGCTCACACTGTATATATCAGACCATACTGTTTAACCTATTAGATACTTAAGTTTCCTATAAGCCTATACAAAACACTTAATATGAGCAACCATATTAATCACAATGAGCAACCATTCTGCTTGGCACCAGAAGCAATATCCATCCCATGTCCGGTGGGTGCAGACAGCTCACCCAGGTTCTAGTGTGGCCAGACATGAAGCAGACCCAGCTGGGAAGCCATACTAGTTACAACAAAGGATCAGACACATATGCCTCTGCACCTGAGTGGTAAGACAAACTCTGACCTACCCTAGTTGGAGATCCATCTGTCATTTCTCTATCAGTAATATTCAGCAAAATGTTGTTTCTCCAGTAATATTCTAGTGTACATTTGTTTCTGACAGGATAACATGTTATTTAACTTGTTAACACCACTGATCTAAAATAAAGATTAAATTATTTAGCTAGTTCTATTGCTGACATAAGTTTACAAAGTTTTGCATTTTTCCCCCTCTCCTCTAGATCATTTGCATCATTGTATTTGTCTCCACTGCCATTCAACTATTCCATGTCTTCCTTTGCCCCACGTTATAGTATCCTCCCATGTTTCATCATTCCTCTACATAACATCTGCTTAATGTGAGGATGATTCAAAAAATAAGTGAAAACGGTTCAAGAAAAAGTAAAATAAATAAAAACATAAATAAATCAATAAATCATTCCTTTCTTAGACATATTTTCTAGGGTCTCATTCCTACACTGTGTCAATAGACCCCAATTTAAGGAGATTACAACTGTCTGTAACTTCTTTGAGGTTCATTAGGATTTTCTGTCAAAACTCAATGTTTAGTAACCTGTTGAATTAAGTCTTTTGCTTCAACTACCTCAAATCTGGTATGGTTCAAGAAAAATTGCCATTAGAAAAAGAACCCATTCGAATTCATTCCAGCTGCTTAATCCAATTATCATCCTGAATAATAAAAATTTTAGAGATTCACAAACTACCCTTGTACATGTCACTAGGAAGAAAGGAGAAGGTTAAAAAAAAATAATCTGTTCAGTTCCATGTACATATAGAATAATTAACCCAACAGTAATAATTTTCTACCTACTAGACTGCTGTAAGTTTTACCCAATCAATATGCTACATGCTGGAATGGCCTATGAAGCATCATGACATGTAAAAAGTACCAAGCAGCAACACAAGAACAAGGAGAGATCAGTAATATGTCCTAACAGGTTTTTTCAGAGCTGTTACAGTTACTGAAGTTACAGTCATTGTCATCACTCAACAACTGACCTGTGACTTCTGTCAGGATCCCCAGGATCAGAAGTATCAAATATTCAGACATCTCAAGGTGTAAATAAAACCAGAATATATAAACTCAGAGATTTAAGTACTTGCCAGCCTGTCCAGCACACCCCTTTAAATAACAGCAAAATCCAGAAAAACACCATATGGAAGACAGCAGTGCTGTATGAGCCAGATTCAGCCTACCTCTGAGTCACTTTTATGTACCCTTTTCATTCCCTGCACACACTAGAGCTGCTTCCGTCCTAAAGCACATGAGCATTAATCATCTTCTAGGGTTCATTAGGCTGGCTGATGCTTGTTGAAGCATGGCATGTTTCAGCCCTACTTCTCACTTTCCTCACATGTCCCAAACATGTTCCCTACGCAGATGGGCAAAGGGTATCGTCATTTGATGTTTTACATTGGTGCTTTTCAGATGAGAGTGTCAAGGGTTTAGAAAAAAAATCCTACAAGATATATTTGCAAACCATATGCTTTATGTCGTTAGCCATTGCTATTTGCAATAGCATTGAAAATTTATTCAAACATATCTATTAATATTTTTGTTTCAGTCGCTAGATGTTTCTAAAATAATAAATTATCAAAGTGTATTGGTTTTGAATGACTAATTCTTCTTCTTCTGTCCTTAAACATAAAAAAAATCTCCTCTCCCAGAAAAAAAATGTTATTACTTCTACACCCTTTCTCCCTGCAAAAGTTCTTTCCTCTCCCTTCTCCTTCCTCCCTCTCTCTCCACACAGAGCTCCCAATACTTATGTCAGCTAGCACTGAAGTATTTTGCAATGCAGAGAACAAAATCACAATTATCTCTTGACTACCCGGCACTAAAAAGGAAAATGAAAAACTATAGAACAGCAAAGCCGGAACAAGTGATTGAGATGCAGATTGTAAAATTGATGACAGATCATTTTTTTCAGAGTGCAAATGAATTATTTAAATAGAAGTGTCTAATTGTTTCATTGCCCTTCACTATCAGTGGTCATTAACCGCCTCTCAGAGTTAGTGCAAAGTGGCCAAATCAAACTAAGAGCAGTTTTCTCATATTTAACACTCACCTAGCACAGAATAAATGATGACATTCAGTGCAAGATAGTAGAAATTTAAATCTACCCGGTACTTCAAAGTAAACCATGTAAGTACATGCCAGAAACTCCAGTTTAGTTTGCCTTTCTGTCTTTCATTCCATTCACTATATTATTTCTGCTCTTCTCTTTTACAAAAATCTCCCAATTTTTGAGCTATTTTAATGGGGTTTTTTTCCTTCTCTTCCTCCCTCAAACTTTCAACTCAGGACTTCAAATCTTTGGCACTGTACAGTATGTAAGCTATCAGCAAAAACATATGGACATTTTCTTATGTTTGAACCCCCCTTGTGTTGCCTCTAAACGAGAATTACTATAGCATTGCAAGAAGATAAGGGAGACTTAAGGACTTGAAATATCTGAAATTAAGAAAAGCCTTGCAGAAGGCTATCCTAACAAATTTAACTTTTGGCTATTTTATATATGGACTAAATGTAATTTTGAGGGCAGTCAGCAGGCATAATAATAATGTTCTACATTAATTTTTTTTTAAGTGTATTAGTTATTACCAAGACCTTGGGTCATAGAAGTAGCTCACATGTTTATGTAATTGGGAAAAATAATAAAAAATGAGCCACCTATTCTTATAGAGAAAAAAAAAAATTATGCAAGCTCCTATTTCAGGAGTTACATTTTCTATTAAACAAGTAATTTCAAGGCACTTATGAAAGTACAATTCAATAAATTAATGGAAACCCACTAAAAAGGAACTGTGTAAATTAATAGTGTCCTGAGCCATATAGGAAAATTAAAGGTTATAAATCTAGACTAAGTATAAAACATAATAACAGTTTCCAAACGTTCTTATATATGGAATGGGGCATATGTTTTGATTGATGACATAGCCATAAAGTGAAAGTTGCACATGTCTGTTACTGATACCAAAAGTAATGTATATTGTCAGTAGATTGGAGGAATACTATGTACAAGAAATAGATGTCTGAGCAGTACTTATTTTGCTATTGTAGTATATACACATAACCAATCTTTGTCGTGCTTCTTAGAGTCTTGAAAAAAGGGTTAATCATTTTTTCATGCTGACACATGAAACAAAACACTTAGTTGTTAACCATTACATCACAGATTATTTGTTCATACTATCACATATGGAATTGTATATGTTAAATTATGTTTGCAGATATTGCTGACCATTTGGGACATGTAAGTCTGTTTATTCAGCTGAGCTTCCATATTTTGTGTGCGCAGTGCAAGTATCAATCAAAAATAAATTAATGTTGAGTTGTTCTGCCTTTATCAAACAGCAATATGGCTAGCATCTAGAAGGTCTGTCATACTGTTGCCTTGTGCGAGTTTGGGATTAATTGTTCCTCTCTGTGTACTAGTATCTCTGTCTGCAAAAGAGAAGGATGACTCATGTTTGGAAGCTAATTTAAAAGCTATGGATGAGGAACTGTGCAGAAGTTCAATAAGAATAAAAAATAACCTTCAGAATTTCCACTGACTCATGGTTTTACTTAATGTACAAAATGATAATATATGCATACAAGGTACATGATGACAGTATATTTACATTCTGCTTTTGCCAAGTCAATATCAAATCATCACCACAATATCAAAGCTGTTTTACTTAGAGGACTCTCATATTCGATGTTCTGGTAAAGAACAGTCAGTTCTGGAAATAAGTGGGGGAATTCTTTACCAGAATTTTATTCTGTTTAAATTGAACAGTTCAATGTAACTGAAAATCATTGTAACTGCTGTAGAAAAATAGGATATCATTGTCTGTAGAAGTGCTTTAAACCATCATCCCATCAGTTTCATTAGACTAACTGAATGATGGAACATGACTTGTTCTCTCAGTCTTATTAGATGATTGCCTTTGCTCACACTGTACCTGTTTACTGGAATAAAAGTTCTTTTTTCTGAGTTGTGGGGAAATAGAGAGGAATTTCACTGGGACTGATTTAAATTCACCCTGTTTTAGGAAGGGTTGTATTTTAGTTTGCCTTTTCTAAACATGACATTTTCAGACAACTTTGTAAACAGATGATATTTTTTGTTTGCTTGTATTTTTGTTAAATAAGAAATTTCAGCTATCTGGCTAAGGCCCAGAGAGATTTGCAGCCGTACCTACAGGGATATGTTTATAAATGCCTGAATCTTTAAGGCCAGCAATACAGTAATATCAATAATTAAAGAACAGCAAGAGTTAAAATTAGCATCATTAATTTTGTTCTAAAGTTTAACCTTATCTCTGTGATCCTATTTTGTTTAGCTAAAGGTAAATGACCATTGTTTAAGAGGGGACTTTTCCATCAGTGTTCATTAGTTAATAAGGAGAATTTTCCTTCCTTCTCTTTTTTTTTTTTTTTTAATCCTGTATTAATGCAAAATACCCAGTTTAAAACACCAGTCAGGAGTGTTTGAATTCATAACTTTGACATTGTTTTAGCTTTTGATTTTAAACATTAAGAATGTTGTGGAAAAGTCTGTATTTTGCTCTCACTGTAAGACTTGGACTCAGAGATCAGCCCCATGGCAGCAGCTTGTGATGTCTTTCCTATCACCACAGGGAAAACATGAATCTACTCATAGTATGGGTAATTGTGGCATCAAGAACTGTCACAATAGAAGTACACTATCTTGAACCTGAATCCTGGCAACAGAAAAAATAAACATGTTACTAGAGTGCTGAGAGCTACAGAAAAGATTGCAATGAAGAGTTTCTTTACTACAGTAGCATTTATGGGCCTCAGCTGAGCTAACCTCTACAGCATTGCACAGATAGAGTCACAAATCATCCCCATCCACTCTTTGTAATTAAGACAGACAAAAATTATGAAGTGTTATTATGTTCTTTATTTTACAGGTGGGAGCTGAAACACAGAGGGAGCATGACCTACCCAGTCCCAACCTGGGACTCAAACAAGAGCTGAACTGGCATCTGCAGAGTCTTGAGCAAGTGCCTCAGTTCCAGCTTCATTTGTGCCTTCTAAAAGTAGGACACATTTATCAGTATATGCCATACTCTCACATATAGCCAGAAAGAACTTTGCTGGTATGGAGGAAAAAACAATTCGGCAATCAATCATCACCTTTCACTCAAGTTAGCACAGTGAATAGATTATTTCAGTCATAAACCAGCACTGGCCAGAATTACTGAATTCCTAAATGATTTGAAGTGCTTAGCTTCTTTCTTAATGATGCTGTGATGTCATCAGGAAGCTGCTTTGAGCACTGCTTCAAGACCAACAGCCATGGGATTTACAGTTATGAGTCAATTAACACTTTTCAGCCTCAGTGACTCAAAACATTAAAATGGGAAGTTCAGTGAGTTAAGTCTCCTAGACCTTATTTAATGCTAGAGGCATATGGAATTCTTTTTAAGGGAGAAACTGGGAGGATGGAAGTGCTGTGGCTTCAGTGTGGAGCTGAAGGATGGATCCCAGCTCCAAAAGCCAGGATGAGTACTGTATTTTTTCCGCCAGGCACTGTTTTGGCCTTTAATAATGTAGGTCAGCATGCTGCAGCTTACAACCTCAGGATAGAAACAGTCTACAGGAGGTCACCACCAAGCTCAAATCAGAAAATTGTTGTTCAGGTAACATGCAATAACAGTTGCCTCCCTCCTTCTGTGCCTCTTCCTGTCACAGCCTGGCTTATTACAGAGTGAATTGCCACTCTACATTTTGAGATCAAAAGGTGAAACTGAAGAATGCCTCCTTCTCCTCTGCCTGCAAGCAGCCCGGTGCTTCTGTTTGCTACTGCTGATATACCAACAGTGTACAAGAGAGAGAGTGGAAGTTCCCCAAACTGTTTCCATCCCTCTAGCGTCTTAAGACTAATGTAAGATGGAGAATCCTCTTCCACTTCTTTTTTCTCTTCTTTGCTTTTAGCCTACAGACAACAGTGGTTTACAAAGAATTACACATCAGTAATTTTTTTCAAGGAAATAACACTATACTATGTATAAACACGTAATCATTCTTCAGTACTAAGGAAGAGAGATCTGAATAAATCCCTTAAAAATAATAAATATTTCCAATAAATGTAAGAAGTACAACCTGGAGAGCTGAAGGAGAAGGCAAGTCACTTTAGAGCTCCCTATTGTTTAATAAGATGAGTAACCTAATTTTCTGAGTGTGTCCTTGTTGGAGAGAAGGAATCTCAAGCATCTGTGAGTTAATGAAGAGAATAGGTAAGTGGGCCAGATCTCATATGCTGTAAGCACGCCAGTTCTGTTAAAATATTTTTGAGTTTTAGTACTGAAGCAGGTGTTTGACTATATGGACAGTGCATGTCCTCTGAAAACATGGTCCCAAATTACTGTGCCATAAGCATAACCAGGTTCTCTACAGACAGCTCATACTCCTTCGACATCAACTTACCTGTACAGAAACAGGTCATCAGGAGAGAAGTTGACAGCGGAGAAGCTGTCAAATCTGGCTTTTCTCAGAAAACAGGAGTTCAACGATCTGAGGACCACTGTTTGTCATGTCTGGGGTAGATATGGTGAGAGACCAGTGTTTGCTGTGCTTGTGTAGCTCCCTAATTAATGTACACTGGAGTTAAGAAGCCCTATGGAGTTAAGTGCTGATTAAGGCAATGTATAAAGTGACCATGGCTATATTTAGCAGAGTTCTGTAATGTGGAATAATTTGAATTCAGAAATGGTGCTGATTTCTCTCTGTGGAAATGGTCTCCCTCAAGACAGTCAACAGAGCTTGGTGGGAATTGTAAAGTGAGGTATGTGTGTGACTGAGTCTGGGGACCAATACTTTTTGAAGTAAAGACACGAAAAACCGAAGCCTGTATGTCAGATTACTGTATGGTCTTCCCTCTAGAAAGAGACCATTTCAGCTAGTTAACAAGCAGAAGAGTTCCTCTCCAAACACAAAACCACACCTGTAAGTTATTGATAAATTTGACTGCACAATGCAGAGAGACTAAAAAAGAAGTGGAGAAAGGCAGGAGCTGGCACCCCATCAGCCTCACAGGTAGATCAGCGTAATGGCTGGGTTTGGGAACGCCGGCAAATTACACTGGCTGTGGTAATCACACCTCCTGCTGATATTTTATTCAGTTTTTCTGAGCTGATATTTTATTGTATTTCCTCAGTAACATTCTGTTTATTTTTAGAACTTATAACTCATAGTTTATGGGTGGAGAAGCATTGCTCACCAAGAACACCTGCAATGAATAATCTGATTGCTCTGGGTTCTGTAAGGTCTTGAGCCAATATAAATTTTCCATTATATAATCTTACAAATTAAAACCTGTTCTTTTTACAGTCATACAGTGCCTGGAAGAAATTTTACATATGTAAAATAGCATTAAAAAGTGCAGAAAGCATCATGCTTGAATGCACAAAAGTAAGAGCTGATGATTCATGGTCACATTCGGTTAGGAGAAATTTTTCCTTCATAATTATATTTCACATTTTTCTTTCACCACTGACCTTTCTTCAAGCTTCCCAGCCTTTTTCAAGGTGTCATTAATAAAAGCAGAAGTCACCTAAGTTAGGTCTTTTTGATGCTGTTTCTGGAAAGTAGCCTAAGGAGCAAATTAACATTTTCCTACAGAAGGGACTTCACAACAGAGCTCCCATTTCAGGACGAAGGGGCCCAGCCTTAACAAACAAGTAGTACCTTTCAGCAGCGAACCCGTACTGTCAAACTCTACCTTTGTAAAACAAAAGAAGAGATGTTTTGATTCTATGCACAACTCAGCCATGTAGGCTTAACTACTTTGTGTTGAGTTGCTGTGCAAAGTTCTCCTTACAGGAAGCAGGATAGTTGTATCACACTAAATTGGATAGGGCTGATAAGGAGGACAAGTGTGAATAGTGGAATTTATTTTGGAAATGGATGCAAAGAAACACACCTTGGAAAATATTAATATAGTAACAGAGGTACATTTTAGTAACTAGAGACTGAAAGGTTCTGCTATTGAATCCATTCTGATTCAAACTGATTAGGCCTTCTTTAATTACACTCTCTATTTTCCAGTTCATTGCCACCTTACATGACTCATTTCCAGTGCAGAAAATGTGTCTGTTTTCCAGCAAATTGCAACAGGCTTTCTTTCTTAAGTCGTTCATCGTTTACAACAGAGTCCTGGCTAATTTAGATCCAGCATGTCCAAACACTATGAAACAGTGACTTGGATATTATTTGGTCAGTAACAAATACAAATGTGCTGAGCAATATCTTCACCACTGTGTTGATATTGGAGTTTATTTCTCTGAACAGGGAGTACTGGTCTGTAAGAAGGAATTAATACCTATTTTTAATAAAAACTTTTACTAGATTATTTCCTTCCATTAAGCAATTCCCCAGAGATACACTTTGCTTTACTTTACAACAACTTGAAATACATCAAAATAGAGAAGACTGGAAAATGTTTGATGGGACATTCTTTTTCTCCGTAGGAACGTTCTGATTCATTGAAATTGAAACATTGCAAGATGAAAATTGGTTTTAACATAATCAGAAAGGGTCTTCAGACATCGCATGGAATGACTCTCTCAGTGACTGAGAGGTTGACTGAGAGAAGAGCCTGCCTCAAGGTCAACTCTCTTACATGACCACAAGTTTAACTGTCTCTATAACCTGGTTTGCACTAGAGACTAATGATCAGTTACCTAACATCTGAGGTGACAATCTTAAGCACACAGAGTAAAAGGCACTTTGGCCTGGGAATGCTTAATCTTTTTAAGAAGTAAAACTGTTTCCATAACATAACTTTCTTCAACCTAGTTTAAGGACTCTGCTGGAGAAAATCCAGACCAAATCCCTTCCTTGGAGCTTGCAGAACAAGAATTTGAACTTTGATCTCTCTCTGGAGCATCCTCGGTAATGTTGTGTTCATTAATCTTAGTCCTTTCTTATTCTGGACTCCTCATTTTGTTTTGTTTTCAGTAGGCTGGGGTTTCAAAAGATAGAAGATATAAGAAGATATAAGATACACTGATTTAATTTTTAACTAGAAGAAATTAAAAAATCCATCACTCTTCTGAGTAGAATTAAATAAAAAACATCTTTGTTTTTTATTTAATTCTACTCAGAAGAGTGATGGATTTTTTAATTCTGCATTTGAGATGCTTCTATCTGTTTTGCACTTTTGATACCTTTGATGTCTTTTCAGTTCCCTTGATTTTTTTCAGCAGGAAGCGTGAGCAACAATAACACTCTTCATCAGCATTAGTGATAGCCACCAAGCTGAAATTTACCATGTCTAACTCAGGCATGTTTAAAACAGCTGAAAATTAGTAGATTTTGAGAAATGTACATAGCTTGATCAGCACTAACCCTACCATTTTCAGGTCAGAAAGTAGTTTAGTTACATAAATTAATTTTCATTAAAAAATCATTAAACCAAGTATTTCATACCCCAAAATTCAAACTAATCACCATTTAAAAAAAAAAAAAAAATTTAGGCAAAGTATTATTTCTTTTGTGGGGGTTTAAGGTGGGTTTTTTTGACAGTCTGTATAAAACAATAACCTATCTGATCTATTAATGTACTTGTTCCATACCTTGAAGATGCATGAAAATACTGCTTTGAATCCCTAATCTGGTATATCCAAGAGTTGAAATTTAAAGGAAGACAACTAGTCCATTAGGATTGGGTTGTGTTTTTTTTTCAGAAACACAAGGTCAAATCTTATTACATTTTTTCTTTCTTCTCACTGTCCCCTTTATAAAGCTTAGGATAGACTAGTAATTCTGGTTCTGGACTGTTGAACTCATCTATAAGGAGAGGACATGGAATTTAGTATTGCAGTTGTCAGGGTCTCAGACAGCTCTGAAGATTATATAACTGAAGAAACATTATGCTAGTTTTGGTCTTTTCTTTGAAAATCTCTAATTCCATGGTTTTACTCAGTTTTGAATTCCCATTAGCATGGAAGGCCTCTCAAGCTCTCTAATAATAAATGTAAGGAAAGGGAGAAAGTATGAATGTGGTATGTTTTGTAAGAGATGGGCAAAATAAATTAACTTTTTTTTTTCCTTCAGCTAAAATCCCACACTGTAAATTCAGCTAAATTTAATTAGTGTTACTGACATGGTAATTTGCATTGTTACCCATGATGCTTTTCTGCTTTTTATAAAGTATGTCCTTTGAAATTGTCATGACCTATATAAGCATATCATTTTGTCCCTGTGGCTAGTGCTTGGTTGTAGTATTAGATTCACTGTGAAATTCCTGCAGTTACTATTTCACTCTTATCTGAATATAGAAGCACTTTCAGGGCCCTTTTTTAAGTATGTTGTTGACTGTCAACGAGCAGCATTCCTCAGTGGTTGGTTTTGGGACCAATGTTGTTCAACATCTTTGTTGGTGACATGGATTGAGTAGGCCCTCAGCAAGTTTGCTTATGACACCAAGTTGACGATCTGGAGGGAAGGGATGTGCCATTCAGAGAGACTTTGACAGGCTTGAGAGGTCGGCTCCTGCAAACTTCATAAAGATCAGCAAGGCCAAGTGCAAGGTCCTGCACATGGGTCTGGGCAATCCCAAGCACAAATACAGGCTGGGCGATGAGTGGATTGAGAGCAGCCCAGTGGAGAAGGACTTGGGGCTGTTGGTTGATGAGAAGCTCAACATGAACCAGCAATGTGCACTTGCAGACCAGAAAGCTAACTATATCCTAGGCTGCTTCTAAAGAAATGTGGCTAGCAGGTTGAGGGAGGTGATTGTCCCACTCCATTCTGCTTTTGTGAGACCCCACCCACAGTATTGCATCCAGCTCTGGGGTCCCCAACGTAAGAAAGATATGGACCTGTTGGACCAAGTCCAGAGGAAGGTCACAAAAATGATCAGAGGGTTGAAGCACCTCTCCTACTGAAGACAGGTTGAGAGAGTTGGAGTTGTTCAGTCTGGAAAAGAGAAAGCTCCAGGGAGACCTTATATCATCAACCTTTCAGTATCTAAATGGGGCCTACAGGAAAGCTGGAGAGGAACTCTTTATCAGGGAGTATAGTGATAGGATGAGGGGTAATGGTTTTAAACAGAAAGAGGGTAGATTTAGATTAGATGCAAGGAAGTTCTTCACTGTGAGGATGGTGAGGCACTGGAACAGGTTGCCCAGAGAGGTTGTGGGTGCCCCCTCCCTGGAGGTGTTCAAGGACAGTTTGGATGGAGCTTTGAGCAACCTGGTCTAGTGGAATGTGTCCCTCCCATGGCAGGGTCATTGGAACTCAATGATTTTTAAGGTCCCTTCCAAATCTATTCTATGACTGTATTTGTTTTGATGATATCTCAATACTGCTTATCTATAATGACTTATAAATTGACAACTTAAACTAACCCTCCATTACTCTGTGTTATGTATCTTCGATGTCCAGCTAACTCTCAGGGATGAAAGCAGAGTAGTTAAAAGCAGAGACACTTACAGAAGATAAAACAGATGGGACAACACTGATTGTTCTGGATGTGTGGCCTACAGGAGAAACTCTGATCTGCCATATGTATTACCAAATGTGATTTAGAAAGGTAATCTACTAAGAAAGGGGATCAAAAGTTCACAGCAAAAAGCTCTTAGGTTTTGCATGAGCTAGATGGAAATTTCCTCAGCTCAGATATTTTGTCTGAAAATATCAAAGAAAATATTGCAAATACAAATGAATGCTGGGGAAAGTACCCACTCTCTGAATATGAAAACTCCCTTATGTGTGGTATGAACATTTGGCAAGTCTAGGCTATTTGCCATCTACCAGAGTGCCCTTCAGAAATTCATATCTTGCCTCAGTATATTGAAAATTATCCTAAACTTATCCAGCTGTCTCAGCCTTTCCTCATGAGCTCAATACTCCAGTCCCTTTATCATCTTAGTGGCCCTCTGCTGGACTCTCCCCAGCAGCTTCATATCTCCCTTGAACTGGGAAGTCCAGAACTGGACATAGTACTCCAAGTGTGGACTCACCAGTGCTGAGCAGAGGGGAAGGATCATCTCCCTCAGATTGCTGGCAATGCCCTTCCTAATGAAGCCCAGGATGTCATTATCCTTCTTTCCCACACTTTGTCCCACTTGTCCCAGCAGTCCAAAAGAAAAACGATTTCTATCCCACAGTTCCAACAGTCTGTATAGATTGACGCTCTTTGGGCAATATCGGTGGGAGAGCAGAGATTGAAAGGAAATCTCAATTAATCCCATTTTGAGAAAAAGTACATCTATTTGTTTTCTCCATAAATACAGTGTTGCCTATAGATTCAGATTTAGGTAATAGAGTGATACCAAGGAGCTGAATGCATAGACAGATAAATTATACTATCTTTTTCTGAAATAACAAGTGAATTTGAGAAAAACATTGGCTGTCAGGGAGGGAAAAGTAAAATTGTTTAATTTGAACATAAATTCTCTCAAAGCATCCCTGTATCTTTAAAAGAAACAGGCCTTTGATAACCATTGAATTTGGTAGTAAAAGTAGAAAAAAGAAGACCGGAGACCTGTTTCCTTTGGCTACTAGAGCTGATTATTCTTCTTAGTGATTTGGTATTTGTTGTCCGGAATGAGCAGCCTGACTCCTCTGTTCTGTCACCCTGTCATTTCCATACAGAGAGGTTAATTCTGAATCACACCACCTATTGAGAAGAACAGAGCACAGCAGGGGGACAATTGTTTTGAAAGAACTGGTTTGCAAATGGGGAAAGTGGACAGGCAGAATTGATTTGTGCAACCCTTCTCTCTTGCTGTACCTGTCTGGTCTGCTTCATAAACTGCAAAAGGAAAGTTGACTGCATCTGTCTAGCACATCTCAGTGTGGTGGCAGATCCAACATGATCCATCTGTTGTGTCCACAGGAGTTTAACGTGTCCTAGACTTATGTGTCACTATGTGTGAATAGTAGCACTGGCTTTCCTGGACATCTGGAAATCTAAACTGCTGTGCACACAGATGCCTAACATTGGGTCATTACCCAAAGACATGGAACTAAAAATGGTAGTCCTGGAAAGTGTACACTGAGGCTGAAAAATATAGCATTTATTACTTATGACTCAAGAAGTAGTTTTCACTAGTAGATTTCCTCTAGTTTTCCCTGTGCTTTTCATTAAGACATAACAGATATACTCTGAGAACACAGCTGGTATTTTCTATCTGGTGTTGGAAGTTCACAAATTTTCAGATTTTTCTGATTTTTGGAATGTGGTGCCTGGCCATTTTTCCAATGGCTCTAAAGCCAGAAAGTTTGTGTTTCGGTCATTTTTTTCCTCCTTTTAAAGGATCAAGGCTGTAGATGTTTTAGAATTAACCACTTTTTACTCTCAGAGTCCTTTAAAGGTTTGTTCATCACCAGGTCTCATGAGCAGCATTGGGGTTAATTAACATATGTGGAATGACTCTGGAACTAAAATAAATGGTTGGGTTGTGGCTGTGATTTAAAATTGTCTTGGAAAGTGGTATCTACAAAGTATTTATGCAAAGACAGCAATATATAACATTAACTTTGCTTTCTGAAGAAGAAATATAACAGGGAGGAAGGAGTCAATTCTATTAGTACCCTCAGTAGTTACTAAAACACCGAGCTGTTCCTTCTAAGTGTTTTGCCTTTCACAAAACTGCACACAAAGGGATAGAGATGGAGCTTAAATGTTGTGTTTCAAACCAAAGTTAACCCTTTCACACAGGAGGGTGTGGGTTTCCATCAGGAGATTCCAAACAAAACAACAGATATGAAAACTTGTTGCAGAGTAGTTAACATTAACATAAAGTCTGTCTTTCTGAAGTTAACCGACATAAAGTGGCAGACAAAAGAAGGAAGAAGATGATGATGATGATGAAAAAGAAGTCTGCAACCTGAACAGAGTCTAATTATGAAGAACATGAAAGTATGTTAAATTTAGCTGAATAACAAAAATGAATCACAGAATATCTGAAAATAACTGTTAACTTCTTAACAATCTCTAAACTCATAATCATGCTGTAAACCAGAATAATATAAAGGCATTCATCAACTTGTTGCATTATATCAACCTCAGGATAATCTGACAACATTTCATTCTTAAAGTTGGTTTTCCCAAGTTACTTTCATGCTTGAAGTGCAACAAATCTGTGTGCACAAGGTCTCTGTATTGGCTGTTGGTATGAAAGTTTCTTTTTGTTTTCAAACTTTTCCTAGAGAACAAAATGGTTTGGCTTTCTTTTTCTTCTTCAGTGATTTTGCTGTTCTGGATTGGGGTTTTTTGCTTTATTTTGGGGGGTTTGTGCCTGATAAGTGGATTTATTACTGAAGAACAGTTATCAAGTAGGAATAATGCATGAGAGTTCTCAGATTCATCTTCAGGTAACCTATGTGGCAGCAAAATTTTAAGACCTATCTGTGAGGCAAAGTATCTCAGAATACTATAGTGAAATTCATCCTTATTACTTCAAGGCAAATGTAGATTTTCAGTAAGAATTGAACAGAGGGGAGGTTTGATTATTTCCCTGGTTTGTTTACATGTGTGTACATGGAGGTCATCCATCAAGGTTTAGAGGTACAGCTTTGTGGAATTCTGCATCTCCATGTGAGCTAGTTGTTTCAGTTCTCTGTACAGGCAGTAAAGAAACCTATCACACAGGATAGAAATTATCCATTTTGCCTATCTACTTTAGTGTGGAATAATTCCTATTCTAAAAGTGCCCTTTTGGCTTCATTTTATATAAAGAGAATCTAGACAGCTTGCTCAAATGTAGACATCTACATTCTGTCAGATAAACTATACATTTTCATTTAAATTTGAAATGTCTAAAACTGAGCAAGGAAAGAAACCTTGACAAGAGCAATATACTACAGAAGAAAGAATAACTGTGCCGTGTGAATAAAGAAGCTTGTATCTGGATTAGCTCAGCAGTAATGTATGTAACTGTGACAGAAATATAAAGGTTGTGCACATCAACATTTATTCAGATGAATGTTATTGAGATATCACCTTGGGTCCAATTTGATTTTCCAGTCCAATTCTTCGATAAAAAATATTTGTACAATTATGGAATTATATCACCAAAGTAAAAAATTCAGTCACTTAGAACTGTATCGCTAAGAAAAGATAATATGTATGGATACTACATATGCAGAGGGCTGGCACAAAGACTACATCCCTCTTAAGAATAACATAAACTCATGTTCTTGTTATGTTGTTTTTCTATAGATAATGGAAACAAATATTACACATTTTGTACTGTTAGATTGAGACACAATGAGAATCCATTACTCCATCTCACCAAATTTTGAAGAAATGGAAGATATGTTTATTTAGTGTTTTCCGTTCTATTTCATTCCACCAGAATTTTAGCATAGAATAGAAAGTAAAGTTAAAATAATGGGGGTATCATATGGAACAGCCCCATGAAGTAGCACAGACTGGGGCCTGGATGGCTAGGCAGAAGCTCTATAGAAAAGGACACAGGGTCCTGGCAGACAACAAGTTGAACATGAGTCAGTGACAGGTGTTGGAGTGATTAAGGCTAAAGCACAAAGTGCTTTTTCAGTGGCACACAGAAAAAGGACAAGAGAAACTGGCTGCATAATGTTTGTTAACATATGCATAAGGAAATAAGGAGAGAAAATGGTTTCATAAGGTTGGTCAACATAGCATTGGTCAAGCACACTCCAACCTCCCAAGGATGTAATGAAATCTCAATTTTTGGAGGAGACTTGACTGAACCCAATATAACTTCAGAAATAACCTTGCTTTGAGCAGGAGGATGATTTAGATGACCTCTTGAGTTTTCTTCCCACACAATATTTTTCATAATTCTGTAACATCAAATTTGAACTCTGATCCCTAAAATAGTACAGATAAAATAACTGCATGAATAAAAACAATATGATAATGGCAGCAAAGATAATTAAAATAATTACTGTATTCACGGTCCTACTTAACAAAACACAAAACTGCCTGCTGCAAATTGTCAGTCCCAATATACTTAAGAATAAGAAAAAATCACATTGAAAATCTATCACATATTTCTCTCACACAGATATTCTCTCCTCCCTCAGTATGTAGAAAAATTCAATCCAGTTGCTTTTGACAGCAACCTTTAAAGTGGTGATTCTTTGGAGGAATTAACTTTGAAAAAATAATTTCATTCTCCACATATCTTGGCTTTGAGCATTTGTCATCATTTAGTAAAGCAGTTAAAATATTACCAGAGGATGGGGACCATAAGAGGCTGAATGAATGCTAAATTTGCTCTGAGTCTGTGCTTGCCCCATCATATACAGAACTGTAGATCTTTTTCAGTCTTCATAGCTATATTCAACATTTATCCATTAATATAGGAACAACTCAATTAGTTGCTCTGTAGGGATCAGAGCATAACCCTAGTATCCACAATTTAATAGCTACCATACATCATCAAGATCTAATTCCCAGGCAGAGTAGAATGTAAATGGCAGTCGCCCACAGAACCATTTTTAAAAAATGTGAAATCTTTGTGGCTTTATACTCTTCCCCAAGCACATTTGTATTGTTCATCCTGCAATTTTTCTATAATTCACACCTGGCATCCTGCAGATTAATGTTGCTGGCTGTTTTGTGGTTACATTATTTGATTTCTTGATATATGATTAACATGAAAGGGAATTATTTGCCAACTAGAATTTGTTTGCATTATCAGAGGTTAATTATCACAGAAAAGTAATGGTTTAAGACTTAGAATTCTCTGTGTTTTGTGCTCTCGGTGGTCTTCAACAGTATTACTTGCTTTGTTGTCATAGGTTTATTTCAGAGAAGGTTGCTCACAACTGACTGAAGTTCAAGATCAGATAATACTGTTATTTTGTCCCTTCGATCTAGAATCTAGAATTCATTCTTTCTTGGGTTTTTATTTCAGTTCAATGAAAAATTTAGAATATGCTCATTTATGTACTTGCAACTGATTATTTAACACCAGTGATGTAGAGAGTGAAAATTCATTGAGGAAGATGTCAAAACAATAATAGGCAAGTGCAGATATATTGCATACATCTCTATCAGACTCTAAAACCTCGCTTTGACAAAAGACTTTTAAAATAGGAGTCGAAGCTTACTGAGGAAACGAGAGAGATGCCAACAGTCTTTAAGCCTTGATTCCGACTGTCACAATCTTCAGTGTATCCTGGGTCTACAACTCTTCAATGTTCCCATTAATGACAGGAACAATAGAACTGAAAGTGCACTTATTAAGTTTGCATGTGAAGGATTGAACATGATTTGGAATTCAAAGCAACCTTGTACATTTATCTGAAATAACAGATTATCTTAAGAAGAATTACAGAGTTCTAGATATAGTTAACTGCACAGTATAAGATGGAAACAAATGGCAAAGAAAATATTATACAGAAAAGTGTTCTGAAGACTATACTTATGCACTAAACACAAGTCAATTAGCTCACAGGCAGCAAAAAATAGAGAAAAAAAGAAAATCAATCCCCTCAACCTATGTGGGGCACATGTGGGACACATAAAATACTTCTGCTATTCTATTGCTCTTGCCACTCAAACCTATTAAAGATCTTAGCTCAAATTCTGTAGTCAGTTTGGGTCTCTGAATTTTAATAAATAAATAAATAGATAGATAGATAAATAAATAAATAAGATTGAAGTAAGATATGACAGAAATGTTAAAAAGTTAAAATGTTGCTGTAAAAGTAGAGACATAATTTTTCCTGTTCACGAAGAATAGGGTAGGAAGTATCAAGGAAGATAAGTACTATCTTTTCTCTGAAAGAATCCTGGGACGGTAACGGGACAGAAAGCTAAGCATAGAAACCAAAAGAAGATAAAAAATCTCCATTGTTAGAGGCTTTTAATAAAGAATAACTGCCTACAAGGGCTTAAATGCAACTAAACCACTGTTATTCTAAAAATCCAGAAGTGAGCATTCATTGTGAGCTTTGGAAATGGATACAGATTCTGATTTCTCCATCAAATTCCTTTGGCTAGACCTCAACAATAGGGTGTTGTTTTTCTTTCTCACACAATTTTTGCCTTCTATTATTAATTTCTGCTTCTGCACTGGAAAGTTTGGCTTGGAGTAGAATCATGAGTGCTAATAAACCCCAGGAAAAGTAGATTTCCCTGTACTTACAGGTGACTTTCACATAATAGCCAACTTGACCAGAGTGGAAGGTGTTAGAAAGATTACTAAAAAGCCCACCTTTCATTTTTCTGTTTTGGTTTGGTTTGGTTTGTTTTTTTTTTTAATTTTTTAAAATTGTCTCAGTAGGTTTTAATAACCCCTAGATAAACATGTGATTGAAATACTCAGGTCCAGTTTTTGAAGTTTACTCATCTTCAGTGAGCAAGATAATAGGTTTTTTATTTCTATTTTATCCAGACTGTGCTTACAATTCCTTACCCATGCCCTAAGCACATGAGAAGGAGAATGCTAAATAAAATTAGTATTATTTTTATTAGTAACAAGCCTTTTTTACCACAGGGTTTTAAAAATCTTCTGCTAATAACCATAACCACAGTTCATTTTCTGGTAAATAATATACTGAAGGTAGAAAAGAAAGGCTGTTGTTTAAGACTGAATTGAAAACAAAAGGTAGGATAATGAAAGCCACCTAGTATATATCTCCAGAGTGGCTGAGCAGCTTCAGATAGACTTCTCTATTCTTCGGGAGGTCAGGAGAGAGCTAAGCAGGACTGACATCCTGGACTTCAGAAGGGCTGACTTTGTCTTGTTTAGGCACCTGCTTGAAAGGATCCCCTGGGAGACTCTCCTGAAGGGTATAGGGGCCCAGGAAGGCTGGGCGCTCTTTAAGAAGGAAGTGACTCAGGAGCAGGCAGTCCCCAGGTGCTGTAAGAGAAGCTGACGCCAGAGAAGGCCACCCTGGCTGAACAGGGAGCATTGGCTGCAACTCAGGGAGAAAAGGAGAGTTTACAGCCTTTGGAAGAAGGGGCTAGCCACACACAGTGATTACAAAGATACTGTGAGGCTATGCAGGGTGGAAATCAGGAGGTCTAAAGCCCAGCTGGAAATTAATTTGGCCTCTGCAATCAAGGATAACAAGAAATGTTTCTATAAGTATGTCAGTAGCAAAAGAAAGTCCAGGGAGAGTCTCCATTCCCTGCTAGATGCAGGAGGAAATTTGGTAACAAGTGATGAGGAGAAGGCTGAGGTGCTTAATACCTTCTTTGCATCAGTCTTTAATAACAAGACTAGTTGTACTGAGGGAATCCAGCCTCCTCAGCCAGAATACAGAGACTGAAAGACCCCACTGAAATCCAGGAGGAGACAGTCAGTGACCTACTGCATCACACAGACACACACAGGTCTATGGGACCAGATGGGATACACCTGAGGGTGCTGAAGGAGCTGCCTGGGGTGCTCGCCAGGCCATTTTCTATCATTTACCAGCAGACCAGGGAGGTCCTGACTGATTGTAAATTGGCCAATGTGACACCTGTATATAGGAAGGGTCGGAAGGATGATCTGGGAAATGACAGGCCTGTCAGCTTGACTTCGATGCCCAGGAAGCTGATGGAGCAGCTCATCCTAAACACCATCATGCAACACATGAGAGACAACCAGATGCTCAGGCCCAGTCAGCATGGGTTTATGAAAGGCAGGTCCTGCCTGACAAACCTGCTCTCCTTCTATGACAGAGCAACCTGCTTATTGGAAGAGGGAAAAGCTGTGGATGTTGTCTACCTTGACTTTAACAAGGCTTTTGACACTGTTTCCCACAGTATTCTCCTGGCAAAAATGACTGTTCGAGGTTTGGACAATCGCACACTTCGCTGGGTAAAAAACTATCTGGATGGCCGAGCCCAAAGAGTTGTGGTGAATGAAGTTAAATCCGGTTGGTGGCCGGGCAGGAGTGGTGTTCCCCAGGGCTCAGTTTTGGGGCCACTCCTGTTTAACATCTTTATTGATGATCTAGACAAGGGGATCGAGTGCACCCTCAGTCAGTTTGCAGATGACACCCAGTTGGGTGGGAGTGTTGATCTGCTCGAGGGCAGGGAGGCTCTGCAGAGAGACCTGGACAGGCTGGAGTCATGGGCTGAGGCCAACTGGAGGAGTTTCAATAAGGCCAAATGCCGGGGGCTGCCCTTGGGCCACAACAACCCCCAGCAGCGCTACAGGCTTGGGGAGGAGTGGCTGGAGAGCTGCCAGTCAGAGAGGGACCTGGGGGTGTGATTGACAGCCAACTGAACAGGAGCCAGCAGTGTGCCCAGGGGGCCAAGAAGGCCAATGGCATCCTGGCTTGTGTCAGCAATAGCGTGGCCAGCAGGGACAGGGAAGGGATCTGACCCCTGTACTCGGCACTGGTGAGGCCACCCCACGATTCCTGTGTTCAGATTTGGGCCCCTCACTACAAAAAGGCCATTCAATGACTCGAGCATGTCCAAGAAATGCAACGGAGCTGGTGCAGGGTCTGGAGCACAGGTCGTACGGGGAGCAGCTGAGGGAACTGGGGGTGTTTAGTCTGGAGAAGAGGAGGCTGAGGGGAGACCTCATCGCCCTCTACAGCTCCCTGAAAGGAGGGTGCAGAGAGCTGGGGATGAGCCTCTTTAGCCTAGTAGAAAGCTACAGGACAAGAGGGAATGGCCTCAAGTTGCATCAGGGAAGTTTTAGACTGGATATTAGGAAGCATTTCTTTACAGAACGGATGGTTGGGCGTTGGAATGGGCTGCCCTGGGAGGTGGTGGAATCCCCATCCCTGGAGGTGTTCAAGAGTAGGGTCGATTTAGAGCTTAAGGATATGCTGTAGGTGGGAACTGTGCTAGGCGAACAGTTGGACTAGATGATCTCCAGGGTCCTTTGCAACCTAGATGATTCTGTGATAGTGTGTGATTCTGTGAAATCCCACCAGTTATACTTTCTAGAAGTGATATGTGAACAATCACCACCTTAAAAAACAAATAAAATAAAGGATGATGGCTGTCTTCAAGTTCCTCTTTAGGCAGTAATGGTGAATCTTTTTCTGTTGTTTTGTTCCTACAGTTCATCTATGTTGTTTTCTAACACCTCAAGAAAATGACAAGTCACTTTTGTCACAGTTTCTTTCATAGGAGAGTCATCTGTATTATTCACACTTCCTGGTACATTGACAGCTCTTGGGAAGCCTCATCATGATTGTATCTTGGATGCCAAAGGAAGAATGCCCACATGAGGATAACAGTCCCTCAGATCTTAGGCTCATTACATTCTGCTTTGTGAGATGCATGACTCCAGTTTGTCCTATCAAAACACTCAGAGATTGCCACATAACAGGTCAATTTTTATGACTCCATCACACCCTTAGTTTCCGTCATCCTTAAAATTCACAGCTCCTGTTCCATCTTCCTATGGGCATCTTCACATAAAAGGACATTGTGGAAGAAGTCTTTAAAAAGATGAGAGGAAGCATACTGAAGACTTCTAGCCATTTACTGCTCATTTTTTGAGACCTGAGGGAAATCTTCTTTGCAGAGCATCAAGGTGTTTACAGTTCAGATCTGGATGCCCTCTCTCATTTTTATTCCACAGGTCCAAATAAGGAGGCAGTTGTGAGCTCTAAGGTGGGAAAATGCTTATGTGTGCATTTGAGTAAGTGGAACAAATCTAACACTTCCAGAGACTGCTCAGCCAGCTGCCCATACTCAGTTTGCATACAACCAGTCTGGTTGTACTGAATATGCTCAGTGAGTCCCATCATGTGACAGAAGGTTGTGATTATAGGCATATCCTTTAACACACAAAGAATTGACTGTGCTTGAATATCTGGTAAAGCTGCATTCCATCATCCTAAATAATCATGAAAAATTATTAAGTGGATCCTTTGCTACTCATAGACCCCAAATCTCCAGAGAATGTTTACCTGTACAATCTTTTCATATTACCATTTTCTATTGTTTATTTCTTTGATTCACAAATTCAGAGAGTACCCCATCCATTCATGACTATAGATCTGAAGCACTGTCAAACCATAAATAATGTATAATAATAGATGTCTTTATCGGTGAGAAACTTCCAGGTTATGCTACAATGTTACTGAAGTCTCAAAATCTTCCTAAGAATATCCTTCCTAAGAATTGTAAGTAGGGAAACAAAACTAAGAAAGTGTTTCATATGACACCAACCAGGAGCATGACTTACAGTCTTGGCTCCAATTCTTTAACTCGGTATACCATGTGAAACCTTTCAGTACATAATTTTCTATTCCCTATTGGAGCAAGTGCCCGTATGTCCACTTACCTCAAATTTCAGGGTCTGAATTCTACTTTAACATTCATCAGTCTGACTTTTCCACCTGGTTTGATTCATTACGTAAGTTTCCCACTAAAAGGGTCACACACTCCCTCTGATAGGTACAATGTAAGTTGCGAATTCCACAATAATGAGTTTGCTACATGCTGATGTTTCATGGGACATAACCATATTTTTCTGTTTTGTATTACTTAAATATCAGTTATAACAAATTCTCTGGAAAATAATTTGCAGCCAATTTAAAATCAGATCCAATTTAATTAAAAATAATTATATTCATTGTTTTGCACTCTTTTAAAAAATAAAATTAAATTATAAACAAGAACCATAAGTGGCTAATTACCTCTGTTATCTGCTGTCAGACAAGATTTTTGTGGGCAGAAATCCGTCTCTGCATTCACAGCTTTATCCACAGTTTTCATTCTCAGTGTCCTTTAATTATGTCTAAGGCTTCTCTAGAGGAAATATCTGTGACTTGGTATGTAGTTGTTAAATGTGCAACGAATATCTAATGCTTGGAAATTATGTTTTGTAAATACTTAACAATAATTATATATTACCAACAGTGCAACCAAAAGGGTTCCAAAATGCATCCTAAAGGTGTTACTATGAATGATGTGAGTTAACGCAGTACACCTAAAATGTGATATGCAAACTGAGGACTGAAAAATCATGAAACAAGGGCATACATGCCCACAAGGCAACAGAAAATACTGGAAATGCAAAGCACAGGAAGTCAGGCATGAAATCTTAACCCCATTTAAGAAAATTACAAAACTACAGTTAATTTTAGGAGGGATCAGGCCTGCACTCCGAGCACAGATGGAAAAAAGAATGCTTTCCAGCTCACCAAAGCCATTTGTGTAGGTGATGCCATTTGAACATAGTGCCAACTAATTTTTCCCTATTAAAACTAATGATCCATAATTGCTTCTGGAGCAGCAGACAGTAATATGGATTGTAGTGAGCAAATCTGAAAATGACTCATTCAGATTTGTGTCCAAATTTCTCAGATAATACTTATCTGGACTCTATAAGGCTAGAAATTCCTCAAGTGTTAAGACATGATTTTTTTTTTTTTTGTAGTTCTGTTTGTTTGAGTAGTTCATTTAATGCCTCAAGAGTTACTTCTGTTTATATCTGTGCAAAGCTCTTCCAGTCTCCAGGAGCCACGTATGTTGCTCTGAAGTATCCTAATTCCTTGTCAAAGTGACACCCCAGCATGTACTATGCTCTCTCTGTTGCATGATGGAGACCAGACATACGGACCAGAAAGCAGCTATTGCACCTTCTGGTAAGGTCCCAGTCTGGGGGATTATCAAGACGCATTTTAAAACTGAAATATGACTACTTGACCTAAAATTACACAGAATATGGTAAGAGATTTTCTGGTATTCTTTTATAAGTTTCCTCTTCTTTCAAATACTTTTTTCAAGCCAGAAATCCCAGAATTTTTGCAGTGTGTCTCAGAGATATATCAAGAAGTTGTGAAGGATATAAAAAGCAAATTATATCTAAAGTATGAATACTTTATTTTTCCCCAAAATCTTCATGTATTTTGATACCAGTGATCCTGTTTCCAAGAGAGAAATTATTGCCTGGTTCAATTTTCACCATTACTATCTTATTTGGCATATCAACTGGAAAATCATCCTTGGAGTCTACAAATAATAATAATAATAACACTAACATTATTTATAATAATACCAGTAGCAATCCCAATCTTTCAGTCTATTTAAATGAGCTTGACTAGGACTTATGGACAACTTAAGGAGAAAAAATATGCATCTTTTATCTCCTTCAATTATACTACTTTCATACATGAAATATATATCTATTGTTGTAATTATTTAATCAAAATGCATAAATGTAATTTTCCTAAAAGGAAAGATCCATAGAGCATTAAACTGTTCAACTACCTTTGTTCTCAGTTTCACAATTGTTCTGAATTCAGGATACAGAAAACAAGCATTCATTACATTTTAAGGGATAATTGCTACCAAATAATTTATGGCTGCAAAATGCTACACATAGCAGAGAGACTACAGCTACTTATAACCTAGTAAATTAAAACAAAGCCTTCTGCGTGCTGAGTATCTTGCATAAGATTAATTGGATATAATACCAGGCTGCTTGCATTATAAAGATCAAATGCAAGGAGAAAAGACATAAACTTTGTGTATGTATCAATGTACTCAGCAGTTGCTGATTATTTATTGGGCATGTAAACAGATGCACCTAATCCTGTTGTGAGAGCTATTCAGGAAGACAGAGAAAAAGAAAATTATCACTATGTGTAGCTGAGAAGAAGATAAAAGGTTTATCTTATAAAGTAATAATTAGCCTTTGCACTTTCTGAATTCAGTGACTACTCAGCACTAGTTAGGCAAGAACATAGCCACAAAAAATTATTCTGCCAATTTCCCCACCCTTTCTCTATAAAATGTGTTGCATCATAGCAACTCAGAACATGAAGAGGCATCAATTTCTTTAATCAAAATAAAATTTTAAAACCTTCCTTTTATCACAGGGCTACATTCTTATTGCAGGCTTACTCGTAAATTCTGCTTTCTACCATACAGTGAGAAAGTCTGATTGTAAGCAATTTGGCAAAATTTATATTGCAAAGAATATTTGTAGATGGTCAATATGAATTTATTTCTTGTTATCAAGCCATTTATAATTTTATGTCAACATAAATTTGAACACACTTGGGTGCTCCAGCAGTGTCTTTTCAAAAGGAATAAAGTCAGTCTTTGAAAATAAAAGACTGACAGGAACTACCAAATTAATTCAACAGCTAAATTCTGCTGTCAAGTATATTATTTAGTATTGCCCTGAAATATAATATTGATATAATTATACCTGAAGGTAGTCTATATAAGATTTATCCCAAACTTTTAAAGTCCAGTTCAAGCCACTCAAAAATTTTTTGTTGACTTCAGAGTAGTGACTGGCTGAATCTTGCATAAGCAGCTACACCATGTTGTAAACCTGCCACAGTACAAGCCTGTGGCACATTCACTACCATCCCACCTTTGTGCATTGACTTTGAGGAAATGACTTTAAATGTTATAGAAGCTGTAACTGGTCTCATTAAGACAAAGGAGCATTCCCATGGGCGAGGTTCTTCCTATAACTACACACTATAAACTCAGAGTAAATTCTTCTGATAACAGCTTAGTAGATCTATCCCAGTTTATTTTAACTTGAAATGTGCCTCCTGATATTTGGTGTCAGAGTTCAACTGAATTAGAAAAGACTAAGGAGTGTAATGTTCCATTAGAGGTATGTGGAAAATTAATAAGTGTAATGTGATTAATAAACGTGGGTCTTTGGTAATTATTATTCCACAACAGTAATATTCATAGTGTCTAAAATGTGAACATGCAACATAGATTGGAGGGATACTTTGTTCATTTAGGAGGAGCATATTTAAGGAATAACATCCTTTCAAGAAATAAAAAGTGCATTTTCTGAAGAAATAATGGGGGAAAAAATTAACATCAAAACCTTTTATGAGGCATAAAAGTGAAAATGTGGTTTTTTTCTGACAGATGAGAATTTGTTTTATCAACTTGACTGATTAAATTCTAAATGAAAATAAAGATATTTTAGCCACTAGTTCTTACTTTACTTGAGGCGGTAGATTTCTTCCATTTTGGTGAGAAAGACCAAATATTTGCTGTTGACATAGGTTATTTCTTCATAAACATAAATTCTTAGATTACTTACAGCTGTGGTAAGTCTATGGTTTTTAACATGATAGCTGATTGGCCTTGTATAACAATCACCAAACCACATGCTGCTAAGAAACCATTTTTTTATGAACAGGCTTCTTTTAATTAACACGTTAACAGTCCAGTACTTGCTCTGTAAAATTATATAATTACTTGACACAATTTCCTTCCTTTTTTCCACAAGTTTTACAAGAGAGTTATTTTCATCCTGTTCAGAAATCCTGTGCTGCTCACTGGAAATGGTCTTCAAATTCCATATCTTAAAATAAGCACAGGTATCATTGAAATATTGTGCATGAATCTTTCCTGGCTGATTTCAGTGTGTGAAAGTTTTATATACATATATATATATATATATATATATATATATATAGCATTAGTTATTAATTATTTGTATTATAAGCCATCAAGCATTTGAAATATTTAATCTTGTAGAAAAATTTAATCTTCTAGAAAAATTGTTGAATTATGCATTATATAAGCTGTTCGGTTTAAGCAATTAGTTTTAGCAATATACAAATGGTCCTTCTAGAAACTGCCTATCACAGGAGAAAGCATATTGTTTCCCCCCTGCTTGATAATTCAAGATTTCATTGCACTTTTCAAGTGTTGTTTGAACGAAGTAAATTTTAATTTGTGGGAATTATATTCTGCTTCCAGAGATGGTTTCATTTTTAGCATTTGATAGGTGCAAACCATGAGAAAGAATGTTGTGCTAATAACTAAATATGCCAGATTTAATGCTAAATGTAGACATTCGGTCCTAATGTCTCTATTTAAACAAAGGGGAAAAGAAACAATCTTCATATGAGCTCTCTTTTTGTTATATGTCATATTTAATGTGCTTGAAAGAATAGGAGATCAGGGAAAGACTTTCCAATGAAGTCTTGATTTAAAAGATTTCTGAGAAGTAAATGATATATGATTCCTCAGCAATAGACTGATTGAAGGCTTTGTTCCACTGCATTAACCAGCCACTACATAAGTTTGTTACTACCACAGTTCCACTTTCCCCTCTTCCTGAGGATGTATTCTTAGATCATTTTACTGAGAGTCAGAGGTGTTCAAACTTTTGGTCAAAGAAATGTCAGAAGTATGTACCCAGAGCTTGAGGGCAGAATCAGGCTGAGGTGATCTTAGATGAAGATGAATTAAATCCTTAAGAGTGCTGGAGGATAGGGGATATGTGTTGACAAAAAAGACCACCTCTGGAAGACGTTAATTGTCCTAACTCACGGTAATTATTACAAGAGTAATAATGATTAAAGAAGATCAGGGAAAAAGCAAGAGACAACTTATCCGGGATATAAAGGAAATTCAGCTTTTAGCTCTCAAAGATTCTGATCAAAATTTCATTTTTTTTTTCTATCAGCGGCTGTTCTACACACCCCACACCCCCCTCACAAGCCTTAGCTTTTCCTTTTTTCCCCTAGATTTGCTGTTCATCTTGTTTGTTCTTGAATGTCTTGGTGCTATGTGGGAAATTGGAATACCTCTTAAATACTCTTTCTGTAGAACTCCATGTGAAATTCTGCATGTGCTAGAAAACTGTATAAAGGACTAGAAGATAATGAAAACCAGTGGGTTATTTTCCAAAGTCTGCCTAGACAGTATAGTTTTTTCAGTGCTTCCATGAACAGATGGATTGATGTTGCTGACATCTCATCTATATTCACTTAGAACCTGAAGGAGGCAAAAACTGTAGCATTATGAAATTAAACAAACCTGAAATATACTTCACAATAATCACTGTTCTTAGCTCTAATGAGAATGGGTTTTCTTTGAATTCCATTTTACCAGAGAGTGTGAAAAGGAGCTCAATCACCATTCTGATTGCTTTACTCTGTCCAGTTCATTCAGCATTTCATTCATTAATTTTAATGACTGCCTTTGTAAATAGTTTATGGTATTCTGGCCACAAGCCAGGTTCCTTTGCTCAATCAGCAGATTGCCAATATGACACTGGTTTCTTTTCCCTATGGCATAATATGGAGAAGAAGCTATTTGGTTTAATATATGAATCCCCTTTTAACAGTCATATTTTATGACTGGAATTTACAAACTGTTCAGAGCCTTTCATATCCATTTTTTCTTAGCTGTGTCTAACAAACACAAGAATACTTTGGCCCATCTTCAGGAGTAGAAGATAGGAGTGTATGGGAATCTAATGGTAATAATGTGTCTCAGTGTCCAATAAGAACAGGCTGTTGCTGTGCTTATAGATAAATCTAAATTCTTCAGATCACCAAGGAATTTCTGATAGGAGACAGCACATCTATCAACTGAACTACAAGCCTTTAACAGAGTTACTCATCAGTTTCTAACATTTATTTTGGCAAAGTATCTAATGCAAATCCATGTTTATAGTAACAGCTGCTCCAAAATTCAAATTCATAACAGTAAGAAAATTTAATTGTAGTGGAAGGGTTGGAGTTTCTGTCTTCATATTGTTGCTAAAAAAAAAAAAAAAATTACACAAAAAACTACCACACAAAACTTTTAGGAGGTTGCTTTAAACTAATCCTCATTAGCTCTAAATCTTGCTTTTGTATTTATGGTTCTTTGTAGGATATGATGTGTAAATAAATATGAAGTAAACAGAAGCATAAAAGAGTGAAATTCACACCAGCTGGCAAAACCCAGATAGTGTTCCCTAACAGAGGCTGGAGTCTAAATGGCAGATGAAAAGTGCTATGCATTCCTAAGAAAATGTTGAAATGGTTTTATCATTGATTCTGAGATAGAAAAAATAAGGTAATGACAGTGGATGGACATCTTCAAATGTGAAATGAAGAAAACATTTAAGAGCACCTAGCCTAATTTACTCAGAAGTAGGGTTTTTTTTCTCTGTTTCAGAAGGAAACTTTTTAATTTATATTTTAGTGAAGCACAGATTTAGGGATTTCAGCCCCGATGGTGTTTTTGGTGTTCTCTGTTTGAAAAAAAAGCACCATTTCAGGGAAACCTGCCACAAGTATTTGGGTCCAACCGTATTCTTACAGACTTTGTGAAGGTGCAGAAGGTTGGCAGAGCATTGAATGGGGTTGGAGAATAACCGCTGTGGAGGTCTGGGAGTTCCCATGACCTGGGAATCAAAAACATGGTGACAGGGGAAACCTGGACAAAATTCACACTTCCCCTCATTCACCTCTACCTTCTCTAATATGAAGGGTTTCTGGAAAAAAAAAAAAAAAAAAAAAAAAAAAAAAGCAGCAATATCAGAAGTCTTAAATTTCAGAGAACTACCTAGAAGATGTGTATCTGGTAGATATGACCTCCATAACAGGACAAATAGCAAGTTTTCTGCCATCATTTTGTACAACAGCAGAAACAAAATATTGAATTATGCCCTCACATTTCAGATGCATCCCACACATTTACTGTCTCTGACAAAGTCTATTGCTTTTTTTGAAATAGTCTCTTAAATCTGCACATAAATGAACAGAACTGTAAAATAATTGAACAACTTAATTCAAAATTACTAAAAGTAGAAAGAGGACAACAGTAAAAAGATTGCAAGATGGGAGCTTATTAAAAGTAATCCAATGTCTAATTGTATAGCCTTTTTAATAACAGCTATTGTAAAATAAATTTGAGTTAGATAACAATATCTAAACCAGTTCTTGATACCAAAAGAATTGCTCATATACTATCAGTTATTAGCAAAAAGAGACATTTAGATTACTTTTTTAACAACATGGCTGGAGAACAAATGGAAAATAAAATTTCTGAACTGCTTTCTGCATCATATTTGAGAGCTTTTCCTGTTGGAAAATGGTGGTGGTCAAACTTTCAAGGGGTTCTTCAACACTTAAGTTGTTAAAAAAACCTGGCAGAATAGGCATGTGTGTTTGAAGTCTGAACTGAATGGAAACACAACCCAAATTTCTCTCAGGTAATTTGTTTGGGATTATCCTGTATAACTCTGAACATCTGTAATGTGGATCCTAGTTCCTTTCCAGGACTCTCTTATAGTAAGGAATGGGGAGTAACAGGCACTTTAAGAGTATATTTTTCTTATGAAAGGTCAAAGTAGGTTGTTAAGAGGCAATCACCTCTTAAAGCATATTTCTCTATAATCAAAACAGCTGAAATCAGATTTAAACATCTACATTGTAAAACATTATTTCACTCTTCTAAAAGGAGTAGGGCTTTTTAACCTGACAAAATGTAAAATAAACTGTACAGTCCAGTGATGGTTCAAACTTCCAAAAGGCTACAAAGCGCTTTTTGCCTGTAGCTACAGGGCATTTAATTCTCAGTCAGTCATTAGCTACACTCTCAGATTTACTCCTGAACCTGGATTCAGTTTGCAAATATGTTTAGCTATCTCCCAACTGTAAACTCGTGAGATTTCTCTAATTCTTATTTCTGTTTGATTATTATGGGAATTGATATGTTAATGAAAATTCCTCTTCAAATCTGTTTACTGTTCTATCCATAAAACAGGTGGATTCTTCTCAATACAAATTAATTTTTGGAGGGAGGGAAAGGAGGATGGAAAGGTGAGTCATGGCAGTGAAATAGGTGTGGTTTATAATGCTTATAGATTTCTGATTTTATGGTCTGTTTTGCTAGTCCAAATAGGAGTTAAAGCAACAAAGGGCCTGCTCAAAATTCAAAATTAAAATGTAGCTTCTAAGAAACCATATTGCAGTGAAAGGCTGGAATGAACCCACTAGCAAGAACACTCATACAGGGTTTGGTTCTGCCATTTTAAACCAGCAAGGTCTCCTATTTTTGCCTGGGAGAATAATCAGCTAGAAAATTGAGACTAGAATCTAGAAACCTGACAGAGCAGTTGAAAGGACAAACTTCACACAAGAGTCTGTAACTGTAGGGGTGGAAACTGCTGTGAAAATAAGCTTGAAAAGTTTATCCCAACTTCTCTAATTTTTGCTTTGGGCAAATGCTAAGGTATTGCAGTGCTTTAAAGTAAAAGTAAAAAAAAAAAAAAAAAAAAAAAAATTGGTAGGAGCTAAGATCTATACAATGGATGTAATCTGAAATTAAGCTGAAAATGGTGTTTCAGTAATAGAGCTAGATTTTGCACACACAAATATATTAAAAACTCTTTAGTATTTGTCAGTAATGAAAACTTTAACTCCATATAAACACAGGTGTAATCATTACAGATAATACATTACATTCAGGGATGCTGATGTGATCCAGGGTAATGATGTGGGTGCAGCAGATAAACCAAAGAAAATTGATCAAGGGAGATATTAAGGCAATGTGTTTATTTTTCGTTTTGTCTTCCTAACATGCAAGTTCATGGTCATTTGGATGTGTTACAGGTACAGGGTGTATAGCCGTATAAAAAAAAAAAACAGTGTATACCTGATTATAAATTCTTGCAAGTGAGAGATTTTAATTTCCATAACTTTCTTTTCTTCTGATTGTGCCTTTATTATATATGTAAAGAAAAAAAAGTATTTGATCTACCATAGTATTGCTAACAGAATATAAACCCAAGTTCCTGTACAGGTCTGATTTTATTTTTAATAATGAACTTAAATATTTTGCTTCCAGAATTTATCCTGACCTTTTCCCAATGGATTTATATCCAAGCAGATAGTATCAATCACAATCCATTACATTTGCATGACAAGATGTAGATAAAGGCAGAAAGTGAACAAGATAACTGATAAGTACCCAATTAGTGAAACTTCATACAAAGCATGTCAAATAATAAATTACCCTTTTTTGTAGTGAAAAATGAAAGCCCATATTGCCATTTCAAATGGAAAAGTGGACTTTTACTTGAAATATCACATGGAATTATCTTAATGTACACATTCATAGAAAAATACCGTGTGCATATATACGTATCTATACAGAGCAATGTGTTCATGTCAGTAGGTATTAAAATCTCTATCAACTTTGACCTTTTTTAATAGCCACAGTAATTGCTAGCTGAACACTCTACATTTACTAGCTGGCTTTTCAAAAAACTCCTGTCTTGATAAAGTTACTTGCTAGTACAAGTTTTGCCACTGCGTTTAAAAAAAATGAACATTCTCCAGAGTCCCCCCAGAAACTTACTCACTTGATACCTAACAAAGTCAGTTAGCACTGCTATATTTCTGACTGTATTTCTATATTTTCATCCCTCTCTTTTATTTCTGTCCCAAAAGAAACAAACTGGACTTGTGGCTGTAGCAGAGAACCAGACCTGAACAAAAACAAGAGAAGCCTGAACATCTCCAAATAACATGTTCTTGGAAGAAAGCACTACGCAGACAACATTCCAAGTTTATTCCCTATCAGTCAAAAAATATTATTCTACATGAGTCATTTCAATTTGTCACAACAACTCTCAAACTCTACTCTGCTTCAGCTGATGCCATGAATTCATGTTGAGTCTGTAGCAATGTCAAGTCAGCTCTTCATTGCTGATGGTCCAGTAGTACAACACAGGGAAGTCAGGTGCACACCTTCATTGCTACCCGGGCAACTTGATCCTGCTCTGCATATTCACTCATGTAAATTGCAGAAGAGATTTTCAGGGTTCACATGTCTTATCATCATTATTACTTCACAAATCTATAGTCATGAATGATAGTTCAGAAACTGTCAGAAATGCAGACAGGAACTCTTCCTGCACAACTGTAAGAGGACCACTCATTCATTTAGGGACATATAGACGGGGAGAACACTGACCAGGTGATAACAGTCAGATAAATGTTATGGATGCACCTCACAGCTCTCCTCTGAGCTGATAGAAATTGTTCAACTATTTTTAATCAACTCAGAAGTGCTAAGAGCTAGTGAAGATTAGCACTTAACAGAAAAGGGTCTGTACATTTTGTTTCAAAGGGTCTGTTGTAGACTTAATGTATCAAAGGACCCAACATGACACATAACAGAAAAATGAAAATCCTTGATGGCAGGAAGCATGTTACAGCTCCAAAAATGTAAGTACATATCATCCTTTCAAAAATCTATGTTCTTCATTTTGATCAGTTAACATGTACATTCTGTGGATTCAAAGGAGGAAAGATACCCTTGTGATCACAATTGTCATTATCCCAAAGGATGGCTTACCTATTTTATATTAATTTAATATGTAAATGGTATTACATATAAATACATATTTTTAAAATAAAATTGATTAGATCCTGCATATTTCATGCTCTAGGTAACGATTGCAAATATCATTACTCTGAATTACCAGGAAGAAAGAGACAGCCACCCTTATCAGACCGGTGCAGCAAAATCTTGATATATCAATACTATATGTCAGAATACAATATATACCTTAATATAAAATATATTTTACTTATTTAAAACTTGCAGAGGAAATTTTTTAGTTTTTTCTGTGATGAATATGAAACAAAATATTTTGGAACTTTATTTTTCAAAATTTTGTTTTGGAAATTCTAATATCTGGAAAAGTTTGTAAACCAGATTTTCCATTCTGCACACACATTCACTGAGCAGGACCTATAATTCTGACTGACTGTAAGCAGGTCACTGTTGTTTGAAATGGAATTTTTATAAAGAGATGAATAATCAGATCACTTCTGTCAGTAACTATTGGTACATGGATTGTTGACATGAAATTCAACACAAGATTTTGATAGTCAAATTTTCACCTGCGAACAGCAGTGTTCTGAACCACATTTTTCACTATTTTTTCCTGGAGTTTAAAGGTGGAATTTTTTGTGTAGCTTTCAGGTTTCAGAGTCAGAAAATTCAACTTTCAAATGTGTCCTGGTTCAGCTAGGATAGGGTTAAGTTTCCCCAGCAGGCGGAAGGGATCTCCAGGCGGGTTATTCATACCATGCTGAGGTCGGGTGCGGCGCGGCGAGCGGGAAGCTTTCCTTTGTGGCTTTGGTCATGGGAAGCACGGGTGGCGGGCTGGCTGTGTTCACTGCGGTATTTCTCTGTATATCTTTTGTCTTGCTTATTGTTATTACTGCTTATTGTTGTTATTATTGCTATTGTTGTTGTTCAAATTGTTATTTATTACACTGTTGTATTAAATTTCTCCTTATTTTAACCCCAGGATTTGTACCTCACTTCCAGCCTGTCCGGCCTGAGGGTGAGGGAGGGACAATGGCAACGTGGTCTCCGGTCCTGGCAGGGCTTCAACCACCACAAAATGAAATGTTAATTTTTCTCTTTCTTTAAAATTGTCTAGAAAGAACTTAATAATTTGAATCTCTAGAAATTACTGTGAAAAAACTTATTCACTGAAATGGTCATTAGTAAACCAAAAATCAAATATAATAATTGTGAGATATGAAAAAAACACTTCTGCAAGAACCATGTACTGAGAAAAAGAGCCTTAGAAAGAGATAAAAGTTGAGGCCCTACGAGCTAAGGTATGTCTCATACACTCACAAGATGAAACTGTGGTCACGGGGTGGATAGTGTGGAGGTGGAAGCTGATAAGGCTGCCTCAATAACACAGGATGAAGCTGGAGGAGGGAAGTCTTGTGGAGACAGGACGGCCCTGCTCTGGGGCACCCGGCCAAATTTCAAGGGCCATCTGTCTGGTGAATGACCTTTGCTTCATTATCCACGAAATGCATATTAAAGTAAACACCCCTCAATATACTAATGAAGGCTAACATGATCATGCTAATTACATCATCTCATGACACACCTTACCTCTCGCCGTACATGTGGGGAGGATGGGGTAACCTAGGGGATGGACCCAAGGAAAGTGGATATAAACTGAGGGAGAGAAGGGGGCGGGGAGCTCTGGAGGGTGCAGTGAAGTGCAGAAGACGGATGCCTCCTTGAACCCTCACTGGGGGGATCAACACAGAAACCCAGACTGGTGATCTCTATTCCTCTACGCCTTCTATCTCCTTTCCTTTTTCCCTTTTTTCCTTCACTACCATTAAGAAATACAAGGCATACTGTATTGCTTGCCACAACTTGTTATATACTTAGTCAATTATCGTGTGTCCATTTAGTACATTGTAGGTAGTTAATAAATATTTGAACTTTGAGACTTGTCTCCCCGTTCTCCACTCCACTGGGAGTTTGGGAATCTAAGTCACTTGTCTCCCTCATCTGAGTGGGACATGACAATAATAAAGGTTTGTCATGGTTTAACCCCAGACAGCAACTAAGCATCACATAACCATGATGTTATGTGGTGATAGCTCACTCCTCCCCCACACTCCCCCACGTGTCGGTAGGATGGGGAGAAGAACCAAGAACAATAAAACTTGTGGACTGAGATAAAAGCAGCTTAATAACTGAAATTTTAAATAAATTATTAATAATAATAATAGTGGTAATGAAAAGGAAGACAACAAAAAGAGAGTGAAATCAAACCCAAGAAAACAAGTGAGATACAATACAATTCCTCACCACCTGCTGATTGATGTTCAGACAGTTCCCAAGTAGCAATCCACCCCTCATGGCCAATTCCCCCCACTTTATATACTGGGCATGACATCATATGGTATGGAATATTCCTCTGGCCAGTTTGGGTCAGATGTCCTGTCTGTGTCCACTCTCAACTTCTTGTGCCCCTCCAGCCTTCTTGCTGGCTGGGCATAAGAAGCTGAAAAATCTTTGACTTAGTATAAACACTATTTAGCAATGACTAAAATATCAGTGTTACCACCATTTTTCTCATATTAAATCCAAACTACAACACTATACCAACTACTAGGGAAAAAATTAACTCTATCCCAGCTGAAACCAGGACAGGATTATTAATAATCTCATACTAAATTTGTGAGAATGTATCTAAAAGAAAATGTATGCAACAATACAGACAAACTCAGAAGAGTTGTTGGATTATTACTCAGCTCTAGCTGAGATGTATCCAGGATATTTGGGTTTTGAAAAGCCAGACAAATCAAGCCATGCTTTGCTGGTAATAGTAACAATTACATCATCCATCTCCTTTCAACCATCAGGCTTCTTTAATATAGTAGCCAACAGTTTTATTCTAGGGAGAAATAGTCAACCTATTAGTTTTGCTTTAGATATACAGCTGCAATAGCAACTCAGGCATGAATTTTATTAAGTCTGGTATATTTTCTGTCACCTTCTGGAGCTGTAGATTTATACCCATCTTTGTATTCAGGCCCATTTAAAAATGAAATATAATTTAAAAACAAATACCAAAAAACCCAGTTTATTCCTGAAATATGCAATTAATATATGAACCACCATACTCTGGTCTGGCAAGGATAGAAAAATTCCAAGATTCATTCCACAGCTAAAATTTAAATAAATGTTAAATAGTCTCTCCTAACTGCTTATGTCCCTGACTGGGCTTGCTTTCAAAAAATGTTTAATACTTAATATGCTATGAAAGCGAGAAGAAATGTTTTCTTCATTTATATCCTTTGCTATCAGTTTAATTAAAATAGTGCTTTTCTTTTCATACCATTATTCCAACATAAAGTGGCTTTGGGTGATGCTTGTGGTTGCTCACAGGAAATGAGGTGTTTGTCTAAAATCTATTTCAGTACTTCAACGTGAAGTAACTGATTTGCTAATAAAACCTCAAAACAAAATGGAAAGGCACATAACAGAGGAACTGTTTAAAAGAGGTTATCTAGTCAATGAATAAGATGTATGCTTTCTTTTCAGATACATTAGTATAACCCATGATGTATTCTATATCTTAACTTTTTAAGACAAGACAATATCTTTTGACATCTGTGATACATTTTGAAATAATAATCATAACCAAAACTTAGTTCAATCACAGTCTAAAGAATGATTAGTGAATTGAGGTTAATTTGTTAAAGTTTGCAACCTTTACCCAAAGAAAAATTGCAAAACTCAATATGTTTACTTTCAAAATGTTCAGAACATAATGGTTCAATTATTAATTATGAAATTGTATTTAAGAATTTAGGTCAGTTTAATTTAAAAAGGGGCTAATAAATATAAAAAAGAAAACATTTAATTTGTGATCCAATGTTTGAGAGCTTTCTGAGCGTTGATGTTTTTCTACTAAGTTAAAAAAAAAAAACAAAGAAAACAAACCACTTTGCATTTCATATTATTCCATTCCCTCATTTTTTTTATTCATTGATTTGCCGCTATCTAAATTTTTTGGTCAGCTGAACTAATCCTGAAACTGTAAAACCAAATTCTGACTGCTGCCTAGAGTTTCACTGCAGACCTACCCAGTCACAACAGACACACTAGGTTGATGTTCTCTGCATTAAATTATTTTTTTAAAAAATACTAATTGGCTTATTGTACTGATTTGGTGAAAGGAATTGCCCTCTTTGATCTGCAACATAATGAGATTTATTTTGAACATCAAAGTAATCTATAAAAACTGAACCAGAGATGAGCAGCTACATATTTTCATGTCCACTGAGGAACAGGGTAAGAATCAGCAATGCAAATGCCATAGGATAAATGGATAGGCTGAAAGAAAAATTCTCGAAGAAAGTAGCTGAACTTTGCATTCTGTCACAGTGCACTGAGAGACCTTGAACCACATTTTTTTCTCTTATGCTGCTATAAATCTTATGGAATGCATTGACTGCCCTGGACTTACTCTGAATTCATGTTGGTGAACATTGGGTCAGAATCTAGTCCCTGATGTTAAATTGTTTTCTGGCTAAATGATAGACAATTTCAACAGCCATACTAGGATCTATATAACAGACTCTTAATGCCTTTCACATACATATACCAAAATAACCCAATATTGGGAAATAAACTTTTGAGTCTCTCACTGTCCTCAGTCAGCCCACACAGCTCTCTACACAGCACTGTCATCGGCTCTTTACAACCCTCTTTACAAAGGCTTTCTAACCAGATGTCTTGAAGCATGAATTATTTCAATCCAAGCATGGGAAGAGGATCATAAGCAAAAGGCTGAACAGAATGGTATTTCAGCAGCAATGTCATTTGACATTAAGGGTAAACAGGGTAAATTCATGACATTTATCCCATGTGCCTGTAAAAGACAGTCTAGGAAAGGAAGAACTGAAAGATATATCAATCCCTTCTTCCAACACTGGAGAGATTTATTTTCTTAGAACACAGAGAAAACAGTTTGATTGTTTTAAATATCAAAATTTGAAGGTTTTAAGATGTACTTAAAATTTATACAGTTATGACATAGTCTTCAGTTTCAAACAGAATAGCATAATACGGCACTATTTCAGCTAACAATTTCTAAAGGAAAGAATGGTCCTTCTTTTAGATTCAGATGTTCAAATTACCACTATTTAAACTAATTCATGTGTCTTTAATTGAATCTTTTTTGCATGGCAAATGGAGAAAAGTGTTATGTAGCACAGCAGAGCTGACAAATTGCAGATAAGCTTATCACAAGGGCGTGATGTTCACATAGAAATATCCTGTTTTCTTCCTCTTAAGTATTACTTTTCAATGGATCCTCTTGTGATTTCTAAAAAGCATCAAGTACCCAATTCCCACAGATAGATAATGCTGAGTGTGCAGCACTTGTGCAAATCAGGCTATTCATATGGATCCCTAAAAATAAAATGCTGCATGGTGGAAAAGCTTTGGCTTTGTTTTTTGGGAGGGGGAAGTAATTTGATTTTTCAATCTCTCTAAAACACTGTAGCAAAATGTCTCTGAGGTAGAAATAGATTACAAGTTTATGACAAAGGTCACTTACAAGAGAAAGTTAATAGAATTGTGTCAATTTTGAATAATTTACAGAGGGGGGAGGAACATGGTATGTTGCAAATATATCATACTGAAAATCATGTTGAAAAATTCCATGTTGATGTGTTTAGGAAAAGAATTGTCTAACATTGATACTGATATGACTCTTTTCTAGTTTATACTATAAATTTTTAAAGATCAATATCAACATTAATTACTTCTGCTCTACTGAAAGAACACATTTTAATTACTGAATTTTTAAAATACTTTTGTGCCAAAGAAAATAACAGTGCCCCTTCCCTTCCATTCCTTTCCATTCCCTTCCCTTCTCTTCCCTAGAAGAAAAATACAATAAGGTCATTACTTTCCACAGAAAGAGGAAATCTGATATCCTCCCAACTCTGTTATGAACCATATAAATTTTAAACCCAAAATGAAATACTGTATATATGCAAACAGAGTGTAGAAGGACTACAAAACTTGTTCAACAGCATTTTGTGAAAATACATAAGGGGTTTGTGCTGAAGGCACAAGCTGAGAGTGGTTGTTTATCTTCTTATATTAGATTTGTCATTAGCTCATTAACATAAACACCTAATCAAAATTTGTTGAAATATCTTGTATCATTAAGCATGTTAAATCATTCATACCGTGAAAGTGACATTCAGAACTGAGAAAAGCAGAATGGACGCAGCTCTCCGGACTAGCTTATCTTGAACATATGTATATATATATATATATATATATATATATATATATATATATATAAACATATTTTTCAGTTCTGGAGCATTTTTTTGAAAGCAATACTCTCTAGTCCTTTTTTTTTTTTTTTTTTAATAAAATTGGGGTCAAGAACAGCCATTAGTTGTGCTTACCCTGGTGGAACTACTCATAATGACCCATTTAAATATCTTACATAATCAAGAACTTAACACCAGCTCCAAAACTCAATGTAAGTCTCAACTGGAATCATAGATGGATATGTCAAATTTCATACATCGAATTAATGTTGATTTTTAAGATAATTGTAGTTAATGTACATGCATGAATTTATTTAAGGATGATTAAAGGTTACTCTAAAACCTGTCACTATATGCCTGCCAACAGATCTTATACCTAGAATTAGTGGCTAGTGATTGTTTTCAGTTGCCATATTTTAACCTCTGACTGGCAATCTACCACCCACTTCATGACCCGGTAGTGTGATTCTTAAAGTTATGTAGAACCCAGTATTATATGTCTTGATAAAACTCCCACTTCTCAGCAGGTCCCTAATGATCCTATTCTAATTATCTGGACTAATATCTAATTAATCTTGAATCCTTAATGAGGCTGCTGTCTTTTGTATTGTGGCCTCTTGTTCTAACTTCAAAAGACATGTATTAATGAAAAAGCTGCAGGAACACAAGGAATTGTTCCTTTATACTTGATAGTTGGAACACACTGAATATTTGGGTTCTGGCCTGGCTCTTGCAGCTGTTTCATACATGGTGCTGGAGAATTCACTCAATTAAAAATTAACTTCCTTTCAAATGTTACCATCACAGTGACCATTAAACATAATAGAAATTTTGCCATGAAGAAATGAAGATAATAAAAATTGTTGAAATCTTGTGTCTTGAGGAAGACAAAATTAGAAGAACTTCTGAACTCACTGAGACTGTCAAGAAATTTCATAGAGACAGTTATGATTGACCCTAGTGTGATAGTGGATAGCCATTACTTGTAAAGTCCAAAGATTCACATATAGGATTTTTTATAGCTGCAAAATGAAGAGTTGCTTGCATATATGATTTTTGAACTAGATCCTGATAATCTTTCTGAAGAATTTTCTATAAACAGTAGATCTTGTTTTGTTTAAAGAATCGTCACTACAGGTAACTTTTGTTCTAGATGACAGCCTAGTTTCATGGTTGCAGGTGCTTAGGCGATTAAAAAAGTTATTGATAAGGTAATATATCTTCAGTAAGTGTAATGGCCTTTATCCTTTGCATAGAGGGATGATGTTATGTTTGCAACATAAGTTTTATATGCTGGTATGTAAAATTTTAGTTTGCCAAAAGATATTATGTCACTATAGGCTTTGTGTTGAGTGTCAGAACAGGAATCAACATTAAAATTCCAGCATTAAGGTATTAATTAAAATTTCATGGAAACAACTTATTCTTTAAAGGAATGTGTAGTAAAACAATGTTATAATTGGCTTCTGTTCACTGATTGCAGGTGGAAGATTTCAGAAAAAATGTAAGCATACATCTGGGTTTTGCAGTGGGAACTCTGTGTAGAAGACTGATTAATCATATTTTTAATAGGAAGGGTATTTATTTAAAATACATTATTCATTATAAATTAAGTGCTTATGAATAATAGTATCTTATGTTTACATTATAAATCTCATATATTCCTGATATAGCAGGGATATTCACTTCAATCAAGGTTGCATACAGAAGGAAAGTTTCTATTGAATTCACGTGGTGCAGAATCAGGCCACTGGTTTGTATTATACTTTCTTCCCAGTAGCTGGTATAATGCTGTGTTTAGGATTTAAGATGAGAATAATGTTGATGCACACTGATGTTTTAGTTGTTGATAAGCAGTGTTTATTCTAAGTCAAGGATCTTTCTGCTTCTCACACTGCCCTGAGAGCAGGGGCAGGGGTTCACAAGAAGCTGGGAGGGAAGTCAGTCAGAACAGCTGACCCAAACTGGCCAAAGGCGTCTTCCATACCATATAATGTCATGCCCAGTGTATAAACTGGGAGGAGTTGGCTGGTGATCACTGCAGCTCAGTAACTGACTGGGGGTTGGTCAGTGTGTGATAAGCAATTATATTGTGCATTACTTGTTTTGTATATTCCATCATTATTGTTATTATTTTCCCTTCCTTTTCTGTCTATTAAACTTTTTTTCTCAACCCATGAGTTTTATTTCTCTTATTCTTGAATCTTTCCCCCATCCCACTAGTGGTGGTAGTGAGCAAGCAACTGTGTGCTGTTTAATTGCCAGCTAGTGTTAAACCTCGACACTCTATTCTCTCTCCCATTCTGCTAGTGTAAGGGAGGGAGGTAAGTGAGCAGCTCTGAAATACTTAGTTGCTACCTGAGGTCAACCCAACACAACAAAAGGTAATATTACTAAGCACCCTTGTAAATTTTGGGAATAGTTTTATTAACTTGCTTAATCTCCATGTAGAAGCAAAATGAGGATTAAACCTTAATTCAGCGTCTGAATCATTTTCTATTGAGTTCATGATGAAATTCCCACTGACTTCAGATCAGACACTTCCTGAAGAAGGAAACCTAGTTTTGGAGAAAATCACAGAATCACAGAATTGTCCAGGTTGGAGAAGACCTTGAAAATCATCCAATCCAACCATTTACCTAACACTGACAGTTCCCAACTACACCATATCCCTCAGCACTATGTCAACCTGACTCTTAAACACCTCCAGGGATGGGGACTCCACCACCTCCCTGGGCAGCACATTCCAACGCCCAATGACCCCTTCTGTAAAGAAATGCTTCCTAATATCCAGTCTAAACCTGCCCTGGTGCAACTTGAGGCCATTGCCTCTTGTCCTATCACTTGTTACTTGGTTACTTGGTTAAAGAGACTCATCCCCAGCTCTCTGCACCCTCCTTTCAGGGAGCTGTAGAGGGCAATGGGGTCTCCCCTCAGCCTCCTCTTCTCCAGACTAAACACCCCCAGTTCCCTCAGCTGCTCCCCGTACGACCTGTGCTCCAGACCCTGCACCAGCTCCGTTGCCCTTCTCTGGACACGCTCGAGTCATTCAATGTCCTTTTTGTAGTGAGGGGCCCAAAACTGAACACAGGAATCGAGGGGCGGCCTCACCAGTGCCGAGTACAGGGGTCAGATCCCTTCCCCGTCCCTGCTGGCCACGCTATTGCTGACACAAGCCAGGATGCCATTGGCCTTCTTGGCCACCTGGGCACACTGCTGGCTCCTGTTCAGCCGGCTGTCAATCACCCCCCCAGGTCCCTCTCTGACTGGCAGCTCTCCAGCCACTCCTCCCCAAGTCTGTAGCGCTGCTGGGGGTTGTTGTGGCCCAAGGGCAGCCCCCGGCATTTGGCCTTATGGAAACTCCTCCAGTTGGCCTCAGCCCATGGCTCCAGCCTGTCCAGGTCTCTCTGCAGAGCCTCCCTGCCCTCGAGCAGAAAAATATTTCTTTCTTTTTCTCCCTAAAGGAATGGCTAGAAGGAAGTATTTAAATGTTAGATGGTTTCCCTTGAACAGCTCTCTAGGCTACTGCCCCTGAGAAGCCAGATGCCTGTAGGCCCAGAGGACATTTTGTCCTATCCTAAAACAAATGACAGTCTTAAAGGTTTAGAGTAGTGTTAAAAGCTAAGTTAAACTGATATCTAGCTCATCAATGGCTGATGCTATCAGAGAAACATTCTAGCTGAAAAGTTGTTATAATACATTCTTAAAAATTCAGAAAGTGAGGGTCTCTTTCAATTCTAATTGAATGTAACAGTAGTTCCACAGTCTACATTGACATTGGCATCTGTGTTATGTTTGATGTGAGGGTAAGGGAAGCCTCAAGAAGATTCAGGCACATCCCTATATCTGTGTGTGTAGCATGTATTTTGCACTTCTCCCAGCACACCTACTTCTTCTCACCCAGTGCATGTCAGGACCCATATGCTGTGATGCCCCAGCCACCCCATTCTGGTTCCCCCAACCTCGTACCCTGCCTGCCCACCCCATGGCTCCATTTCAGGCCAGGTCTAGCCTGAGCTGTGACACAGGCCAATACAGAGTCACCATTGGTGCCAAATTAAAACCTGAGGTAAGTAGGTGCAAATCTGTAACTGGTTGGTTTGGTCTATTTCAACTTCTATTTAAAAATGAACCCAAGCAAAGTGAAAAGAAGACTCAGCAGACAGAAAAAAAAATGGAGTAGAAGTTAGTAGATATTTTGGCAAATCTGAACAGTTGAGAAAAGGAAAAGCAATTGAAAATTAAATGCATGTTGAAAGGAAGTGAGGAAAAGCATATTATTTACTTATGGGATTAACTGTGCCCTTGCTATTCACAGGAGTTTTGTGAAACATTCCAAAAAATGTTCCCAAATCGAGTAAAATACTTGTAAAGGATTTAGAATCATGTAAAATAGAAGTTCTCTGTATTTCTCTTTCTCTCATTATTAATGTTAATTACAAAAAGTCACATCAAACCTCTCAAGAGATTTTTTTTTTTCTTCATCTGAAATGAGCATTACATCCCATTAGAAATGTATCTCTACTCAGTATGTCAAAATGGACATTTCAGATGTTTTCTAGCTGCCAAGATAAAGATGTCCTCATAAGTGTGAGCAAATGTCTGGGAATTACATTCATCAGAGAGTTGCTGTAATAGAAACACAAGCATAATTGAGACATTTAAGCTATGCCTGTGCAAGAAAACCTCTCTGTACATCTGTGCTTCCTGGAACCTTAAACACCAGGGGCTTCACTTTAATTTCCCTAATACTGTGTTCCTGTCAGTAATGATGTCTAAGAATTGTCCTGTTAATCTTTCCAATGTCAATTTCACAGAGAGTGGTCATCACAAGTCTATTAAATTTCTCCAGGTAAATTCACTTTGCAGGAAGATCCTACATCAAATCAGCATTATTGTGAGCAGGAACTGCACACAGCTAAGCAACTCTTTTGGAGCAAGTGCCACAGCATCTCTTCTACAGCCATGTTCCTCTGTCACACAGGCATATGTGAATGAACCAATGTACCTGAGTGATGGCTCTGTACTCTTTAGGCAAATTCGCACTGAAGCAAGTCATGCTATAGGACAACAGTTGTCAGATCCAGACAGATTCAGTGGCCAACAGAATCAGCTCTGGTTCTGAAAACTAAACCCAAGGAATCCACAGAATCTAAATGTGATTATCTAGAAGGACTAGCTTTTAGATGCCCAAAGACTACATTCGCTCTTAACAATGATCATGCAGCCCCAAGAAGGAACAAATAATTTCCTTGTTGTCAGTAGCTAACTTGCTTGTTGGTGTTAAACAAAACTGTACAGAAGTTTTCCGGTATCATAGAAATAAAAATGTCAAACTTCTTGCTCTCTGATAAGCATTGTATATATAGAGACCTTTCTAGCCATGAAGTGGGAACAGCGATCAGAAATGGTCAAAAATTTTGATAAAAGAATGCTTTCCACATTTTCAGTTTTCAAAGTTTTGGATACTTCACGCACTTTTCTCTTTCAAGAAAAATAAAAAATTATTCTATTCCTAATAAACATATGTGGACAATTTAATATTTTTACCTTCTGTCTTTCCTTCAAACTTATCTTCCTTATTTTTCTTGGAATGGTGTAATACAAGAATCAGGATTTCACTGGACATTTCAGAACTGCCCTTTTCTTTACATACTATTTTCTATCTTTATACATGTTTTGGGGCTCCAAGTTTGCAGCAGGACAGGAGTAGCCTTTAACTGTGACACTTATATAATTTAATAACATGTAGTTTAATAACAGCATAATATTATTTTTATTAAAAAGGTATGTTGGCCTGTAACATAGTTTGAAAGGTCCTCTGTTATTTACGCTGTGCAATTTCAGGTAATTTCTCACTTCCTCATAGCAAAATTAGAACAGTTTATTTTGTTTTATTGGGCATAGAGCTTATAGGAGGGAAAGAAATTGGTTTTGTTTTGTGAATAACATAAAACTGTCATTAATTTTCAAAATGTGCTATTGTGAGGGGTTGGAAAACAAAATAAAACATCATTTTAAAATAAAGTTTTTAGCTAAATTAAAAGCTAAGGTAGATGTTGAACACTATAGGCAGGCTCAAGGCAGTAGTAATTAGATGACAGTCTTTGAAAGTGCATAAATCCTGTAAATAAAAAGTTCAGGAAAGGAACGAATGTTGAAGAGTCAATTAAATCATTGAAGAAATTTTGCATTTCTATATGTTGCTGTAACTGCTTGAAGTGACTGAACTTTTGTGTTTGGGATCTGAGTCCTGAAAGGGGATAAAAGATTTGAGAAACAGATACTGAATATTGACTATCATATTCTTCTGCAAAAAGTGTCACAATTTTACACCTGAAGGATTCACTCTTAAAAGACGAGTAGCATATACAAGAAGAATCTCCTTAAAGTATCATGTCAACAATTTTTAGAGAGGTGAGAGACTGGCCTGCAGGATCTGTGGGAAAGGGTGACAGACATAGATAACACGGAGCGTTGTTGAAAAGGTTGGGGAGAATTGCAGACAATTCCACCTTTTGAACTGAACCAGTGTTTTGATGACAGCCACAATTATCAGAAAAACCACAGAAGCAAAAACTACAAATCCTGCAGTCACTAGTCATTATGAAGGAAAACTAAATTTTTGCAAATGAGGTTGCTACATGACACACATACTGCTATCAGCAGTGGATGGGCTGTCCTGCCTCAGTTAAGACTCAGTGATCTGGGTCTGTAGACCTAATGGTGCAAATCATTTGAGCATACGCCTGATTTCAAATGCACTGAACTTAATAGAACCACTCATTCACATCCTTTGGGACCTTATGATAACAAACTGACATTATTATTATTTTCTCCTTGAATATTGAAATGACTGACATCTTTTTTTTTTTTTTTTTTTTTTTTTTTTTTTTTTTTAAGAACTGAGGTGTTAGTTTCCACTTTCCTGGTCAGATTCCAATTTGTTTCATTAAAATTTTTCTTGAAATATCATTATATACAATACTTGCATTCATTTTTGCACTGAATTGTGACATACTGCTGTGTCCCAATAAACCACTGTTATGTTCTACCCACTGGGGATATATTTCTGGTGGAGGGATGAGATCACAGTCATCACAAGGGGTTTGTTTTTCAGAGAAAATTCTTTGGCTATAAAATTTTCTATGTATCTGCATCATTAGTTGTCATTACAGTTCATTATAAAGCAGTCAGGGTTTCTTAAATTTAGTCTGCCCTTTGAAAAGTATTATAAGTGATTAAGTGTGTATATATATATATATATATATATATATCACACATAAACATGACTGAGAAGACCACTCAACACAAGTGTGCCAGTTTATTTTCTGTCTTTTATTTCAGTGACATCTCATAACAAAGTTCTCTTTGTAATACAGGGAAGGTTTTGAGAAAGAGAAAATGGAAGTGTGTGGAAGAAATTAACTAGTTGACATGAACCTGGCAATGAACAAGCATCAACCACATAACACAAGCATGAGCACTCAGCCTGACAATATCTGTTCGCTGTCAGTCACATAAATAAACTGAAATGTTATTGCACTTGTATTTGCACAGAGACATTTTTATTAATGCTACTAGCAAGTCCTCTACTTTGGGTCTGAAAGACAAAGCGGTGCAGGGAGACATGATAACTCTATCTCATATGAACCAGTTGGCAGCAAACTCAGCCCAAGATGCTGTGGGAAAGAGGATGGATGGGTGGCTCATGAGGTCATATATTGCATTTTTTCCATTAAACTGATGAATGAATGCCTGGATGCAGGCCGTCCATGTGTATTAGTTAGCTTTGTCTGCCCAAAATTATTCTATTTTTTGTAAGATTTGATTTCTCTTAGTGGTATTCATTCAGAATGTCTTCCAATTTCCTCACCGGAGGAGCTAACATTTGTCACAATTTCAGCTTTGTCTCCATTTAAATTGTAATTCTGGGGTTTTTTAAAACAAAAACACTGTCTGCGCACACACATACCTTCCACACTGAATGTGTGGACATCAAAATAAATGCAAAACTTGATCATAAATTATTCAGAAATTTCACATAAAGTGAAAGCATGCAAACACTGAATTGATTTTGTCATGGACACGTTTGCAAAGTCTTTTCTGTAGAGGTCTTTCAGTGGTAAAAAAGATAGCCATACCCAATACCAGAATAATCCAAACTCCTGATTCCTGTGTTGGGTTCAGTAAAAATATGGCTATCTTCACAGTGTCTTCACAGCCTTCCCTGCTGTGAATCAGGTTTGCTATAACCTGTCTGCCCTGAATGAAAACACCCAGATCTAGACCGTAAAATATTTAGTAATTTTCCCCTGAGAAATGCTGTATTTATAGCTCACTGCATGTCACGAGGGAGGAAACAGCTGAAGTCATTAACTGCTCTGAAGACTTATAACCAGGTTTGCCCATAAGAATCTTCTGCATTTTGGAGAACATGCAATTTAACCATACTTCAGTTCAGTACAAGACCTGCATAAAGTGATGAGTTTCAATTCTCTAACAAAACACAGCTTTACTTTCATGCAACCACAATCTTCACAATCTTAGCCTGGGGTTGTTTCAGTCCAGAAATGTCCTCCTGATACTTTTAAAGCTGTACAACTAATATTGTATGATGTTTTGTTTTAAGACCTAGTTTAGTACTGTAAGAAGATAAATGGAGATTATTAGCCAATGTAGATCTAGTTAGTTTTTACTATTTAGAATTTACTCTTGGCTACATTTCTTCTTTTTTTTATCAGTAAACTGTTATAATTTTTTTTTTCTCTTAAAAGGAACTTAAGAAAAATGAGAAATGGTTGATAAAGACAATATATGGATTGATTCTGATTCCATGGGAAACTGTACAGACAACATCTATTTTGATGCAGCAAATGTAAAGTCAGAATATAGGAACAAAGAGCATGAGCTAAGTACCGGGGACAGAAAGTCACATCCTTGCAAGCAAGAAGTCTGAAAAATCATGAAATGAGATAAACAGGTTTTTATATGTAAAAACGTGTCAAGGCCAAAAAGTAATTCAGAGGTAACTGATTAAATAGTACACATGCAAAATCTGATTAATTTCCTCCTTATCTTTAATCCTCCACCACAGCTAGGTGTTTTGATTAGCTGTGCTACCTTTCCTTCCAGAATATATGGAAAAATTGGGGATGTTTAACCAAAGAAAGCCATGAGGAAAAAAAAAAAAAAAAAAAAAAAAGCACCTTAGCATGACAGTGCTAGAGATTTCATTTCTGAAAAGAAAGGTTAATAGTTAATAAATTAATGTTGAAAATAATGTGGTTTTTTCAAACTAATAGACAAATGTAAAAAGGTACAAAAGGTGGAAGTTATAGTCAGACAAATGCAGACCAGACAAGACATTAGATTCATAGGCAGGAAGAAGAAAAGTGAGTCACCAACACAATTTGAAAGGAATTTTGTTGCACTGAATACTTTTTATAACAAATATTAGGTATTTCTTCTAAAAGAAAATAGCTGTAGCTCAACTTGAGCTATTAGACCTGAAGCAAGTATCAGCCTGCTCATTAGCTGTCCATCTTAAATTTCAAGCAAACCAAGCTATAATGTCTAGTCATCTCCTTTAATGCTTTTAATTCTGACAAAGTATTTAATTTCTTCCTTGGCTTTGCAATGTCTCAAATTTTCCAAGCTTTTTATTAAAATTAATAACAATGCTATGGATAATTTCTCAGGAATTTGTTTCAGGTGAAGTTATTTTAAAATATTTAATCTCATACTTTATGACTGCTTTTGTACTACTTTTAGAAAAGAATTCATAATCACTATCAACAGATAGGAAGAGGTATTGTCTCAATTCTCTTTACATTCAAGATGGACAGATGCCATAAATTTTCAGAATATTGTAAACATTCCTTGTGTTTCTGATACATTAAAAATAATATTTACTCCTATAAAATATACATTATTTTCTCTTATCAATTAGTTGCTTTACTCAAGTTCCAGTTATACAACTCAATTCCCACAACAGCTTTATTATTATTGAATAATATTCTTTATTATTATTGAATAATATTCATTATTATTTGTGTCACTTCTACACTGATGAAACTCAGAAAAAAACCTTATACTGGCCATAATTTTTTTGTTTGTTTGTTTTATTATGGAAAGCTGAAAGACATTTGAAATATATCTCATGGAAAAGATGTCAACACTATGTTGCTACTTGTCCCTTTTCAAGTGCATCATTTGAGTGGATAGTTACTGCCAGGTAAGATCAAACAAAAAAAGTTTGGTGATAATAATATTTACATTCATGGCAAGGACCCTTTTATAATCTTTAGGGAATAAACATGAAGTCTCCTGAGCAGAAACCAAAGACTCATCACTTGGCTTTCACTCTGAAGAGATCAACAATTCAAGTCAAATGTCGTTAGGCCAGATACAACAGAAACATTTAAAGCAAAACAATTCACTAGTTATGCAATTAAAAAAAAAAAACCACTGAGGTATTCTCTGGCAGTGTCAAGAGGTGACATTTAGGACAGAAGAAAATATATGAATATATAAATGTAAGTGAATTCTCCCATTCAATTAACAAGGAATTACTCTGATGGGTTCTAACTACACTTCAAAAATCAGTGCTTTTTAGATTACTGGAAAAAAATGTTGCATAAAACTTTAATGTAAGTGAACCTAAAGTTTTCAAGAATGCACAAACAAAAGCATATTGTCCATTATTATGTTACCGACATTAGATCCAATAAAATTCAGCCTAGAAGCATTTATTATTAATATTTAGTAATACATTTTAGATATTTGGGAAAGTAATAATATCTAGAATACATGCCCAAGGAACAGTGATATTTAGCTTTAACAATAAACTTCAAGAAAAAATATTTTTTTCTGTGTGAATACATATGATTGAAAAAGCGTATTAGCAGGTGGCATTATTGTGAGCAACTGTATACTCTCCATTTATCTGAAGGTGTATACGCACAGATGGTGAAAGTTACTTTTTTGTTGGTTTTGTGGTTGGTTTTTTCCTTTATCAGACTAACATAAGTCACAAAACTCTTCGATTCTAACTGTCACCTGACCTGATACAACTTCTTAGAAAGGACCTGGTATCTCAGATCTGCTCTCAATGACAGGAATAAAACAGAGACATACATAGTGTTAAAAATTTTCCAGTCAATTTGTTGACACTGCTCACCTTTGTGAAGGCTGCTCCGGTTTCTGGAGTTCACTGACAGAAGTAAGATGTGGGTTTCTTTTTTCCTGTAGATTATCAGATCACTGAGTTTGATTCACAGGATCTAGAGAATGTTTAGTTGCTCATCAAATTGAGATTGCTGTGCAACATGTAATTAATCAATTCCCTGTCTTGGCTGCCTCTTTATATCCTTATATCTTTGTAGCTTCAGGAGCTGTTTACCTTACTATATTTTGAAATATATTATTTTTTAAATAATTCTTGTATCAGAGTACAAAATCATTATATCGAATGATTTTGAAAACTGTTGCAATATGTTGGCTTTTTCCCTTAGATTCTCAAGAAATTTTTTATCTAAGGCAATTTTTAAGTTATCCAAATATGTTTCTCAACTGAAAACATATGTGTTGGAATAAAAACAAGTAGTCTATACAGATAAATTTACAATGAAAGTGAGAATCTAATGAAGCAGCTAATGTATCGAACATGTCCTGTGATGTGGACTGTGACAGATCATTATTGCCTCAAAGTCCAGCCTCTGAAATTGTTCAGCCTCTGACCCTTGTGCATCTCTATTTCTAAGCTGTGATTTATTAGCATGTTTTTATTTAACATCTTGGATCCAGTATTTCAAGGAAAAAGTCTTATTCCTCATTTTTATTTGGGTTTATTATTTTAGATACTTCACTATATCAAAGTATCTAAGTCCTTCAGTAAACCAGCTCCTAAATGTGAAGTAGAAGATAATGAATGAAAGAGGAAGTTGATTAATTCAGTTCACAAGGAATGACTGCATGTAAGATCTTTATTTCAGGCAAAGTCAGATCAGAAGTTACCCACTCAATCCTCCTCTGCTGGGAGCTGCTACTGTGAAAGAGAAACCAGGTTTCTGAAAAATACCTTAGATGTGTGTCCCATCAGGTTAATATGGCTTATTTGTGTGTTTCAGTTTCAGCAACAGCATCAAGATTAAGGTACTTAACAGAAACGTGAAATTTGTCATAATAAAAACTGTATTTTCAGAAACAGAAATGCTTTCTATTGCTAGACATCCTCAAGTTACCCAAGCAAAGATCTGAAGGATCTAAACATTGGATTTAGGCAGCTAGGTAAGTTAACCCCGTCTACTTTTAGAGGTGTCTCTCTGCACCTCTTAAAATGGTTATAATTTTTATTCGAAGGGATGTTGCAATGGCAACTGTCTAGAAGACTGAAGGTTTAAGTTAGATAAATAATTAAAGGTTTTGTAGTTTTTGCAATTTTATCTCCACAGGTTGCCCAGTACCCTGAAACTGCTAATACTTTGCTTTCAGTGTACTGGAAAGTTTCCCAGAAAAGAAACTGAAGCCATCACACACATGTATATCCACCCAAGCCTGCCCTATTCTCCCTTCAGTCTTGAATAGATGTGGTTTCTAAAAGATTGCTACTGTAGTTAAAAGGATTACAAATTTCATAAATTCTGATTATGGACTTTTATTTTTTTTTATTGATCTTTTTGGGGAGACTAATTTAATAACCTTGATGAGGATGTATCTACATTTGTTGGGAAAATTTGTTCAGAGCTATGAAAATGACATTGTGAAATGGCTCTACTGGCCCTTTGCCAACATGCTTCCCATCAGGACATAAGAAGCAGCATAAGAAGGACCTCAGAATTTTTCCACAATAACAAAATAGCAGGTAAACATGCTGCATAGTTTTGCCTTTTAAAAGATTGTCAATATACAGTAAACATTTTTTTCTAATGTTAGCATAATTATACATTATAGAGCTAATGTTTCAGTATTTTAGTTTCAAGAGGATCTCAGAATCCAAGAAGCATTGACTCCGTAGTTTGCTTCCTTGCAGGTTGTTATGTCGAATTTTAGGCAATACAGCACATTAGAGGATATACTGCCAGAGTATGAAAATGTTCTGGAACCAAATATCTCTGGGAGAGAGTGTGCTCTGCTGAAATCTGGCTTTTGTTCCCTATTTTGCCATTTGAGCTCCATCTGACCTTTGGCAAGTCCCTTAAGGCAGAGCCATAAATTTCATATCTGTTTAAATCCAAAACCAATATTCTCAAAGCCCTCAGCCAGGGCTCATTGAAATGTTAAAATTTCCAAAGATACCTCAATTCTTCCCTCTGGACAATCCTAACATATCAATTCTGCTACAATTGAGTAGCTACAACCTATACTCTCCTTTTCTTCAAAGATAATGCAATAAGCTCCCTTGAAAAGCAATCTGAAGCAACAATAGGAAAGATTGAGACACTCCTGTTTCTATTGAGCATAAGTCTGTCTGAATGCCATGAGTTTGGAATCAGGATAAGAGGAAAATGAATCCAGGTATTGACTATCTGCACAAGTGACCCAACAGTAAGGCTACTATAGAAGAAACAAAGCTGCTGTCTCTGCTGATGATGCCTGCCTACCATCCCAGACTGTAAAGGCTTAGGAGCCTGGTAAGGAGATAAAGCTGTCAGTCCTACTCACAGAGCACCAGACTGTGAGGTGCCTTATGAATTATAAAGGCTATAAGGCCAGGTTCATGCTTTCCTTCATGATTATCTGGCTAATTAAAACAAGGAACCCTTGCTAATTATGAATTAGAGATCACAGGTAAAGTAATTTTTTAAAATCACCTTTCTCCAGCATAACTCTCTTGTTTTTTCTTCTGATAGAGGCATTTAAAATTATAATAATAGAATACAGAATATGGAAGGTTTGGTTCAATAAAATTAGCCGGTACTTATTCTGGAGCACCCATCAGTCACAGTCTCATGAGATATTACATTTCAACAATTGTCATTAACAGTCCCACCAGACACAAGGGTCTCTCACTGAGCACTGCACTCTTTCCTACTCAATGGGAATCTTGAACCTTTCCAAGTTGACTGCTGGTTAGAGACACATCTAGAATTTAAATGGCTAAGTCGACATGCTGAATTCTCTATCTCCTTGAAACAATGTTAATGTGGACCAGCTTTGAGGGCAAATTAAAGTTTTTTATGTCATGAGTGGAAGCTTTCACAAAGCTATTCAAAACCACTTCCTGTCCTCCAACCCTTCTCCCAGAGTATGTTTCTAATCACTTTCAAATGTTTTCCTGTTTGGTCAAATGTTTCATGGATAAAGGTGGGTCAATATATGCAATAAAGAAATTAAGGGGTCTAAGAAAGACTTAAGAAGAACTGAGATATTTACATGCAAAAGTTTACTTAATAAATCCTAGCTGCAACTTGATACTCATCTTGCTTCTGACTTTGGCATTCCAGAAGTGTTTAGTTAAGCATCTTTACAGACCCCGATATGTCCCATTCTAAGGCGCTGATAAACTCTGTACTAAATTCACACATATACCATTTAGGGCTTGGAAGTCCAATATCCTTACCTCTAGATTTCATAGGGCCTAAAAAAAAAAAAAAAAAAAAAAAAAAATGTTTATACGTTTGTACAGGGATGCTTGACACTCACAGCAGGCTGAACTGCATTAAAACTGGTTGTCATGAATGAAGGAGGGTTTTGAGGGTGGTTCTGTTTTAAACCAGTATCAATGATACCTCTTTTTATATAAACTTGACTAGAATTAATGTTTTTACCTCAGAGGGAAATTCATTTCCTTTCCCCCTAATTTGAGCTGGGTGGCTCTAAGCCTGTGTCTCTCACTTTGTATATATTCACAGATTTTTCAGAGGAGTATTTCCAGAATTAACCAATTGTTTGAATGGGTGTTTTAAAATTTACTAAACTCTAAGATCTACTAATTCTGCTTATTATTACTCATTCCTTTATAACTGTTAGCTTTTTGCTACATTACCATGCTTAAACTTGAAGCCATTCTTTCCTTGAACTTCTGAATTATCAACTCTTTCCCCCTTTAAATATATTACGATCCTTTTCCTGGTTTACAGGCTTGGGGAGGAGTGGCTGGAGAGCTGCCAGTCAGAGAGGGACCTGGGGTGTTGATTGACAGCCGGCTGAACAGGAGCCAGCAGTGTGCCCAGGGGGCCAAGAAGGCCAATGGCATCCTGGCTTGTGTCAGCAATAGCGTGGCCAGCAGGGATAGGGAAGGGATCTGACCCCTGGACTCGGCACTGGTGAGGCCGCCCCTCGATTCCTGTGTTCAGTTTTGGGCCCCTCACTACAAAAAGGACATTGAATGACTCGAGCATGTCCAGAGAAGGGCAACGGAGCTGGTGCAGGGTCTGGAGCACAGGTCGTACGGGGAGCGGCTGAGGGAACTGGGGGTGTTTAGTCTGGAGAAGAGGAGGCTGAGGGGAGACCTCATCGCCCTCTACAGCTACCTGAAAGGAGGGTGCAGAGAGCTGGGGATGAGTCTCTTTAACCAAGTAACAAGTGATAGGACAAGAGGGAATGGCCTCAAGTTGCACCAGGGCAGGTTTAGACTGGATATTAGGAAGCATTTCTTTACAGAACGGGTTGTTGGTTGTTGGAATGGGCTGCTCAGGGCAGTGGTGGAGTCCCCATCCCTGGAGGTGTTTAAGAGTCAGGTTGACATAGCACTGAGGTGTATGGTGTAGTTGGGAACTGTCAGTGTTAGGTCAATGGATGGACTGGATGATCTTCATCATCTTTTCCAACCTAGATGATTCTGTGATTCCATTAAACAGTAGATTTTTATTTTTTTTTGGTAGGAACAAATTCAACTTTCTCCTCTATCCTTACATTCTTATTTCACTGTCCTCTGTCAGAATTTTCTAAGCACAACACTTTTTGATACATGCATAACACATTATGGGTATACATAAGTTAAAAGTCAAATTATGAAGAATCATGCAGAGGAATTTCCTATATTTTTCCCAGAGAACTGCCCCCCTAGCTCAGGCAATATTTATTTACAAGGGTAGAGCAGCAAAATTATTTCATTTTCAGAGAAATATACTCTGTGTCTGCTACAGGAAGGCTTTGCTTTAATTCTAGCTCATTTTCCTAGCTGTCAACCAGCTACTCTGCTTTAACCTTGCATGAACGCAACAAATCCTTACAAATCTGATCAAAAATTAGTTTGGTCACAGCTTTCAGATGTGTAAAAAGCCAGATAGGGATGTGTATTAAAAATCCAGTAGCTGAAGTGTAAATGCGCTTAGTCCTTGCAGTCAATGAGATAACATGGGTGATATTACATATGGGGTTACATTTGGATTCCAGACTTAAATGAGATCTATTCATTTCACACTGATATGAAAATCTGTATGCTAGTATTTCTAATGTTTACAATCATTCCATTCCTCAAAACCTTCTTTGGAACAAGGACATCTTCACTGTGTTTGAAATTTTGGTGGGGAATATCTAGAAGCCTTATCTTCTGCAGTATATTTTCTTAGTTCTCTTTACTGACATCATTATATCAGAATGATCTCCAGGACAGGCTATATCACCAAGGGCTCAATATTGTATTTACATGGTTAATGGGGTAGAAACAACCAAAGCACAGGGTTCATAAACAAAAAATTGATTTTCCCACTCTCACTGATAAAACTCTGGCCCCACTCAAAGCCAATGAAAATTCTGAACATTTATATCCTTTCTTAAAAATTACTTAACATTCCCTAAGGCCCTTACACATTTCAAAAAACTTTACCCTTAACCTAAATAAATGCAATATACATTATAAGGCATTCCACAACAGCCAAAAGGAGAATAAAAAAAAAAAAAAAATAAAAAAAAAAATTACTTCCTCATCTATAATTACTATGATAATATTATACATATGTATTACAGTAAATTAATAAATGAAGAGATGCTGGTATGCAAGTCCCTTGATGCACACACATCATTCCAATAACTGCTAATGCAAGTTGCTTCCTCTACCCACATATAAAAGAAAAAAACATGTCTTCTGATTCTGAAAGATTTTAGTCCACCGTAAACGTTGAGATATTTACATGCACAAACATGTTCAGGCTTCACTGGATAGCTGACCAGAGCAGTTCTTAAACACAGCAGGCAAACAGTCTGTTGATAGCACTAGTTAGTTTGGAGGCACTGTGTAATTTCAAATTAAGAGTGTGATTACTCAATGTTTTATAAAACTTGCAATAAACAATTACAGAGTGATTCAGCCACATTTTTAATACCTCTCTACTAAACACATTATAAGGTTCTATATAATTTAATTTTTCTGAATGGATCATTTGTAATTTGAATACAGCACATTGTCTTTTTTTTCTTTATAAAAGTAATGCAATCAAACCTAATCACCATCTACAAGGGGTGGTATTGATAATAATATTAGGTCTGGGGTTTTTATTACAAATATTGCATTCACGCTGAGATCAAAAGGTTAACTCTCAATATGTTCCACAGTTATTCACAATTTCAGTCTATTGACTGAGCTATAGATCAAGGTAGCAGTTTCTCTCTGGCTGAAGAGAGTCTTACTTATTTCCTCATCATTGATTAACCGCAACTGAAATTAATGTTTAATAGCTGCATTGTTCCAGTGCATGTACATTTTGACCTTCTTGTTAAAATAAGCATGTACTTCAATGGTATTATCAATATTATTTAATTGAAGGATCTTCTGGTATTTGGGGAGAAGGAGTGTTCCTCTATTTACTAACAAACAATTGGGTTTTGACCTTTACAAAAGCAAGTTTTGTGCCTACGTACGTACAGATTTATTCATAATGAAAAAAAAAAAAAAAAAAAAAAAAAAAAGTAATCTCTAAATATGGATAAATAAGGAAAATAATAATAGTAATGTTCATATAGTAGCACAAATTTAGTTATTAATGCAAACCATAAGCAGGAGCAAACTTCTTTGGCATCTTCAGACTTCAAACAAAAGTAAATAGGTGACCTTCGGCATCTGCCCTCATTGTGCTGCATGGTACCAATATTAGGAACTAGCATTGCTCTTCCACAGCTAGACCCATCACTTCCTCAAGGGATTGATGAAAACAGGTGAAATCTCTCACAGGCAGAAGGACTGTGATGCTAATCTTTCTCATGCTGCCAATGAGAGGCTGCCCTTGACTGGGAGTGAACGAAGTATGTGCATTGAGTTTAGAACTTCTAAGACATATGAAACACCACGACTGTCAAAAGTTACTTTAGACAAAGAACTCAAAATATCTGAGAAGACAGCAGTAAGGCAGCCATTATTGTACCATTTATAGCAAGGGTAGTCTCGTTCTTAATCACAGATCAAGCCAGTCTTCTGGAAAGTGCAGCATGCAGAGCAGGATGCACCAAAACCTGCGGTAATCTAAACCAGGCTCCATCCATTTCTGAAATTATTATTCCAGCTAAGAAGAAACCTGTCCTCCCTGTCTGTTCAGTTAGCCCAATACTGCAAGCACAGGTGGCAGCTGGAACTGAAGTTGGGCAATGATGAATCTGTTTCCTCATGAAGCACTGCACTAAGCTTACCGGCTCACTTCACATCTCTCCCTAATTGCCATTGCTCCCTCTGAGCTCAGAAGCAGTCACTCTGCATGGGAATGTGAACAGTGGGCACTGCAGAGCCTCCAGCCCCACATTCAGAGCAGGCTAATGGAATGCATTTCCAAGCCAGCAGAAATGCAGGTTAATTTTATGGGTTATTTTGAAGTTCCCTCTGACTTATAGGCACTGGGCAATAACAAATACAAATACTTTCAGGAAACATTTAGGAAAAGCGCTACCTCTGAATTTCAACTCAGACCTCTTTTCAGGGGTTCAGTCATAAAAGTGCATCATCACCAAGATGTTTTCCTTTTGTGAATAATACATGCTTTATAAATCTTTACTTCTGAAGCATTGCCACACTTTTTAGGAGGTAATTGTGATTTTTCCCATATTACAGCTGGAAAATGATGCATAGTTACTGTGATTGACTTTGCCAAGGTCAGGAAATGATTTAATGGTGCAGCTCGAAATAGTAAATTCCAAGTCCTCTGTTTTAACCACTAGTCTTCTTTTCCTCCATCAGGCAATTTTCTCTGGGAAAAACGAATATTTGAGGATGGGGCGAGAGGACGCATACACATTTTATAGTCAATACTGATGCAATCAGGTAAAATTCTTCACTCACACTGCTCTACACTGGTTAGAAAACCTGCCGTGTTTATCTAGATGTAATCATCACCTAACAGTTATTTTTGGCAGTATCTTACAGTACCTTCTGTCACCTTTCCACTGACAAAGTCTTTATTTCTTATTATTACATTACTTATAATGTGAGTTGCCAGCCCACCCGGCATGCTTCTTCATTAATTATAAGTTGTAATATGTTTCTGGCAGCAGAGACAAACATTTCTCCTGCTACCAGCAGGACATTAGCAATCTCCTTCATTAGCAATTGTAAAGAATATTCTATTACTATTAATTACATTGTTTATTAGTGTTGTTATTATTATTTAACAGCAAGCTATACACATCAGCACCTTTGAGACAGCAGGACTTCAATTTCCATAGCAAGTCCTGCCATAAGATTATTTCAATGATGGGTGTATCTAATTCTATCTATTTAGATATTTAGAAGTACTCTTCACATGGCTCTCTGAGCACTTAACAGCCACATACTCTGTGAAGAGTATTCTATCACATCCAGAAAGATTCTCTTTCTCACACAGGCATAGATACACACTCTTCTGTTTGTTTGTTTGTTTGTGTTTGTTGTTGTTTGTTTATTGTATTTGCAAATTATTTGTTCTTTGGCAAATTCTAACATATATGTAAGTTTTCACTTTTCCTTAAATTATTTTGTCACCCTTGGGACCTGTAAAAGCAGAGGGTGGACTTTAGAAGAGCTAGTGGAGGATATATTGCTTTGTTTTCCACTGTTATCAAACACCATTGTCACTGAGGGAATTTTGTTTAGTGACAGGTGGTTTTTTAGGTCCTGGTCAGTTCTGTGGTCCAGTTACGGATGCAGCATCCAGGCATAATGAAAGGAATGACATGAAGTAGGAAAAAGTGGCTGAGGTGAGATTATAGTGGCATAAACTGGTGCTACCAGTAAAAGAAATGGTGTGTGTTCTTTCCTTTGAGAATGGTAGCTTGACTAAGTTGCTTCAGAAGCCTAAGACGTTTTTTAATATCTGTCCTTTTGTTTTCAGTACATTCTTAAGTGTTTTTACATATAATGAAACAAGGCAGTAATTTTAAAAGATCTCTTTTCTGTGGCCAAAACAAGATTTAAGCTATTACCTTCTGTTTCCTTCCTCCTTGTTCTGCCATGGGAAGTGGCTCATACCTGCAGGAAGATCATACTGGAGTGGCTGAGGTGGTTACTGTTCTCTGTCATCTGTCCCAGCTTTTTCACTAATATTTACTACCACTGCAGGAGGGTCCATTGAGCAGTTCAGCTAACAATTAAAGATACCAGATATCGGCATCATCTGAAATCATCCAGACCTGTGTAGTTTAGAAACATCTATAAGTCACACTGAATTGTTTCCTCAAAGGCATTGGTAAGCTATGGTTGAGGTTTAAGGCAGACAGCAAAGATGGTAGCCATTTCATCCAGCCTAGATAAGTCTGCTGGCATGAATTAGAAGTGTGTGATGGTGATATAAAATCCCTTAAAGTACAGAAACATTCTGCTGATGCAACTTACAGGAGAAAAGTAGCCTTCTTCCTTAGTTGGGATAACAACTGGTAGTGGTCACCCACAGAGTCTGTACACAATTGTAATTCACTCTCAGGGCTGATCACAGTCATTTCTGAACTAAGGACTGTCATCAAACAATCCTGGTGAGAGAATTGCAACCTTGTGTGTGCAGTAAGTGGCCATCTATTATTTCAGTGTCATAGATTTCCCAGAGCTCTGCTTCAGCTGCCAAATTCCTTTCCATTCCTCAACAAAGACAAAACAAGGCACATTTGTTAGTGTTATATGACACTGGATCCCACAAGCTGTCATCACAATCAGGCCCCATTTTCACAAATACCCCTACTGAACCCTGAAGTGACACTGTCTATTAGGCAAGTTTACAGAGCTGGATACAGATATAACTGGGGTTCTCTGCCTGCATAGGTAGCTGGCTGGTTACAGTCATTCCGAGTTGGAAACTAGCTGTACACCCATCAAGAGCAATAGCAATCCAGGCTATATCTACATCTAGAATTATATGGAGTTTAGAGCAGGAAAAATGTCAGTGTGACTACTGACTGTTTTCATCCATTCTACAGTAGATGATAATAGAAATTTCAAACTGAATTTCTGGGAAACATAAGGAAATAGAGATGCAATTATACAGAGCACAACTTCATCTGGATTATAACATACTGTGTAGATTTTCCATGCCTTAGAAAACAATTCAAACTAATATAGACTGTGCAGTTGAGCTTTCTACTTTAATATGTACAGCCTAGGCTTTTGAAGCAGGAAACTTTTAGGATGACAGATCTGCTTCTGCTCTCCTACATATTCGAATGGCTATGGCATCCAGCTAACTGGCTGCTGCAAGCTTTATAGATAGTATTATAGTTGGCATAATACTCACCTAATAAACTGAAGTTTCTTGTCCTCTACAAAGAGATGTATTTTATTTGGGGTTTTGCTTCTAGTAGGAAGAATCTTGACTAAATCCATTTCAAGATACTTTTGATTCTGAGTTTAAGGCAACAGAACCATCCCTCAGCTGAGACACATCACTGTTATTCAAGACAGAAATTCCCCTTTCTTACCCTTCTGCCACCTGTACTTGAAAATATGACATCATCTTTACCTGACAGAAGTACATAAAGCAATTACACTTTCAATAATAATCTCCTTAAAGCTTTTCAAAAGTATTGAATACCAAGATTATAACTCCCATATTGCCTAGAAAAGGATGTTTGATAGGTTTTTAACAAATACAAGCCTCTTCCAATTTCTGATACATAGTTTTATATATATATATATATATATATATATATGTTTTCATTATTTAGTTGGACAAACCAAAGCATAAAGTACTACAGCGTCTTGCCCAAAGACAGAAAGCACACACAAAGGATCAAAAGAACCTCTAATCTAGTTTCTAAAATTTGTTTCAGTATTAGCAATTTCATTCACCATTAATAATTTCACCAATACACTATGACATTTTACAATTTAACAAAATATGTTTGAGAACGCAGAACTGCTTTAATTGATGAAGATGTAAATCACAATGTTTAACAGACCTGGAGGATCCTTTCATGGCTATTAATGGGAGCTCATTTATGATGGTAGTGGTTATGGCTCCTGGAGCTGTGGTCGGGGTGATCAGAATGTTCAAAGTAGGATGGGATCTGAGATAAAGAGTCCAAACAGACACTCAGCAAATAAAGTGGGAACAGTATGATAGAAGCAACCATAAATAAGAGAAGCAAAACACTGTGTATACATGAGCTATAACACCTAATCCCAGGGCAGCTGTCGTTGGAAAGAATTGTTCATTTGTTTATTTGCAACATTTTGATTTGATAATCTATCTTTGGTTGCTTTTATGGCAGCGAGCACATGAGAGCAAAACCCGTGCTACTGCACAGAGCTAATTGCTATGCAGAAATCTGTATTAATGTCAATTTACTAACTTTTACTATATACAGAGTTCTTGGGAAAAGACCTTGTAATGTCTGCAATAACAATGAAGGCACGTCCAATCCATCTCACTACTCCTCTTTGTTAAGGGTAACTCATGAAAAGTAATGGGTCAGTCTAGTACCCACGAGCCTCTTAGTGAGGATCTAGGCATAAGAGGTAGTAAGAGACTTAAAGGAATTTCTGCAAGAGAAGTCAGATTTGCGAGACTGCTCCACAAAACCAGCATTTTCCAGTGTTTTAAAGGAGGAAAGGAGAAAGAAAAGAGCAAATGGAAAACCTTAGCTGTGTGTTGATGCACATAGAGAAATGTAGATGTTTCTCAGTTTAATTCTCTGTATCACAATGTACTATTCAACATACTCTGCTGCTGAAAAAACCTCCACATCGTTGGAGAGAAGTGAGAAGCTAATAGGGAAAGAGAATGGGGGACAGCTGCTTTTGGTAACAAGGTCCAAGGCAACTTAAAAATATTTGTGGACAGCTGCTACCAAACTGAATTAGAGTTAGAAAAGTTTTAAATTTAGAAAAGAGTTAGAAAAACCCCTTTTCCTAAAATGTTTAACATAGTCAAGGTGGTTTGGACTACTTTAAGAAGGCTTCATACATGAATGGATTATGCAAGCAGAGCTAAGGGACAATGACCAGCATCTTGGGGTAGGACAAGCACCTCACCAGCTATTTGCAGGGGTTCCAAATGTCGGCTGCCACAGTATGCAGTCTCCTGTAGGAACATTTCCACCTACTGAGCAGTCTGGTCTCAAGCAAGCCATCAGTAAGTCTCTCCTCAGTTTCCCCATCACCTGCAAAAAGGGAGAGGTAATACCTGTTCACCACATACTGTGTATTTGCTTCTCTTTAGGATTTCATTAATCAGTTAATGCCTACAAAGCATACAGGCGATGTTAACAAATACTCACAGTAATTCAGAGGTGTAAATTGGTGTTTGCTAATAGAATTTTCTCACTGTGCAACACTTTGCTTACCAAAGTCTGTCACCTGATGTTATTACAGCTGATAATTGAGTCAGTCTCACCAGGAGTGTTTGCGTGTTTTGGACAGACTTCCCTTGGGAGTCTTTTCATGCTGAAATATATTTTGAATGCTACTAGTGAGGCATTTTTAATCTTTTGTATTTCCTAGGTAATCTCAAATCACTCTGCAGAGTCTGCTTTGAGCTTAAAGGAGATGACAGTCTGGGCCTTAGATTTTCTGTTATTAAGTTTTCCTGGCATTAGGAACTTAAATCAAGAAAATACTTTGTCACATACAGAATATCCTACTCCTCCCACCTTAGGAGCAGCAAGCAAACAAAAAGAGATGATTGAAACTATTTCTTTTTATAAAATCCTTCTTCATTCTGTGATAGATACATTAGACCACAACCATTACCTCTTCTAGCTACAACCCACCAGATTATTGAATCAGTCCAACTTTGTCTGTTATCCAGGAAAATACATCTGTAATTAATCCGTACAAGTAGCAGCAGATTCATCAGGGGAAACTGGTTAAACCCATTTTAGAATTAACCTGCACTTTTGTAGAACAATAGGATTGAATATCCAGAAATCTTTTACAAAGGAAGGTGGTTGAGCCTCAAACCAAATGCAGGTTCAGAGACGCTTTTGTTATTACTTTGTTTTTACTCTGCATATGTTTAGAAAATATCTCCTAGATGGGGAATGCACAATTTATGAATTTTTTTTTAGTACTTATATGATAAACTGTCAAGTTCTTGTCAAGACTTTATAGTTCATCAATAAAGTGAAATAAAGAACAAGTTGAAAAAGGTTCTAAAAACTTAAATTAGTTAAGTGATGTTCTCATTGTACAACCTTAAGGTCCTCCTGCTCTCGTGTTAATGTTCACCTTCTTGTCAGCTGAGTCGACATATTTTTTTAAGAGACTTCACTGTGAACCAGAGAGAGGAGCTTATCTGTCTCTCTCTTGAAAAAAAAAAAAAATAAAACAAGTTATATTTTTCTGTAAGTCAGATTAATTCTCCATTCTTTTTCATTACACTGCATTTCAAACAGTTGTTTTGATACAAGTAGGAAGAAAAGAATGAACAGACAGCAGTGTTGATGAACACTTTGTTATACTAAACTATGGTCTAAATCTTTTGGGTGAATCCAGTTTTATAAAACTTGCCTAAGATGGCTCAAATCCTTTTTATAGACACCAAGAGTGGGAACTGAGTCCTACTGATTCAAATATCAAACAATATTCTAATAATTGCTTTCATTTTCTCCCACATAAAACCATTTATAATGTCACAAATTACCACGATTTAAATATAAATCTCATGTTATTCAGTGTTCTGAAAGCTCTCACTACTTGAATTTTAGTGAAAGAGATTTCTGTCTTCATCCCTCTATCTACCCCCAGAAAATATATCCAGGCCTCACTTCTTCAGAAAAAAAAAAAGAACACCTTGAAAATAAAAAACAAAAATGCACTTAGAAAGAACCCAAATATATATGCAACCAATATGCTCTGAGGAAACCAAGGTCTGGGGGAAGAGGTGGTGTCTTTGGTTTGTAATGGATAGACTCAAAAGCTTGGAACATTTAAAGGTTGGCAATGTTACACTAGAGCCACCAGACCTCATAGTGGTTGGCAGAAGCTCAGAACTTCACATAAAGGCAAAACATTATTTTTCAGACCTCTCCAATCATGCCTTCTACAGCTCTGAAACAGAGTTTATTCTAACCTTGATTCCACCCTCATCTTCTCTCCCCATCCTACTATTAAATATTTTATTCTTCTATTCACAGAATGAGTTTTCTGTTCCTTTTTTTAAAACATTTTCTTTCTTTTTATTATGAATTATATGTGTCCTTCTGGTATTAAAAGTCCCTTTCCTCCAGTCACATGACTATGGCCATTAAAAATCATATGTTCCTGAGGAGATAATGTATTTACATTGTTTTAGCATGAAAATATCAATTGTACCTCAGGTACACAATGCAATCTGCTCAATATTTTGAAGCCAAAAGACCTTGCTTTCAGGTATTCAGTGCTATTACACTGATTACTTTCTGCTTCTACTGTTGTTTATGTTGATTGTCCTCATCTGTCTAAATTGCAGGTGTGGCTATAAAGTTACTAGGAAAGCCTGTCCAGACCCTAGCACAGAATTTATTAACAGCTATTAAAAAGACTGTTCGTAGAAAATCTGAGGATATCGGTACGGGTTGAATTAGTTAGTATTGTATGTATGCACACGCTTCAACATGTTCAGTGTTCAGGACTCCACTAAAGAGTCTCAGTGATTTAGAATTGTCTGTAACTGGGGATAACCAGAGGAGCTTGGCTAATATTGCTGGTTCTGTATGGGATGGAGTTAGTTTTACTTATAGCAGCCTGTATTGTGTTGTATTTTGTGTCTGTGACTGAAACAGTGTTAATAACTCACACCAGTGTTTTGACTACCTCAGAGCAGTGCTTGGTCTCAGGATTTCTCTTTTTCCCACTCTGCTACCCCTGCAGCAAGCAAGAAAGGGGTGGGAAAAACCTGGGAGATAACACAAGTTGGACAGCTGACCCAAACTGACCAAAGAGCTATTCCATGCTATGTAATGTAATGCTCAGCAATAAAAAGCAAGGTGGGAGGATGGAGGAATTGTTTGGCAGGTCTTCATTGCTTAGAGGCTCACAGGGCATCAGTTTGCTTGTGAGAGGTGGTGAGTCATTTTCTTTACAACACTTTTTTTCCCCTCCTCATTCCTTCACTTATTAAACTATCTTTATCTAGATCCATGAGTTTTCTCACTTTTGCTCTTCCTCTTTATCCTCCCATCCCACTTGGCAGGAAGTAAACCAGCAGCTGTGCAGTGCTTAGCTGCTTGCTGGGGTTAACTCACCACGGTTATATTTAAGAGGCCAGGAAAAAAATAATAATGTGGAATTCAAGCCATTTTCAATCTTCAGAAAAATATCAAGTTACTTTTTCGATATCCAGCATTGTTCACAAATATCCATCTTGTCCCTCAGCAGTGTCCATTGTTGAAATCACATTTTAACACAGCTCTGAAAAGTAACACTTCAAGACTCTACGTGTCCACACAAGGCAGCTGAAGTAAAGCAAATCTCATTCATCTGAAATAGGAGAAAGAGTCCCTCCTGTACTTCAGTCCTACTGATAAATGTTGACATTCTGAGTTAATCCTCATTTTTCCTGTTACTCACTCACAATACTGAAGATCAAAGGACAACTTCATCTTTCCCAGCCCACCCTGGGCAGCCCAGGATCCTTTTACTGCCCAAACCCTCATAGGAATCTAGTGCTCATCTGAGGAAGTTTGCCATGAATGAGTCTTCTCTGGTGGCCTGAAATCCATTATTGTATTTTCTTGTCTTTTATTTTTGCATGATATGACTGATCTATTTCAGCAGTATTCAGAGTTGCACACAGAATGAACACGGTTTTTATCTCTTCTTTTCTATATCTTTTCTGTTCTTTTGAGATCTGTTCCTTCTGTGGCTTTGGAAATCTTTTCAAATCCAACAGGTTGTTTAATATCTCAACAGTCTATTCAGCTGTGCTTGTAAGACTCATTGAGCCACCAAATGTCTCCAGACAGAAGCCAGAAGAGGCAAAATAAAACAGCAGGAGATAAGCAGACTCAGGTCCTTAAAAGTCTTCTTCATCTTCTTTTACCAAAAGAAGAAACCAGAAATATTTTTTTGCTTGGTGTGGAACAAGGGGAATGGAATAATCTAGAGTTATTAGTTACAAGAGAGATTTTACATTGAAGTCTCTCTTATCTCACAGAATTCTACAGTGTGGTTCACAGAGGACCAGTTATGTGATAGACATACCCTCATATGCACATGTCCACATCTAAATGGAACCAAGAAGAATTTTATTTATACATATTTACATAATATGCTAGTTGATGGATACATAAATGCTCATTTCTAAAAGCATATATATACCATTGTTTTGCACAGAAGAATTGCCATTAGATTCTGATTTGACAGGAATAATTGTCAGTTTAGATAGGCAAAACTGGAAACATGATCCATAGAAAAAGAGTTCAACATGTCAGCATGGTCAAAGTTGGACTGAACAACCTAGATCGTTCAGGTCTGAGAGTCTGCTTTCAGGCTTGCCTACAGAGCTTCTCAAGTTTTATCTAATATGCTCAAGACTGATTTAGATCTGCTGCTCCACCATCATGTTATTACTCTTACTTACCATCTTCTGACAGCCGTGAGACCCTCATGATTCAACATTGCATCCTGACATGTAGGATAATACGTGAAAATATTTATTCATGTGGTCCTCTGAATATCTTCATATAAACTAGAAGCTAAAAGTGCAGACAATAGGGTATTAGAGTGTTGTGTCCTATGAGAATACTCAAATTCAAGTTTTATACTTGACTTTTGTTTCCAAAGGCTCTGTAAGCTTTCAGCAGCTTCATTTACCCAGTGAAATAAAACAGCTCAAGGACTGTTCCCAAATCCTTAGGCCACGTGTCATGGCTAGGCTTACAACCATATGTCTACATTTTCCACTCCCAGGAGTGGGTGGCCATTTTCAAACTGCACATTAAACGAACCTGGTCATGATCTGTGAGGATAATAGTTGACACAAGCTAAAAACCTCCCAGGGAATCTGTGTAGGCAGTTTAGGAAGTATGCACAGCTGCATATCAAGGCTTCAGTCTGATCACTGGCCCTTCTTTGTTTACTAAGAAGTCCACTATAGGACTTGAGACCCTTTGTGTTCTAATTCCAAACACCGTAAAACCCAGGGTACTTGGGTTTCTACAGAATACTCTTTAACCCACAAACAAGATACAAAAGCACCGTTATCTGGAAGAAATTATCATGATATTGAGCAAAATATTACAACTCCTGAAGAAATGAGTTTCATAAACGGTTTCATAGTTTGTAAATACTGTCTACTGAGGTTTTATTATATCATGTGGACATATAAGTTTGCAAGTCTTGAGAGAACTGTCCTCTGATTCTACCATCTCATCAACAGTTTACTGTGCCTTTGGGTTTTTTTCCTCTTTTCTTGCTACTAGTCTTATTTTGGGAACTTTTTTCAAGGATCCCCTTTGACAAAAAAAAAAAACAAACCACCAAACCCAAAACTGAAAACAGGAGATTGAACTCTGTGCCAAAAAAACATTACAACACTGAAACTGCATTGATCTGAGTGGAGACAGATAAAAATCAAACCTGGGCAGTCAGTGTTCTGGTATCTAAATCACTCTGCCTGTTGTGTTACTGTCACTTTTCTTTTGCTTATTTATGTGACATTCTTTATCTATCCAGAATATTGAGAAATTTCTTGTTTGTGTGCAACTCACTATTATATTAAAATAGTGTTTCCTAAAAAGTGTGTGACTAATCCACTGAAGATGATGCAGTACTATGGAATTAGATTGGATATTAGCACAAGGGTATAGCAAGGACAGTTTAATTAATGTGTCACAGATGAAAAATATCATATGCATGTGGTCAAAACAAGGAAGAAACAGGAAAAATACAGCTTCATAGTTAAACACTGAGATCACACTGGGGACAAGACACTCCCTTCTAAAGGGAGAACTGCCTACCAGAGATGTGAGGTTTTGTGGTATACATATGGTACTCCTCAAGGTATTTTCCACTCTGTTTCTCAAAGGAGCTCTAATAGCTTTTCTGGTGCCAAAGGCATGTAATGCGGTATAGTCATTCAGTCTAAGATTCTCATTCAGTAGTCATTACTTCTTTGTAATTTATATGTTCTCTTCTCTGGGACAAGTTTATCCAGAATTTGCTCTTCACTCTTGATAACATAGGATTAGATATTTAATATACAGATAAGCAATATGCCTCTGGTAATTAAGTAAAAATCATCTATTGAGGATTCACATATCATTTTGACCTTAGTTCTTCACAAATCTGCTGATTTTTCCTTCAGGATTTCTTGTTATTTAGGTTTTTATTTCCTTAATTTATATTATTTTTATAACTTCTTTATTTTACAAATGTTCCTTGTTCATTCATTTGATGAATATCAACTGGTCATAGAACAAAAAAAAATCTGGGGAAGTCACATTGTCAAATGCTTTTGATTGAGCCCAGGATCAAGCAAGAAGGTGCTTCATTTAATGAGAATGACTCCACTCAGGAGGAGACAGGAGGACAGATTGTGACACCAGGAGGGAAAAAAGCTGTCAGTTATAATGCAGGAGGTAAATGAAATGTTTCCCTTCTCTACAGGTAAGACACTCTGCACGTATGGTTTTGGGACGAATAGAGCCTAATTGCAGACAAATTTGTTCTTACTCTGCCCCTAAATTCACTTTGCTTTTGGAGATTCTGCTCTGGTGAGACCCAGATCTCTAAAATGCATGAAAACAAATGCTTTGCAGACAAAATTTCTCTGTTAGGAGCATAGGTATACTTCAGTAACTTTTTCTGGATCTGTTTGTGAGTCTTTGTATGCCTATTTATGTCTACATACATATGTGCATGTGCATTCAAGATCTTGGAAGATACTTTGAGTATTTGTATGAATGTTTGTGTTTGTGTTTGGAGATAATCTATGAAACTTAGTTTTTCATCCTGTTCACTTCCTTTTTTAGTATCTTTGAAACTTGTCTCCTATGAGACAACCAAATTCATCAACTTCTTCAAGAACTGTGCCTTGTGATGTTTCACACCAAAATTCACCTCAGTCAGCCTCCAAAAGCAACAGTAAGTAGACTGTTTCACAATGCTATACGTGTGCCCAGTATCCATTCAGCTGCTGTCTCTGTTGCTCTGAGAAATGGAACCACTTCACATTTCCATTGCCCCTGTGGCTTCATTTTTCAACATTTCAGAAGCTCTTTGAAAGACTCATATATAGGTAGGCAGGTAAATAACAAGTACCAACACATATGACAAATGGACAGCCAGTTATCTCCATCCCTTAGATATATGTTCCAGACATATGTCCCAGACACACCACAGAATTAATGAAAATAAAAAGGTAACACGTGCGGGAGATATGGACACGCACACGACCAGTATGATCAAGCAATGCCCCTTTATTGAAGGTAAGCAAGCCCTTTTATAGGTTTCTCCTGTGCACGTGAATGGTACGTGGTACAATCCTTATGATTGGACAGTTAGCTTTGTCCACGCGCTTCAAGCCTTCTCACGATTGGATAATAAGTGCCACACTCAATGTCTTTCTCTGCCCAACCCATCTCCTGGAGTTGGTTGCTGAGTTCTTTGTTCTATGTCCTTGCCGAGGCGTGCACACGTGTAGGATTGCTCACATGTCCATTATCTCCCAACAAATACGTGCACGGTAAAATAGCCCAATCATACATACAACTAATGCAGATTATCACTGGGACTAGAGTGATCACTGCCTAATGTGGCAGTAGGCTCTTCGTTGTGTGATGCAGCAGTGCCTGTAGTCTACGTGATTCCCATTCTGCATGAGTATATCTAACATTTATCCATTCAGATGTTGTTCATCCAAAGAATGCAAAACCATTTTACCCATATGCATGAACACACAGTAAAATGGCACAGTCAAGAGATGTGCAGAGAAACCCCACAGAATGCGCACCCATATAGAATGCAAAAGACTAGCATTCTGGGGAGACACATGCACTTCCCATGCAGACAAAGAACTGGCATTCTCACAAACTTCTGAAGGGCACATTCTCATGAATACACAGCTCTGGCATATGGGTTGCTGCAGCCATATCTTAAAATCTTTATTACCTTATACACATACTTTTCTTTTTTAAGGTGTTGTGCAGTAGAAGGGGGCTATTCATGTGTCTTTCTCAGTTTGTTTGGGGTTTTTTTTCCAATTTTTCCCAATGCATTTTTGATTGTTTGCTATTTCTCAAAGGCCAAAATTCAATATGTAAAAATGCTTAAAAAAAAAGATGAATCAACTTCTAATGTCAAATTCAATAAGCTCAGCTACCACATTCACATCCCATTATTATATGAAGAGAAAAGGCAGTGATGTCCCAAATTTCGACTACTTTCAGAGAAGCTCCAAGTTCAAAATTAAGGGTAAGTTATTGAAGTGCTTAGAAACCAAATTGATATTCAGAAAATGGACCTCACATAATGATTTTTCCATCCAGTTTATTTATTCTGAATTCAATAGCCATTAATATCCTCTAAACTCCAGGGAAATGAAGGCACAAATGTAGAGTTACTTTCCTTATCTTGTTTGCAAGGAAAAGCTGAATTTCAGATCCTCAGAAAGTAGCATAAATAGTTATTGTAGAATGGCTTCTTCCCATAACCTTGGTGCATTGTATGGCTGCAGGCCTGGCACAGATTGAAAGTCTGCTTGCAGGATGCATTGCTAGGAAGCACCATGTCTGGTAGGGAGAGCTCCTCCTTAGGTTCTTCACACCTCAGAAGGTGGCTCTGACAGCCTCAACCCCATGAGGACTGCAGCCCAGCTCTGTGACTGGTGGTGTCCTACCCCAGAGATATTGGCTGCAATTCCTTTACCTGTGAAATGATCCATGCAGTCTCAATACTACTACTATTCAATCCTGGTCAGTAAAAATAGTAAAAAAAAAAAAAAAAAAAAAAAAAAAAAAAAATCAGAGTGAACTGAAAAATGTTGTGGGTGGAGAAATTGAGGGAAGAGGTTTCAATAAAATGGAGATGGACTAATCTGAGGTTATTACAAATCATTCTGTTTCGGTTTCAGTGTTAATTAGCTCAATTTAAGAAAAAGATTGCTTTTTAAACAAACAAACAAACAAAAAGCTAATCTTGAAGAGAAAAATCAATTTATTTTTTTTTTTTACCCTGTTTCCCAAATGAAATTATTCAGGAAGGATTAAATTCCTTCCACTTTAGATATTAGAAGATACATGTTGAATTCTAAACTTATAAACATGCTTATCCTGGGACCAGGAGGATTTGTGAATAAAGCAAGTACTGTGTGCCAAAAAGCAAAAGGAATTCTTTTAAATGTCAGAGGACAGGATTCGTCTAAGTCTAAGTTAGTCTAGAGGAACAGACACTTTAGATACCTAATTTAGAAGGTAGTGGATTATTCCCTAGAGTTCCTTGTTTCTTTCTTCACTGTCTATACAGGGAGCCTAGAGTGACCAGCTTACTCTCAAATGCGGAACTTTAAGAGATCTGTGACAGGACGCATGTTTTCCATGCCTCAAGATTTCAATATTCTTTTCTGCTTTTTTTCAGGCATACATTATCTGCAGAATTTAAAGTTTACTTTGCTCCCCCAGACTCCATTTGTTCTATATTTCACTTCAGTCATAACATTTCCATCTGCTTATGTCAAACCTTGTGAATGTTTCTATTCAAGGCCAAGAACTATGCTACATACAGTTTACGTTTGTATGTTCTTTGCTGAATGATGCTCGTAGCATTGATCTTATTAAGAAAACAGTCCAGATAGTTGACATGTTGTTTATGTATTCTTTCTTCAGCTCTTGCTCTGATATTCTTTATTAATAACACAACATGTGCAGATTCTTTATGTGTACTGCTCTTTTCCATAGTGGATATATATCTATTAAGTGCCCTGAAGAAGGATGAAGATCCAATTTGAGAATGATTCATCCAGGCATGATCTTTGTAAAAAATGTCCTGTTAACATTATCAGAAACTGTTTTTATTTAACTCTCTGTATAAGTGATACTCCTAATTTCAGTGGGTTTAGTTCAGAAAATTAGCATGAAAGTGAGGAGTATGAAAAGAATAAGATATGAACTATTGTATTCCAGCACAGTAATTGAACTTATGTTTTATCATAAAAGAATCTCCACTAGTCATTTGAGGCTGTCCATTATACATATTTCTTCAACAATTTTTCAGTCTGTTTACATGAAATAATCAATAATTATGTCCAATCCTTGGGGAATTGCTATTTCCATACAAGAACATTCGAACTCAGGTAAGAAAAATGCCACGTCCCCTTTTACATTTGGTTTTAGTCTATTAACAGAAGATGTCTTGATAAAGGTAAAAAATTATACAGAGAAAAATAAGACCCTGTAGAGAATCCATACAATACCAGTTTGATTGTTTAAGAAAACATAGACAAAGACTTATTATGCAAAAAATAAATCATCTAGCCATGCAATTAAGTCAGAATTACAATGACAATAGATAAATTTATATTCTTATTGATACATTAAAATTGTGAGAAATGTTAATGTATTTAATTGCCATTAACAAGATAGCTGTAGCAAGTTAATTAGATAGCAATTTACATACTTCATAAATGTCAGCATTTTAAAAATTAAGCCCACATAAGAATACAGTTCGGCCATGGGTATTCCTGGATGCAATAGGTGTGACTGGTAGCACTAGTTATATTTCCTTTCAGATCCTTATATCATGGTCAGGATTAAATTAGAATAAAATTCCCTTTCCTCTTCCATTTTCATGTTAACTATCACTACTTCATAAATATTATGACTTGGTCACCTGATCAAACAAACTAGACACTGATAACTACTGGCCAATTTAATGTTAATATCTCTATGCCTCACCTTCACATCTCTAAAATACTGATAACATTCAAGCTGGTGGTTTACAAATTAAACAGGTCTATGTTCACCATAATTCTATCTTGCACTGGTAAATTTGTAAACTGATGTTGCAACAAAGCAGGGAATTTGAACCCAGAAACCCTGTAAACCTTTAACTAACTGCCACACATAAAAAAACAAGAATTATAAAAGTTATGCATAGCAACTTGACAGAGTCACTTTAAAAAGTCAGATGCAAGCAGAAAATATTAAAATAGTTTGCTAAGAAAGTTTATAACACTTCATCATTTTCAACAGAGTATCTTAGTCATAAGGTTGTAAAAAATGGCTATGAAGATAAGTGGATTTGCTCTTTTTTTTTTTTTTTTCCCTCCCTCTCTTTTTTCTCCCAGACACAAAGATAAAAGACTGGCAAGGTTTTTCGAGATGTCATTAAATGAAGAGTGATGATGGTTCCTTCACATCTGCTTTGATGAACGTATTATATAACATCTGGAATTACAGTGAGAAAGGTAGAGACACTTGGTTGGGAAATGAAACCAAAAGGATAAGAGAAAGGTTAAAATGGGTGAAAGTTCTCATTTAGTCCCATGTATTTTTTTCTGATTTATTCTTATGTGCCCTATTTGGAGACTATTTTCTATCAGAGGTGTGTAATATTATGGGCAAAATTTCGAGAGCTATAAGCAGCCAGTACTGTTTGAGATTTTATCACAGCATCATAGAATGGTTTGGGTTGGAAGGAACCTTTAAAGGTCATGTAGTTCCAACCCTCCCGCCATAGGCAAGGACACCTGCCACTAGACCAGGTTGCTCAAAGCCCCGTCCAACCTGGACTTAACATTTCCAGGAAAGGGTCTTACACAACTTCTCTGGACAACCTGTTCCAGTGCCTCACCACCCTCACAGTCAAGGCTTTCTTCCTTATATCTAATCTAAATCTGCCCTCTTTCAGTTTAAAATTGTTACCCCTTGTCCTATCCCTGCACTCCTTGATAAAGAGTCCCTCTACATCTTTTCTGTAGGCCCCCTTAAGTACTGGAAGGCCACTATAAGGTCTCCTCAGAGCCTTCTCTTCACCAGGCTGAAATCTCTCCAGCCCCCCGATAATCTTCATGGCTCTCCTCTGGACCCACTTGAACAGGTCCATGTCCTTCTTATGCTAAGGGCTCCAGAGCTGAACACAGTACTCCAGGTGAAGTCTCACAAGAACAGAGTAGAGGGAGAAAATCACCTCCCTCAACCTGCTGGTCACAACTCTCTTAATGCAGCCTAAGATACAGTTGGCTTTCTAGGCTGTGAGCACATATTTCTGGCTCATAGTCAGTTTTCCATCTACTAATACCCCCAAGTCCTTCTCCACAGGGCTGCTCTCAATCCACTCATCACCCAGCTTCTATTTGTGAGTGGGATTGCCTTGACCCACGTACAGGACCTTGTACTTGGCCTTGTTGAACTTCATGAGGTTTGCACAGGCCCACCTCTCCAGCCTGTCAAGGTCATCTCTTCCCTCCAGTGCATTGACCTCACCACACACCTTGGTGTCATTGGCAAACTTGCTGAGAGTACACTCAATCCCACAGTCCATGTCACCAACAGAGATGTTAAACAACATTGGTCCCAACACCAATCGCTGAGGAATGCCACTCTTCACCTCCCTCCACTTGGACTTGATTTAGTGACAAGATGGCTAAAAATATTAAAATGTTATCATCAAAAAATGCAAAGTATGGTCTATGTGTTTCCAAAAAGAAAGCTTTTTTATTCTGATATTTTGCCTAACACAATCAGAACATGTTTTCACTATGTTTGGCTGGTCTGCTTCTGGGAAGACAGCACTCTCCCACCCATGAAAGTGCATGGGGCTTCTCTCTAGAGATTCCAGGAGCTGACCTTTTGGAGTCATTGTCCTACTTGCCCAGCTATTAATGCTGAGGAGTACTCAGGAATAGGAGATTAAACTGATTTACTTAGGGATGCAGGTGACTCATTCAAAGTCTGCAATAATGCCCACATCTTCTCCAGTAAGAACTTCAGTGGTTTCCATTGCTTTTAGCACAGAGACTACCTTGTACATATTTGGCAACCAAAAGCAATAACACAAAATTTATGAGACTAGTAAAACAAAGCACCACACATATAAACCAAACAGACCATCATTTATAATAAAAAGTATTCATCTCAATAGTACTTTTAAAAGCAAAGAAAATGGCAACATTCTACTAAAAGCTTCCCAAAATTGTTTCAGTTTTGCAAGTATTTCAAAACTCAGATAAACAAAATTCAACAATGGTAACACACTAGCAGTTAGTATGCTGACTGTGTTCTTATTTTCCACTGCTTTCTCAGTCAGGTTTAGTCCCTAGTGACTCAATGGCTATTTCACCACTTCCCTTTAGAAAGCAATAAACACATAGACAAATTCCAAGTTTAAGAATTTTCACCTGATATTTCTTGTATTTCCAACTGTAACATTTATTCAAATAAAAGTGCTAACTCAGTTTTTACTTGGAACATTTACTACACTCTTCCTTTACTAAACATTTAGAGACAAAAAAATTTAGCAAATAAACATCACCCTTTTCAGCAGCTGGTTTGTAATAACACCAAACATGTTGTTTTCTGTTAATCTTTCTATAATGGTTCCTTCAGGCTCACAATAATTCTTTACACCCTTTCCCAGATTTCCTTTTTTTTTTTTTTTTTCAGTATCATTTGAATATCAGAGAAATGATAGAAATTATTATTAGTGTTTTAGAAAGTGGACTAAATTCTACTTCCATCTGGAAAACTGTAAATTTGAACAAGAAGTTATTTGCTATTTGACTACTGACATGTGTGGATTTAGTTCAAATTAAAGCCAATAGAATTGATCACAGAACTGTGCCTTAAAACACAACCTAAGTAATCAAGGATTAAATGTATTATATTTAGTTTATTTTTATGAACTATTGCACCAGTTGAATACTCCAAGTCAAACTCAAAACCAGTAAAATCCATAAAACTTAAATATGCAAAGTATTTTCTCATAAGAAACACCTAAAAATTCCTAGAATAATAATTGTGTAGTGTCACTAAATATCATTAGTACATATTTACAAAAAAAATTAGTATGTATACTGCAATCTATACCTAGTTCATAACAATGACATATTCATATACATTTGACCTTTCCATTTCATGGTCACACTTCAAGGCACCTGTGATCAATGCAGATGTCAATTAGACAATAATCTTCATGGGGAAGGGACATTTTCAGCCCCAGATTTTTCAGGTAGGCATGCTCATGTGCTGCGACCACGTTACTTGAACAAATCTAACACTTGCTGGAGGGCACATATTGGAACTAGAATGTAGAAATGATTCAGTGTAGTCTGATGTATTTTTAGAGTGCTTCAGAAGTCATTTGCCATTGAAAATTGTATGCAACACAAAACTGTAATTTCATGCATAAAAAGAAAAAGGCAGTCAGTGTCTATAGACCTGTATAAATGTTTGACCTTTTTAAAAATACAGAACTTCAAGGTATTATTACTGGATTTCATGTTTGATTTAGCTATATATTTCCCTGTCCTTTAAGAACAATTGATACTTCTGATTACAGGGTCTTCTGCAAATTCAGAAGACAATAAGAAAACTAAAGAAGATAATCTGTAGAGAGAAGAGTCTGTGAGTGCGTCCTGAGTTTATCTGTCATGAGAACTAAAATGCCTTCTAAAACAAGTCCTGGAATAATGACAGTTATTTAGACTCTTCCTATTAATTATGCTGGATCTGTAGGTTTACTCTGCACTCTCATCAGTAAATGTTTAGAAATGCACTGATTAGCTGCATGGGAAAAAAGATTGTAGTATCCTGTGGTTTGCTCCTGTGTAGATTCGTGGCTGTTTAATAATACAGCTGACATTTGACTGCTGCCTTCCAAACATGAGTTTTGGTTGACTATCTTGACTACCTTATAGCTGAAATTGTCCAATAGACTCAAAAGTCATTAAGCCATAGAAGAATCTGGCAGATGTGTACACAGGAGGATGATTTAAAAGGTTTCCTCTGCTTGGAGATACGAAGAACCAATATTTTTGTTCCTGGTCAGGTATAAAGGGGCAGAAAACATAATTTACTTGGGTACTTATTTAGGGCATTCACTGAATCTAAGTATTTCACAAGATCACACTGACTTTGAGGATTTTCTTCCTTAAAAAGACAGCTTGTACTTAGTTTTCTGTTAGCTTGTGTGGCAGAAAAAAGAACTCTACAAGTACAAGTTACTGTACAAGTGTTTTGCTGATTAGGGATACCAACTAAACTCAGACACCAGAGTGAAAAGAGCAGGCATATTTTACTTAAAATAACTAAATAATGTAACAGAATAATACAGAAAACATACAGTAAGAAAAGACAGAACAGCATGCTTAAACAAATAGGAAAATACAGGGTAATGCATCAATTCATTACTACCCGAGAGAGACAATAGTGATTAAGAAAGGTACATCACCACTTGCACACGTTGCCGTCATCCAGACCCGCAGTGGCTGGGCAGCCCCGGTTACAGCGAGGGTTTGGGGAGCCTGTCCCGGCAAGGGGGAAATCCTACGCGGGGCGTCCACCCATAGGTGAGGCTGCCAGAGTCACTGAGTGGGTCCAGCCTTATATACCCCCAAATCAGCAAGCCAGAATAGCTGGCACCTTTGTTTTAAGTGGAAATATCTGGTTTCTTTCTCATGTTAGATTCCCCCAGAGCCTTGCCAGGGTTCAAGGGAGAAACTAAGGGAGTTTCCAGCTTATCTAATTGATTTTTGAGCAAGGTCTCATGCCAGGTCATAGGGCCAGACAGCTGTCTCTGCGACCCTGTTATCTTGCCTATACACAGAAAAGATAAGGAGATATATATATGTATATATTTAGCATAAACATATTTAGTACAATACCTATTAATACAATGATTGTCAGCTATAAAATATACAGGATTGATCCATAGATTGACTCTGGCTTGGGCCTATTGTCCAAGCGTTAGCACTTTGATCTGTTATCTTGACTATATGTAAGAAAAAATAAGGAGATACATATATATATATATAGTCAGAATAAACATGTTTAGTACAATACTTACTAGTACAGTGGTTATCTATAAAATATACAGGATTCATCTATAGGTCAACTCTGGCTTGGGCCTATTGTCCAAGCCTTAGCACTTCAACAGGTGTTGTAGGCTTTCTCTCTAGTTGATGGAGAAAGATCAGCATCTGAAGAGAATGATTAACATCTTGGGCAAGGAGATTCACCTGCTACATACAGTGCTTCATTCTGTTAACAGTACAGGGAACTAATAACCAACCAACATCCTAATTAATTTTTTTCAGCTAAGGAACTCTCAGTGTTAGGTTAATGGTTGGACTGGATGATCTTCAAGGTCTTTTCCAACCTAGATGATTCTGTGATTCTGTGACTAAAGTGAGAAGGTATGAGCCCAGAGCCAAAAGCCTAGAAACCACAAGACTCATGTTTTCTCAAGAGCTTGCACTACAGAAGTTCCTGGCTCCACTTCAATTTTTCCAGGTTCATGGTCTACAGGTTTAGTTAAAAAGCAATCATTCTACTTTGCCTTTGCAGCAATTCTTTTAGTGTTCTTTCCAAAGCAGGAGGATTAAACCTCCTCAGAATTCTCCCAGACAACAAATTGCTAGTCATCATCCAGCAGCTACATCCTAAACAACTTGTGGTAGTGGTCAAGATTCAGAAGAGTCATTATTAAGGGCTGGTTGAAAGAAACATTCAAAATTTTAGAAGTTTTCACAAACTGCTGAAATTAATCAGCGCTCTGATGTGATATGGTTATCATAAACACTTTCACTAGTACATTTTTCCTCTCAGATAACAAGAAATAGTTGCATCGAAATATTGAGGAACCTTCCTCTGAACATATTAACCCAGAGAAGACCTTTAATTTTTTTATTTGGTGACTGATTTGGTGGAGAAAACTTGTTTTTTTCCCACCAGGTTCCTTAGTCTCTGTTATGCAACTTCTGCATTTAGTTCAGAAAAGGTATTCTTGTGAGAGAGGGAAAAATACCTGTAAGAACTGTTTCTCTTGTACAGCTCAACTCAGGTTTTATGCTTTTCAAAAATTTATTAATTTTCTAATTTGTTTCTATTTACCATTATTCTATTCGCAACATGTTAATAAGTAGAGAGAATCATCCAATTCCAGCCCTAACGGGTGAGTGGAGTTTTTGATCTGGTGCCATCAGCATAATTTGAAACCAGGTGGTATTAAACCAACTAGATTTTTTTAATTGATTTTTACATTTTATGCAGTAAGGGAAATTCACTGATGTTCATTTTGGAAATGAGGTAACAATGATTTCTGAAACATTGCCAGCTCACAAAATGTAAAGTCAATATCAATTCATTAGCGAATTAATGGGACTGATTTTATTGTAAATAGCTAACAACTTTGCAGTTGGCAGCCCTGAGTTAGTAGTCATTCAAAGAGCATCAGATGTAAATTCTGAAAGTAATGGAAGAAGTCCGAAATAAATAAACTTTTTAATCAAGAGTTTTATACTGCCTTTTTAAGTTAAATATTTTTCACCTTTAAAAAATGTGTTACAATGACCTTATGATATAAGTAGGAAAAAGTTTATATTAGACAGAGTCTGTGTCTTTAAATACAGGCCTAAATATAGATGAGTGAGCAATCATATTTCAGATTGCAAAAAACCAAAATGGAACTCATTTCAGGTTGCTGTCAAATAATTTTTCTTCTATTTTTTCATACAGGAAGGAAAAGTTCTTGAAATAAAATATTCAAATGAACAGGGCTTTTTAAGTCGATAAATAATGGTTTATTTTGAACTTTTTTTGTTTGCCTTTGTACAAAGACTTTGTTCTGACTAAACTGAGGTGCATTTTGAATTTAAATATAATTTTGAAATGGCAAGTGGATATTCTACCATTTTTCTGGTTTACCACCAATTTTTCTAGCTTAAACACTATGAAAAATCCAAAATGAATTTGTGAATTGTTTCAGGCAGATGCATTTTTCACCGAGAAAAGCTTTTACCTGAAGAGTTTCCCCCAACTACAGTCCTGAATAATGCATTACAGGTATCTTTGCCCATGAGAGCACAGAGGCAATTGTACATTTCACAGATGTTCCTCAGGATATAATCCCTCCAGAGCTCTCTTCAGAAGGAAATCCCACTTTAGACCTTAGAAAGCTCAGCACGTTCTGTTTCATCACTGTGTCCAGCTGCCATCCTATAACCGAAACCAAGGCTCCATATATTCCCTAGTGCTTCTTACTCTTTTTTCAGCAGAACACATTAGCTTGGGCAAAATGCAACAGAGCCATTCAGCCTTCAATCCTAAACTAGGTCTTGTCCATCCAGCATGATATATCATTAGAAGAACCTCATTCTGTTTAACTTCTCCCATATATACATTGAAAACTAGTCAAAGAGGAGAAAATCGATGTCAGGACTTAGAAGCAGAGCCTATCTATCTTACTGCATTTCTTTTAATGCAGTCATCTCTGGGGTCTCAAAAACTCTTTTCCATCCAAGCCTGGCCACTCTTCTAGCATCCATTACTGTGCTTAAATGTAGCCCAGTCATTATCTTTGAAATTTCATTTCTGTTTGTCCTCTGTGTAACTTGTATCTCCTTGTTATTTCAGAGTGTGTGCACAAGTGAAAGCACAATTTAGCTTTTTAATTTTGCCTCACATTTCAAATGCTGGATGCTCTTCTGCAGCATTTCTGTTATTCTAAAGAAAACACTACAAAACTATATAAAACACCTAGAAAATCTAAATGCATTGAAAAACGACTTACCAAATATTGTATTTGGATAAGGATTGTATTTCTGACTGTTCTATATGTCAGTAGAATTACTTCAGTCAAAAGCAACATTGAAATTCTTGCATGACTAATATTTTTTAATCTACTAGGATTTGGAAAATGGCAACGGCATTAATATTTTGCATTCTTTCATTTATCAATTTTCACTTCTTAAATATGAAAACATATAGTACACCTAGATATCCATTCAGTGCCCAGTACCAAACCAGCTTACTTAGAGGACCTTTCCTACTAGGACCATACAAAATTATTTCTTGTGCCTAAATTTCATTTAGAAGACTCTAGAGTCCACTGGGTCAGTTTAACTTTAAAACCAAATATACAACACAGATCCTCAGAAGCATTTATGTTCCTATCTCAGATGAATGTTGACATATTTTCAAGGATATGAGCCCATATGCTCAGTACCTTGACTACTTCTAAATAAAGTAGAACATGAAACACACTCTGGTTTATTTAGGAAGGGTGTTGCAGAGCTGCATTGAAAGGGTTACTCCTAAAACCTGATGGGTAACAGGCAATTCAAGATTTTCCAGGCACACAAAGAATATTGACTTTCTGAAGCTGACTAGATGATGTGAGCTACTTCCAACAATTCAATCTACTCAATTCAGAGTACAGTCAGTTTATAAAGGCATGCAATCTGTAGAGGACTGTTTCAGGGTCACTGTGCTACAGCCCTCTTGACACAGCCAAAAGAAAGTCCTGAATAGGGGATGAGAAGTCTGATTACTGATTAGCCTCAGTGTTATTTCAATCAGTTCCCAAAAGGAAGTTAGTAATCTGCCCAGCATCCAACAAAAGATTGCTATTAAAGGGCCATTATGATGGGAACACTCAACTCAGAAAGATTTGGGGGTTTTTTGTTGGGGTTTTTTTTAGTTCTTGATAAATCTGGCTTTTGAAGAGGGCTTTGGTTTGTGGGGTTTTTTTATCATTTCAAGTTCTATTTAAGGCATTCTTGATTATAAGAGTTCTTTACCAAATTTATGCCTGCAAAGTACCTTTGTTTCATTTACACTTACTGTGATGAAGCTGCATGGATTATTTTAAACATTCTTTTTAAAGGAATTTTCTCAGAGACAATCCTCCTCCCACAGATCAAGTGCTTCTAAATTAAATTAATTAATGAACATGTTAGTGATTTTTTTTCAGTTAAAAAAATCAAAGGGGTATTTTAGATATCTTTGTAATAACACAAAACATCTTTAAGTGGACCTTTCCATAAGAGTCCAGGTGTTCCTCACCCTCTAAATACACAAAGAAACAAAACATTGCTTCACTGTGATTCAGAATATTTTTTTTTTTTAAACATGAAAAGGGGAATTTAAGAAGGATGGACTATCAATCAGGCTATTAATATGGATCATGGGAGAGGAAGTAAGCATCCTGCAACATATTTTCTGTTTAACCTTAAGGAAAATATTTAAAATTTCAGTCTTGCATTTATTCTCCCAGAACAGCAAGGAGCTATTACCTTCCTTCCCAGGAGTGTGAGGGAGATTAACACATTAACACATCAATACACTGAGGAATTCAGATGCTGTTCTAATATAAGAAATATAAATATCTTACATGATTAGAAAGATTTACAACTTCAAAAGTATAAAGAAACTTACTAAAAATGCAGATGCATTCAGTGTGTGCATAATCTTAAATGTGTTAATTTGTAGTTCAATATTCAGTTCCCCCTAGTTCTATTGGATCAGAGTTCAGAAGTAAAAAGCTGACCTTTCTAATTTTCTGTATTGCAGGCCTGGCCTGATGACATCAGAGTATCTATCACACTGGTGATGAGTCTAAAATCACTACTGGTATTGTAGACCGCCCCAGATGAAACACAGCAAACTATTTCATCAATGATATCTATAACAACTTCAACAGCGCTCTCTGAGTTACAAAAAAATTTCTAATAGTTTCTGCCAGTACAGGGCTTTAAAATATGAGAGCAAATTATATTGAGTAAGAAAGTGCTCTTTTTCTGTTACTTCTTTGTTTCAATTATTATTGCATTTAGCAAGAAATAAAAATATACAGTCAAACAAGAAAAATCAAGAGAACACTGCATGTGGAAAAAAGAGTTTAAGGGGAGATACAGTATAAATGTTAATGTAGTACAGAAGAGTTATACTCATAATTAAGTATCACCAGGTATAAATACCATCACTGAGCCTCAGGGCCTTTTGAAGCTATTAGAGAGGAATGCTGCCCTGGGGGTGGCTGCCTGGCTGCAGACTGTTGGAGGCTTGGCCAGCTCTAAGCGTGGTCAGAAGTGACATTTGGGTGCCAAGCAAGTTTTATCAGTGGAAAAGTAAGCACGATGAGATTTTAAGCAAGAGTTTTGAGGACCTAAATTACAGACTTGATGCCTGGTAACCCTTAGGTGTATCCTCTGTTTCTGTCCATGCACTGCACATGTTAATTTGCACATAGGCTCTAGCTGGAGCTCTCTGGGGAAAACTGAGGTACAATTGCAATAGTTTCACTGATATTGTGCCCTATTGCCAGTAGAGCTATAACGTTGTCAACTGAGCTCCAAAAATCTTTGTTTCAGTCTCTTCACCTGTCATATAAGTAAAAAATAATAGCACTGTAAGATCATAATTAAGTTTGAGTCATTAATATCTGTACGGTCTGGGTAGATGCTAAAAATAAAAGCACTAAGAATGTCCCAAGAATTTAGAGTGCATATAAATAATATTTTACTATAAACCTTTTACAAATAGTCTTCTATGTTGTTATGCTAAAAGTATCACTTAATCACATTTAACAGCTAAATGTTAGCTAACAGAGAAATGTCTCCCCAAGTCTTGTAATACTCAGGTTTGTGACAAACCAAAGCAAAATTCAGGTATCAAAGCTGTGGGATCTGTGGTTGCAGATGAGTGTGTATTTGGAGACATTTCCCATTCTAGAGGTTTGCATTATTAATGCTTATTCATCAGTAACTGCCAGAAGTCTACATACTAGGTGCATTATGAGTGAGTCAGCAAATGAGAAGACAAAAACTTTTCTTTGTTAATAGTTCAGATGAGGTATTCCACTAAGGGTAAAAGATTTGGGAAGATATTGAAGGTTAATTGTGAGTTATAAAGAAAATTATGTAAAAATAAGAATAAAACCACAACTGAAAATACAACTGAGCCACATGTTCAAACTATTTGAACATCACAGAACTGGTTTAGTTACTGTCATTTAGGTTCAAATGAGGGTGATTTATGAAGTAGGAAACTTACAGTTGCTTTGGACTATGCACTTGGATCAAAAAAAAATGTCATAGGCAGGGGCAGAGGGAGAGTTGCATCTTCTGTATCATGCTGTTTCTGATTACACTTACAACTCCCCAAAATTAAGCTGCTCAGACTCTTCATTATAACTATCACATGGCTCTAGAGTACGACAATTACTTTCAGAGGAAGAACTTTTGAAACCGAGGAGTTTCACACTTGCGAAAGTGAACTACTATGCTGCTGTCTAGAATTGAGTGCAGTGTAGCAAGCAGAGAAAATAATTCTGCCAGTTTCCTAGAAGATCTCAGCTGTTACCTCTCCTGTCAGAGACCAGCAGTTCAAATCTTTTGCAAAGGCACACTGTTGTTCATCTGGAGAAGAGCTTTAAAGATCAAGGTCACACTTGTTCTCCAACCCTGGCAAACATCCAGTAACATTTTTCTGTCCATCTCCATCCTGAATTTTACCACAGAACATTTAGGAATTCCATCACAGATCTCAACAAATCTCTGCAAATATATTCTACCGTCTCATCATACTTAGCAAATCTTTCTGGAGTATTAAAAGTCAAATAAAAAAATTTAAACTTGATGGCCAAGGTTCCATCATGCATTCTGTGGTACCATGAGCAATCTCCCCACTGAATGAAGAAAATAATTGAGACCATAAGGACTCAGACTGCAATTCTAATACAGATTAAAGCTTTTCTATATTTGCACTTATGCTGAAAATCTAGGTCCCATCAGTGGGAAGCATTTAGCTATCCATTTATCCAATCACATTTATCTATTTGTTTGACAACATATTCCATAGTGAGAAGAAATATTTCTGAACAACTCTAAAAAATAAGAGTATGAGCCTGCACTTTTTTATGAGGTAGCTTTCATTAAGGTAGAATCCAATCCAGCCAAGGCATATGAAAACCAGATGAAAATGGAAACGCAGTACTCACCAAGAGGTGAGTTTTTCCCAAATTCGTATGTCTGCCTTCCAAATTTTAGTGAAAGAATCAGAGGTTACTTCTGTGCAAGAAGATTAAAATAATTAATTGAAATAAGCTCTGTTTCATTTATAGCTTATCATTACTTCATTTTCAACAATGAATTTTCAACACTGAGTTCAAAGAGTTGCAAGTTCATAGCTGCAAGAATGTTCAGACCAAGATTTGGTATCTAATGTATATTCTTTGGTCTCAAGCTTTCCTGCCATACAATTTCAATTTGCAAATGTTCACGATATGAAATTGATCTTGATGTCTGAAACTAAAGGTATTTTGGGCAGAATAATGAAAAACTGAATAGAATATTTCATGTGAAACATAAGATGTTCAGAGATGTCTTTTCAGGTGATTTTGTGCTTACTGAACATCTTGATCCTCTGGGATTTAACTCCTTTATTTTTGAACCAGAAAAAAAGAAAGCTGAAACGATTGATTTTGAAGTACTTTTGCTGTTTGTGGTTGCCAAACCTGATTCATCTTAGCTGAGAAAATGTATCATCTCCACAATAAAAAATAAGTATGAGGAAAAATTCAGGATGTGATATCATGTCTAATAACATTTCACAGAATCACAGAATTGTCCAGGTTGGAAAAGATCTTAAAAATCATCCAGCCCAACCACTGACCTAACACTGACAGTTCCCAACTACACCAGATCCCTCAGCGCTATGTCAACTCAACTCTTAAACACCTCCAGGGATGGGGACTCCACCACCTCCCTGAGCAGCCCATTCCAACACCCAACAACCCCTTCTGGAAAGAAATGCTTCCTAATATCCAGTATAAACCTTCCCTGGAGCAACTTGAGGCCATTCCCTCTTGTCTTATCACTTGTTACTTGGTTAAAGAGGCTCATCCCCAGCTCTCTGCACCCTCCTTTCAGGGAGCTGTAGAGGGCGATGAGGTCTCCCCTCAGCCTCCTCTTCTCCAGACTAAACCCCCCCAGTTCCCTCAGCCGCTCCCCGTATGACCTGTGCTCCAGACCCTGCACCAGCTCCGTTGCCCTTCTCTGGACACGCTCGAGTCATTCAATGTCCTTTTTGGAGTGAGGGGCCCAAAACTGAACACAGGAATCGAGGGGCGGCCTCACCAGTGCCGAGTCCAGGGGTCAGATCCCTTCCCTGTCCCTGCTGGCCACGCTATTGCTGACACAAGCCAGGATGCCATTGGCCTTCTTGGCCCCCTAAGTGCAGTGATAGAGGAAAACAAAAAATAGATCTTTTTTGGGTTTGTTTTGAGAACAAACACACTGAGGTTTTTGTTTTGTTTTGGTTTTTTAAAGATTCATTTATTAATATTTGCTGAGATTAGTTATGAGTAACTGGAGCTTCATAAGGTGCTTTACACACCCTTCAGATTTTATCCACTTAAATACAAATAATTGGTAAAGTCAAATGTTATTCCTTAGTATAATTTGGTTTTCAGCCATTGAAATATTAAATTTACAAGAAAGCAAAAACACATTGCATGTAATCTAAGTGACAAATTGCACAGCTTACATAATGACTATTTGAAACACATATTTATGAGTGACTGTTAATGAAATATCTCAGTGAATATTCAGGAATTTAAAATGCATAGAAAAAAAAATATTTCTTTTTGAATAATTCATGTATCAAAATTTAGCCAAAAAAAACCCAAATGTGATTTGTGTTAGTTCAGACAGATGAATCTGCTAAATGGCAAAAAGGAATTAGAAAGGAAGATTTGGATAACAGGACTCAATATCAGCAAATTATGCAACTACTATCATCTAGTGAAATTACAAGGTAAGTAATGATGGCAGAGGCACAGATTATTTTACTGGATTTTGATATTAATTTTCCTTTAAGTGAGGAAAAGTCTGATTTATACGGAAATAATTTCTGAAGTATTAGTGTTACATTACAATTCCAGTTGGTCTTGAACAGCTATCTAAGGAAGTATCCTTGCTTGCATCCTTAAGTGAGGATATATTTGCATTCAGCTGTTACTACTCCTCCCAGGTAATTGTTCATAACGTCTGCACAGAAGATTAAGTACACTGATATGGTGTTATGCCAGGGCAATAATGATGTGTACTCTACAGATTGTGCACTATCCATGATGTGTCCCTCTCACAGATAAAACGAAAACTTATGAAACCGCTCTATCTCACTATAGGGACACATAAGTTCTAATTCTGACATGTACTATTCTAATGAAACCAAAACATATTCTCCTGAATATTTAAGTATTCAAAAGCAAATTGCTTTAGCAGATCTGCTTATTTCCATGTTGTAATCTTTTTCTACCTCTGATAAGTAGGTCCCTGAATTAAAGCACTTTGCACTATTTTTTTTTTTCCTATTTTGCTTATGCGATCTACCAAGATTCTTTCAAGGGTTCACATTGTTTCTTCTTTCGTAAACACTTGCCTCTCTCAACACATAAAACAGAGCTATTATTCCTACATATATCAGTGTGTAATCTCGATTTCTATCTACAGTGTGCTATTAACACCCTGCTCTGATGACAGAATTTTCAATCTCTCCATGGATTTCTTTCTAGTGCTCCCTGGAAGGTTCACGAGTTTTATCTGATCTCCACCAACCCTGGAAGATAGCATGAGAGTGTGTCGTTGTGTATGTTCATACTCTGCATAAAGCCTGGACTTGTATCCTGGCCTTGGTTTGGGCAGCATAATATTTCATTGATGACGTATTTATATTATCTGATGATTACCTCAGTTTGATTGTGACTTTTTCTCCTTTCTGTTCCCAGATTGTACATCGACCAAATAGAGGCCTGAAACCAGACCTGGGGAAAGAAATCTTCACAGCTGATGGAAAGAGAAAAATATTTTGGTTTTTTCTCCATTCCTGCCCTTCTGCTGCATTATCTGGGTGGGGGCTCAGAAAAAGCCTTCTCAGATTTCCTTTCAGCAGTGACTTACACCACTGTCTGTTCAAACTGCAAAATTGAGACCTGACTTCAGTTTATATTCCAGAGCTTTTCCAGATGACAAGACCAACTCAAAGATAATGATAGCTTAATATTTGGGCTCCCAGAACTGAAACAGAAATGAGTTATGGATCATCAAAGGGTTCAGACCCATATATAGTGTGAACATAACCACCACTTGCATTTTATGGGTGAAGACTCAAGATCAGGATAAAAAGTGTACTCACAAGTACATGTTTTGAACCTAATTTTTCGGTGTATACAATAATATGTCACTTTACATGTGAAAAGAACTATTGATTTTTGGATGTATTTGTGATAGTTCAGATCTAGATCTCTATTTGGACTCCTAGCAACTTCATAATGTGCCACAGGAAATCCCTGAATGAAAAATATTTTTATTTAAGCAACCTTCACAGTGGCAGGACAGTTGAGGCAGGACAGTCCTCTGTTGTTTTCTGCTGTGGGATACTCTTTGCAATCCCTTTTCTCAGTGTCACCAAAGTAAGGGATACCCAGTCACAGACCAACTGTCCACTGAAAGTGTAAGGAGTCCTGGGAAAAGCAAAGGGTTTTGTTTAAAAAAAGAGTGATGATGGAAACAGATTTTTGGACTTGAGGGAGAAGCAATTTAGGCATAACTTACCATTTTTTAAAAAAAGCAAAATAGGAAAAGAATCCATTTCTGACATCAAACTGGCACTTATACAAATCAGCAGTGTAGCTGTAACTAATCCTTCTAAGAGCTTTGTAAAGAAAAACAACTCTTGTAAAGTACTGAACAAAAATAGTAGTTATTATTTTGCTATTAGGTAACTTGAGCGAAGCATATAGATGTTTCCCCCATCCCTTCTTCCAATTACTCCAAAGTTATAGCTTGTTGTTACTTTAAGAATAGAACAGTTATAAACTCTGGTTCAGAGTTGTCAGTAATAATCCCTCAAGAACACTACAGCCAGCAAGCTGGAACCTTTAGACTCAGTGTAAAGTGACATTTATAATTTTATTATTTTTTAAAGAAAAAGTATAAAAGAAGGCAAGACACACACTTTTCCAGTGAAATGTCTTACTGATTTTTTGACTGCCAGTACGCAGTTACACTGCGCACTGGCAGTCAAAAAATCAGTAAGACATTTCATAGTGAGTTAGAAATAGTTTATACCTTTCTCACAGGCATTCAGGATGTTACACAAAGATGTAGATTCATTCATAGGTTGACACCACCCACTCTTTGACTTTACTTTGACTTTTCACCCATTTTACAACCTAGTCACATAATACACCGAAAGTCCAGAGAGGTTTTTCTTCCAAAGAGAAAAAATGCCAGCAAAATACAGCCATTTGATTTGTTGGTTTGGTTTTCTATCCATAACTCCCAAGGAATGGCAAATAGATGGGTTACTGTGTTCAGAGGCACCCACAGCTTCGGTTCACAGCTGTCAACTTTGCACATACTGAAAAGTAAACTTCAGTGTACCTGTGGAAGACCTACACTAATCTGTTCCTTTCCCTTCCCAGTCTGACATGTTTGGCATCTGCTGCACTCTTGGTTCTGGTATAATATTTTTCCATGATAAAGCACTTGTAAAGCAGAAAGTTAAATGCTGCTCCTATAAGCATCCATACAAGTAATTCTGCAGGTAGCAGAATGCTTCAAGGTCCAACAAGTGAAGAATATAATCTAGAATTCAAATTCAATTAGGGAGGCAAAGTATAACTACCTATATGATAATTTAGGAGTTAAACTGTTACCATTGAAACAAAAGTCTTGAGATCTTCTAAAACCATACACTGGGTCACTTTTTTTTTCTTCTCAAGTTATAGAGAACAGCTCTGCATATGAAAATGCGGAGGAAATTTCCTCTACAGAGGAAATATGGAACTATGGAAAGGAAATACGGAACACATAAATTAAAATACAATGAAATAAACATAAGGAAATACTTTATCTAATAACTCCTTTGCTCATATTTCCTATTTACAATGTTTAACATAACTGACTTGTGATGTCAGAAAGATCCAACACCTTTGACAGGTTAGCAAACCTAGAAGACCCCAATATCTTTAAAATGGTTTAGAGGTCGTTTTCTACTTCTTTTTCAGCAAGTTCAAACCGCCTTTTCTATCATTAATCATTATGCTCTTAAGTGATACTTGAGAAATATTAGAGAATATTTAAGATTTCATCTAGGAAATGTTTACATAGCTTTACTGAGTGACTCTGTCAAATGATCAGAAGCATTAAAAGGTTTGCTTTTGTGTGACCTTTTCATATTCACAGACCTCGATCCATTTTTTGTGTAACACATGACAACTCAGGTCAGCTTTAATGCATTTCATAGGACTTGCAGTCTTAAATTATCTCAGTCAGCATACTCTTTCCTGACAGCTAAAGGAAATGGCCAGGCACTAACTTCAGTGCAAATAGTGTGTATTATTTTAATTCTCACCACTGCCACAGTAAATGGTAATCAGCAGGGATGTAGAAAGCACAGAGCAGACCATCTCCTCTTGACCTGTGACATTTTCTTTTAATACATCGAATGCTTCTCCCAGCACTACTGTCTGTCTTTATGACTTCACAGGATTGCCTGAATTTAAGTTAAACTGTTCTATTTCAGTCAAATTTTCAAAATGCAAACATTTTGATGAAAAGGAGAGAGAGATTGCTTTGTCTAAACTGCATTTTTCTATTTTTGTTCTTCTTTCCTTTTAACAAAGTTTATGTATAATTGGCAATTAACATTCAAAACCCCTCTGGGTTGACATCTTCTGTCCAATGGCGTTATCTCTGAAAGAGTTAAGAATTAATCACATGTGGGAAGAACGAAGGGAGGAAATGCCCTCTCTATGTGGCTGTTGAAACCATTCACTCTGTAATTAAAACTTAGTGCACCTATATTAAGACTGGTTCAGTGGAATGTGTCAGACATCAGGGTAGATGGGATCTTTTTCTCCAGTGTTTCACCTGCAGAGCTTTGATAAGGTCACTGACTTTCTCAGTCATTCTCTATCTGCATGCTGCGACTGGCAAAGTTGATTAAAGCCTCTACAGAGTTTGAGACACCAGCAAAATCACTAGGATATGACATGGTTTATTTGAAAAGGTCAAAAACAAAACAAAACAAAACAAAACAAAGAAAAAGGGGGGGGGGGGGGCGCTAACCGGACCATAGCAATCTAATCAGGATAATATAATATAGATGGCATCTATATTATTCCAAGACATTACAGTTTGTTAAAGAAGTCTGAGCGTGTCTTGGTACATCATCTATTCACTGAGACCAGGCAGCAAAGCAGCAAAAAACAGAGCTAGTAAATCACAGTCTTCCTACATATTTCCTCTATCTGCCAGGTTTTATTGTGTTAATCCCACAGTCATATGGACTGATTTTTCAGTTAATCAGTGATTCTTGGAAATAAGAAAGAAAAATCACAGTTCAAGGCAAGTGGTTTTTCAAAGTTTTAAACAGGTCAAAACATCAAAAGCAGTTTAGGTCAAACCACAGAAAGAGTTTGTTTTATACACAGCCTTGCTCAAGTTTCTTTTAAGAGAACTGAAGGACGTTTTCAAACAAAGTCAGTTTGAATTTAAAAAAACCCAAATGTTTCATTTAGCAAATGTTACAAAAAAGAAAGCCCTCTTTTCTGAAAGAAGTAACATGGAAAATCTACAATGAACCTACAAAATATTTTGGCTCTGAAAAATGTCCAACAGCAAATATTTCATGTAGAGTTCCAGTCCTAGTAATCTCTACTTTCTAGACCCTCACTGAGAAATCTAACATTAATGTTGACTTTCATATGTATCTTGACCTTTTATTTGGCCACCAAACTGCATGAAAACAGGTAATCATTCTTTCTTACCTGGGAGACTGTCTTTAAAAAACCTTTCATGTGTTCTATATCTAGTTGTCTATATATCTACACTGTCATGAATATACAAGATCAGGTTTAGAGAGTCAAAACATAAAAACAGCCTAAGAAAACCCATTTACTATCATGACATTTCTTAGTGACCAGACAGTTACCAGAACATGATTAACAATTAGATCACTAAGGATGACTGGACTTCAGTAAGGCTCTGTGTACGCATATAATGAAAGATGTCTAATTCTTGCCTTTGTGTGCAGTATATTACTGCACAGGAACTAGAAGCCTGGTTTCCTAACGACTTGGTCTTGTGTTCACTGATCACACAAAAACTATACTATGAATGAAGTTGTTACCAGATATTACAGAATACGTGTGAGAGAAACATGATCATGCTACAGAAAATGTTCCAGCATTCACCTTATTTGACACACAAAAATACATAAAGGGGGAAAATGACCATGCAGCAAATTCTGACCAGTGTTTATCCAATAGTTATTTTGTTCTTTTTCTCACCCCTGCACTGATTCTCTATTGTCCAATAAATGCTGAGGTCATGTTGAAACTTTTGTCTTATTGTAAGCATTAAGAAGGTCTCTTCTGTCTCTACAGACAGCTTTTTATAAGAGGTATTGGAAAACAGTATTCTGGGATTGACAGCCCTGTGTCTGACAGAATTGAAACAGGCTAAGAGGTTCCAGATTTAACTGTGTGATGCTGAGAGAGTCATATGCACAAATACAGAAATACATTTCTTCCATGTGGTATCTTAAATTCTTTTTCCTTAGGAAGGCAGAAAAAAAATACTGTGGAGGCTGAAGTGATTGACAGCATATTAAGATGAACCAACTGAAGATGTAGAGAGTAAGACAAACATTAATTTAATATTTAGTTCATTAGAGAGATATTGACATCACAAAAAAGTAAGGACTTATACAGACTGCCTTCAGCAGAGATGAAAACACAGACTATAGTGTATTGATTTCAAATCCTGATCTAACAATAGTGTAAAAGAAAAGATTCAGGCCCCACTGTGAATTTGCTCATATCCCATCTGACAATTAATTACAGCACAAACTATGTAACTAAAATGCAAGAGGAAATGATTATTCTCCAAATCATAGAGATTAAAAGGGAAGCTTACTAAAAGACAATCAACTAACGGAGCTGTGCCAATTTTCACCATGATCTTGCTCATGCTCTTTACATAATCTGTATTTTCAGCAGCAGGTCCTTCTGGGAATGGGGTTTGCCTTTACAAGTGAAATGTCATTAGGCCTATCCTGTTACCAAGACTGATTAGTATCTCTGAATATTTTCTGCACTGCACATTGGGAATTATACATATTCATCTTCTGGCAAATATTTACCAAACCCATACAACATACCTTCATAAACATTTACCTCCTTTCTATTCGAAAGGTAACTCCTTGCACATGGTAATAGCATCTCTTGAATGAATCCTTCACAAACAAAAAAAAATATTTAGAATTATGCAAAACTGTAATTATGCTAAGCTCTCTGTAAATTTGCACATGGGTGAAGAGTGGCTCAGGGGGTTCACTAGAGTGGTACCCCCTGTACCACTGTCGTGTGCTAATTGGGCCCCTGAAAAGTTCAGAGAAATTATTCTGTATGCCAGCATTCATCTGCCAAGTAGCAATTATGTGTCCCAGCAGGGATCAAAAATGCTACCAAACACAGCAAATACACATACACATTCACACACAGCAATAGGATAAAGATAACAAGAAGGAAACAAATTAAAGAATATGCTAATGAATTAAATAAAGAAACCACTTAACAGAAATACAGAGTTAAGGAAACAATGACACTAAGGAAAAATGCTGACACAGCCCTCAGCTGACCTACAGCAACTGGCTACTGGATACAGAGACTTTTGTATCCTGTATCACAGGCTCAGTTATTTGAGTACAAGTAAAAAACGTTTGCCTCTGCCTAACATGACCCTCGGGTGGTTAGTGACCTCCACCCCCAAACCCTAGTGCATGACTAAAACTTTCAATGAGCCAATGAACTGAATCAGGCTGCTAAATAGCAGCAACAAAGGTTTCACTTTTTAACCCGACTGGACTTAGTTTTCTATAAAGACAGTTATCTCATGTTTTGTCTGTACAGCTGATACATTTATGGCTTTCAGTGGCTTCTTTCACACATGCCTAAATGGAATCTCACTCCAATCTAATTTGTTGTATCTCAAGATAATTCATATTTTTTCTTTCAGCATGTTTCTTCCCATTGCTTTCATCAGTCTTTCATTGTCCTTTCATTACTTCCCTAACTCACCCTGCATCCTGCAAAGGTATTTCACACTTTATCTTCAAACTATCAAACCAACAAAGTACTTGAGCAGATGCACAACTGTAAGCATCAGAGTTGTCCCATCCCCTTCTGTGGGATTGCTCACCAGAAAAAAAGTTGCGCACATGCCTCTCTGACTGGATTATGAAGTTCTATCATGTTTCAGCAAGGAACCTCAGTGTGCTTGCAGCTATTGAGTGAGCTGTGTGTGGTGTAAACTTTATTTACGATATTAGGAGAGTCTGACCTATCCAAGTAGTTGCAGTTAGATCTAGAAGGATATAATAAATGACCAAAGAGACCTAAACATTAGAAAAAAAAAAACCCACCTCTCTCAGGAGTAGCTCTTTTATAGTCATATTCCCTAATGGCTTGTCTGTCTCTTCATTTTTGAGAAAATGAAGAACAGCAATGTAATTATTAATGCTTTGACAGATTTTGCTGAGAAGCATATTATTAGAAGATCAGAGAGTGATGAAGGTAGCAATGAAGTAGGCAAGGCTCTGCTTGATTTCTTCTTTTCTTCCCTGTTTACCACCAACAGTTTTGCCTGGCACCAGCCCTAGCTGTACAATGGCCAGACACAGCCTGAAAATCTAAGGTTCCCTTGCCCATCAACCTATCCTTTACCCACTTTTTCCTTTTCTTCCCCAAATTCCATTTTAAGGAGAGCAGGACAGTTCTAACCTGCTGGATCTCTGCTTCATGTATCAAAGGCCACAGCTAACCCTTGAATTAAATAATCCCATTCTTTAACTTCTTCAGTAAAAGGACTGAAATGGATCATTGACCAAATACGGCAAGCAGACATTAACTACAGTGAAACTTGGAGATTAGGCCAGGGTACAATTTTCACAATATCTTAATAATAATTTTTAAAATATTGTTCTAATTACTAAATATTAATTGTTTGGGTTTTTTAAAAAAAAACAAAACTTCCTCCTTTGCCTGGAAGAACACTGTTTTAATTTGCTTGTCAAAGTAGTTTATTCTTAGAGCATGGTAATTATTTCTTTATTGTCACAGGCCCAAATTCACATCTGCTATTGTTTTCTGACCAGTTCAGCAAATTGGACTGGTTCCAATGGCAGACATATAGCCATACTTCAGCTACCTCTGCTCATCCATTGACAGCAAACCACCCTAGATATGTTAATGAAAAATGACATTTAAGTTTTCTGATGTATTTAAAATTTTTTTCTACAGTCACTTGAATTTAAGACAGAAATAAATAATCTCTCCAATGTAAGAAGTACAAAATAAGCTTATTAAATCTCATATTAAAATGACCCATCAAAAAGCCTTTTTAACTCAGGTCATAATTGGTCCTCCTCATCATCTTGTTCTCTCTGGCTTTCTTTTTTCCAAAAATTTTGTTTTACTACAAACTAAATTGATTAAGTTAATTGATAAAATTATAATATCCATTCCTTTGCTTTTCTTTGGATACAAAGCTGCCTAGAATAAACAGCCATAGACAAACGAATTGTTAATACTGATACTTAGCCTTTAGATATTATTTTATATCCTTTAATTCTACTGCAAATTTTAATTAGTCTCAATTAACTGCTATAGTATGTTCATCCATAATTTAAGGAGGCCCATAAGCTAGGTGTATTTTCAAGATTTGCTGTAGGAGCAGCTGTAGCACATCATACTTCTTAAACCTTGTTTATGCTTCATGTGTCCCAGACTAAATGTTGACAGAAACAATTATAGACAGGTTTCCACATACATACAAAAGGTACTATGGTACCAAATACATAAAGACACATAGAGTTTTCTGCAATGTACTATTTACTCTGGTAGGTAACCTTTATATGATGTTTTGCTCCACACTTGGAGGGTAAATACGATCACAAAACACATAAAGATTCAATACAGACAAGATATGAGAAGTCTTATTGAAATTAAATCAACTAATTGGTAACCAAGCAAAAGTTATTCCTTATTAATGTCTCTGCATTTCTCTCATGCTACATACAGAGTGGCTTCTTGTGTTAATATTGCCACAACTCCTCTGGAGTATTGAGTGATCTGTTTTTTTTAATTTGACTGAGGTTTTTCGCAACTGCCTCTGTGCTTCGTGTCCTGTTATTTCTTGTTTTCCAGACAGTTGTCAATGCTGTATTGGTGTTATCCTTAATATCAAACAGTATTGTGTTGCTTCTGTTCCTGATTTGTTTGCCATTAGAGGGCTTGTCTGAAAAATCTCCTGGAGTGCAAATTGATTCTTTCCTTTGAAGCCTATAGAAAACCCCTTCCTCCTGGTGTTAGAATTTGAATAATGTAAATGCTGTTCTGCTCTCCCTCCATCTTAGTTTATCATCGCTAGTAGTCAGGTAAAACTGACTACTACCAACTGACAGGTATGCAGAAAGCCTGCCCCAAGGAAGTGTAGTAATTTTCTCTTGAAAAATCCCATCTATTTCAGCAACCCGGCATTTGTCAAGGAGTCATGCTAATAGAGATAGCTTCAAAAAATAATGTGACTTATGCTTGAAAGCACCACTGAACTCTTAAAATGTAGGTGTCCTAAGCCAAGATAGGATTTTTATTTATTTGCCATATATTTATTTATTTATTTATTTATGTGTGTGATTCCCAAAACCCTCACTCACATTCTGTCACATTTTTCCTCAAGGACATTGGTGTTGCTTCAGTATTCTTCTCAGATGTACTTCAGGACACAAGGCAGGACAACACAAAAAGAAGGGCATCAAGAAGGACCTGATCTTGACAGTTACTGGGATTAAGGAAGTTCAATACAATTACACAAAACAAGTGATATATTGCAATCATTTACCACTTCAGGGACCAATTATGTGAAACAGGAAAATGTTTTTGTTTCTTGATTTTGTTAATGGTCTAGTCAGAAGAGCAAGAATGATTGGTTATTACTTGCCAGAGTAGAATAGCTTTGGATTGACAATATGCCAACACTGAATGGAAATTGGTAAATCTTTGCAGGAAATCAGGGTTTCTAGGCTTGAGTGTCAGGAGAAAGCAGAACTTGGCCTATCCCTGTTGAGAGAACTTGTTGCAAGCACAAGCAAATGGTCTATATACACAGATGTGTATAAGAAAGGACTGTCACAGAATAATAAAAAAAAGAGAAAACAAATGCAAGACGACAATCTAAAGAGCAAAGGCAAGGAACAGAGGCTGGATAAATTAATTGATAATGAGAAAGTGGATGAAAACAGTAACCTGGTCTAGTCTGAAATTAGTTACCTAGAACTTGAAGTTTCCCAAAGTTTGCCTCCTACACACAGGACAATGTAAAACCTCTATCATTTAGTTTTGAAATACTTCCATGCTAGGAAAAGACATGAAGGAATAATTCAGCTTTCCACATTTTCTAGGTATGCCTCCTCTCTTCTTTTCATCTGTGTTACAAAACCCACAAAATATATGACTTTTAGAAACCCCAACATGCCACTCTGCAGTGATTAGTGTGACTTTTAAAACAATGAAATTCTAATGAGACTGAAATGTTTTCCAACAATATTGACATGAAAAAGGAAAAATCTTCAAGTTTCTAAATTGAATATTATGTTTTCTTCTCTGTACCCTTTATTCCTTCATGTATACAAAGCCACTGAAAAAAATATACAGCATATAGTCAAGGATCAATACAAGAACAGAATACATCTCCATTAAAATTGGGTATACCACATAGAAATAAATTTAAAAAAAAAAATAAAAAATGCATACTCACTTTCTCTAACTTTCCAAGCTCTGAGAGATATGGTCTTTCTCTACCTCTGAAGCTGCTGAGTTCTATAAACACAAGAGGGATTTAAAGTTGGAGAGAGAAAGGAGTTCTGAACTCAAATTTATCTACAAAGAGCTCAAACAAGGACTGGATGCCCAAGACTGAGTTTAAATGAAGGACCTGGGTTTAAGGTGGTGGTGTCAAGTGAAGCTGGTTGGGGTAATTAGGGCCTATCGGCATACACAGGATTCTGACAACTCCATGCACTCTTAGATTCAGAAGACCAAGCCTCCTCATCTCTTTCCTTTGACAAAGATGTATTATATTTTCAAGAAGAAACTTTCACTCAGCAGTCTTTTTTTAATATATTTGTTTTTCTCTTATAGTGTACTATAGCATCAGAAGACTGCATTTTATGGCTATAGAGCACATTTCCATATACGGTCTTCCAAAAGCTTTATATAACATATCTGGATTTATATATAGAAATATATGTATAGGTTGACTGTGAATTTGGAATACTTTATTCCATGATAGAAGTAAAATTTTTGCTGAAAAAAACTATTTATCTAAGTGTGGGTAAGAGGTTTTTATTTAAAGTTATTCCACTGTAATACAAATGGAAACTGAGTTCTCACTTTAGGATAAGAAAACCCACTGCTATATGAACTTCATTTCTTCTCCTGCTGAGAAGACAGTGAGCTTAATTAAACCCCATCTACTCTTTCTTACTTCTCCACTGTCTTGAAACAACTACTAAAAGTAGGAAGCATAGTAGATGTATAAATTCAGTAACCTAGGAGTGCAACTTGGAAATGGTACAAAAATGGTCAGAATTCTGCACCAATATTCTTATCCAAGATGATCTTGCTGTCTGCACTTACCTTTAAATTGTCTCTCATAGAATCAGAGAATGCTTTGGCTTAGAAGGACCTTAAAGATCATCTAATTCCAAGACCCCACCATGGGAAGGGACACCTTTCACTAGATCAGGTTGCTCAAAGCCCCATCCAACCTGGATTTGAACATTTCCAGGGAAGGGTCTTACACAACTTCTCTGGGCAACCTGTTCCAGTGCCTCACCACCCTCACAGTCAAGAATTTCTTCCTTATTTAATCTAAACCTGCCCTCTTTCAGTTTAAAACTGTTACCCCTTGTCCTATCCCTACACTCTCTGATAAAGAGTCCCTCCCCACCTTCCCTGTAGGCCCCCTTAAGTACTGGCACTATAAGGTGTCCCTGGAGGCTTCTCTTCTGCAGGCTGAACAGCCCAAACTCTCTCAGACTGTCCTCAAACCCCCTGATATTCTTCATGGCTCTCCTCTGGACCCACTTGAACAGGTCCATGTCCTTCTTATGCTGGGGGCTCCAGACCTGAACACAGTACTCCAGGTGAAGTCTCACAAGAACAGAGTAGAGGGAGAAAATCACCTCCCTCAACCTGCTGGTCACACTTCTCTCAATGCAGCCCAAGATACAGTTGGCTTTCTGGGCTGCAAATGCATGTATCTGGCTCATAGTCAGTTTTTCATCCACTAATACCCCCAAGTCCTTCTCCATAGAGCTGCTCTCAATCCACTCATCACCCAGCTTCTATTTGTGAGTGGGATTGCCTTGACTCATGTGCAGGACCTTGCACTTGGCCTTGTTGAACTTCATGATGTTTGCATGGGCCCACCTCTCCAGCCTGTCAAGGCCCCTCTGGACGGCTCATCCCTTCCCTCCAGTGCATTGACCTCACCACACACCTTGGTGTCATTGGCAAACTTGCTGAGGGTGCACTCAATCCCACAGTCCATGTTGCCAACAAAGATGTTAAACAACATTGCTCCCAATTGCGACCCAAGAGGAACACAACCTGTCACTGCTGTCCACTTGAACATCGAGCCATTGACTGTAACTCTTTGAATGTGATAATCCAGACAATTTCTTATCCACCGAGTGGTCCATCCATCAAATCCATGTCTCTCCAATTTAGTGACAAGCATATCATGAGGGACAGTGTCAAACGCTTTTGCACGAGTCCAGGTAGATGACATCAGTTGCTCTTCCCTTATCCATAAACACTGTAACCCCATCACAGAAGGCCACCAAATTTGTCAGGCATGATTTGCCCTTAATGAAGCCATGTTGGCTGTCACAAATCACCTCCTTATTTCATGTGTGGCCTATCATAGTTTCCAGGAGAGTCTGCTCCATGATCTTGCTGGGCACAGAGGTGAGACTGACTAGCCTGCAGTTCCCTGGGTCTTCATTTTTTCCCTTTTTAAAACATGGGGTTTATGTTTCTCCTTCACTAGACTGCCATAACTCCTCAGATATGACAGATAGTGGCTTTGCCACTTCATCTGCCAGTTCTCTCAGGACCCACAGATGCATCTCATCAGGTACATGGATTTGTGCACCTTTGGGTTCCTTAGAAGGTCTTGAACCTGATCTTCTCCTACAGTGGGTCATTCTTCATTCTTCCAGTCCCCCCCTTTGCCTTTTGCATCTTGGGCAGACTGAGGCAAAAAAAGTCATTCAGTACTTCAGCTTTCTCCATATCCTGGGTAACGAGCTCTCCGGTTTCCTTCCAGAGAGGGCCCACATTTTCCCTAGTCTTCCTTTTATCACCAACATACCTATAGAAGCTTGCCTTACCCTTGACAGTCCTTGCCAGATTTAATTCTGTCAGGGATTTGGCCTTCCTAACCTAATCCTTTTCTGTTCAGACAGTTTCTCTGTATTTCTTCCAGGCTATCTGTCCTTGCTTGCACCCTCTGTAGGCTTGTTCAGGAGCTCCTTGTTCATCCATGCTGTCTTAACTGGCTGTCTTAACTGACTACCTCTTCATCAGGATGCATCACTCCTGAGCTTGGAGAGGTGATCCTTGGTTATTAACCAGATTCATGGGCCACTCTTCCCTCCGGGGCTTTATCCCCTGCTACTCTGCCAAGCAGATCCCTAAAGAGGCCAAAGTCTGCTCTCCTGAAGTCCAGGGCAGTGAGCTTGCTGCACACCCTCCTTGCTGCACTAAGGATCTGGAACTCCACTGTTTCATGGTCACTGCAGCCAAGGCTGCCCTTGAGGTTCCAGTCCCCGCCAGCCCCTCCTTATTGGTGAGAACAAGGTCCAACATAGCACCTCTCCTCATGAGCTCCTCTATCACTTGGAGAAGGAAGTTGTCATCAGTGCATTCCAGGAACCTCCTGGATTGCTTATGCCCTGCTGTGTTGTCTCTCCATCAGATATCAGGGTGGTTGAAGTCCCCCATGAGGAGCAGGACTTGTGAATGTGAGGCTGCTCCTATCTGTTTACAGAGGGTCTCACCCACTTGGTCTTCCTGGTCGGGTGGCCCCTAGCAGACACACACTATAACATCTCCTGTCCCTGCCTTCCCTTTAATCCTGACCCATAAATTCTTGGTCAGGTCCTCATTCATCCCCAGGCAGAGTTTCATGCACTCCGGCAGGTCATTAACATAGAGAGAGAGACATTCCCTCATGTCCCCTGCCTGTCTTTCCTAAAGAGCCTGTATCCTTCCATTTCAACACTCCAGTCATAGGAGCCATCCCACCACCTCTCTCCATGATGCCAATATCATAGCCCTGCAGGTGTGTGCACAACTCTAGCTTCTCTTTTCTATTCCCCATGCTATGCACATTTGCATAGAAGCATTTAAGTTGAGCCACTGATGAAGCTGACTTACTGGCTGGATTTCCTTTGTGTGGCTCATCAGGTGCTCTCCTGCTGACCTGTGACTCTCTCCAGGCTCTGGGCACCTATTGCTGGCACTGGCATCAAGCTGGTAGGAGTGGGATAGATTAAGATCCACCTCCACCTCTCTTTTATCACCAACATACAGTGTCTACTTTTTTCTATTCAAATTGTGCTTTCAGCTCTGTTATAAGAAAGAAATGGAAAGATAACATAATTGTCTTTAATTCTTTAAGCATTTATATTGTTTTACATTTTTAGTTGTCTTTCACATATGATTAAACAAAATAAAACATGTCATTTAAAAGCTTTCTCTTTTATTCATATGAGAATCTGTTTATTCCTTTGCAATACAGAGTGCTTGTTATATAATTGCTTTTTTTTTCTCCTGAAAACTAACAATTTTGGTTTTTTAACAGTTGTTCTTACCTCAGATTTTCACTGATGCTTAGCAAACACTTTTTAGTATAGCAAAAGTGCTTTCTTTTGAATAGCTGCAAAATGTTTTTTAACTGAAACAATGACTGAGGACTAAAGCAGTTACCTGTTCAAGTATTCTATATTTCAACTCTTTGTACTTTTTTAAGGAAAAATTTTAAAATTCTATGTAAAATAACTTTTTTTTTCCCCTGAAAAATAGTACTGCTTCAGTTTTAAAAATGTTTCAATATAAAATCTCCCATTTGTTTCAGTTTACTAACAAGAAGTCTTGCAGTGGCAAATACTGAGGTTCCAAAATTCAACCATGTTCAAATATAATTTCCATTTATCTTTAAAAGACAACAAACAGTGTTTGATGGTGATATGGTAAAGCTGAAGCTAAAATTTAGGTCCTTTTCAGAACAATGTTTTGACCATAAGTATAATTTTAGCATCTCAGACCACTGGAGTTGAAGGAGTTAACCTAAAAAGTCAGTGGAGTTTAAACTGCCTTAACATTGATGAAACTATCTTTTTCTTAAAGTCATAAAATAAACTTTTATAACTTTACAGCCTGTACAGACCTCATGGTTTGTAAGACTGAGCTTCTACGTGTCATTAAACCAGCCCATCTAGTCACTGTTGAATGCTATGTCAGCAGCAACAGGTAGTGCATTAAAAGCCATGCTTCAACTTAAGTTTGCCCTACACTATCTGTGATTAAACTGAGGAATCCCACCTCCAGAGCCCACTGGCTCATACTTTGACAGACCTAAAACAACCTACAAATCTTGAACAAAATAAGGGAAGAAAAGTAAATACAGTAGTACAGATCAAATGATGCAAAGTCACTTTTATTTAACACAGTTCATGACTTTCTTCATCCCAATAAATCTAGGCAAAGTAGGAATTTATTCCAGATATACATAAATAAAGTCTATTAATTTTATCTCAAATAAATAAATTACAAGGCATTTAGATCTGGTCTTTTCAGCAATTTAAAAAAAAAAAAAAAAAAAAAAAAAAAAAAAAAAAAAAAAAAAAAGAGATCGTTTCTTTAGAAACTCCATGTAGGATAGCTATAAAAACATCATTGTTCGTCTTTATAGAAAACATGTATCATCAGCAGAAGAGTGAAAGGGCTGGATTTCTTCTTTTGGAAAGGCCATAAAGAAGAAAACTGTTTCTTAGTCAGTCCAAGACAACCACCACCTCTTAGAGGTTTGCTATGGACAGAATCCCTAAATTCTTGTTAAAGTCAATGGGCTTTTGATGTCATGACTAAATAAATCTGACAGCTAACTCACTCTGAGACAACAAATTTGTTATGTTTAAAGAACCTATAGCAACTGCTCCTGTCCCACAGGTAGCACAATTAATGCATCAGATGTTCTGCAGGCTGCTGTGTGAAACTAGAGACATTCATCATGATAACCCATAAGACTTCTTTTTCCTTATTATGCTCAAGAAAGATAACACAGCTTCAGAGAAAGCAGTACGCCACATCCTTACAATGGGTAAAATGGAGTATCTTCTCTGAAGTATATGGTGTTACACTGAGTTGCATCATCTGAGAGCAATAAACTTTAACTTTAAACAGAGTTGCCAGATAGTGCCTTCCTGGAGATATTTTTTGTTATTACTGGGTTCTGGTTTGGGCTTTTTTTTTGTCTTCTTTTCTCATGGTGGAATTAGGTTATTCATCTCGTTAGAATTTTACTTGGGTCTTCAATCTCGATCCAAAGAGCCTTCAAACACCTATCAGATCACTGTAGGTTTTGATCATCTTTCAGTTGGCTAGAGCAATGACCAAGTAGAAGGAAGCTCATCTATTTTGTTGCCTCTGCCTCTCCACTGATCAGCTTCTAGAAAGTTGTCATTGCTATACTGATTTGTCCTTCTGGATATCCCTATAGTTAGGAAGTATTGTTATGAAACTTTCAGGTTTACAACTTTTTTAATACAAATTAAAACAAGACCTATTATGGTTAATAAAATGTTGTGCCTGAAAATCCTTAAGACAAATCCTAAGTATTTACATTTCAATGTCATCTTTGGTTTCTAAAAGAGGGGTTTTTTGAAGTTGTAGGAGTCTTCCACATTTATATTTCACTGCATTGTTGTCACATGGGCATTTATTAACACAGCAGTCCTATGAATAAGCAGAGATCATACATAGTTCAGTATGATTTTGAAATGCCATAGGTAGGGTCACTTGTTCTAAAACCATGAATGACCATCTCAGGTGACTAGATTAATCTACAACTCATGACATGGTGTTCTTCTTAACAGCTTAATAACTTCATAAAACCTACCCCAAGTTAAAAGACAGTGATGTCTTAAAGTATTCATTATGATTTGAGAACCTCTAACCAATACACCGTGAACAAGTTTCTAATAAACCTGCCCTAATTTGTACCTGTCATCTTTATTCCTTTTGTCATCCACTTCAGTAAAATCTAGGAGAAAGAGCAAAAATTCTGTAGGTAAGAGTCAGAGCATAGCATTCTCAGCCTAGAAGCAAGCTTTCCAGATTAAACTATAATGTGCACCAGGAAGACTGGTGCAGTAACATTGCATTAACGTTATGATGTGGACATATACACGAGAGAAGGTGTCATTTTAAGCATGTATCTTTTGTTCCCAAGGCAGCCAGTTGTTAAATTTTCTAAAGTAACATGGTCTTCAGACCACTGAGTTCCTACCGATCCCATAAAGTTCAGCTCAAAGCCTTTAGAACTGGGCCATAAATACAATATAAAGTACTCTCAGTACTCAAAGCTAAGTTAATATATATATTATACTGCTGCAAAACTTTTTACTGACCTTTAAAATATATTTCCTTTGGTATTTTAAGTTATCTTTCCAAGTACAACAAAAGCTATTGTGAAAATTAGAATTTCTTATTTTATCTAAGACAAAAAACTGATGGGATTCCTCACAACCTCCCCAAAATTCTAAATGAAATGATTATGCAGCAACTCCTAACCTGAACAAGGCCATTCAGTGATGACAGTTAAATTCCCCATAATCCCTGAATTATAAAATAGCGATTTTAGAAAATGGTTGTATCATCACAATTAGATATATACAATAATGCTCTCAGTAGTCACTTTTGATTCATGCCTTTCAAAGCAAATTAAAAAATAATATGGATTCTTGTGCTGCAGGTTGGAAAAGAGATAAAGAAAAGCAATGTGACACACCAAAGAGTACTAAACTGGTCATTAACAAGGCAGGAATAAAACTGAGGTCACCTGAGCAGCAGTCTAGCGTGCTCATCTATTAGGCTATCCTTCCTCTCTCTTCCACATACATATGCCAGCATTAGTTGTTATGAAAGAAAAACAGCTTTCATAAAGTCTTGAATGTCCTTTTATCTAATTAGGTAAGTCCCTGCTTTGAGTCACTGAGACCAGGAATAATCCTATTAGAAATAACAGAGTTTAAAGAGCTGTTGTGAAAGCATATGAAATCCTTATAAAGGGCATTGGTAAACCCATCCTGTCATCCTCTTTTAACCCTGAGCCTCCAACAGAACAAGAGATGATTTCAGGTTTAAAGGAGGATAATCATCAAACAAGCAAAAAGCACATTTCACTGGACATAACATAAACCTTTGTAGTTTGGCACTGAAGTCCTTCAAGATGGGTAGAATGGCTGTCTTTGAAAATTCAGGAGGTAATTTAACAAATTTAGCAAAATTCACAATGCCTTTATAAAAATAATTAAAAAGATAATGAACCAGTGCAAATAAGGATTGATTTCAGCAAAGTTTACGGACTGTCATGAATGTGACTCAGATCAAAGCTCAACATGCATGTTAAAAGGTCATGATGCAGGACAGATTCTAGCTGGAGTAATAGGAAAAATTGCTTAGAATGCAACATTTTCCAAACTGGAGGACAGTATTATTGACACAGGGAAGTAACCGACCATCCTCTGAAATACCGAGTAATGTAACAGCCACTGGTAGAATCAGAATGCCCAATGCATATAGTGATAAATTACTGTCAAATACTATGTCGTCAGATTCTTATTAGTACCAAGCACTTGTGCTGATTTTAGTTGAGGTAAAGTTAATTTTCTTCATCGTAGCTAGTATGAGGCTGTGTTTTGGATTTCTGCTGAAAACAGTGTTGATAACAGAGAAATGTTTTCATTATTGCTGAGTAGTGCTTACACAGTATCAAAGATTTTCACACCACCGCACCAGTGGGTGGGCTGGTGGTGCAGAAGACATTGGGAGGGGATGCAGCCAGGACAGCTGACCCCAACTGCCCAAAGGGATACTCCATACCAGATGAGATCATTCTCAGCACATAAATCTGGAGAAAGAAGGAGGGGAGGACATTCAGAGTGGTGGTGTTTGTCTTCCCATGTAAACATTATGCATGATGGAGCCTGGCTTTCCTGGAGATGGCTGAGCACCTGCCTGATGATGGGAAGAGGTGAATGAATTCCTTGTTTTGCTTTGCTTGCATGTGTAGTTTTTTCTTTGCCTGTTAAACTGTCTTTATTTCAACACAAAAGTTTTCTCACCCTTACCCTTCCCATTCCCTCCCCCATCCCACCAGATGGGGACTGAGCAAGTGGCTGTGTGGTGCTTAGTTGCTGGCTGGGATTAAACCACAACTACTTTAAACTAGAAACCTCACTGCTATAGCAAAGAAGTTTCACTCACATTTTCCTCATTTGTATTCAGCCAAAATAAGCCATTGAGGTCTCAGGAAGTGAGAAAAGGAAGGGGGAGTTAAATCCATTCAAATTAACTCAGCTAATGCATGTTGGACAGCCTCAGGTTATTAAGAAGTGTTACTGTATTGTCTGGTCCCTCTTAACTGATGAGATTTCATAAAACCTAGGTTAAGAGCATTCTCAATCTTTCCCCTATCTTCTGCTTGAATGTCAATTTACAAAGCATCACATATGCATAAGATGGCATGCAGAAAAATTGGACGAGACCAAACTAATGTGAAAAGGCAGGAAACATGAATCTTTGCTGTTTCCTTATTGGGAAATAATATGACAGTTCTTTGGTAAGCAAATTTTCCACAATGAAGTTGATGTGTCCTTTACTGAGGATGCATGTCCTGCAAAAAATCACGATCCGCACATTTTCTGTCTGATATCACTTGTTGCATCTAGATGATCTGTCAGTGGCGAGTATGAGCTTATGCTGATGTGCTTTGAACTTGGAGAAACCTTCAAGAAAAAGACTCACATGGGAATTGTTGTGCATAACTTAGTGGAAACTTCCACTCAAGGTAAGCAGGGAAGAAGTAAACAGAATATGAAATGAGAGGCACTGTAATCAGACATCTTGAGTAACAGAGCCCACAGTCATGTAACATTTAGAAAAGACAGAATGGAATTAGAAATTAAATACGTAATAAAGACAACTACAGATATTAGAATTTACAAGGATAGATTTTACTGTGACTTGACTGAACTCTCTGGAAACTACTTAGTGCTTTTGCACTCCACAGAAGACATCAGAGAAAAGACTACATAACTCAAAATTGCAGTTCTTGCATGGTCTTCTCTTGCACCTGAAGTGAAAGACTTCCATATATCCAAGTTGATATCCCAATTTAATTTCTTGCTCTGTTGGAAACTTTTCATCCTATCCTTCCAGTCTACCTTTGAGAGTGGCACACTGGAGTAATTGGAGTCAAGGTGCAATGAATTCTCTGCATTCCTTTCATTGTCCATCTGTCTGCTAAAGTTAGAAAAGAACAATCGTCTTCCAAATCCCAAAGAAAACAGTCAATTGAAAAGGACACAGAGAGGAATACCTAATCTTTTAGCTCCTTTACCAACATACAGACCTAGCTAAAGTTAATCACAAAAGGCCATTCTCAAAGTCAAATGGAATGGTTTTCTGTAAAACTTTCTCTCTCTTCTCAGGTTCAGTGGCATGAGTATGTGGAAAAAGTCTTATTTTGTATTTCTTGGTGTTTTTTCACCATATTCTCTGACCTCTTCTTTTTCACTAAGCCTTTAGCAATAGATCTGCAACATACAGGCAGGTACATCCTAACATACAGGCTTGAGCAAGGTGAGTGCATATATTGCTTTATGAGCTTCCTGAGTTAGTTCTTTCAAGAAAAAATGAAACAAGATTAAGTCACAATCTTTAAGACATATCTTTTTAGTCACAGTTACTACAAGTCATAGCTTTAGTCACATTTAATCGAAGTCATAGCTCTTGTCCTTGCAACACTATATATGTACTTTTTAAAGGTATGAAGAGTCATAGTCTTGGGCATATAGTCTTTATTCACAAATTATCAGGACTACTCAGAGTATCTCTGAAAACTACCTTTTCAAAAAATGCTGAGGAATCTTCTTCTGGGAGGAAGAGAATTGTTTAAACATTATGTCTCTAGTAACAAAACTCTTGGAAAGATCACCCAGTGAGTGTTTCACTGTTTATTTTGCTACGGTAGGACTTAAATTTGTTCAAGCCCCACCTCTACCGGTGATCTTTTGTATTGTATGGCAAAACTGTTTTATCTTTACTGTCCCTTTATCAGTAAAGCTAGTCAGCATATGAAGATTTCTTTATTAATTTTTTCCCTCATGGAAAATGTCATTATAATAATGATCACACATGTTTATTTTTACTTTGGCCAAAAGTTTTAAGGGAGCATTCTAATTTTTCTTCAAAATTGAATGTTTTTCAGATGAAAAAATTACAAACAATGAAATTTTAAATTAAGAAATAAATTATGGCTTTTCGGTTCCTTGTGAAAACTTTCATTTGAAAGGCACATCATTACTTTCTGAAGTGGTACTCATTCACCTGGAAGTCCCTTTCACTTCAAGAAAAACAGGATCTTAATGAAAGTTTTTAAGTGACCTCTTTATATTTCGTTTCTATTTAACACTGTAAGGTTTTTGGAGTACAGGCTTTCTCTCACATTGTGTTTGTGCTGCACTAAACACATTGACATTGGAATCTTGTTCTGAAATTCCTGGTGCTTTTCTAACAAAAATCATCCTTAATGTGTTCACTGTGAGGCCAGAGAACTGCAAGGATGTCTGAACGGGAATTACTACTTAACCATCCAAGGCATGAAATCACTACCTAACCACTCAAGGCATATCAGGCTTGGTTTGCACTACTAGTACTACACTCTCAAAATCATGCAAGTGGAATAATAATAGCATCATTTTTGTGGTTTGTTGTTGTTGTTGTTTTGTTTTTAAATACAAAACCCAGCATATAATGATCATTAGAGAAGCTAATGGCAAGTCTTACATAAAAAGTGAACATGTCCACTTAAGTTTCAGAAATTACAGGCTTTTCTTCTATTTTTTTTTTTTTCTCTTATGATAATATTCTCCTTTATTTGATCCTTAACAAGCATGATTATGTAAATAAATCATCTGCAGAATCTCTTGGAGGTTGTCACTCCTTTCTTCGTTCCTCAGTAACCTCTCTTTCTTCTTAACAGCTTCAGAAAATTTGAGTTTGGGATAGAGAGAAATACTAACCTTTTCCAACTGTTCTTGAAATCACAGAGCTTAAGGCAGGCAGAAGGGATAGATTCTGGGTTTGCCTGCTGTCTTTTTGCTGTAAGTCCCATATGGAAGTTCACATAGCTTGTACAATATATGAAATAAAATCTGTTAATTTAAATTATCTTTAGAGAGAGTTCTCCTGAGTGACAGCATTTGATATTTTCTTAAGACAAAGTCTAAACTAGGAAATAGTTACTTGGGTTGCTTTACATCTTACCAGTGGAAAGGAAGGTAAATTGCTCACCTTGCTACCACAAAACCAGTGAATTCAAAGCTGAACAGGGGAATAACATTTGCAAATTTTTCATATAGTACTCTAAAAGTAAAGCTAAATTGAGAAAAGACTTGTATTAAATTTATTATCACTTAACCGATCTTTACAGCCTTGAAGAAAGGAAATAATCTCTCCTACTCTCCATCTCTTCAGCAGTACTGACACATTGCTGGGACATTATAGACTTTCTTTAGCTAATGGCTGACCTCATCTATAAGCAAGCAGTGAATCAGAAAGTCATATCATATGGAGTATCAAGTTAATGAATTTCTTCATACAAAAGTCCATTTGTTTCTTTGGTCACTTAGAGTAAAAGTTTCATCACAAAATGGCATTTTTGGTTTTTTTGCTAAAATTGTGGTATTAGCCAAGTGACCAATTACTAGCAAAACTGCCTCATCAGTTTTGCTGTTTCTTTTCTCCAAGATGTGTCTAATGATTTTGTGTCTCCTACCCATCAACTTATATACTCATGCCAGGGAACACTATAAATTTGTTTGAAGTGTCTTGGGACCAAAACAGGAATTTTGATACTGTTCAGGTAAATCCCAGATAATATTAAGATAAATTATTTTATGGGTTTATTAATTGTGCAGTATCAGAAAATACCTGCCAAGATCAAATGGTTCTCTTTTAAGACCCAGATCCAAGCTCAAACTTTGCTGAGTTCAAGTTCCACAGAAGAGACATATTGGGATGAAGGCATCAAAAAACAATGAAAAGGAAAGCCTCCTGATGCAAATATAATGTAGTGAAAAATGAAGAAAAATTAAAAATTGATGTGAGGAGAAAGAGAACAAAGACTAGAGAGTGAAGTCGAGTGAAAAAATAAACAGATACACTCTTCCAAACTTGAGTGACAGAAATAGTGTTGTATATTCCATACCAAGTGTACATAAGAAATCAACAAATATCATAGAAGATTTTAAATTCTCTACCACAGCATAATTGTAAATTGTGCTTTCTAAATGAGATGGCAGAATGGAGATAGTTGAATAACCCATGAATATGTTTTCATATGCTTTTCAAGTCAAACTGCTGTGAATGCTCCTCATTTAAGGACATACTTAAAGCACTGTCTAAACAAAGAAAACCCTGATTACCCAGAGGCAACTAGGCCAAGACTAAATCTACAGATATTTTCATACAAATACGATGAATCTGAAATTAATGCTTGTACACAATGGTGTTGTTGAGGAGAAGCAGCAGTTGGTGTTCCACAAGGAAAGGGGAGCTGAGGGTGACAGCAAGACAAGTCAGGCCCTGTAGGAGTCCTGCAAGGGGAGAAGAGCCAGACCCATTTCAGTCACAGTCCAGTGATCACCAGACAAGATCAAAGGAAAGTCCATGGTCAAGCCAGGAAGTCACTAAGGCAAGTAAAAAGTCTAGCAAATTACATATATATCTAAGACAAGCAGAAAAACGTTTTCAAGATGCCTAATGACATAAAAATATTTTCAAAAAATAAGTTAGAACCAGGATTTTAAAGAAGTCCATAAGCATATAAGCTATAACAGCCTATATTTTCTAAGAGCTCTGACAATTTCCCCGACCAAGCATTCTTACAGAACTTGTAGATCATGGGACATGAGAAAAGGTCTGCTGATAGGTAGATCACTGAACAAAAGGCAAAAATAAGACTAAACAGACACTTTCACAGACTCTGACAGATAATACTGGCTTTCTTCTGTACAATTCAACATTTTAAAAATTCTTGTGAAAAGCTCTTAAATAATAAAATATCATCATATGTAGGTTGTATAAAATTATTCAGAATAGTAAAACCTACAGCTGTCAAATAACAGGGGAGGATCTCTTAATGCTAAGGAACAGTTCAATAAAATGGCAAATAAAACTCAAAGTTGATAAACCCACAGTACAGTGGGAAAATAACTATACATACACAATGGTAGTCTCCAAAGGAGTTATTATAATTGTGAAAAATATATTTAATTTAACAATGACAACTGTTATTTCTGTATTGTACAAGGCAAGCCATAAACTCAAAACAGCTGACAGTTTTGGCCCTCAACTTCATACTGAGGCATCATTCTTTTCTCCATGACTGTGGGCAGTTGACTACCAATCCAAACAATTCTGTTGGCAAAACAATAGAACTGATAATTAGCAGTGAGAAAAATCTTGATTACATCCCTGAGAGGATTAAACCTCACCAGACTGCCCACCATTTAGAAGAGTCTACTGCCTGTTACTATACAGAAACAATAATAAAGTCAAAAAAAGATAAATAACTTTCATAGAACCCTGCCTTCAGACCCAGCAGAGTAAATCATTTGAGATTTGTTTGAAGACAAGATGTCTTCTACAAGGGTAAGTTACCCCAGGTCACAGATTTTAGACTTGTATCAGAAAATGAGGAGAGGAAGGGAGGAAAAGCAATCTGCTTAGCAAGTGTATGAAAGAAAATGAACTCCAGGAGGAAAACTTTTGTAACAATTAGTAGTAAGACCATATGCATGTGGCTTGTTCAGAACTAGATGCACATTTTTTTCAGTAAATAATCTATTTAACTGTACAAAGCTGTACATTTCTACAGTTTTTAAAATCTGGAATTGATTTGATAATAAAGTAAAATATTCTTCAAATGCATGTTTTTGGCTAATTGGAGAAAGACTATTCTGAGTTTCTGAAGGAAAAATTTCCTAAGAAAAAAGGACCTAATTAATAAGTAGCTTGCATATTTTTAAAAGTGTGTTTGCAAATATGTATATTATAGTGTTTTATACCCAGGGTTCTGAAATAGGCTTAAAAGCAATAATTATATATTTCTCATGTGAACTGAAAATCCAGCTCCTCAGTTACTTTTAATTAGAAAAAAAAAAAAAAAAAATCTTCATCCCCATATTTTCTTTCTGGGCTGCAAAATAGATAGTGCTTCTTCTTCCCTAAACGACTTTCTTGAATAGCATCTTAATTTCAGAAGTTAGAAAGAGAAACGGGATAGCCTAAAAAGGTAAACTATAATCTATAGACAGTATACTGGACGTGGAGTGCTAAAATAAGCAAGACAGCTTGACACAGGACATAATGAACAGAAGACTGCTACTTTTTAGATTACGAAGGGCTTTAATCTCCCCTGCTGGCCATTAAAGTGAACAAAAAAAGAGAATGTTTTAATGTTTGACAACAGAATGAAGATCCACAGGCAATAAAAAACAAAAGGCAGCTACAGGGAGCATCAGCTGCCAAAAAGAATCTGTACAGGGCAGATGAATGGGATTTCACTGGAGACCAGATACTACATATTTAAGTGATATTTAATCTCCTCACTCCCACATTAAGGTGATTTTTCTGTTTTCAAAAGCAGCAGGTTGTTATGTTTTACATGATATTCAGGATGGTGGACAAATAAAATGAGTTCTGCCTATAATAAAGGTTTAGTTCCAGTCACTCAATAATTTTGTCCTTGTCAGAATTAATGCACAAGCATTCACTTTACTGCTTACAAGCAAACATTAACACATTATGAAACTGGAGTATTGGCTTGAAACCTAAATAAATAAAGCAAAACTGCAGCTTTTATGGAGAAAGGGCTGTTACTGTATCAATCGAATGATGTCAATGCACGCTGGTAGGCAATAGAAAAGCAAGTATTTTACTGTTGGGTCATTTCTCACATACTGTTACTGCCTGGCTTCCGGGCCCAAGGGTCTGACAATGCAGAGGAAGGATGTGACAGAAACTCAGTTTCTTTTGTTAAGGATCAATATGAAGAGAATATTTTTAATTCTAATTCAGTTGGGTGTGCTTCTTAAGAAATTTTGTTGTAATTAAAATCTGAAGTGAAATTTAACCCACTGACTTACAGACTCATTGTCTGGAAAATGGCTTGAAAATAGAAATGGATTTCTATACCCTGAAAATTATTTTCCAATTCTTCATGACAATTAACAATTAACAATCCACAATTAGAGGGTCAATTCCTCTTGTGAAAAAGTAGATAAAATTCCTGTTCCAGTTACTACTCAGTCTCCAGCATGCTACAGAAGACTTCTGATGTCTGAGACATCAGCTTTTTCATGACGAAAAATGTTTCTTAGTCTCTTGTCTTTACATATAACTGGAAGGGAAAATAAAACATTTTCAGAAAATTTATACCAATTTGTATCTGAAACTGTCTTCTGATTGTCATCAAACTTCCTCACTTGTCAGCCGAACTGTGCCTCATGCACAGTCAGATTTGATACGGACTCATTCAAAAGCCGTTTGCTTCAAAAACAAGCCCAGATAGCTGACTAGAAAATCATCTCCAGGCTGATCAAAAATCCAAACTTGGGTTTTCAAAAACTCAACTAAGATTCTACCAGAATACAGCTGATGTTTTCTTCCAATTATGATTAGATTTGACCTGATCAGAGGTCAGCCAATTCAATTCACATCAAAGTATTAGTAATACCTTTTAAGAGACTCTCAGAAGCTATTAAAGATGAAGAGAAACACAGAAACAGGAAAACTAAACACTACTGGGGCATCTCAAGTAGATATACAGGCATGTTGTCCTCCTCTCAGGGAGGATTCGAGAGAACCTGCTGCCTGTAGGTTATGCAAATATGAGTTCACTGTTTAAATTACCTATGGCGATCTTCAGCCAACAGTGAATAAAATCTGGTAATTACATCATATTGATATGCACACTCAAAGAGCAAGAGATTTTTCAAAGGCTAATTATTTACATAACCCCTCTCTCTTCATCTTTCATATTCACACAAACTCAGTCTCTGAAAAAGAAACACAGAGTAAGGTTTTATTTTTTACTGGTAAAGTTACTCCATCAAAGAATATGAGGGCTGTATTCCACAAAACAGGTATCAAAAGTCTAAGGATGACTGTTGAACATGCATGAAATATATTCAAAATAATGCAGGAGGGAACAGTAGTCCAATCTGCACATAGCCTAATAACATAAGATATTGAAATTATCTGATTTTTTAAACTATTAAATATTGTATCTATGAATGTATGTCCAGTTTTGCATGCACTTCTCTGACACTATTATGAATCAGTAACTAGAAAAGTGACAACAGGAAAGCTGCTAATTAAAAAAAAACTAAAATTCAGAATTTATTTAAGTAACTGTCAGAATTTTATTTCCACAAATGAAGGTTTAATATTTGGTGTTTTCAATCAAGACTGTACTTAGTCTTATGAATTCATGTTCTTGTAAGGGTTCTGCTTTTATCATATAGAATCATAGAATAGTTTGGGTTAGAAGGAACCTTTAAAGATCATCTAGTCCAACCCTGCATCGAGCAGGGCATCTTCAGCTAGATCAGGTTGCTCAGAGCCCCATCCAGCCTGACCCTGAATGTTTTCAGGGATGAGGCATCTACCACTTCTGTGGGCAACCTGTTCCAGTGTTTCACCACCCTATTAAGTCAAAAATGTCTTCCTTATATCTAGTCTGCATCTACTGTCTTTTGGTTTAAAATCATTACCCCTTCTCTTAGCATTACAGGTCCTACTAAAAAGTCTGTTCCCATCTTTCTTATAAGCCCCCATTTAAGTACTGAAAGGCTGCAATAAGGTCTCTCCAGAACCTTCTCTTCTCCTGGCTAAAAAACCCCAAAGGTCTCAGCCTGTCCTCATAGGAGAGGTGTTCCATACCTCTAATCACCTTTGTGTCCCTCCTCTGGACTCACTTCAACAGGTCCATGTCTTTTCTCTGCTGAGGACTCCAGAGTTGGATGCAGTCTTCCAAGTGGGATCTCACCAGAGCAGAGCAGGGGGGCAGAAACTCTTCCCTGGACCTGCCAGCCACACTTCTTTTGATGCAGCCCTGGATACAGTTGGCTTTCTGGGCATTGCGTGGGCATGCACATTGCTGGCTCATGTACAGCTTTTCATTCACCAGCACCCCCAACCCAGGTGCAGGACCTTGCAATATATTTATATATGGGTCACAGAACTGAATGAAATATGAAAGATGGTTTGAAAACAATGAGGGAGAAGAGTGGAATGTTTGAAGTATTTTGGACCTATTTCCATGATATCCAGAGAAAGGATGTACAAGAAATTTGGTTCTCATGGAAAGAACAAACATGTAAACTGTACACAGCTTGCTCAAGTTTCAGAGAATGAAAAAAAAAAAATTAAAAAAAAAAAAAAAAAGTTTAATTCCCAGAATCTAAGAGGCATTAAAACATTCACAAATTCAAAATATTATTTTACTTCTATTCGTAAAGGCTTACAAGAGTGAATTTGTCAGTAGTTTCAGGGAAAACAAATACTTTTTTCTCTCTTTTTAGGCCAGCAGATGGAAAGTCAAAGTTTCTTTTATGTCATTCTATATCTTCTTCAGTCTGTTTGGGAGGAGTCAGAAGAACAGCTCTTCGGGAATTTTCTGCTGGCTCACTATGGCTCCAATGCTCTTTAATATCTTTTTACAATTCCTTTTCAAAGGAGAATAAATTTAAAATACTTTCATTGCCTTACAAGTATGTTGACAAAATGAACTCAGGGATTCTGAAACTGAAACCCCTGCTAAAATTTCAAAAGCAGGAGTAGCATTTAGTCACTTCACTTTCATTTAATGTCAGTAGAAGATAGTTACCTAAGTGCCATTTGAACGCCCATCCAAATCTTAACAGCATGCAACCTGTCCTCTTTTTCTAATCATGCAGATAGTTTTTCATTCACATCATTAAATTTAAACCTTGGAAGTACTACAGATGGAATATACATTTGTGTGCAAAAACTGTGCCTTCTGTTTTAAATATCAGGCTGGATTTTGAAATGTTTTAATCATTTCTAGTAAGTGCAACAAAATGCAAATAGGTGCATTGATATTTTATAATTTTTTTTTCTGTAGATTATCCTAATTATTGTAAGGCCAATGCAAATTAAGTGACTTGTAGTTTTAGAAGTAATTTATATTTTACATGTTATCTTTTAAAAATGTACATTTCTCACAAGCTAAGTTATCTGATTAAACCATAGAACTGTAGAAATGCTGATTGGAAGGGACCTCTGCAAACTTTCACTGAAAGTGTGACTACTGCCAACATTAGAACAGGTCAGACATGGCTTTGCCTGGTCAGGTCTAGAGAAGCTTTGAGGACAGCGGGTCTAACATCCTCTTTCAGCACCCTGTTCCAGTGCTGCACTACTTTGTCTGACTCTAAAACAAAATTGGCCTCATCAGATTTTAATGAACATTCAGATACTCACAGGTACTGTAGACTTCTCTTTGTCAGATTAAACAAGTCCATTTGTCTTCAGATTCGTCATATTCCTGTAGCTCTTGACTTAGCAGGCTTCTGTTGAACCCTGTCCAGTTTCTCAATATTTTTCTTGAACTAGGGAACCAAATACTGATGAGTCTGAGATGTGACATCATTACCACTAAGCAGAGTGGGATAATATATTCCTTTGTTCTGCTAGTCACATTTCTACTAACAGCTGTGATCACCTTAGTCATGGCGGAAGCACACTGTTTATATTCAACTTGGTGTCCACCTTAACACTTGGGTCCTTTTCTGTGAGCAGCTACTCAGTCAATTGCATCCCAACAGGTACCATCCAATACATGAAGGTTTCTTCTGCCTTGCATGCAGATCTTTTAATTTTCTTTCTTGAACTTTATGGATTTTCTGTTGGCCTAATCCCGTAGTGTCTCAAGATCCCTCTGGTCTGAAGTTCTGCCATTTGTTGTGTGAGCCACTCCCCCAAATTTAATATGATTCAGAAGTTTGTTGAGGAGCAATCTATGTCATCACACAGGTCACTGATGAAGATGCTGAGAAATAAGAGCTCCCTGGCTTGTCCCATTCATTATCAATCATCAACTGGACATAGAGTGTACTTTCAACTGTGGGGCATTTTCTGCTATTTACTATTTGTCTGTATGGTTACTACATGTCTTGGGAAACTCACCAAATATCTTATTTCTTTTCTTCTCCCTGTTTAAAGTTGGTTGATATCTAGACTTATGGCAGAAAGATTATGGGTATTATCCAAATTTCTTGGAGGAATCTCTTTTTCCTTCTGAATAAATATTCCCATTTTTCTAGCTAAGGGCATGAAGGTTAACAAGTAATACTCCTCTTAATAAATGTAATTTGTTTTTCACTTTTTAAGGATACTTATTAAGTAAAAAATATGGAGAAAATCCAGGACAGCATGACCTTGCATCTCTTATATAATCAGTACTTGTTTTCCCTCACTAAGGCACCAAATACCAAAGTTTGAGAACTTCTGAACTTTCTTAATGCTTTCTTAAATCTACTGAAGAAATAAAATGCTAAATGTTATAACTTCCAGAAACCTAATAAACTTAGCTACATCAATTCGACCAAATGTCATAGAAAGAAACCCTCTAATGGGTGCAAATCTTCCAGAATAACTGATTCTAACTATAATTAATGATCTTTTTGATCATGTAACTATGAGTTATGTGGCTTATGAAGAAAAACGGTAGTCAACAGTTTCTAAATGTTCATTTTGTTTCTTGAGTAGTTGTATAGGGGAGACCTCAAAAAGTGTGCATGTTCCAGATGAAGGTTTAAAAAAGAGGTCTAGGCCAATACTAAATCATTTTAAATAGACAGATCACAGACTATACAGAGACTTGCCAGAAGATAGATACAGAAACTACAAAAATGAAGTATAATAGTTTTGATTTCAGAGAGATAAAAGCTTCATCATTTAGTGTCTCAGGACCAAAGCCAGAATTAGAAGGGCACTGAATTTACCTTATAATGGCACCTGCAGGAATAAGAAAATCTTTACTACCAAGACAGATCCTGATGCCAGAGGACTAAAGGAGAAGAACTGTCTCTGAACTTCAGTAATTATGGTAAAGCATATAAGACTTTATTAAGAGGCCTTTAGCCCAAAGATGTAAGAGTATATGCTTGTGAAAAGCCTTTTATGTTGATGGATTCTTAAAATATTGCTTCTTCTGAATTTGCAAATCAGAAGGCTACCAGAATAGTTTACTAATTATTAGCTTCTACAAAATCAAATAAAATTAAGGAAGATCTTCTGTTATTATGACCTTTAATGTTCAAAGATCCAAACTTTTAATCATAAAAATTAAGGAAAGAAACTTCTTTGGTAAAACTGAAGGTCAGTTAGTCACAAAAGCACCTGAATGTAAGCAATAAGGCTTTAAGAATCTAGATTGCAACATCACATTAAGACCATATCTGCACAAACAAACCCATACTTAAGATCCAGAGCTTAATTTGCCTCGGACTGAATACTGATCTCTGTAATCAGGATGTGCAAATACTTGTGCATGTATATTAAGTCCATTGATACTGCTAGTAACATTCACTGTTTTAGTAACTCACTTCCCCTTTCCACCCACACTTATAGTAATCTGCTGACAATTTTGTCTTTCAGGCTTTTAAAACTGGAGAAAATTTAATGTATTGAATATAGAATTACTATTTTAAAATAATCATAAGCAACTCACATAAAATTAGCCCACAACATTGATGCAGGAAATGGGTTTCATTAGTCATGCCATTGGCACACACAATCAGATACTGCACATGCCAAGCTGTGCCCGAGACACTTGCAGTCAATCTGGCATTTTCTTTGTTAGAAATTTCATAGTAGCAGTCTGATTGGTTTTACTTGGATAAAACAGACAGGGATGCTGACCCTCCTCCTTGCTTTCTCTTTATATTAACATGGCACTATGTACCATATTTCAGACCTTACCTGATCTGGACTGATGTTCCTGGAAGAACAATGCTCAAGAATAAGATGTGACTGATGTGGTGCTAAGACTAGGAAAATACAAAGTATGATTATTGTAGCTATAGAACTGAAGTAATATTGACTAGCCAGACAATGAAGTAATGGGTAAGTTACTGTCTCACAGTAGAATAACGTGATTACATAAGACATCTGTGGGATTGTATGGAGAAAAAGAACATCAAAACTTGCTTGAAAAGCCATTTCACTTTAACAAAGAGAGTGGTGTTCATGGCCACAATTTGCATACCTGCTTGATAAAAAGAACAAAGATAATGCATGAAATAAATGCATCATTGATAAACAGTATTCACTGGGAGACTGCATGATATAATAGATAGAAAACAGATAAACAACCACAGTAAGGAGTAAGACTGCAGAACAGATGAGGGCTCTTAGGTAACTTACACTGATACACTTGATACCTACCTGAGGAACAGAACAAAGAAATGTCTTGGGGAAATGGTGAATACATTCAAAAGATCTTTTAGAAATGATGAATGAGACTAGTTCCTGAAAGTCATAAAAACTGTCTAGGGAGCAGTGAGCAGGGTCTACAGCTCCAGGTGGAGGTGGGGTTGCAAAGGGCCAAAAAAGAAAGAGTGGGCTGCACCAAGAATTTCTTCCTGACAGCTGCTTCCTCACGGACATGGAAAGAGATCTCAGGCTGTTTCAGCCTACTCTGAGGCTTAGAGTTATGGTTAGCTTTATGGTTAGGCCTAGGGGACAGAGAGACACAAAGCCTAGAGCCCCAGATACCGTGTGACTGAAAAAGGGATGCCAAAAGAGGCGCAATCGGTACCAAGAACATGCGCTGACTACTTCTTCCTCTGGTTTACAGAAGGGGATTTTGGACTAAGCCTCAGCTAACCTGAAGTCTTGGAATTAACATTGGTAGAAAGACAAAGCCAAGAGTTGTAGATGTAGTAGGGTTGCAATGCAGCTCTAAAGGGAGGGTTAGACTGCATCAGAAGTTCTCCCCAACAACTTCTTCCGGATCATGGATTGTCTTGTGGCTTAAGTGTCTGCCCACAATTAAGTTTGGGATAAGGTTTAGGGGTAGGAGAGACGTAAAGTCTAGAATTCCCGGTGGAGTGGGGCTGCTAGAGGGGTAGGTAGCACAAAATTCTCCACTGACAACTTGCTTCTCTAGGAAATCACTCCTGTTAAAAGGTGCTGGCAGAAACCCTAATCTGACTTGATTTCCAAACTGCCTCTTCACTATGTACTTGCTGGGGCTTCACTGTGTTGTTTGTAACTCTGGTTTCCAGCAGTAGATGGGTGTTCCCACCTTGGCTGCTAGTGTATTGTGGGTCCAAGGTGCTGGCTGGCAATGCTACTGCTTCTGCCTGCATCATTATCACACTTGGATTCTGACTCCTTTTAACTTGTCTGCTGCTCAGTTCAGCTCCATGAACTTGAGGTTTAGCCCAAGGCCAAATGCAGGAACTTGATGAACAAGTTCTTTTCAAACAGTTTTTTAAAGCATTCATTATGGAGCCCATTCCTTCCTTTGGAAGTTCTTTTGCACCCTCATTCCACCTGGAGCAGGAGACTTTGTTTCTGTCTCTCAGTATTTCCCTCAGGTGTGGAGCTGCAGTTCCAGTAATGGCTATTGGACCACACTGGGAATTTGCCATTGGGACTAAAAGACAGTTTGGACATATTAATCCACTTCCTGGAAGATTAGGGCACACTAACCAGTTCTACCCCAGTCATGGCTGAAAATATTTGCCTCCTGCAAAGAAGTACAGACAAGTAACAAACCAACCACTGAGACTCCTCAAAGCATACTGAAGTGTTACCAGACTCCCTGAAGAAAGAAACAGAAACAGTCTCCTTTGTTCCTCCTCAGTTCTCATTAAGACCTAAGTAGAACAGCAAATAGTGCACTCAGCTAAGCTTAAGCAAGGAATGGGGAATCCAGGAGGGGATAACGAAGTGATTTGTGATTTTCTCTGAGGTGTCCTGTGATAAATGAGAGGTTTATGGTTATCAGGGTAGGGCAGTCCTTGTGTCCTGAATATCGATCCCCACTTGCTTGAGAATTAAGTGTGCTATAAATCCACAGCTTCTCTTCCTCTGCATGCTCAGCAAAGACACACAGTGAGGAGTGTAAGAAGGAGTGAACAGGAGAGGGTAGCTTGAAAGACGACAGAGCATCTGAACTGAAAGACCTGCTTGGAAATAATTTCAGACAGCATCCTCATCCTCCCCTCTAAACATTTTAAGTGTATTCATGCAGTGATTAACAGCAGGGAAAGAGAATGTCCCCGAGACGCGTAAGACAAACCATTCACATTACAGAAGAAACAAAGGAATAAAAGGTGTTGTACCACGCATTTAAACAGCCTTTCTGTTGCTGCTTGCTACTCACTTATGCTCTGATTCTTTCTTTTATTTTTCTCTCCCCAGACCCCAACCTATCTAAATAAGGTTCCTTTCAGACCAATATTTATTTACATCAAAGTCTTTATAGATATTAGCTTTAATCTCCCTTTGCAAATGGTTTCAGTTAGGAGAAGTTTTATTTCAATGTGAGGAACTGCTATGGAATTTTTTTCTCAAGGAGAAACTTGGCAAGAGGCAATATGTGTGCAATAGACTTTTGAGCTGTCTCTGTGCTATGTGTATGCATGCACTTGCATTTGCCATTGAGCTCTTCCAATCAAATAGCTGAATGAAAATATCATGATAACTAAGTGTTCACAAGAAAATAATCCACATTTAAGGGCTAGAGGGAGATTTTTGAAGCTGAATAAGCAAAATGCTTAATCTTGGCATCCACATCCAAGCAGGAATTCATTTAATAGGGTAATTTTGTTCTAAGATAATGAGAAATTCTCTTTGAAGAGTGACAGAAAGATTTTTCAGAAAATTCAGATTTTAAACAAGGAAACAGAAATAAATCGTGTAACAGAACTGAATAGATACCTGACTACAGCAGCAAATACAGAAAGGCAAAGCTCCTGCTTTTTATAAGCAACCCATTGACAAGTAACTGACATAAATCGCTCATTGGGAAACATTACCTGATTACAAATAAATTAAAACTGTGATAAATTAAAGGAAAAAAAACCAAACCAAACAAAACAAAACAAAACAAAAAACAAAACAAAAACAAAAACAAAAACAAACAAACAAAAAAAACACCTGAAAACATAATAGCAGTGTTTTGGGTGTAAACAGACTTCAAATCCACAGCCAGTGGAGGAGAAATCTGCCCAGCACTTGTTTTCCATATGCCAGTCTAACTCTGACTCTCAAAATATTTCGTATGAGCTGCTTGTAGCAACACTCCTCTTACCATACCTTCAGTCCCAATGTGCTGGATTAACACAGACCTATTATTAAAGCTAAACAATACTGCAGATGGTTAAGCTTCATTCACAAGATCATCTCTGGCATTGCAGGACCATGCTTATGCCAGGGCAGACAGAGCTGTCAAGTAAGCAGGTCTGGGACAGCAAATATGGTCCAAGGACAGTAACTTTGCACAGCTTTTTTATAGAAGACTAATGCCAGCTCTAGTCTTAAATTCATCCCAGACATAATTTCACCTCCTGAATCTACATCACAACACCCTTCTGTGATTAAATTTCACTAGAAATCTCAGCCAGTCAGTTTTAATTCACAAGCCACGGAGACCAAATCAAGTAGGGTCTCTCTTTTCTCTCTTACTTACTTTCAAAAACATAAAGAGACTATTTTTTAGGAGATGTACAAATACTTCTTTCTCATAATTTGTAAGTACCTGACTTCAAGGCAATACTCATTCTGACATTTTCTAAAGAAAGCATTTTGATTTTCATGATTCTTTAAAATGAATATGTCATTTGGAGGACTGAATGTGTAACACAAAACAAAAATGAAGTCCAGAATTTCACTTCCAAACTGTACAAACATGCCAAAAAAAATTCTGAGGAGCAGAGGGAAGGGGAAAAGATGAAAAGGGTAGTCATTTTGGCTAGTAAATTGAAAGAACCATTATACATTGAATAACCATGATAAGTAGGATAATATAAAGTACTGCAATTTCTTGGCAGTCTAATATCATTTTAGGAAAAATGAAAATACTAATAAACTTAATGCTGAAGAAAATCAAGAAACACAGCTGCCACAGTGTCCCACTCATGGAGTAAAATTTTTAACACCTTCTAGAGGAACTTGGAAAGTACAAAGATCTTGACTCTGCTTTTCAAAATACCCCATAATTAATGGGTAAAATCCTAGGACAATGATTTAGATTCTCTCAGAAGATGGATTAGAGGAAGTTCTTTATTGACATTAAAACCATCCTGTTTTCCAGACTATTTTCCAGCTCCTATTTCTGTTTGATTCAAACTGTTCTTCCTATCAGTCAGTATCAGTAGCTAATCAAAGCTTTTCTAATGCAGTAAGAGTTGAGTTATTCTAGGACAATATTTGGAGAGAACATAAAAGTGAAAATGCAGTAATTTTCATTTCTAAGGCACCAGAGACTGGCAGATATTAATGGATTTTATTTATTTATTTATTGTGACAGCACTTAATATATTCATTGGTTGGTTTTGTGAAAATCCTCCAGGCTCCGGTACTTTTAAAAGATGTTTCTTCTTATTGATTTCCTGCAGTCAGCTCTAAGACAAATTCTGTGATTCCTAATAATATACACACAGAGGAAACTTGGGCAATAAAAGTGTTTATTATGTTGTAGCATGAGGAATGAGTGTAAAAGGATCTCAATTCAATCGTAAGTGTATTCCCAACACAACAGCTATGGTAAATCCAGAGATGAAATGAAAGATTAATTCATGGAGAGAGATGGCAGTTTGGCAGCAGCATGTTACCGTCAGATTGTTATTTCTGCAATAATATTTTTTCTTTATGATTCTGCACAGAGGTTTGTATTTGCATGAGATTTCTGCATGGCAAATGGACTACCTGTATCTATGTATTTTCCAGAGGTTTCCTCCCATACAAGATTAATACCGGTAATAATAATAATAATAATAATAATAATAATAATCCATTAAATTTATGTTACTCCTTTCATACAGAAAGTTCCCAAGATACCTTTCACCACCAGTGTGCAATGGTTTAGAAAATTAATGTATAGAAACAGAATAATTTAGGTTGAATGGGGCCTCTGGAGGTCACATAGACCAACTCCCTGCTTAAAACATATTTAATAAATAAATAAAAGGCCTTGTCCAGTCAAATCTTGAACATCTCCAAGGTCAGAGAGTCTACAACATATCTGGGAAATTTTTGTTCCAGTACAACCAGCCTTCTCAGGAGGCACCAGCTTCCAGCCTCCACCACAGCTGCTGCCCACTGCCCATGTGAGCAGGGCCTCCAACATCCCTCCTCCATTCCCAGGGCTGTGCCCTGGGCACCAGACCCAGTCGGTTCCCTGTGGCTGTGGGAACCACCTCTGGGTGGCCCTGTGCAGCCCTGCACAGACAGGATGGGCCCATGGGGCTCTGCCACCAGGAGCTCTGACTGTTCAGGCCAGTGCTCCTGAGCACATCCCTGCTTCCCAGCTTCGGAGGACACTGACCTTCATCTCTTCCTACTCTCTTCCATTCCTATTTCTTATTCAGCTCAGCCATGCCATGTTCTAGGTAGCTGAAGTGAGCATCCAAACAGTAGGAATCAATGGTGGAAATTAAAATAGGACAGGGATTATTCAAATCCCAGCATGTGTATGGATGCAGAAGGAGGGTAAGAGCACTGCACAGAGGTCTTGATCATGGCAATAATCCATGTGGCACTGGGGAAGGTGGAAGAATGGAAGACCAGGAATTTGGAACAAAAATGCATCTGCAGAGTTAATGTGAATACTTCTTTTCCTGACATGTGGGAACGAGGGGAAAGCAACTGCTCCTCAATGACCTCCTCCATTTCTTCCTTTCTGTCATTACATAGTTAGAGAATGAACTGGAGAATTGTAGGTGTAGGACATCAGGGATGGATGGAGTAGGGAAACAACCTCCCAAGTTCATACATTCAGAGATGGAATAGGTGAGCAGGGACAGAAAGATTAGTGGAGCAAAGGCACACATGAGCATTGCCACCGATGGGGTAGTTTCAGGCAGAGTGAAGATGCAATCAGGAGTACAATTCTGATTCTGGGAGGAGAGAGAGAATAGTAGAAAAGCAGAAAAGTACTGTTTTCCACTTCACCCACTGTTGTGGAGAGCTACCAGGGAGTGTTAAGAACCAAAACAAGGGCTGCTCCTATAAACTATGCAGTCATGAATGAAGGATTAAAGTTGGAGAGTTACACCGAGTAAATTATATGCCATTAATCTTCTACACACTGTAATCTATGTCAAGACATCCTCGCACAGAGAAGGTTCACATTCTGATCTAGAACGTGTTGCACCTGGTCTCAAATATTTTTTTCTACTATTTCACCAGGAGAGTGAGGAAACAATCCTTGGTCTGATACTCTTCATGCTGGAAAGAAGTGTCAGCAGCTTCTGGCCTCAACATTTTTTTAGTATTACAAAGTTTGGGGGCTTTTTACACAGAAGGCACAATATGATTCATCCTGTCTAAAGCCTGGAGATGTCTCTTTGCTTATTGTTAGAATTACTAAGCCATCAAGTACACTTGCTGTGGGATAGACTTGTGAAATAAATCAAGACAAATAAACCTCTCTAACAGTCACAAAATGTACTTTTCTCAAAGTGACTCTGAAAATCTCCAAGAGTGTTAGTCTGTATCAGGGAAGGTGCAGATCTTATAAACAGCTAGAGGTAAAAGCATAATTAAAAGATGCAAAGTTAAGGGTTACGAGATTTCAGCCTTTGAATTCCTGCTGGTAGAGGAGATTACTGGCATCATATATAACATTTTGCAAGTATTTCTGAGGTATATTATTTGAGATACTCATTTTATTTCTTTCAAATTATTTAGCTGCACAAAAAGAGCAATTGTTTCTTTAGGTGGTACTGTAGCTGCCACTGTCAGAATCACTAGATTCAGCAGCAGCAATAGCTAGTCCTTAGTTTTCTTAATAAGGAACATATTTCATTCTTTTTATTCTTTAATTGTTTTGTTTTCTTTTTCATTCTTTTTGTTCTTTAATCGTTTTTTCTTTCCTCATCATGACTGAGTTTGAGTCAACAGTTCTTTTAAGCCTTCTCACTTCCTGGAAAAAACATGGAGTGGGACTGTGTGCGAAGGTCTTTCTTCAATTTGGAGCTTTCCCTTATGGTGTCTACAGATCTTGACAAAGGTGACAATTCAGGGTGAGGCTTGAAAATAACCTTCTTATTAACTAAAAACATAATTTTGCCTGACATGGATATATTTATGTACTGAATTTTGGCCTGTTTGAATCTGTAGCTGCAAAAATCTCTGCATTTTGTGAGTTTTAAATACATTTAAGGTTATTTAAGATATATTTTTGGAAGTCAAGTAAACGATGAAATAAATTACTTCCAGGCATTATAGACCTCCTTAACTTTTCTCTCTTTTTTATACATACAAAGAAATCCCTTACTATAATGATGTAGAAACATTTCTGCTGTCCATTATATGTCCATCAATGATGCCCAAGTTATTTTTGCCAAGAAGTACATTTTGCTGAGATTATTATTTTCAAGAATTTAGACATTTTGTGTTCAGCACTCCTTGACAAAACTGGTTTGAATAAAATGTATGTGAAACCTGAGACAACCTTCAGGAAAAGATATTATTAATGACAACATGCTCACAAACACTATTGGTACAATGTAAGTAACAAATCAATTTTAAAACAATCTCTATCAAAAAAAGAATCATATACCATCAGTGCTTTAGCACAGAGGATAGAAAGGACTATATTGTTGGAAGACTACAGTATGAATTGTCAGTTTTCCTGCTGATATCCTAAGGATAACCAGTAACGTAAGGCCCTCTGTTTTGAGGGTCTTCACATTTCAGCACATTCTGAGGATGGATGGCTACTCCTTTTACCATCCCATGTGTATTTCTGAGATTTAAAAATTTGATCATACCTTGTATATCAGTGATCACTAAATACTGGATATGTGTTTTGCTGCATCACATACCTGAAAAAATGTGATGTGCCTGGATCAGGTGTAGGCAGACAACTGCATTACTTTCCAATCAGCCAGGATCAAGGGATTTTATGCTAATTTTGCAATGGCTATAGGAAGTTAGATGACACTTTATGCAGGTTCACATTAATCTGGCACTAGGAAGGTTAAAATCTGGATTTACTCTACCATTAATTACAGCCTAGGTTTCGTAGAAAAAAAAGTCTTAACTGAGAGAGCCATGCTGCAGAATTGTTTATAGTGATTATACCATATAGTTTAGCACAAATTCTAGCTCTCATATTCCTGGCAGTGAACAAGGATTTGATCCTTGTTTCCACAACACAAACAAGCTGAATACATTACCTTCAAACACATTTGTTACTATGAAACATTTTTTTTCAATCCTCTTTGTTAGAACTGTTCAATTTTGTACAAATATCAATTAATTGAGCCCAAGAGAGTAAGAAAAGAAGGGCACAAAATTGCCTATATATCCTAGTGATTATAGTACCAGGAATTATGGAGAGTCATGGTTCAAGCCTTTGTTTCAGAAGACACTTATTTATAAGTGAAAACATTTCAGTGCTTGCTGGAAATTTCCAACCAGTTCACATTTAGATTACTATTTCTGCTCTCTATAATAGTACTCTGTAAGATTAAAAAGCATGCATTGTTTTTAAAAATAACACCCTTGTCTATATTGCTTATAATGTGGATTAGTAACATATGACAAGTTAAAAATCTATTTTTCTCCGATGTTATTACTGTTTTATACAGCAAAAGTGTCTATGAGAGGGAAGATGTAAGGCTGCAACAGGATTTTAGAGATGCACATTCATCCCCTGGAACTGTCAAGATGCTGCCTCAGTGTGCTCATGTTCTGGACCTCAGAAGTGGAATCTTAAAATCTTATTGCTCAATTTAGGCTGTGTTACAGGTACATCATGAAAAAATCCAGTCAAATGAGGATATCATGGAAACAATCCCCGGTTAACCAGTAGGAAATACTCAAATATGTGTGAAATTCTGTTTCTCTAGAAGATTTTAAGGACTGTGAGATATAAATCCTTCCCCACTAGTAGTATGTTCCTACAATAGTCCTTTCATATTAAAAGGCTTTTCTGCTCCACCCAGGAAATGAGGGACTGAGTTCAGATCTACTCTGAAAGATGTTAAGCCTATAGAAAACTCATGTTCATATACCCACTCCCCAAAGAACATCTGAATAAGTGATGAGCAAGTGAGGAAAGGGTGTAGATATATTAATCCACTAAACCCTTCTATCATGAGGACTACCCACAGGATGCTATAAGTCTGAGTCATTCACCCACTTTCAAACTTCCAGCTAAGGTACTTCACAACTCCCTCTCAAGTTTTCTCCGCTTTCTGACCTGGAACCTCCACATTTTATCCTGAGCTGAGATTAATTCTCCAGATTATAACATCTGACATGTTAGAACTGGATTTTTCTTCCCACAGCTAAATAAAATTAAAGTAATAATGTGTTTGGCAAAGAGTTGGGAGAAGCACTACTGCATGTCTTTATTCATGTATTTTACACCTCCCTGCTTCCAAAAAAAGCCAGCCTCCTGCTGTCCCAGACATCCCATACCCAGCGCACTCCCTGTTCTTAGAGTGAGGATGCTTCATTTGTTCAGTGCACAGCTGTAAATTCAAGACTTCTGCGTGTTTTATACTGAGTGTTCTTGCAGGGAATTCAAAATTACAGGCATTATTAGAAAAATTTAATTTGCACAGGGTTCTAAAAACAATGGAAACAACCCCTTACCCCAATAATATGTACTGAAAATAATAAATACAGGGCTTCCTTATTCAGAGCTGCTCAGGCTGTATCAGTTTTGGACATCTACAGCAACAGAATTGCAGGCTTATAAGGCTTTCAGATAGTGTTTCATGAGTTTATGCTTCCTGACTTCAGTGGCAGATGAGTGGAGAAATGGGATCACAGCTCTATATTTTGTTGCTTAAATACCAGTAATCCTATTGCAATTAAGCTTTTAAACTCTTTCTCTGTGTCTCAAGTCAACCTCAATAAAAATAAAGATATAACAATAAAATATAATTGGAACAAAATAATATTTTTTGGCCTTACAACTATTGTGGAGGTCACAAGTATACTGAAATTGGGGCTCTTCTGTATGGAAAAGCACAAGTACATGAAATAATGACATTAGCTGCTACACAGTAGTGCTTGTCCAAGAAAAAAGAAGAAGGATCCAATCAAGGAAGAGACACAGAGAAATAGAAAGATGTGCTTAAAGTCAGACAGCAAATCAAACTTTGATCTTCTGAATGCTCAGCCGTGGTCACAGTGTTGTTGCGCATCACAGCCACCACATTTCAAGTATGGACTATAATACTGTACCAGGACACACATATCCTGTACCTGTGACATAGAGCATGGTGGGGAGGGAGCTGTCATTCCACTGCATGTGCACCCGAAAGTGTATTCTCTATTAGGCAATGTTAACTAGGAGATTACAGTGCAGCAAGCCCTATCTTGGTAAATAGCCAAGGCATCTTCTGCAAATCAGTAACTAGACATCCAAATACAAACATCATCTCCTTCCTTTCCTTAGAGCTAGAAGTTTATGTTCTGAACTTTTTCCACCCAACAGAATGAAATAGAAGCTTCATTTAGAACCCCATATAATTTCCCAGGGTCTAGATTAATATTATGGTGTATTTGTGACCTACAAATGCTTTGAGATCTTTTTGCTGTTTATTTTTAAAGCATAAAATAGTTATACTTTTGTTGGGATTTGTGTGACACAGAAACAGTTTAAATTGGTCTGTGGTCTGTAGAAATGTGTTTATACAACACACACGTTTCAGGCTAAATTTGCTCTTTTCACCGAAATCATTAGTTTTAATCCCTCAGCTTTGAATTCATTGTTGGTTTCATTCCAGGACTGCATTCTTCCATTATAGACTGGTAATAATAATGCTTGGTATTTATAGAGCACTTTATATTCTCAAATCTCTGTGTAAGCATTCATTATTTCATCACTATAGATTTAAAATAATTCAGTCCTATTTTAGAGGAGTGAAATGGAAGGCATTGAAACACTGAGGACTTCAGTCTCAAAACAAGTCTATGACAGAAATAGGGTAAAAATCAGAAACCTCTGATTTCTGGGATCATGGTACCTACTAATTCATAGTACTTATCAAACAAGTTACTAAAATTGATCAAAGGAAAAAAACCCTAAACAACAAGCAACTCACAAAGGCCAACATGTGTCATGGATTAAACCACATCATTATTCTAAAGAGCTCAGCATAATAATGGACTTGGAAAATTTATGACATTTACTTTGGATAAAGGTGAAAATACAAGTTGTGGTTCTGAAAAACATTCATTAAATACTGGTCTGAGTCACAGTTTTGAGAAAAAATTTCCTCAAATAATTTCATCACTTTTTATTCCAGGACTAGGGACATTTTTTCCACATATATCAATTTATTTAGTTTGTTTTCCTCTCCTTTTTTTCCCAGTTTGGATGAAAAGTTCTTTCACATGGGATCAGACCACTAGACTAATTTTCATCCAGTCTGAACTTGTAACAGTAAATGCTAATTTTGAATTGGTTTCCAAGAAAGATGTACTTCTGAAGAGGTCATTTCCAATAGTAGATTTTCATGAAACAAAATCAATCTGTTGACATTTAATTGTCTTGGGGAACTGAGTTGAATCCGACCATTACAAAACATGCAGAAAAGTAGGCAATAAATCTGAAAAGTTAAATGCTACCCCCTTTTTCCTGTCTTCCTTATTAGAAGACAATGAGACACTAGAAGGTGGTTAACTCTCTGAAAGACAAAAAACTTTAGGAAAGATGTCAACGATTACAAATAACCAAGTTACCATGTCTTAACAAATCACCTTTTCTGAGCTGACTCTTCCTAACTAATTCCTTACACACCCCTATACTTCTCCAAGTACAAAGTCATTTACTTCACATCTGCAATGGGCTGCAAGGAGATAGATAAAATGGTCTAGCTGAAGTGCTGAATCCTTCACAACAGTAGTCTGTTTGCATGTGAGCAACTGCACTGTAAGGACCCTGAGCACATCCTCTCCCATCCTTGGGGTTTGCCTACCTGAGCTCAGAGACACAGTGCAGCCAGGGCAGACCCTCTTCCTTCTGGTGAAATTGAGAGAGGGGCTCCCAGATATCTCTCTGGGGAGACTTTAGCAAGGGCTGACCCATGGGGGCTGATATCAGGCAGAAGCTCTTGCACTTATGTAAGAGTCGGTCAGAAGATCAGCATTGTCTCAACATTGTCATCGGGGACATGGACAGTGAGGTACCTGACAACGGCCTGCTTGGCCTTGCCGATCCCTGGAGTGGGATGTGGTGCAACGGCTCCTGAATGCAGAACTGTGCGGCACGGCGAGTGCTGGGCTGTTCTCCTGAGCACTGACCCGCGTGGTGCAGGCAGTGCTGGGCTGTTCTGCAGTGCCTGAGCCGTGCAGGACAAAGAGTGCTGGGCTATTGTTCGGTACCTGGGCCTAGCCAGAGCTGTTAGAGATAATCGCATAGCCACTGTCAAAAAAGATGGATCTCTACTGTTGCCATAATATCAATGAAGAAATCGTGAACCTTGGATGAACTTTGCTTCATTATAATACCAAAACACACCTCCTGGTGGAAGGGTACCCACCTCCAAGACTGACCATGCCTCGGACGCTCCCCACTGTGCTGTTGCGATGGCCTCGCTCGAGAAGGGTGGAGACCCCCGAGGCAGAGGTGGAGCAAGGTGTGTTACTGAGCATAAAAGGATGACTTCTGAACAATGAAAATTGGAAGCTTCCCCACCAAGGACCATGACGATTGACGACGCAGCATCAGCTGGACCTGGGACCGTTAGGACGTCGTGAGATCAGCGGTGGTAGCTATAACCTCTCTCTCTCCTCTCTCTAAAACTTTACTTTTCTCCTTTCTTTCACCCGTCTCTATCGTGTGCCGCTTCACAGGCAACACAATAAAGTTTCACTGGTTTACTACTGCTATCCCCTTTGGTGTTGGTCACCTTAATTTTGCACTTTCAAGATCGTAGCAAATGAACCATCACCAGTCCACCGAGTGGAGCGTGACAACATGGCCCCTGCCTGGGCTATAGTTCCAATCACAGCCATGCCTGTTCCTAGTCATGGACCCTCTCAACTGGGCCCCAACCCACACTTTCCAGCTGGATACAATAATGGACTTGCCTGATGTCCTGGACAGAGGCATCCTTTCTCTTTGTACAGTAAATACAGTAGACCTCTAAATTTTTTACTACAGCACTTTAAGATGTTTAGAAATGGATCAGACAGTAAGATATGATCAAGAAGGAGTTTAAAATGATTCAACTTTGTACTGCTGGTCAAGAGTGAAATGCAAACATTTTCAGCACTGTAACAGAGAACAAACTCAATTTATTCCATGTCTCAGTTCAGTCCTAGAGTCATTAGCTATCAGGAGGTTTGTCCTTGGCCTTCAACTGTTGTTCTGGAAAGGTGCATGTGGCTCTGTCATAGATGCCATGTTATATTGGTTACATGAATGTTGCTGGTGACTTGAATGCCCCTAGAAAGTTACATGTGCCCTTTAAATGCCTGAAATACCCTTAGAAAGCTACATGTGAGCAACTAAAAGGAGCCCAAATAAGCCAAAGCACACTGGACTACTTTCATTGAATGGTTTAATTTCAGTATCGACAGTTATTTCACTTATTTGTAGTCCAGTGCCAGTATGGATGCAAGAGAATGTAATTCATATAGTCAGAAGCTCTGATTTTCACTTCAGCTGTACGAACATATTTAGTAAGATGGCATATGGTACAATTCACTGTATCACTGTTGAAAAGGTTTGGGTCTCAATGTTCTTATGATCAACTACCTTTCATCATTCTCTATACACAGTGTTCAACTCTACACCTAAATCACATGGTTTTATTCCTATTTCTCTATGAGATGATTAAAGTAATAAAATGGCAAAGAATATTCATGTTTATTGCTGAATATGGAATTAATGTTACTTTCCATACATCAGAGTGAGCAAATATCCACTGGATGAATGTTTCTAATTATCATCAGAAAGTGGATGTGAATAAGGCTGAAATTAATAGTAGTTCAGACTGGAAAAGAGGTTTGAGTGGATTGTGTTGTGTATTTGAGAGCTTCCTCCTCCTTCCAAAAATGATCCCTACAAAGTTTAAGATAGTCTGCTGTGGAATCTGTGGAGGAAAGCCCACAATGGTAAGGCATCTTATTAACAGTATCTGGAATTATCAGGTCAGTTCTGCATTCGCAACATTTATGGAAACATCTGTTTCTCTTTCCTGTATTCTCACATACCACAGTCCCTAGCTGCTCTGAATTTGAAGATGATTCCAAGCAAAATGAGCAGAATAGCAGGAAAGGTGGACAGCTTCAAAGGCAAAGCCTCTGTCTTGAGGTTTGAAGGCCTCTTTGGAGTCCCAGCTGGCAGACCTAGATCAGGTATTAGTCTCATCTTAGCTTCTGACGGGCTGCAGTGCACTGTGCAACATGGTTGCTATGCTATTTGACATGCAACTGGGACTTTCTGACAAAAGGACAGAATTGAAAACTGAAATTAACTTTTTACCCTGGAGAAATCTGTTGGCATAGAAAATAGCCGTCTCAGTGCCTGTGCCCCTGGCTTTGTTGGAAAACTTCTGCAAGACCTGTCACTACCATAAAGGCTTTCTGAGATCTCTGTGCACTGTGACCACTCACATATGTGGCTGAATTCAATATTGAAATCCTGTGACATGGAGGCAATCAGAGGGTGAGGCAGGCTTTTATTAGACAGTAACTGATGGATTACCTTGGTAGAAACTAGTACCGCATATGAACCTTAAACAAGTACTGCGCTTACTATGCTGAAGAGCTTTGGGTGTTACTGTCTGCTCTCCTGGTGCTTGCAATGTCAGAAGTGAAATCAGTATCTACCGTGTAAGTATTCCTCATTCATCATTCATCTGTGGTTCCCCTAGAGCAGAGCAGATGAGTTTTCAAAGAGGAATATCCCCTCAGACACTTACCTCAGCAGGGATAACAAAGTACTGATTAACTTTAGCACTAAGCATTGATGCCTTGCTATCAAGTCTCAAATAGAAGCCAGTATCTAATAACCGAAGAGGTGGCTAGAGCATCTGCTGAACTCTGTCTCTCGTCCCTGGATGGCTTGATGAGCGCTTCCTGTCAGTTACATTGTCAAGGAGGTGAGATTAAGACATTTCTAGCTCTGCCATTTTGGCTTTTCACTGAGCTGTACAGGGAATGCTCACACAGCTGGAAGCAGCCGAGAGGGGCAGATCCTTGGGGCCCTGCCAAAGCCTGAATTCTTAGTCGTCTCCCATTGCATTCACATATCTTAAGAAACAAGTTCAGTTTCATGATATGAGCTCTCACTCAAGCCATCTTCTATACTGCCTAAATGATTTTTATTGTGATTTAAGTACATTTGAAAACACACGTGAAAGCAAGATTTCTTGGCTGCTAACATCATCTCAGAATACAAATAAACCAGCTGTGTAGATATGTTCTTGGAGAGCACATCTAAAGCAAGTCACTTTCACCTCATGAGCTTTTTAATAAACTGACTTGCTCTTTGTGCCATAACATGGGATAGCTTTCAGTGTTTGTGGCTATGCCAGCTGAAGATTATTCTGAAGAGCATGTTTCTTCTCTTGGGAAAAGGGAAGAGATTCTTCCAGCTACAGGAGGGGAAGTGTTGTCGTACTCTCTTCCACTAAAACATGGAAAACTTCTTTTAAGTGTTTGCCAGGAGATTCTGAATGGCTACAATATCATACCAGTAAAGTATTATGTGAGGTCACAAACAAACATTTCTAAGAATACCTTAGAAAAAGGTAGTATGCCCACAAACCCATACATACACATATACTTAAGGAGGAACTTCAATATCACTTTGTTTTTAACCAAATCTACCATTATTTAAAAACACGCAAACAAAACTGAAGCTGTTTTTAACTGGCTCATCTCTTAACAGTATCTTTCACAAAAGCAATTGTAATGGTTTTTTTTCTAGATGATGAAAAAACTCCACACTAGAATTTCATGTTATCCTTTTTTTTTTTTTTTTTTTTTTTTTTTTTTTTTTTTTTAAGGAAGAATGCCAAAAACCTACTATCTATTTAGGTTTTTGTAACTACTTGTCATTTCAGGACAAGCACTGATCATGCACATGAATAGTTGAAAGAAACTAAGGACAAAACTTTTGACCCATGCACTTAGGTAAAACACATTAACAGAAAACACAATCTATTTTGATGTGTCCTATTTATACTTTTCTTTCACTAAGGCAAAATTAGAGAATATGGCTGAAATAATCCTGCTGCAGAATTCATAACTCTGCATACTAAGCCTTTAAATAGCTGTATAGTTCTGTGAATCTCTTGCTTTTAATCTACCTCTTTTCCTTTCCCTCATTTTGACCTCTCCCAAGGCAATGTCAAAGAATGTAAAAAGTCTCCAATTTTCCAAATGTTGAAAGCAAATTTATTTCTAAACTTTTTGTACTGAAATGCAGTGTTCCACTTCTGAATTTTACCACAAGCAGAAACCAAGGAATAAAATTTTTAGGAAAAGCTTCTTTAATTTTTTTCCATCTGGAAGAACCCACTATCTCATAATGTATGTCCTCTTACAGGGTTTCCAAACCACGTTTGAGGTCTGAAGACAAGACAGTTCTGTGATTTTTGAGGAAAACTTTTATAGTGGATCATGTAATAGGAATGCTCTTAAGAGCATTTTTAGACTGACCTCTGTATGAGGTTTTTATTGGGCATAGTTAATAAAACAAGTCCCAGTTCTACAGTTCTCTGATTTTACTTTATTCCTCAAACTGATGCAAAATTATCTATCTATAAAGTTTGATGTCTTCTTAAACTGAGCTCCAAGTACTTGCTTTGAATAAGCCAGTACTTTGAAATCATGCAGAGTTGTGGATGTTCTAAAACCTTGTTGCATTAGACCTTTACTGGTATTCATTACTGATTCCATTTTGATATTCTGTAGTCTGAGATGTAAATGACAAAATGACCTCTCTGCAAACATCAGCGACAGACATCAAAGTCCTGATCCCCAGATTATTTAGACTATACTTAGGTGTGTGCTCTGTGTAAATTGAGGTCAGAGATGGAACACAAATGAAGCAACAGCTACAGTGTGTTCTCGCATACTGTGGTAATTTTCACGCCACTCAGTATTAGCAATTAGATATCTCTCTTCAGCTTTAATAACTCTCTTTCCTCCTTAATTGTTTTTGATCAGCATGATCTTCCCAAGCATGTATGAGTCAATTCTATCTAGCATGAGAAAGGGGTCCTCTCTGGCATCAGCAACTCTGTGACTGGCATAAATGCTAATAACTAAATTTTTTTAAAAATCCAAACCAAATAAGTCTGCTAATTATGAATGATTTACTGTCTCATCCCAAGCTGATGGAGGAATAATTTGGATGAAGGATTCAGAGTCAGGGATCATTGAATGAGTTCACTCCAGATTAATTTCCCTTTTCAAAAGTACAAAATGGTTCTGCTGGAGTATGGAGCTGCATTTATCTGTCCCATTCAGGGTGGGATGGAGTAGGCCTTATCTTTGTCAGCCATTTAATTCAATCAATGTAATTTAATTATGTTTCCATGCAAAACCACCTGTGACCTTCCATCTGCTAACAAAATTCACCCATCCCTGAACATATATACACACACAGTCTTCAAACAAAAGAAGAGTGTATTCCTGGAAGTATAAAGGAAATAAGGTTTCCGCATATTGCAGCTGGAAGCATCTGATCATACCGTCTTTTCAGAGAGTTGGTAGACAGAAGCATGAAGCCTGCATTGCCTTTGAAGGAATGAAGTTGAGAAACATCCATTCAGAGCAAATTAGAAGTGTCTAGGTGAGCTGATGGAAGCCAAAACAATATATTGGAGTTCATCCTGTGCAGAAGAAATGTATTAAATGTGACTTCAGGAGTATAACACATCTTTTTTACCTATAGAAACCTGACAAAATGTTAAGAAAAAAAATTAATGTATTTTTTAATCTGAAAAAAATGAAAGGAATCAAGATGTGTTAGACGTTTTGGGGGAGAGGTTGATACAAATTTCTGGGTGTTTGTTACTAGGCATATCTTTACATGAAAATAATGTCATTTACTCTTTTTCTGTACCTTCCTTACCTGCTAACAGAGACCAGCAGAATAATTTATTGCTAAACCAAAGGATACACTGATTGTTATCAGGTCACACCAGATAGACAGGCAAAATATGGGACTGACAGTCTGCTCACTCTATAGCCCAGAGTGTAACTGGATTCTCAATTGCCTTGTCAAGTTTTTCTTTCACTATGAAAAATGGACCCTAGTAACAATTAGAAAAAATGTTTAGTAATTTTAAATATATAATTTAATTTCTGCAGAAAATGTCAAGACTTCAAAGCCATTTCCTGTTCCAGTCCAAACGAAAGAGACAAAATAGGAAGAATTTGGATGGAATACGTATATTTCATACTGGCAATCACCAAACCAAAATATTGCTATTTGTAACATCAGTAAATGATTTGACAGGTTTAGAAGCCATTTCTTATCAGTCAGTTAAGTTCTAGGGTTCTTTGTAATTAGTGTTTTCCTGTATCAAATTCTGATTTCATTAAAAATATTTCCTAATTTACTTATCTGCTTTTATTAACATCATTCTTCCAAGAATCTCAGAGTAATGTAATAGCTTGGTAAGTATCATGGTGTCATTTTTTTTTTTTTTAGGAGACTGCAATATAAGGAAGTGACTAAGATCTCATAGAAAAGTCTGTGGCCAAGCTGAGAAGAAAATCTGTTTCCTGTGAGCCAGTCCTGGTACAGTCAGCCAATTATTCTAACTCTGGAACAGAAGTTAAAATGAGGATTGGGATCTCAAACAATATTCCTTTCCCCATGATTAAATAAGTCGTCCAGATTTCTCTGGGTGTAGACTGAAAGGACTTTTTACTACTCAAATAGAATTGTGCTAGACTGAAGTTCCTTTTCAACAAAGTGTATGCAGAACTCTGCCAATTAAAGTATTTTCTTATTTCCAAGTTGGTATCATAGTTGCTATTTTTTTCTTCAACAAATAAGAAGTGGAAATACTCCATCACCAGTTCCTGTTGTATATCTCCTCAGGCATATGATTGCTTCTTTCAACTAGAGAACTTGCAGGTTCTTTCAAAAATATGTGTAACTCACAAGCTGAAATAAAAAGTAAAAAAAGAAAACTCCACACTTTTCAACACAGAGGTTTATAACTATCATGTTGTCTTGATAAAAGAAATGGAGCTTTGGAATTGAGTGAGGCATTGAAACTGAATGATGGTTTGTTCTTTTTCTCTTTTGCTCTTTTCTGTTTGGTTTATTTTTTTTAGTTTTTTCCACACTTAGAAATAACCCATTAGTGAGAAATTATAAAAAAAATTATAAGCCTACCTAGATGAATAAGAAGATATATAGCGAGATTAAGATCAACTTTGTGATTTTTTTGAATGCTCTCTATTTCTAGGTTTTGTGTTGGATAAAGAATAGATTTTGTTTGAGAGACAAATAGGACAAATTTGTCTGGAGCTCTGTTCCCCTGCAGCTTATATATTTTCATATACACATGTAATTTGGTGTTACAGTCTAATCATAATTCAGTTCCTGTCTTTAGTAAAAGCATGTGCCTCTAATTTGCAGTCAATTTTTGTGCTTGACACATGGGAATAATGAATGCCCGCATCTACAGCTGAAGACAAAGAGAGAAAGGAGTGCAGCACTTCACGGACTGGAATCTTTGGGCATTCCATTCCCCTAGACTTTGGAGCCTGGGCATCCAAATGTGCTATAATCAGTGATTGAATAATGATTCTCTACTTAAAATTTTCCCTCACCTCCTTTGAATGTATAAGTTGAATAACTGTATAACATAAATGAGAATTTGATTACACCACCTCATGATGTGGGGTCTGACAAAGTGTAAAATATTTAAGTTTCATCTCACTGGAATTTTTAATGAAATGCTGTGCAGTTTCAAAAAACTAATATTTGTGAACATACTAATATCTACATGTGTAGCTACTATTATTTTTCTCTGATAACATGCTTGTCTTTTGCTGAACAAAAACTTGTAAAAGAAGCAATATCTGGAAATAAGAATAAATATAGAGTTTAAAATTCCTCCCTTTTCAAGAAGTGGCATAGATGCAAAGCTAATATCCAAGTGTCCACAGATTTTGGTCAAGGTATTACCTGTTAAACCACTGAATTTGAGAAGATTGCGTTACGCTGCATCGTAAAGAAGTTATTTTAGGTTTGGGTTTCACTCCCCTATTTTAGATGGAATGAGACTTGCTTAAGTTTTTATCATGGCTTTTTAAAATTTATTTTATTGTGATAGTGGCTGAGATCTTCAGACATAATCAGGATCCCATTCTGCTGAGCAAAATATAAACACAGAACACAATGATGGGCTTTCATTTAAAAGGCTTTTAGCTAAGTTTATCAGGATAAACAAGTGAAACATAAACAGAACACAATGTAATAGCAACAATTCTGTATCAGAAGTCACTACTGACAGAGAAACATCTGCAATTCTGGGACAAGAGGACCTGTTTTGTTACTTGCAGTTGAGAAGATCTAAATAGCTGCTGAAGAGAGGAAAGATAAAGGTGGTACTTATCAATCATTTCACCTGTCACTAATTAAATTACTGCTGGGTTGGAACATGGAACCTGCAACACGAAATGGTAGCAATGAAAAAGAGAAATGCTGCAAGGCACTGACACTGCAAACACACATTAATAAAAATCCTGTATCTAGCTCCACTAAAATTTGGTAAGCTCACTACAACTGGCGTCTCTGTATTTGTGGGTTTAGGATTTCCTCTAATCACTACAATTATACAACAGCAGTTACATAATGGTACACATCAAGAATTTCTGTAGTCAAAGAATTGGTCAACAGCAAGAATTTCACAACTAGTACAACATCATGACAATTTAGACTTCAGCAAAGACAATTTAAAACTGTAATGAATATTCAAAAAGAGTTTAGTAAGAAGAATCCTTAGGCCTTTCTGGAAGATTTTTCCTGTTGTGATATAAATACTCTGTAATTATTCCCCCTAAGAAATATGTATATGTTAATTAAGGAAAAGCTTACAGCTCACTATATATGCGCACTTTTTTTTCTTAATAAGCAAGGTTACTAGCTGGGGCTGAATTCTATGGGAAACAATTAATAGTCATAGAAGTCACTTCCAACAAAAACCTGTTGAGAGAAAGGGACCATAACTGCTTATAAAAGTGATGTATTGTAACATTAATCAAGAAAATACATGCTGTATAAAACCAAAAGGTCAGGTACTATGAAAAGTAGGGGAAAAGAGTGGATATAAGAGGTCAGCATTTAAGACACATTGACAGTACACTACCTTTCAAGCAAAAAGTTCCTGAAAGTCCTGCAAAAAACATGGTGTGTATCATTCACCCAATTCAGTAAATTAATCAGCTCTAGAATGAAACAAGACAGATGCACTGTACCAGCAATAAGGAAAGTTGGATCATTTTTGTTAATTTTATGCTTGAAGGGAGGACTTTATTAGTAACAAGCAAATAATTTTAATTACATGCAAGTAAAGGATACATACTGGCTTTGTCACAAATACTTCCATTACATGAGAATTTGGGTCTTTTTTCTTCAAAGGACAACAAATTCTGACAATAGAAAAGGTAGCATTAACAACATAGGACAAGAAGTGTGAATCAAAGAGAAGTTGAGATGTGATTATATACTCGCAATCACTGATTTGCAGCCACTGCTGACTAACTGTTTATGAGATAAGAGGAACACAGTAGGAAAACCCTATTCCTTCTCTCTTTCAGATGTCTTACAATGGTATCTTACTATGTTTGATCATAATATTGGGAAGATGTGATACCTCCAACACTGATGATTATAGGTGATGGTTCAATACAAAAAAATCAAATCCTGGTTATGCTATCTAATTCTATGCTTGTCACTCACAATATCTTGAAATTTATAGACCTCATTTTGAGAAGTAAATGCTTTCATGCATTATCTCTCCTGTTCTCCCTACCTTAGACTTTCCATTCTCTGCATACCTATTCTGATTCTTCTGTTGTGGCTAAAAGTATTTGACATGATTATGATTTTAGATTTATGGTTTAAAATAGTGACATTCATAGATTTGAGAATGACAAGATTCCCATTAATTTATTACAAGGTATTCCAAATCAAAAAACGTGTATAAGTATAAACACAAAACATACACACACACACAGAGAGCATAGAAATATTTGGATATCCAGTTAAATATATAGACATCCACAGTCGTGAAGACAAATATGTGTATTTAAGCACATAGATAGGTAAAGAGGTGGATGGAAGAGACTATAGTTAAAATTTCCCTTTTCTCAAGTTTGAAACAAATGCTCACAGTGAATTGGTATTCCTCAACAGGCGATAACTGAGGCTTGAGAAGTCTGGCTACACCCTGGCCTTTCATCGACTTTGTGAGCAGATGGCCTTTAAACCTTGAGGAGTCTGTGCCTGAGAGGCATCCCAACTCCAGGTGAGATGCTGGTCACAGCCCGCCGTGATCCAGGAAACCTTAAAGGGTCTCCCTGACAGTCTCAATTTATAAGGTCCAAGAAAATTTACTTTCATCAGGTACTTTTCTGTTTCAGCCCAACTCAAATGATGAAATAATCTAGTACTTTCCACCAAGTGCACAGGCTCAGAACTTGATAGATCTTGAAGTTCTGGTATCAACCTCTTTGGGCCACAACCCATGTACAGAGGTACTAGGCTGTCAGGAGGTGATTAATTGTCATTACCATTCCAAGGGTAGGGGAGGCAGCAGCCAGGTGCATTAAGGGCATGCCTCTGCACTCTGGTCCACTGCCTGTGTTACTATTGTTCTCAAGCAGTAGGGGAGGGAGCAGGAGGCAGGTGTGCTAAGGGAGTGCCTTAACACTGTGGTCCGCTACCTTTCCCAATTCGTTTTGAGTTGGCATGTGGCCCAGAGTGGGGAAATTGCACCGAGTGGTCCAAAACAGAGAGGAGGGTTGCACCATCACATCCTCCGCTCAGCTTCTGTCTCTGAATCTGTCTTTATCTTGGTACTTCCACACTCTTCTCTTTATCTCACTGTTTCATATTTCCGTGGACTGATCTTCTATCTGTTCCCTCACGTCCCTTTACAACAAACCCAACTTCACTACTACGCCTCCATCTCCTTCACGGCATTCCTCCTCCAATTGGTTTCTAACTATCTCATGCATTCTGTGTCAGTCATGACTTCTGAAGGTGATATGAAGTGCTTCAGCAATGCCAGCCAGTGGGGAAATCTTCCCTTGACTATGGAAGATTGGTGAAAAGTTCTCACTGTTTTTCTATATTAACTTTCAGTCCCACAAAATGCTTGAAATATATTATTAGCAGTTTTTTCCTTCTTATTTATCTCCTGGTGTTTCCCTATTTATTTACTTATTTATTGGCACCAAGTAATTCCACCTAACCTTCAGGGATTTTTGTTTGCTATAATTTCAGAGTGGGGGAAAGAGACAAGTTTAAAAATGCATATGTTGCCCTTACAGTGCTGTAACAAGATTGGCATGGTACCAGTGATGTTTGAATTTCTCTCTTAGGAAGACTAAGATAGTTCAACCAGCTGCACTGAAATTGCATTGAAAGTGGATACTTTACAAATTCTTCCCATAAATGAAAGTTTAAATTACAAAAAGCTGTCTGACCGGTTATCTCTTAGTAAAGTGCTTTACAATTTGCATATAAACTTCATTTCTTTTTCTAATTACACAGAGTAAAATGCATTCATTTTGCTTTTGATTACAAGCTGGTCTTGCCAAACACCTGTGACTGCCACAAATTCTAATTTGTTATTTATTTACTTCAAAGCAATCTTATTATCTAAATGATTCAAAGCATCAAAGACCTTAATTATTGATAGTCAATTTGATAGGGTTACACTTTCCATGTCCTTGGGCTGAAGGCACTTCTCTGAATTCTTCTGCTCAAGTACACACTCGGCTGAGCAAGAGGACATATGATTCTGCCATTAAGTATATTGGAAATCACATTCTTACTTAATTGCAACTAGATTTAGACAATATCAAAGAGTCAAGACTGACAGCTACAATCTGCTGACTAATTGTGGTGGTGCAATTCTCAACCCTCCTTACCCCTCCTTGCCGGGCCGCTTGGTGCTAGGTATGATTCCTCCCACCTCCCCCCAGGCTATACACCAATCTGTGGAGATAAGGACTGATAATGTTAAGGTGCCTTTTTTACAAGCCTGGCTCCTGCCCTCCCGGTTATAAGAGCCCATCATCTCCCAACGGCCTGGCACCTGTGGTCAAATGGGAATAATAACAGACTTGCACCCTCATCAAGTTTTTATACAACTGCTGGAAGACACACCAGTATACTTCATTGTTCAAGCTGGGCATGAGCAAAAATTATCCGACAAAAGTCAATTAACTTGGACCACAAGGAAGACCTCTTGACCTCTCCTGGATCGCAGCAGGCCTATGACCAGCATCTCCCCTGAGCTGAGATGCCTCTCAGGTATCAAAACCCTTAAGGTGTCACCTGGTAAAAAAAGGCTGTCCATCTTGAAAGTGTGTCATATTATATACTCCACTTAGCTAGCTTAGGCCTGGTGTTACATGCTGCAATGAAGATCTGTAAAGAATCCTCTTCCGTGGGAATCAAGGTGTAAATTAAGGAGGAAATGCACAATACTCTATACAATACAAATGCGTCGATACAGTACATATAAACTCCATGCAGATATACACATACACGGTACATGAACCCACTTTGAAGGTTAGACTTTTGGCTATATAAACCAGATCATTTCCAGAGGCAGACAAGTGAAGCAAATCTGTGAATGGATTATATGCATCCCAGCCACACTGTCGTATCTCTTCAAAATCTGTTCTGTGGGCAATGCTGATGTTTCAATAGATTGTTTACATATTCCTTAAATGACTTGTTGATCCCTGAGTTCAAGGCTCACCACCTTCTGTAATATGAGATGCCAGTGGAAACCCTTTCATATATAGACTTCTATGGTTTTTGTTTTCTTTTTTTTTTTTTTCATGATACCATTGACTACTGCAAAAGAACACCAAACCATCTGTTCTGCTCTTGGCAAATTAAAGGGAATTGATTTTCAAGAATTCCATTGCAATTTAAGATATTACATACTTATTTATTAAGTATCTTAATACTGTTTGCATACTTAGAATTAGTATGGTTTGGATTTCTTTTTAAAAACCCTAATATAACAAACAAAAAAACAATGTTACAAAGCCAGGAGTAAGACCTACGTACTAACATTGTGCACAACTGTGAAGATATTAAACAATAAGAATCTTCCTGAAGATATAAAAAAATTACAAGTACATAACCTGTGGATGCTCTCAACATTAATAAGAGGAGACTAAAAATTACTCAGAAACTGTAATGTACTTTATTGGTCCACTAACTCTTGATCTCCTAAGCAGCACCATCACTAGATGGTAACATTTTAATGTTATTGATGTCTTATAATGGTAAAGAGAATATGACAAACATAATCATGTGGTACCCCCACAGAATGATATAGATCCTCTTATTACATCATGATTTTTAAAGATGGAATATCTCATAAACAATGGAACATAACAGCACACAAATTGTGAGGTCAAGGTGCAAATTATGGAACAAAGTTTTGACTACTATTTTCTAAGGTTTAATCAGAAGCAGTACCTGAAATGCTGGGGAAAATACTGGAACCTTCAAGTTAAATAGGATTGATCAGAGGCAAATATGAATCAGGATAATAAACATACTCCCTTAAGATCCTAATTTTTGTTCAGCCAACAAAATGTAATTTACAATTCTATTATAAATTTTAAAATATTTACAATATTTAATATATATATAATTTATATTTTAAAAGGCAATCTCTCTAGCATTGTTAAATATATAAGTCTGCAAGCTTGAGCTGAGGAGAGGAAAATTGGCTAGTCGGGTTTCCCTGCTGAAGATAACATGCACAAGCAAATAGCACAGATAATGAAAAGCATATTAGATTCTTAAATGACTTTTATCTTAACAACCTGATGTGTTATTGTTAACTGAAGGAAATAAAATTATTTAGCTCCAATGCTTTCCACTTCTTTAAATCACTGGTTAATTGGATCTTCTAGGTAATTGGTAAAAGGATAGTTCCAGACTCTCTCTTTCTCTCATTATTGCATCTATGGCTTTTCAAATACTGCAGCAGCACTGCTTTGACCGAAATTAAACATCTGATGCAAAGCTCCCTGAAGTCAGTGTAAAGATTTCCACTAACTTTAGTGGGAATTGGATCAAGTCCTAAGTAAGCTTCATGAAATCTCTACCTTTATAATTGAGCACTGCAAGCAAGAGAACTTGTTGGATAGCAAGTGGTCAGGATTTCTACCTAATCCGAAAATAGTTTTCTTAACTCTACAGTCTTTGTTATTTGATTTTTTTATTAGTAGTATTACTTTACTTTGTGCCTCTCTGTTTTTAAGTCTTTACCAAGGTTACTTACAGAACTTTCATTTTATGGTAGCACCCAGTAAACCCAAGAGGAATTGTACTACCTGAACACAAACTCCAGTACACCACTTTTCTTATGCTGGAAAATTTACCATGAAAGTGAGCCTACTTCATTCTATTGTACCATCATTATATCATCAGTGACTTTTCACTCTGATCAGCATGTTCTAAATTCACCATACAATGCCTCTCTGAAGGGTCACATGGATTGTCTATGAAAATACAAACTAGTAGACTGGCTTTGGACATCCTGCATTAATTCAGAGCGTTCTTCCAAAAATTCTGTACTTAGCTCACTTCAAAGGAGCAGTTCAAAGTGGAAAAAGAAGACTGGGTGGGTTTTCTATGTTAGTTCAGCTCTGACAAAGAAAGGAGTTCAGTTGGGACAGTCCCTAGTGAAGCAGCATTCCTTTTTCCTGTGAGACTTATTCTGTCTCATTGTAATGTTTTCCTACTTTTTTTTTTTTAAAAAAAAAAAAAAAAAGGCTTTTTTTTAAAATGACCATGTATCAGTAGAACTTGGACCACAGAGTGGATGCTACACAGACTACTATATGAGCACAAGCCATGCTTAGTGTCACTATATCAGGTTTCCTCTAGAGGCAGCTGTCAGAGTGCATGCTATTCTACATTCACCCACTTACTTGTGAAATCACTTAAAGATACAGCAGTATTCACAGAACAGCTCTCAGGAGACAGACCTCCAAGTAGAATAATCAGTGTAGTGGTTGAAATTGCATCACTCTTCTGTCCCAGTAGGGAAAGAGAGAGGAAGAGTTCACTGCCAGCACATTAATGAAGTGAAGAGATAGGAGGGCCTGCCTGTAGCCTACAGTAACAGCCCACAGCTTCCCCAGTTGATCTCTTAAAGTGCATGAGTGGTAAAATCATTCTAGAAGGGACTGTGCATGGCAGAGAAATGGATTACACTATTGTTACGTTTGCATTGGCTTGCAGATGATCTGCCGAAGGTCCACACAGTCATTCCATGACCAATGAAATGCTTTATTTATGCTCAGAGCTGTCACTTGCTAGTGGTGAGCTCCTGTTGTGTGCCTCAGAATGCACATAACATGAACACAGCATGGCACTCAAGTCAAAAGGTACCAGTGGAGATCTCAGCTATTATACATTGCTCTCTGCCCTAGGTAGAGTCCTTTCATTAAAGCTGTTTACCATGTGTTTGCTCATTCTTTGTGTCCTTTGGAATGGCTTTGTAGTCAAAACTAAAGGCTGCAAGAAGAGAGCCTACAAGTTGCATTGTTCCATATGTGCCTGTTTTTCAGGTTTTGTCCCAGAATTTTTCACCAAATACTTGGAAACAATGAGGACTCTCAGCCCTCCAGCTTAGAGTGAGCACAAGTTCCTTTCCTCATCCTTTCCCTTCCTACCTCCACTCTCTTGGTGGGGTCAGCAGGGAGGCCAGAGACTGCTAGGCTGAGACATTACCAACTGAGGAAAACTTGTTCTCCAATAGCCTTTGCTATGCCTTTTCATCAGCCTCTCTGAGGATTTCAGTCTTTACCATCATGCAATGCTTTTCAGTCCAATTGTTTTCATGAAAACTTCAACGGAAAATATTCTACTTCTGCTCTTCACATCTTCTAGCTTGGAAATGGCAGAGGATTAACATCACTACTTTGCTGCATTAAAAACAACCATGAAACTCTCCGCAGGATATGAAGTATCATCCAGGTAGCAGGGTACATAGTAATGTCAGGATGTAACTCACACGACATGATAGAGTTCAAATTCAGAAATGAGGTTTTAATTTGTTGCAAAATTTAACACTATTAAACAGGAATCAAGACTGAGGCAATTAAAGCGCATTCAGAAATGCTTGTAAAGGTCCTGCTTGTGAAGTGGGAAGGGATGAATTAACTTTAGACAAGAAAAAGCCTTTCAGTTTTGGGAAGGAAAACTTTGAGAGAATAAAATAAAACCAGGAAGCTTTGAGAGAATAAAATAAAACAGAAGCATAGGAGAGAACATAGGTCGCAAAATCTTTTCCTGAATAAGTAAACCCTCTTGACTACATAAGCCTCAGAGAAACATTTTGGAAATCATTCCTCACAAATACATCAATATTGAAATTCTGCTAGCCTAGGAGTCAGAAGCAAAGGAGTAATTTTTTGACATTTCTGCTGAAACTGGGTCTTGTGACATTCTTCTCCTTCACCTAAAAGACTGTTTACAAGTATAACCAGCAAAATAGTTTTAGAAGGCCTGGATTTTTATCTGAAGGACTGCTTTCAATAACTTACCAATACATGTCTCTATTCATCTAATAGTATTCTTGTGAGAAGTTATTGAAACATTTTTGTTCAACTGCCATTATTTTAAATTTCCTATGTCTTGCAGATGATAGCTCCTTGATACCTGTCTTAACTTTAGGTTTTCCTTCTCTACCTTTTATACACTTTTGGCTTTATACTTTCTGTTAGCTTCCATTCCTTGCCACTACCCTTACTGTCTTCCAGAAACCCTGGATTTTTCTTCTCCTTCATTTTGTATCATGTTCTTACACTCTTATCACTGATTTTGCACTTCTAAATTTCCTAATCTTTTAAATATAGGTGACAATTCTATACAAAACCAATAGAAGGCTTGCATCTTCAGCCTGCTATTTCTTTGTCACATATTTCTTTAACTGTATTTCATTTTCAGCTAAGGGAAAATCATTCCATTGTTGGTTATGGCAGTGATTCTAAATATTCTTGCAGATGGTCAGATCTATGCTCCTCTGGGGCAAATTAATAGCTTTCATATGCTATCCTGACAATAAGAAATCTACATGTAGCTTTATTTGTACATATGTGTGGAAACAAAGATCTGTAGGAAAAATACTGGCAAATATTAGGCCACTAAAAGAGTAGATAAGTTATCTTAGTCTGGTTTTATACTTAGGGGAGAGAAATACCTCCAGAAGGTGCTGCCAAAGATCTGAATTTACACAGAGTCATTCAGAGGAAACGCCCAAAACCTCTGTTAGCTTATTCAGGTTTGCAGGGATGAAATCAGGTCTTAGTCTTTCAAAGGATCAGTTTAGCAATCTCCAAAAACTGGACCAGATGCTCCTTATTATTATACTCTTTATTCTCTATCCTTTGGTCCTAAAGATATGCCTGAAATGTATCCGTTTTATCTTAAGGAGTGTTACTGACTTCTGTGTTAACATCTAAATACTTAACACTGTGCTTTGTCCAATATAACTTGAATAGCTGATCTAGATCTTCAATAGGCATATATTCTGCTGGATAAAAATACATTGCAGAAATTGGCAAATGAGAATCCAAGGAATAAAGCAGGATCTCACTGAAAAATGCAAAACAAAAGACCATAAAATTTTTAAAGCACTCTTCAGAAAGAAAGAGCTCTTACTGAGGGTCACTGAAAGGAACATGGGTAAGGAAAGAAAGAGATCAAGGTCCACAGGCTCTGCATTATTGAAAGGATAGAGCTTCAGTAAATGAATAAAAAGAAGATAACTGGGCACCAGGACTAAGTCTTCACTGAAAATGAAAGTGCAGAAGCAACTTGCTTTCTGGCAAGGGAGTTTCAGGGTCAGGAGACCATTTCCTTTCCTAGGTGTTCAGCTGCCTGAGCTCAAGGCCAGCTCTCTTATCTGGGACACCTCAGTTCAGACTGTTGTGAAGAAGGAACTGTTTCAGAAATATCTGTAAGAAACTTCTGCAGGCTTATAGTAATGTTTTTCTCAGGACCTGCATTTCAGTTCATACTCCTGCCCTTGGTCCCTGCCTGTACTTATTTCAAACCAGTATCCTTACCATCCTCCAGGCTTTATTTCTGTCCATGGCAGAAATCACATGACTATTTGATGGGGGAAACTGTGGTTAATCAGCTAGTCTAATTCTACCAACGCTCTAGCATGACTTAAACCCCTTGTTTTTCACTGTGCATACAGTGAGAGTGCAGGTTAAAGGAGATGGAAGTCTTTGCACTAATGAAAATGGAATACACTTCAGACTGGCCTCTAGTCTAACAGCTTTTCTATTCCTGTTGAATCAATTCCTATTTTCTCTTTGCAAAATAAGCTAATATTCTGCAGCAAAACCTGAAATATAATAAATTTCCTTTATGGAATGCTGGCCCTTCTCTAGCTGAGTTTTCAGGCTAATAGATGGGGAACAAATTTCTCAAGCTAGCATGATAGTGGCAGGCAGGTGGAATGATAGCAGAATTCACTTAAAGGGACACTACAAAGACAACCCTTTTGTTTTGATTTTCGCAGCCTGCAGTGTTTGCTTGGAAATCACACAGGAATTGATTTTCCACTAAGATTTCACAGATTAAAAATACCTGAATAATTTTTTATGATTACTTTACATAATTAAAATATTTTTCAAAGAGTGCTGTGACCAGTGTCACAGCAAACAGGTCAGTGGATGAATAGCTACTCTGTTTGCAGCCCTCCCTTCTGGGTAGCAATAGAGGTAGGAAAACCTGTTGAAGTCCCAACTCAAATATAAAACTGTGATTCCCCTCCGTAACTCCAACAGTAACGCCAACAGAAGTAAGCATTCCATAAGCAAACTCTGAAGATATAGCATGAAGTAGATGAGGAAGTGTCCTGGATTGCTTCAATTAAAAAAAAAAAAAAAAAAAAAGGTTTCTTAAAGCTATACACCCTGATCGTCCATGTCCTGTGACTAGCATGCCTTACAGTGACAGTGGTTTTGTGGAAACAGACAGATTAGGCCTGTGGAGAATTAGGGCAGCGAAGCTGGTGCAGGGTCTGAAGCACAGGTCGTACGGGGAGCGGCTGAGGGAACTGGGGGTGTTTAGTCTGGAGAAGAGGAGGCTGAGGGGAGACCTCATCGCCCTCTACAGCTACCTGAAAGGAGGGTGCAGAGAGCTGGGGATGAGTCTCTTTAACCAAGTAACAAGTGATAGAACAAGAGGGAATGGCCTCAAGTTGCACCAGGGAAGGTTTAGGCTGGATATTAGGAAGCATTTCTTCACAGAACGGGTTGTTGGGCGTTGGAATGGGCTGCCCAGGGCAGTGGTGGAGTCCCCATCCCTGGAGGTGTTTAAGCTGAGGGATATGGTGCAGTTGGGAACTGTCAGTGTTAGGTTAATGGTTGGACTGGATGATCTTCAAGGTCTTTTCCAACCTAGATGATTCTGTGATTCAGTGAGAACATAATTACCTTGGTCTGAGCCCAGAGAACTTTGTTCAGAATCTATAGACCCTGTATGTTCTTCATGATTTAAATACCTTGCTGTCATTTTCAAGTCACAGAGGGCTTGCATGAATAGGCCCCTGGATTCCTCTAAATAATGTTTCCTGAATGAGAACAGCAGATACAGGGGGAGCAGAGAGAGGATTATTGTGCTCTAGTTTTACATGAAACTTCTTTCAGTGACACACAAACGTTTCAAAATGTCAAAAATATTCCCATCTCAATCTAGGATGAACACTAGCAATTGAAAAAAGTGTTCAAGACTGAAAAGAAATATTTTCAAATGGGGTCATAGAAGAAAATTTATTCCAACAATCTCAAAATGTCTCATTTTACTCTCAACTATTTTAAATGCTGCAATGTTTTCTTCATTTTCCTAATAAAAGTAATTTTAAACTCAAAAATTGTGGTTTTAAAAAAAAAAAAATCTAAACCAGATATTGAAACTAATTTTGAAACCCTTTCCAAAACAACTGTTGGGTTAAAATTGGTGATACCACTGTTTTGCCCCAATAAGCCTTGCTTCAATAAATCAACAGTTTTAGCGGAAAAAAAAAGAGTTACTACAAAAATCTGACCAGCTATATCCCATTACTGCATTCTGAAATATGCTCAACTGCCATATAACTTGGTTTTTACATCCCACTCTCTTAACCTATTTGAACTTGCCTTCATTTTCAAAATCTTAATCACTCATCTTTGTACAGAAATAGTTTCCTTTTCTTCTTTCTCTCAGATATGTCCAGCACCTTTGCTAGCATCTCAACTTTATACTGAAAAAAACATCTATATATGCACAGATGTAAATTCTCTATCACTTCCTAAAAGGAAAATTTCTTCCTCTTTCTTCCTCATTATGTAACACATAAAAATTCAAAGCTCCAGTTGCTCTTTCCCCTGAGGATTTTCATCCTAGATCATTTAACTTTTTCTGACATCTTTCTTCCCTTCCTTTTATATTGCAAATTTCCCCTAAGCAATGAGAACCTGTATTTGCATCTTTGACAGCAAAGGGGAGACTGACTGATGGAAGCAATGCTCTCTTTGAATAATGCAAGATGTTGTGATACTGACAGTAATAAGGAGGCCTAAATAATAGGTCCTTCTTGATACAATTCAAAAATATGCAGCCTATTGTCTCAGCCACCAGCAAAACAGCTCATAACTAGTGCCTCAAGAGTAAGGCTGAGTTCCATCCATCTAAATGGCAGCTGACAACAGGAGACTAATCTCTCTTAAAAATATTTCCCAATCATTTTTTGCTGTAATTAAATCAACACAGTGTTCAACAACATACAAGTACAGGAAAAGGGCTCTGGTTTATGGCATTTCTGAGCAAGCGATGGGCTTAAGTTTTACTCATCACTGCCCTGAGGGAAGTCGGTGCCAATTAGAGTTGTCTGCATCACCTAATCCTAGCCAAGACCCTGTTCTCTTTTGCATTTTCATTATTTTTTTTCCAGTGGTGCCCACAGATACTAACAAAGAGGAAAGAAACGGTGATAGAACATTAAACCTTACAGGCTTTAACCACCCACAGGCCTAAGACTATATGAACCCTATAGCATTTATACCACTGGCTGAGAATCTCATCCTCAGGATTTTGTCTCCGTGTCTTACTCAGTATCTGTCAGTTTATTTGGTACATTATTCGCCACATTAAAAGAAGTCAGGGGGACTTAGGAGATGTTCAAAAGGTGATGAGTTGGTTAGTCTCAGTTGTACTTTTAATTATGCTTATAAATTGATACCATTTATACCATTAGAGATGTTTTATTAACTTGTATAGATTTTGAACTACAGTTTCAGTGACATAATTTGGTAATTAGTGAGCTATAGGCTTTCATTAATGGACTTTCTGGAAAATGCTGTCAGAATTAGAAAGAAAGAGGTAAAGTACAAAAAGGGCAAACTGTTTGAGAATATGGTTGATTCTGTATAGAAACTTAGGCCCTATAACAGCCAACGAGACTTGCATATATGTTAATAGCTAACTGACCTCAAATTCAGAGTTGCATGGAAGATTTTGTGTGTGATTAAAGTTTAAAACAATAGCAAAATCGCCTAAGCTATCACAAGAAAAAAGATAATCTAATCAAGAATGAAATTCTGCCACCTACCCAAGGTACTTTGTAGAATTACAGCCAGGGAGAATACACTATGTACTTTTACATATCTTTGGCTCAGTGTGGTCCTGGAATATTTGAGACAGCATGTCTAGTATGCTTACACATCAAACATAAATGCAGCATAAGCATCCATACTAAGTGGTACCAGTTACCATGCAGCCATAACTAAATTGAATTCAGCACAAGGTTTGCTAAACCCTATATTCACTAAGCTACAGAGCAGCTGATTAAAACCTGATTCCATGTCTCTGTAACATTGCCATTGGCAGTGCAGTCAGATCATAAGTTATAACTTCATTTCTAATCACAACTTTGGCTGGTGCTGCTGAGAATAACTGCATGCCACCTGCACTGAGCAAATCCTGCCACAGCCACGGTTTCTACGGCCCTAACATACCACATCAGCCTTACTAGCTGACACAGCAGTGGAGACATGATCTTAATATTATCTTCCATTGTAAAGTACCAGTATTAGCAATTGCAAATTTCTGTACTGCGGCTTTAAGAACTATCTCCATTGCAACTCCTTCCTTGATGTATTGCAGCTTGCAGTAGGTAGATATATGCAAAATATATATAGCCAGTTGCATAAAGCTGTTTTGCATTTTCAGAGGGATATAAAAAATATTCAAGTTTCCTTTTATTTCTAAGAAAGTAGAGTGGACAAAAACACCAAGGGTTTATTTTTCCTTCTATAGGAAACCAAATCCCTAGCTGGGATGTTAAAGTCATATTTTCTGTTGAGTTTATGATAGAACTAGAGATACAGACCTTATTTCAAACCTTGAGAGTTTGCCAAACTGAACCATACTCACTTTCAAACAATGACTGCATGTATATAGACTATATAATATCGTGAATGCATGTGGAGAACATCCATAGAATAATAGGATAGAAAAAGTCAAATAGAGGTAAAATAAAATTTCACACAATTGCACTCATGGGAAATATCTACCTGTGGTGCAGGAGTTTACATGCTTTCATATGAAATTGTAGAGGAGAAAGGTTGAGAAATAACCTTACAGCTGTCTCCTACCACCTCTGCAGTGCTTGTGTGTTGGTAATGATATGGTTTAATATAAAGGCATTCTCTTAGAGGGAGTCTGGACTTCTGACTTCTATTAGTCATCTGTGTTGTGCCCGAAGATACCAACTGAGGCAAATTCTCCATTGCTCTTAAAAGATTCTTCAGTGCTTAGTGGAGATCAAAGTTGCTCTTCATACTGTTTGAAAGCCCCGTTCCAAGGTCAAGGGAGAGCTGGCAACACACCTCTGTCTAACATGACAGAGTAGATCACCACCTCCTTCTTGCTCTTGTCTTTCAGCAGCATTGGAGATAAGTGACACTGTATGTCTCGGGTCATTCCAACTTCCCTGTATTCTCAACAAATTCTGCTACTCAAGTCTAATGGATTTATGAAATTGCCTTAGGAAACGTGGTAAAGGAAGAGCCTAATTTTCCCCTTATATTACACATACATGTCACAGCTGGGCTCATGAAAAAGGGTCTGTAGTATCTTCTATTGGTTAAAGTCATTCCATAAACTTCTGGCAAGCAGTGTCTTATTCTATCTGCCTGTCAAAGGGTAACAAAGTCAGTACTGAAAATAATAAGGAAAAATGAAAATACAAACAAAAACATCTATAAAAATCTCAGGCCTGGCAGGATGAAGAGAAATATACCCAAGTGATAAGACCTTGTCATTTAAAAAAACAGATTTTTTTTTTCCCCATTAAAAAACAGAGAAAATACTTGTTTGCATATCTCTGATTTTCCAAAACTTATTTAATCCTAATACTCATATCACACTCAAAGTGACCCTGACAGATGTTTGATAATGAATCTGCTTTGAAACTCATCCAAAGAAGCAAAATCTGTTCAGGGAATCCAGTGCTCTAGCTCAAAGAGAATTACTTTAGATCAGCCTGGAGCCAGTTAATACAATTACACTTGTACAGTTCTTCACTTGCAATGTTTACTAAGTATCATAGGGCAATAAATGGACAAGTACTGGGTAAGCATAACTTTAAATCCATCTAGTTCTTACCTTTGAGGTAGAGCGTAACATGATTTGTTCCCTCTGAGGAGAGCGGAGATTTGTGACTATAGATTTGTAACTTCAAAGGGATATTCTTTTGAACTAAAATTTCAATTTAAAACTGTTGCTGCTGCCTATGACTGAAAACTTTTAATTTATCCAATGAGCCTCTTCTCTTTCTCTTTTCTATGTTCACTCCAGCAAATATCTCTTTTTCTGTAAGGTTTATTCATACCCCAACAGATGCAAGAATGCTACAGGTGGTTCCACTTGGCTTTCTGCCCACTTAAAACACTGATGGAATTGCTACAGGGTTTCAGGATGCATCTTATCTTCATTCCTTTGAGGAACCATGCTATCATCCTATTATAGAACTGCCTGAACAAACAGCACACAAGCAAACAGCAACAACAAAACCTTTAAAGTTCATGGAAGAAGATTTTTTTTATATATATTTCTGGAACTTCTTTTTTCTGTCAGAAGTCACATTCATGGAGAAAAAAATTCCGGGGCTGTTTTTGTCCCACAGGAGACTGAGGGAAAACTCTGGTTTACCATTCTTATTTTTAATGTTTTTAAAATTCACAGTTCTAATTATGCTTCAATCACAACTGATAGTGGCTTAACCAAAAGCAATGAGAAGCACTTGCCTCCACAGTCCTGTTCAGGCTACTGAAAAGTCCAGACAGCCTTTGCATATAAACTTCCCAACCTTACTGACAGGCACGACACAATACTCCTCATCTGGTATGACAGCCAAAACCCATTGCCTGTCACTCCACATCAAAGGAAAAGCAATGTGGAATTAAATGTGGCTGCTGTGCTGGCTGGACTCTATGAGAGCAGAGACACTCTTCCTTTGAGAGATCCAATGGAAAAGACAGAAGAAATTTAATCAGCTTTTCAACATACACTTCTGAAGTAAAAGGACAGCTTTCTGAGTAGGATAATTTTTTGTGTTTGTTTATAGTGAAATATTTTAGCTCAGCTCCAGTAATGAGATTCCTCAAGGATTGTGAAAGCAGCATATACAATCCATGGTACAGCAGGCAGGCTGGAACTGGAGTAAAGCTCTTTGGAGCAGTTACCAGGTCTGCTTTGACAGCTGGGAAGTGCCTAGCAATAAGTTATGTGTTTTTCTGACTACTCGTGCATTTTGCAATTATTACGCCTAGCATAAAGGACACAGCCAGCATAAAGATGAACCAGTAACCAAATTGTATTTGATACAAAAGGGCCAGTACATGGGTGAGCACTGGGGGTACAAACAAGTCAGATTATACATAACCAACATCAATCTCACTGACCCCAACAACAACACCACACAACCAACAAGGGGTGGAATAAATGGTGAAATGCAGTCTCCCATAGAAGGGACAGGAGACAACCAAGTCAACAAGCCAAACACATAAGACCAAGGAAGCCACACACTGAATCTCCACACAGCCCACATTTACAAAAGCCAGACCTGACTGGAGCCCAGTCCCAGGGAGGCAGGAGGTCCTTCCCCAACAGGGAACTCTGCACAGGACATCCACCTCACAGACAGACACTGCCCCTGCCTGCAAGTGGTCCCAGCTGTTATCCCTCAGTGGGACACCTGACCCTTGTTTACTCAATGTGGGACACCTGGGGCTCATTTACCCAATGGCTCTCCCTGCCAGGCCGGACCCACCCTGGAGGGAAGCCCAAAGGTAAACTCACCCCCCCTTTGGGAAGGGCTGTGGGAATGGGGGTTGAAACTCCAGGATTTCACTGTGTTTGGAATTTAAAAGCCTGAGATTAGCAAGCAGGTAGGACAATAATTAGCTTCAGAAAAACAGAGTTTGTCAAGCAATTTGCAAATCAGGAAACAGTTTTTAAGCCATTTATATATAGTATTCTCCAAAAAAATCACTTTTCTCATACTATTTTTTTGTTCATATTTCAATCTCTCAACAATTTCCTGATGCCCTAGAACTCAAGGAGATTATTGTCAGAGCACTGACCACAACCTGTGAAAAAGTTCACTTTCTTATCTTTTCCAAAACTGTTTTGAGGATAGGCTAAAGACCATGGATATGCCCTTTGATCAAGGTCAGAGGAGGTGACTCGCTTCTGGTAGAAAATAAAATTCTTATGAAGAATAGAAAGGAGATTCTCAGTCAGGAAGGTTTGACAGTGAGATAATCCATTGTTTATATGTTATGGAATTATTTTAAACAGTTTGTTTTATCTAGTACCCGACCAGCTAAAATGATTGCACGATGAGATGGTTTTACTGTTGAGACTATTGATGAGGTGGTGATATCAAAGCCATATACCTCAGGAAAAATAAACAATGTATATTTTATCTAAAATATGTAACACTTGCACAGCAGGAAAGCTGTTACATTATACCCCAGCATATGCATGAAAGACCCAGGTTTGTAATTATTTTCATGCCCTCATTTCATAATTTGTTTTCATTCAAGCTACGAATCTGTATAGTGCATGAATAGGGTGATGAAGCCAGTACACTGTGCAAAAAAATAACAGAAAACCAAGTTACAGTCAAGCCATCTACCCCCTTTCACAAGAACTGTACGATTAATAAATTATACTAATTAAAGAGTGGCTAAGAAAAAAGAAAAAAAAAAGACCAAAAATAGCTAAACTGAAATAGTGTTATGGAAAATTTTGGTGAAACAAAAAGTCAAAAGGCTTTAACTACATATCCAGTTAAAAATTTTGTTTATCTTAAAAATAAATACATTACACTTGGATTCCAGGATTAAAGAAGTGAAAATAAGCATAAGGGAATTTCAAATTAAAAAAAAAAAATTGTTCAAAATGTTTTGACATACTGACACTGTCACCATTTTTGCTTTCTGGTATGATAAACTCAGTAAAACTGATGAAAACTGACAAAACCTAGAACCTGTACTTTTAGGTAAAAAATATTAACGAAAAATCTGTTTCATAAAAAAAAAAAAAAAAAAAAAAAAAAAAAAAAAAAAAAAAGGAAAGAAAAGAAAAACTACCAGACCAAGTTGGACTTTTCACTTAGGTTATCTTTTCTTTCTCTACCTCTTCCTCAGCTTCCATGCAGAAAAATATTTTACATTGATACTGACGGGCCAGACAAATTCACTTACACTTCCAGATCAATGACAATAATAAGGGCAGTCAATTATGAACAATAATAAAGTAATTTAGTTCAAAGAAGTGCCACAGAGATACAGTTGTTTTGTGTAATATCAATGTGTAATACCAATATAGAAACTGTAGATAAAAATCTTTGTTTCAAGTTTGAAGCTACAAGAAAACATTGCCCTAGGTCATAGGCATTGAAATGTAAATAAACATTCTGGAGAGAGATGAGAGGGCAATTTTTTTATGAGCAAGATTCTGATTATTTTATACAATATTTTGAATAGTTTTAGGCAAAACTGCAGTTCAAAAATATATGCATCAAGTTTTTCCATGGAAAAGGAGTTGCTTTCCACTGAGATTTATAGCATTTGTTGTACCTATCAAGGGCCATCAGGCCATTGACCTTATGTATATTTTCTACAACAGAAGCCACATCTAAAGCTAGATTCTTAGGGTCAAAGAAATTTAGCCCATCTAGTAGTTCAATCTTTTGTCCTAAACTGATGTGCAGTTTCTGAAAACACTATTACCAAGCCCTCTAAAAAATCTTAATGCTCATTTATAAGGCAAATCTACTGGCATTTTCACTCAGCATTGTTGTTCCAATAGCCCCATTAGTTGCTATTTTTCATTATTAGTGTTCACTCATCAGTAACCATTTTGTTCTCATTGTGTATTTACAGTCCACTAACGATCAACAGTTCCTGACAGAACTCAGCTAAATCATCCAGTGTAAGAGTCATGTCCTTCAACTGCTTCAGAGAAGAAACAATGTTCTATGAAGCTCTACACTGCCCTCACCAGAACAAAAAACAGGGCATCAACTCAGTTTTAAATCAAGAAAAGCTCTGTGTTGTAATTAACATGCAAATAACATCAAGACAGTAAACCAAAGCTGTCGTTCTGACCATGCCAGGTGAGTCAGACCTGCTTCCAGGGACAGGAGGAGCATGGGGAGACGGGTGCTTTCTCTGGTGCAGGGGAACATTTGAGATGCGTGGATTGAGCGTCCTAATCTCACTGTGCCCATGCACAGGCTGACAGCATCAGCATCTGCCCACCCACACCTGAACAGTATCTATCTGGCTCTGACCACAGGCAGACACTTTGTGAAAGATGTGTAGATATTTCTTCAGATATATGATGGCAATGCCTCATCCTATAGTAGAGTTATACTTTTGATTGAGTCTACACATTTGCAGAGACACAGGGAAAACAAAAAGTAAGTCAGCTTTGCCAAACTGCAGGCACTGTGGGATAGACAGGAGTATGAGCAGGTAGGGTGGCCATCCTTCCTGTAAGAGGTTGCATCCTATTTCTTCCACTGATTCTGTAGGTATCTTTCTGTTCCCTATTTTAAGATACATCCATTATATCATTCACTGCATGAATAAAAGGAAAGCTGAATCAATCAGTCAAACAAGTAACTGTTGATCTGTTGATTAAATCTTGTTCTCAGTGCACATTTCAGCCAAGAGGACCTGTTTCTATTACAAAGAAAAAAAAAAAAATATATATATATATATATAGTAGCAGTTTGCATTTATACAATAGCTTTAAAAGCAAAAGCTCCTAATCATTCTACAAACTCCAGAAGACATGACTCAAACCAATAACAAAATGACAAAATGTTAAAAGAATCAATCTAGCCTTTCCAAAGGATCTACAACTAGAATAACCCTGCACACGGTCATTAGCTATACGATGATTTTTTTATTATTATTATTATTATTATTATTTTTAAATGTCTAAAGGCAGTTTTATCCCTTGTATTTATCAGGAAATAAATTTCAACTGTATTGGCCATAACACTAGTATCTATTAGTCTGCTCTTAGTACAGAAAAGATAGGATCATCCTGATCTAAGCTTAATTCTTGACTGATGAATTCTGAATACATTTAGATACATCCAAGACATACATAGTGGTTGGTTTTATGATACTCCATCAAGTCAAGACTCACTCCCCGAAATTAAGAAATAATTTTTCAGATAGGTATCTTTAAAAATGTTAATGAATTACTAAGGACATCAACAGTTACAAAAGATTTACTCTGTCTAAAAACTGTTTATCAGTTCTACTTGTAATAAACACTGCTTTTTGGAACTCGGGGTGCGTGTGGCAGAGCTGCGGCTCTCCATGCACCCAGCGCTGCTTTGCCTATTGCTTCCCACCCTAAATCGATTGACCGCAAATAAAAATACATATTTTTATAAAAATTGGCTTTGTCTGATTATAACATACTGTAAACAGAGAGAACAACAGCCTTGAACCTTTGTCTGTCACTAAAAATATGAGAATATAGATTTTCTCTATAAGTGATGATTACAGCCGAAACAGCAAAAATGTGACACTTTCATCTATATTTTGTTGTTTCCATGTGTTGTTTTCATTATTTCCCCATAGTTAAATCATAGTAGGTAAGATAAAAGTTTTATGTTTTGTAATAATATATCAGATTCTTTTTTTGAATCAGAAAATAATTAGCAACGAAATAAGGCTTTGCAATTGTTCTCTCTGACTATCTCTCTTCTATAGACCTCTGCAAGCAATTTTGCTACAACTTGCACCATGATAGGAGTTATTTCTTCTGCTATAGAAAAAAATGATGCATGAGTTTTACACCTATGTCTGTCCAGCTAATCAGGCAATATATGCATTGCAATATATGCCAGTCCATTAGCATAAATGCAAGTCAAAAATCAGGGGGTTTTTTCCCTAATGCTTGTTCCTATCTATTGTTTATAGGTTATTCAGGAAATTTTGAAAGCACTGGGAAAGGGACAGAGTATTGTGGTGAGGGGCTGTGTAGGAACATAGAACACAAAACCTTCTGAATTTCAATATCATTAATTTCACTCTTCATAGACTTGCTCTCTACAGCCATTAATACTTTAAAACCATGCAAATGTCAAAATTATCTGATTGAATTGAGCTTATTTCAGCTTTATTATATTCCAAAAAAGCACTGTGAGTTTATAGGAATAAAGCATAAAAATTATACTAGTCTCAAACACTTTGAACTTTGGTAATCCATCATTATTTGCAGCAGATATTAATTTTCACATTGGGATACATTCTTCTATATATAAATTAATAAAAGATGGCAATAAAAAGGTAAATTTCCTCCCTCAAATATGGCATAATAGAGAAATATATGATATAGAAAGGTCATCATTTGATTTTGAAGGCTCTGAATTAAATGTTTTCCATCACTTTTCTTCATTTGCCAGAAGAGTTTCAGAATTACAAGAATTTTGTTACGTCAGCATTTAATTTATGAAAAGACATATCAATATAGTATGATTATATGGTGATCTTGGTTTTAGACTATCGTGATATGTTCACTAGCTAATGAAAACAATTTCTATTTAGTTTTTATTTTTATTTAGAAATTATAGGGAGAGAGTGGCATTTTTAGAGACTGAATGCTAGTTATATTTCTCTCACAACACATATGTTCTTTTTCTGAAACTGACAGAATTACAAAACCCGATCTTGACACAGATTGTAAAAGCTTGTTAAATATTGAGTGTCTTCAGATTAGGCATGAAATTGTTATTATTTCATAGTGTATACATAAGACTTTTGTCAACAGGTTAAAAAAAAAAAAAAGTAGTGAAATAGAATAAAAGTGATAATCAGAGGCATTTAAAACATTTCACTGCAATTCATCATAAATGTTCATTTGAGAGGAACTGGAGGATACATATCAGAAAATACATGCTAGGCTGGGGATAGTGATTCTTCAGGTAAAGTGGGTTTTTTTAATTCCATTTGAGAAAGTTGTTTACTGAAGGAAAGGAAGAAGGGGAGTTGCAGTGTTCTATGTTAATGACACATGGTCTACTCTTAGTTTTTATTTGTGTTTGGGGAAATTTGACTGTTTGTGCTGAACTCCCAAAAAAAAATTGCTCTGATTCCAACTATATGCTGCTGGTGCTTCCAAAATAGTAGTAGTAGTAAGGGTAGTACTAGTCCTAGTAGAAACATTATTAGTAGTGATAATCCAGTATTGGATAATAGGATAATAAACAAGGCCATTCAACGCCATAATAGGCCACGTGTTTAATAACAATGTCAAACAAGACAAGGTTTATGATTCTAGACATCAGGTTGCTGAAACTCTATCCTCTAGTATGTAAATTTATACAGTTTTGAAGTAAGTGTGAGATGGTCAACCTTATATTTTTTCTGTATAAAGAGAAGCCATACACTTTGAATCTAAAGTTACTTCTACTTTAGGGTTAAAAAAAACCAAACAGAACACAACAACAAACAAGGGTAAGAACACTTGAAAAAGCTGCAGCAAATATGAAAAAAAAAAAAAAAAAAATCAAAAAACAAAAAACACCAACCAACCAACAAAAATCAAAACCTCCCACCTTTTTCTGAACTTGCAGTTTTTAGCTACAAACAACATGAACTGGAAACTCAATAGTTCTCATGAAAAATTCAGTAAGTGTAAGAAGTAAAGACATAGCTTTGTAAATGCAATATTAAAAAGATTTCATGCAGAGGATGAAGATCGGTGGTCTTTTCAATACCACTACATTTCAGATCAGAAGGTTTGGCAGATAGAAAATTTCTTCAGACAAATATCACTGATTTTCAGTTGTTTTGCAAAGATGCTTGAGATATTTCAACAATAAAAATACTTCAGTGAACTCTGAAATCACCTTTGTTTTTAAATTAAACACTTATATTCGGGGGAGGGTTGTGTTAAAAACTAAAACCAGCCTTCAAAATGTGTGCAGAATGCATTCCTAGGTTTTTACCAGTAGAATTTTGTTTTAATGTTATGAAGATCTTATGGATACTTCCCTTTTTTGGAAAAAGTTATTTTCACAGAGAGATTCCAGTAAAAATATTAAATCATCTGTCCCTGTTTGTAAATTTATCTATGTGGGAGCTCCATTGCTCCCAGATCAGTACTCAGTCTCCTTTTAGATCATACTGTAATATGCCTTGATGGATCATTGCAAGTCCCAAGTAAATCTCTCTTGCATCTTACAGCAGCATATGGCAGTTAGTTATTCAGTGATACATCTGCCTCAAAAACTATTCCAGTTTACATCCTTTGCTCCTAAAACATAACAGAGATAACAATACTGCAAAACTCCCATTGGCACCAGGACTTCAGGTTTGAAACTTAAGAATTTTCCTTTACTCTTTCCCATTTCAGGTGCAACCTAGATATTCAGATTTTCCTCTCAACATGCTTTGTCCATACACCAAGACCCCGAATTTGTCCCGCATTAGTTGTCTAGTGACTCTATCTGGGCTATTCAGACCATGATGATTTGACTAAGACTGCCAGAGGAAGCTCAGGTATTAACACCATGTTTCCTCTTCCAGAAATGTACCAATATCATGACCAATATCAGTTCTGAGGAATCTCTTTAATCATCGTCAGAGAACATTGTCAAAAAGTAGCTGGACTTATCTTTAAGCCTCAAGATCCAGAAAGATGTCCTGAACAGATAAATCTTTAGAAAACTAGCCTTTTACTTCCCAGCAGATGGGGGAAATGATAGCTAGTTCAGCAACTAAATTACTTACACAACTGTGAACAAACACGCAAAGCATAAAAAGGAAAGAAGTTTTGGGATACCGTCTTTAAATGAAACATAGATTGAATTGCATAAATTAAAGAGCTATTAGAGCCAGACATTGTGTGTGAAGGGGGAAGGAATGGAGAGCAGGGGAGGGAGAAGGAAAGAAATTAAGAGTAGGAAAAAATTCTTTGTGAAATATATAAACACCTTCACATGGTCATATGCACTGTCTGAAGTTTTTGTTTTTCTTGCTCCACTGCACTGATGCATTTTGACAGGATATTTTGTTTTGCCTCTAGGGTTTTTAGGGAAAAGGAACTCATGGGCTATTACTGTTCCAGTGAAGAGTTTTTGACTGAAATGTTTTGGCTCATTTCCTTGAGCTATGCATTAGCCAGATGGTTTGATGCATGCACCATGCCACCCTGTTTGATCCTGCTATTGGACTTTAGCTCCTGTTCCACTGTCAAAAGGAAGGATCATCATGAATGCTTTCATTAATATTTACACTGAAGAGTGATCTGACTGCCACTTCACTCATACTGCAGGTTAAGTGAGGGTGCCCTGTCAAAACAGAGAAAAGTCTTTAGCTCTTCTAATTCAGACCAGTTTGAGAGAGGGTTTCGAGCAGAAAATTAGAACCCAGTACTCAGAGCTTCCATTCTCTCTGACATTGATTTACTATGTCAAAATCCTTTATTATTAAATACAGAGCGTAATATCTGAAACTCTCAGAAATAAGGAAAAATATATTGTACAAAGTTTTGTAATAAAATACTTGCATAAAAAAAAATGATAAAATTTGGAATTTATTAGTAAGATTACTAACTTTGATATAGTACTTAAGATCCCTGCTTCTGGTCAGGACTTCACTACGCCATATATAACATAAACAAAAAAATCTGTCTGGATGGCTATAGCACACCAGCACCCTGCAAGAATAGCCAGAAGGTGCATAGGAGGCTGGAGCCCTCTGCCCACCTATTTCTGACAAGAGGGAACATCCCACAGAGCTGAGACAGACACTTATGGAATAGAGCAGACAGTTCTCCATCAGGCTGCTCTCCAGAGGTGTTGGTCAAGACCAGGGAAAGAAATCTGCTGGGTGCTGCCAACTTGAGAAAAAAGGTGTACCCACATGTAAAAATATTGAGACCATAATTTTAAACACATTAAAATTTTTAGTGGAAACCTAATCCTTTATGACTTATTTCTGCTTTTGAACACATTGAGAAATTGAGACTACTATTACTGGTCTCAGTGGTGTAAGTTGCTGGAGTATGAAGCAGCTGAGGAACATGATTGCCTCTGTCAGCCCACATAATGTAGCTTTTAAAAAATCCCTCCTGTATTAGATTTGCTAAATTCCTGTGACACTGAATTTTAGAGGTTGACCACAGACCAAGGAAGTGATGTGAAGTCAGACTCTTAATAAATTTTCCTACTTTGACTGAAAAGGAAAAGTCTTATGATTTTGATAAAGGATCTATAACGTGTGTAGCATCAATTTGGCTTCTGTACAGAATGGTTTTGACTGTTAATTTCAGAAGAAAAACTCTTCTTTCTTGATGTGTGAGACAGGATGACAAATTCATATTCACGACATAGTCCCCAAATTCAATATAAATTAACCTTTTGTTTTTCTCAGGTAGCTGTGTACTATATATCCAGAGTGCATTAGTTTCTGTTTACTTCAGACACAGCTACAACAATGGAACAGATCCATGTACCTGCTACATGCCAACAGATACAGAATAAGCAGTGTCAGTTTGAGCAATTATCAGCAAATTTGTGTTTATACCAAGATCAACAAAAATCCATCTGGTAGAATATATACTATTTTATTAGACAGAAGTTGCTGCAGCAAATCTAGCTTGTGTTTGAAATAACACCTTGCATAAGTACCTGGTGCAGTACCAGGAATGTTTAAGCATGTAAGTGTAAATACCATAAAGATGTCTAAACTCAAAATATACCCTCAAAAACTCAGTTCAGCTCTAGCCTGACAGAATAAATGACTGCTACAGATAGGCCAAGAACTTTTTTGTAAATGGTGCCCTATGTCTCTGTTAGTAACTGCCATAGCTTCTCAGGACTGGCAGAACAAGATATGTCCTGACTCCTCAGCCATTGTCATTTACAGGGTGACATACAACTGCAAGGCCACCTCCATTGACCTAAACTAATAAACTGAACTGTCAGGTGCACACGAGGCTGACACACATTTATTATTCTGTCCCATTTGTCTCTGGCCAGGACAGATTGAAGGCTGAAGGCAGCTAATTGTTCATACCAGTTTAGCAGATTAAGTCTCGGTCAACTCCTTAGTTCATACAGTCTTTGACAACTTGGTGCTGAACTCCTGTTTAAATACCTTTGGAACTCACAAACTAAGTATTTGCCTTGTTGATTTCTCTCCCCAGACCACCTCCCACAAAACAGTGACCACAGCAGATCCTATGCAGGAGTCTCTGTGTGAAAAAAAAAACAGGTATTTGAAGACTGCAGTTGAGTTAGATGTCTTCTCAAATGCAAGAGCATGGGACCTGAGGACACAAGATATTATCGTATCCTTTCTATTTTCTGGTCTAGAAAGCCCTTTACTCACAAAGTTGGCTTGATGTTTGGCTAGAAATTTTTCCATATGTATTATAAAAGAAACTGATTTAGTGCTGAGCAATGGGAACCTTCAAGTTAAAATGTGACTTTGAGCCTGGGATACTTATGTATCATGAGGAATTAATTTCACCGAGTAATAAAAGTATTTGTAAAAATAAGTTCTACCAGTAAAGAAGCTTCAGAGGTGTTCTGAATAATCTTAAATACTGAGAGAGTCTAAACTTGCTTCTGTCTTTAATATGAAAAATATAATATGTAGTGATTTTCATAATAAAATGAAAAGTGGATCTGTTTTTTTGAGTTTGGGGGGACTTGGGTTTTTCTGGGGGGTGGGTTTTTTTCTTTTTGGTAATGAGAGAGATGCATTGTAATTAGCAAAAAGCAGCAGAAAGAGAAGACTCCTCCTGGAGAGTGGTTACAGTTCAGAACATGCTATAGAAGTTCATCTTTATTCATACAGTTAATGGCAGTAGGCCTTGCTTCAAAAGGCTGTGTTACAATTTTATTTTAAACCTTAGATATTTCTGGATACTTCTAGAGTTTGAGTCAGCCAGATTGTATCAGACATGGTTGGTAAAAACACACTATATTGTTCTCAAAACATTTTTCTTGACATTAAGATGAATTTTTCCCATAGTTCCTGCCCATTACTCTTTGATGATTACCTCCTTTTAAATTATATTAAGTAATAATGACACATTAGCCATTAAAGGCAGATACAATTGTTAAAGAGCCTCCAGCAAGTGACCAATTAGCAGTGACAGCAGTGGTAGTGTTTAGGAGAAATTAGGATGAGACTGTCATTTCTTTAAATTTGAAACTGCAGAGCAGACACAGGATGGTAAAGCTTTTAAGTTTCTATTGACATGCACAAAAATCTGACCTTGAACTGGTGACTTAGAGGTGAAAGTTTTTATTTGCTAAGTCAGTTTGTCTCCCATAGAATGAATTTGTAACACATTTCATCATTTCATCTTACTTTCTTTCTCTTGAGATAAAGGAAGCCCTCCCCTGGGCAATAGCTAGAACAGCATCACCCAATTCCCTCCCCTCATCAAAGAAAAACGGATTTTGTAGTCACTTAGGTCTATGGTGGAAAAGTGGGTTGGTGCATCTAGCACTGACAACTGAACAGCAGGAGCACTGCAATAAATACGAAAAGTGTAAAGTCCTAAATTATAAACGCAATGGATTGTCACAGGAGGAATTACCCAGAGGTGATAATGAATGTGGTATTTCATGAAATTACATTCAAAAGTTACTGAAAGGAATATAAAAGAGAGAGGAGGAAAAGGAGGAATATTCATGGAAGACTTCAGGAAGGCTGATGCAAACACCAAAATCAGAAATTACTGGAATGTCCCCCCAAAAAACAATCTGCTAATTTGTTGGTATGTCTTGCCTGTTGTAAACATCGCATGTACCGATGGGCTATTCAGTCGGTAAACAGTACACATTAATTTTAAGCGTATGGGCTAAACTGCAACCATAGTTCTTGCTTGTCAAATGTCTCACAGTACTCCTGGTTCCGTTTCAAATTCTGAATCCCACTGCCTTAGAATTTAAAAAAAGATCTGACTCCTATGTATGGTCTGAAAGTCCAGCATGGAGGTTTTTTGTTTCCCTCACTATGAGAGTTCAGGGCTTGATTCTCTATTGGGCCATTTGTTGCTTTGAACACCTGGGCTAATTATTGCTATTTTCATCTCCTTTTTCTATTCTCTTTTCTAATGTTTCTTCTATTGCTCACTGCAATAGAATGAATCCAGGACTAGACTATTTTTGATCTGACCTAGTAAAGCCCTTCTTCTCTAAGACAGTGTAAAGAGCCAGTCCTTTTTGTTATTAAAGGAATACAAACTTCTGACCTGACATTATGGCTGCTTCACAATCTCTTTCCATAGGTGTAAGAGACAAATCCAACTACAAAATGCTGGGAAACAGGACTTGCACAGTGTCCACAATTGTGGACCCAAGATTATTCTTTGTTATTGTTCTCCTTTTCCTAGTTTAGCTACATTTCAGATAGCTACTTAGCCATCTACAGGTTTATTCCTTCCCAGCTCCTCATATCCTGATAATAAAGGGCATGTTGAGAGGTGATATGGCAGAGGACCTGCCAGCCAAGGGTGGCGTAATGGTGCCTTTTCAAGTTAACATGAATCATAGCAACCCACAAAGATAATCTGACATATTATGGGGCTAAAATGGAGATTAGATCATCACAAAGCTCTCCCACTGTTCAAAATTCTGTGTTGAACTGAGCAAAACTTATCAAGGCTAAAGATGCTTGCTTGCTTGCACTTCAAGACATATGAAACTTTGAATCAAGTGAATTCAGAATCAACAATAACACCACTCCCTCTTTTTTCTTTTCCTTTTTTTTTTTTTTTTTAATATAGAAGAACTGGAAAAGAAAGCATAGTAGAGGCAAAATAGGTGCAACATGCCTGCATGCCTCATTTATCTGTACCTAGGTGGTTGTATCACCTATCTTTGAGGCATTGAGGCCTTGATTCCCACTATATATTCTCTGGTGTTTAACTGAGCTCATTTTGAAAGGTCTGGTTGTGTTTTCTTCCTTTTGGAGACTCAGTCTCATACCCCATATGACCACAATGCTAAAAAAATATTTTCCAATAATCATCTTTAGCTGTTTCCTTTGACTAATTCACCCTTCCATAACTTCAAATACTAGAAAAAAAAAATCCTTCTTTTATGTACAAACACCTTCCAGATTATTACAAAATTCTAAGTTATTTCCTTAGGTGTGTCTTTATATTCACGTATTTGTGAAAGGCAGATCACCACTGTGTTTATTTCTGCTCTTCTCCACAATGAAAAATTTGGTGTCTTTACATATAATCACACTGGAGCAAATGATTACTGGGATGTTTCTTTTTGTTGTCATAATAGTTTGAAATTTAATAATCATATTCAAAACAAAATTCTTCTTCTGACTTCTAAGTGTATACATATCTTCAGTTATACTTAGTTAATTAATCATGAATGTTTGAACAAATCCATGTTATTAGCTAAAAGCCCATCTCATCTCATTAAGCATAACTGAGGGGAAATAAAGAGACACCCAATGCCGTAGTGTGTATTTGTCCTGATTATAATGATGTTACAAACTCAAAGCCTTGTTTTGAATATTTGGCTTTAGTATTTTCTTTGTTACTTAATAGTCTTCCAGAAAGAATGTTTTCTCTTATTGAAAATAATTATTAAAATTGATTTCATGAAATATCATTTTCTTTAATACTCAGTTAAGAGAGCGATTGTGCTGGGGTTTAGATTCTTGTTTGCACTCTGAGAAGAAATACAAGCTGGAAGGCAAATGTGTGAGTTTTCTGAATAAGCCAGTGCAGGCTGCAGAAAAGAATGCACCAGGAGGCCTTCAAAATAAAATAGGCTGCAAAGAAGACATCTTTTACATAGTTCCTATGCTTAGAAGCTTTTTAGTGCTGTATTAATTAGAATTGGTAGATCCTGCAGTGAACTTCCTGCACCTGTATGTAAATATCCAAAGTAAAGCAGTGCAGATATCTGGCATTAAACTACCTGGTTAATTAATTTGTAACATAACACTCAACAAATTTTTTTTTCCTGAAATCAAGATCACATTTACTGTTTGTATTATGCCCCAGTAGAAAACTAGTACAATATCCCTTAGAAGTGCCAGGCCATTGTTTTCTGCATTCTGAGTGCAATGTGTTAAGCTTCCAACGGAAGGAGTTTTCTTGGGGGTTTTGGTTTTCTTACTCCGTTTTTTGTTTGGTTGTTGGTTTGGTTTAATAATTTAGTTTGCCCCAAGATCTCTGTTCTTAAGAGCTAGCTGCATAAAGAAAAAAAATAATACCAACAGGGGATTATATGCCGCTGCTAGCAGCTCATGCAGGGAGAGACTTTGCATATAGCTTGTGCTCTGACTAGCTGGCAGTCTCCCCACGCAGAAATCCATAGACAACCTGTGGCCAGAGAGACTGAACATGCTTATGTGAAGCCAGTTACCACTAAACTAATACCTTACTTATCTATCAGTCTAATGGGATACTGAAGTCTTCAAAAGAAGCCTCTGGACGTAACCAGAGCTGTGCTTGCAGCTTCCCTTGCTGAATGCAAATCGAATCTAGACCTATAGGCATCTTTAGGACACCTCTCAAAATATCATACGGAACTAACAATTGATTTTCCACCTTCTGAGATTTAAATGCTTCTTCTTACCATCTTTTTAAACCACTAAGTCAGTAAGGTGACTTACCATCTATGTTTTTCCACTTCACTACACATCTTAATCTCAGTTCCTTGCCTCTGGAAAAGCTCATTGCACATCACCTTTGCATCACTAGACTGCTCTTCAAACAGACTTCATCACTGGTAGGAAAAAAAAAGACGAATACCCACACATCAGGCTTCACATCTTCAAGATGAAAGTTTGAGATATCCTTCAAGCCTTTTCAGAAAAGTCATGAATTATGTACAAACCTCAATCTATAGCCCTGGACTGGAGCTTCCTAAATCTTTGATTAATACTGAAAGTACCCTATAATGTCATTATACAGGCAAGAGAGACAGGTGCTGGAGCTTTAAGCTTTTCTTTAAAACTACCCTGCAGAACAAGAAGTTTCAGATTTCTTCTTGAATGGCGGGACAGAGAAGACGGCAATTCCAGAAAAAGAGTAGTTGCCAGAGGCAGTAGTAGGACTAATGGGAACTGAACATCTGTGAAGGAGAAGATCAGTATGGGACATCTAAATTTGGAGTCATGAAAGGTTCAAATAAACAAGCAAACAAGCAAATCCATAGAGATACCAAATCTCCCAAAAGCCAATTCAGAGGAGCTGCTCAGTCTCCCAGAGTGCTCTCCTTGCCAACCAAGAGCATCACATTGATGATAATTTCCTCTCCAGAGCTGAAGCAAGCCTCAGGTCCCAGCTCCTGAGGGCTTCTGCTGTTCCAGAGACAGAAAAAACACAGAGTATTTGACTCTCATAAGCAGTGAAAAGTGGCATTAGCTTTTTAGTGTAGAAAAAACAAAAAGCACCAACTGCACATCTTGCGTCTGAGTAGAAATTGGGGGGGGGGGGGGGGTGTAAATTAAATACATTTGCTTTTATAGAGAAAAGTGGCTGTCATTGGGCTCCATGCTCTTTTTTAAACTTTTATTCTTTGTCTCATTTTATATTTATCATATTTTTTATTTTTAATAAGATTCTAAAAAGAAAACCTCTAAATACCAACTTGCACTTAATTTCTTTAAATTTCTTGTGCTGTCCCATGTTCCCTGCAGAAAACACTCTTGAGATCTGTAGCAAAATGTCCTGTCATCTGTCAGCTCTCCTCAGCTAAACACAGGTAGTCACCTTTTTCAGCAAGGCTCCTGACTGATGGAGGTTTGTGCTGAACCTTGCAACAGGCCACAGCTGTCATTGAACAACCTTACCATCTATGGGACAACAAATTGCTATGCTTTGTCACGAACACCACAGGAATTGGACTCCGTGAGCCATGAAAACAAACACACATGGTGAAGCCCTGTAATTATCTCTTATTTTGCAGCGTCCCTTTTATCAGGAATATATTTGACCCACAACATGTGCTCCACTCTCTAAAATACACAAAAATGGATCTGGTACACTCTCCCTACTTTCTCTCTCTCTCTCTCTCTCACACACACACACACACGCCTTTTCGATGAACGTTGTGAAAGCTGATGTAAATGGAAAATATTCTCTGCTTATACAAGTGTCATCACAGCAGCAGCTATAGAAGAATACAAATAGTAACTTCATGTTGTTTTCTTTAAAGGCCACGTTTTTTCTTCATTTTTCATCAAGATAAGGCAATAACAGAGGAGGCCTAACTCCCACATACACTCCCTAACTCATTGCAGATAAGGATTCCCCTTCAGTGTTTTTCTTCTCTGACTGCATCATTGCTAGCACCTTCACATGCTGGCTGTTTGCTATAATTGAGGAAGATGATGTTTCACTTTGCCTAATCTTTAGGATTTCCCAAATGACACAGAAAAATACATTTTGGAAATTTTGTCAAGCAAACACAGTAAAAAGCTGTTCCCTGTAACCAATCTGTTGAAGATATTGTTTGATGTACAGACCCCATCCTTTGTGTTCTATCATGCCTCAAAATTTCTAGTCCCCTTATATACCTGAGGCATTCCAAGGCCATGTGCAGATCATATCCAACAGTTTCAGAACTCTTCTAGGGATGATAGATTCCTTAACACTTATGGCTTTAGAGTTGATTTACAGAAGTCAAAATGACCAACTTAACCAAATGCCATATGAAGGGGCATTTGAATATAAAATGTGACTGCCTTGAAGGGTCCAGAGCCTTTCCAGTGATTCCATCTCATCTCAAATAAAAGCACTGCTGCCTGATATACTGGTGGGGCAGAAATAAATTTTTTAAATGTTATAAGAATAAACCAAGACTATGATTCCATTAACTAAATGGGACTCAAGAAATGGCTACCATTACTCATTATTACTGCCCTGTTGAGAGGAAGACTAATTATGAATGGATTTGTTTGTGTCTATAATCCCTTCATTTACAGACCTTTGCCTTTAAAAGAATAATTTCAAACTCAAAGTAGGTCTTCCTGAAATGCATTATTCACAAGGATATAATCAGTCCAGAATTCCACCTAACTACAAAACGTTCCTCAGAATTAAAAATCGAGTTAATAGGTTCACAGTTATTTGTCTCAGATTATTGATTAATATTACATTTCGTTTTACTTCCCGTGGTGAAATCAATCCCATTCCTCAAACCAGATGGCTTACGCCTTGTCACTTCTATGTAATGAAATCAGCTATTAGATTCTGCACGCTCCGACCTGATACGGATTTATTGATGGCTCAATCGGTTGCCCTTTGTCTGGAGACTCAGGATTTAGGGGGGCAGTGCCACCTGGAGGGAGGCAGTGGTTCTACAATTAACTTTCTTTACCAATAAAGTAGCACTGAGAAAGGGAATCCTTACTAACGTGATGGACTGAAAAAATAGCAGTAGAAGCAAAGCTCTGTTGGTGCCTTCTAAACCACAACCTATTCTGAGACGTATGTACATGCTGCAATAGGCACTAATTTTGCTTTCCTGCATCTGAGCCACAAAGCCTCTCCTAGCTATTTTGAGATGGGTGTTTAGGATTTGCATTTTTTTTTTTTTACTCCAATAGAGTGTGTCTTTTGCCAGAGTCATCAGTGAGAATACAGGATGAGAAATAGAAAACATTAATAAAAGCCATGGAGGCAGCTGTGTGAAGTGCAGGGTACAGCCGCCAGGAGTGGCTCCAGCTGCTACTGCATTGAGAAAACAGGAAATAATCCAAGAAGTGGGTACAAAAAAAAGGGGATGTAATTCTGGGACTTGCACACATTTCAGTGACAGATTCCCCAGCTAGAGTGAAAGTCCTGAGCCCAATTAAAATTTTCTCAAATTTCAGTGATATTTTGCTGAAATAGTGTAACTAACTGTTGCATCATTGGTGTCTGGGTCATTTAGTTAAGGACACTGAGTACTGGTGCATCCTGTCAGGTGGGATGAACAACATTGAACTGTAAGAGTGTATCATGCACCATCATGCATGGTCCTGCAAAGGCATGTGAAAATGGTATAAAATGTAGACTGTATCCTGCATAGGATGTAGGTGAATTCCTGACTAAAACTATGACCTTTTGAAATCTGGATCTGAATATAAACTATCTACAAATACTATTATTATTTCATATTATTATTATTCTATTATTTCTATTATTATTATTTTATCGTAGTATTATCTGTAAAAAATTAAGAAAGTGGGATAGTCAAATCCCATGACTTTTACTCACTTCAAGTTGTACACGTTTTATCAAACAGAAGTTAGGGGAAATAATTAAAAGCATAAGATGCTACCCACCATGGCTGAATATGTCCTGACTAGTTTGTCCCATAGATTCCAGGCAAAGACGGCTGCAGCTGTCACTCAGAAAGAAAAGCAGTGGTAGATTTTATTTCTAAGTATTTAAATATTTGCCTTCTCCTGCCTATCCCTTTGCCACGTTACACTAAGGAAGAAATTGGTGATCACAAATATATCACTGATCACTGACTCCCTCAGTGTAGGTACAAGCATGTGCACCTTTAGTAATATTTCAAGTATTTATAATCTATAACCCAGTCATGGTTTTAGCTTTTTAACTTTCTGCTCCTTGTACTTTTATGTGCCAAAGACAGTCTAGCTTCTATTTTCTATCTGCCAGATTCCCTCTTGCTGCAAGAAAATATACTGTGTTTTTTTGCTTTTAGTGGCAGCTGGTTTGCAGTGCAGACAGCAGATATTCTGTGGGCCATTCTGGGCTCATGCCTAGATTGATTGCAGATTACAGATAGCTGGACACTTTGATTCAGCTGAGTCCTTGTAGCTGTGGAACTCCGTGTTCCTGCACAACTGCAGAAGGGAATAACTGACTCAAAACCTGAAAGGGAGAGTAAACATGAAAATTTGTTCAAAAGTTTAACAGTAGATGTTATTTTCACTGGTACAAATTCAGTTACATCATTCAGCTTGGTTTTGTGTTCATAATATTTACACTAATGTCATTAAGATCATAATGTGATTTTAAAATTTACACATTTCCTACAGACACTTATTTTATAAACAAGTGCGTGCAGGGGACTCTCACAGGCAGCAAAGTAGCTGAAATAAAAGGAGGGATTAAATACAGAGTTTCAAACAGAACTGCTAATAGGTGAGGAGTCTGGATGATGTGAACACCTGCATTAACGCTGCAGCCATCCCTTCAGGGAAGTTGGAGGGCTTTCCATGCTACAGAAGGTTACAAGAGCGCTACAGAGCACTACATGCAGTCACAGCTTGCCACTGATCGCGGTGCCAAATCTTTCCCTGAGGTAACTTGAGCAGTTCCAGGGGATTTACTGTAGTGGTGAAATAGGCCCCCAAACAAGTAGAAACCTCCTCACAGAGACAAGCAGCAAAGCAGAGCGAGAAGGAAACATAACTATTCAGCTACCACACTATCATCATGTGGGACCTAGTAGGATCATTTTTCATGCAGAAGTTTTGCCCCTTGTAAAATGACATTTCTCCTCCCTCCACGCTGCCTCATCACTGCTCAGTGACACTGAGTACACCTGCACGGGCAGTGATGCCAGGAGCCCTCGGGCTCAGGGTGGGTTTGGGCTAGTGCCTGCTTCTGCCTTTGGTCGGCTGGGTTCCCACTGCAGGTGGGGGCATGCAGCAAGGAGACCTCGGCTGCAGCCAGCACTGGAAGCACTACTGTCACCTCTGCACAGTGTTAGAGCTCTCCTACTTAAGCCTCTGGAGAGCATCTGCTGCTCCAAGCCGTGGTGGTGTCAGGGTGCCGGCTGCCGTCCCCACCCAGAGCCACGCCGAGCCTGGAGTTGCTCTGTGTGAAGTCTGACACAGATTGTGCTGTGCTGTGCAAACAGGTCCTGGGGAGTGCCTGGCAGGTCACTTCACTTTTTTGCCCAGAGCACTTGGCAGTGAGAATAACTGCCTGGCTTCCGACGTGTGAGGGTTGTTAATATGCATTTTCAAAGCTTTTGTGACAAGAGGAACTGCTCCAAATTCAGATAATTCCATAATGGCCGGTCTGAGCATATCTTTAAAACTCTGATCTTCCTAATGAAAAGATGCATTATTACAAAGCAGTACTAGAAAGCAAGCATCCCAAAGAGAGGGTTCTTATGAATTCAGGATAATTAGTTATAGCATTGCTGCATATGAGTCTATCTGCTTGACATTTAAATTCAGCTGATTTGCAGGATGCATTCAGCTACATTTTTGTGATATGGGATGCATTTTATTGATTTTTATTTTATATTGAATTTGGTACTGAAACAGTCATTGTATTTTAACATCTCAGCAGGACATGCTGCTGCCTGCAGTACTGTCCCAGTAAATCAAGCTTCGAACTGACAATTATTCGTGCTCCTTGTTTAGTTGTGCAAGAGCATGGGAGGGGGGAGTCACAATTAGAGCATTTTGAAATTAATAGGAGTGATCTCCTCCCAGCATTATACAAATTGACGAAGACTTAAGCTAGATGTCATACTCTATTACTTGGCTTCCCCCACAAATATGTGGCTAATGAGAACTACAGCCACATCAACAAAGATACTTTGTGGATACAACTCTTTCATCAGTTGTTCTGAAGTAAAATAAAAGGGGAAAGAGGAGAGAAATCAGCTGTTGCATAATTTTGTTTTCTTTTCCGTTGCTTTCCTATGAAGAGTCTGGGGTCACAGCCAGCCCAAGATATTCATTATATTGTTTCCCTTGGGTATTTCTGAAAAGGGCACTGAATGTCAGTAATCATCCCCTTTATGTCTTAGTGGTAAATTTATGATTGAAGGATTACCTTGCTAATACATGTTTAAATAAGGTTCTGGCATTGTTAGTGGTATTTAAAAGAGCTCTGGCATTTGAAACAGTCGACAAGAGATTGTGCTGATAAACAGAACCGAGTTCATTTTAGGCTGGCTCTGAGACCGAAGGCTTTAGTATCAGCTTTGCTCTGATCCATAGCAAAACTGTTTAGTACCAAACGCTGAACAGAACTCCACAAAAGCTGAAAAGGATGGACAAATTAAAAAATGAAAAAACTTATAAAAAATAGCTTATACTTAGCAGCTGACATTATTGTTATTTCATATCAAGGATTAAATTTGACTTTTTGCTATAGGGATTCTTTTAAACTAGCAGGATGATATACAGAATGTAAACAATGCCATATCTGGTTACCTTCACTTATATTTTTAAAAGTTCTTCTAAGTGTAACAAACATTTAGCTCAATTAGTAAGTCAGGAGCAGGATAATACAAGTCATGCCTACCTGCACTATAAACGTCTTTCTGTGCTCAGTTGGATTCCCCTAAATTTTTTTTTTTTTTTTTTTACTTGTACATAAGAAGCAAAAATGGTTTTCTTACAGGATTTTAAACCATGTCCTCTTAGACTATTAAAATTTAGTCCATTATTTGTGATGTCCTTTTATGGGTCTCAGTTGGAATTCAGCATTTAAATTCTGGACATAATTCCCTGATGCTTCATGGTGAGGATGTAGGTGATTTACAAACAACATGACTTCTTTGGAAATATAACTCTTTAAATTAACTGTCAAATCAAGCCTTTCACCTTTCTTTCCTACTGCCTTTGTTACCTCTTTTCTTCCATCACTGCTGAAAATCCCACTCTCCCTTGTTAAGTGGGTTTACCTCTTGTTGTGATATTTGACTCTGTCTCTTTTTTTATTTTTTACTAGATAGCCTATTTATTAAACCATAGATAGGAGCTGCAAAAAGCTGCATTTCTCTCCACTACCAAGAAACTCTGGGATAAAATTTCATCAGGTCAGAAACTTGAATCAGTCTCCATTCTGTCTTCCTCAATTCCTGGATCCTCAGAAGTGCACCAGCGCTGCAAGGGGTATATGACATGCTGAATAGAACAAAAGTCAAGGCCAGAGCCAGCCATAAATTAACTGAACCATTAATTCAGTAGTCATAGGCATGTTTTATTTTTTTTAAAACCATCAGCAAAGATAGGCTAAATTTTGTACCTTGAGAATTTGAGACTCTCCAACTGAGGGAATGGTATTGTCGTTGTTGTATCACATCACAGCATGCTGTGTAGACCAAGAAAGTCAGCCAGGTCTGGAATCCAGAAGTCATTGGTTATAGCACAGAAGAACCATAACCAAATCTAGTATAAAAAAAGGAGGCCAAATACTTGATAATTTCTCATTTGACTTCATCATCAAACTCACTTTTCTATTCTGGGTGAGAATCCTGCATTTAGACGAGACGAGAAAGTGTTTACATGACCAAATACCATCAGAATACAGATAAGGGGTTTCAAATCCAAAATCTAGCTAGACTTTTGAGGTTTCTTGGAGCAAGTGGTTACAAAGGAGTTATTCAGCATTTTCTATCAGATTGTCAATTAGTTTCCATTTGACAGACTTGACGGGAGCTCCTGAAAAAAGTTCAACCTTGGCAGTGCAATAGGTGAGGTACCTATTTTTAACAGCTTCTGTTTTGCAAGCAGAATGTCTCTCAAAGACTGATTTGGCCAAGATCTTGCATGTTAGTAAATGTTTCTTAAAATGGTTTATTACCTTTAAGGTGATTTAACATGGTCAAAGGGTTCAAAGTTTTTCATATTATGAGATGGGAGGGAAAAAAAAACCAAGTTTTTCCTTTTACTACAGTTTTTGAATGAAAAGGAAGATACTCAAAAAACTTAACAGCTTGAGCTCTATACACCCCATTGAAGCATTCAACATGTACTGGAAAATACATGTACCTAAATTTTGTTTCAAGATATGGAGTACACTTCTGCTTTAAAGTACCACCCTGTGATTCTTTCCATTTTAGGAGGGTTTCAACGTAAATGGAATTAATTGCTTCTGGAGATACCTATCTCTGTTCACTACTTATGCAGGAAATCTAAAATTTAGCATCTAGAGGGCTAAAGTTATACTGAATTTATCTGATGCATATGTTGCTTTAAATGTTGTATCTCTTTGGTGGTATTAGTCATCACAGCCTCACATCTCCTGTAATTTAAATGTTACCATTACTAGCACAGGTAAAGAAATAGAGGTGAAAGGAGTTGCCTACTGTCATGCAGAAGATTTACAAACAGAGCTAAGGACTCAATTCAGAAGACTAAGTTTACGCTCTTGCAACACTAAGCAAGGAATCACCAGTATTTAAAGGGTATGCAGATATATTTTCCTTCCCCAGATTAGAGTTTAAATGTGTAATTAGAAACTCAGTGGGATCAAGCTTTTTGTTTCTCAAGACAGGCACTGAGAATGCTATCCCAGCTCCACCTAGGATGGACCTTATGGTGCAATTCCACATCTGGAATTCAGTGTGATTCAGACACCAGGGACAGTGTCCCATGAAGTTTTTACAGCCAGACACTCATAAGGCTAGTGCCTTATCTTGCCAAAACTGGACCATGTATTGGCTGGGCCAGCCGTACCACAGGATATCTCCTTCGCTAGTGGAGTATCCTTCCACTCTAGAGAAGTAAGCTCTCGTCTAACCACATTCACGTTGATTGCAATTTCAACTACTGTTCCCTGAGAAAAAGTAATCTTCTCAAACCAAAGTTTTTCTTGCTTTGTTTTATTTTTCATAAAGCAATGTCAACTGTGATTTTCCATTTGTGTTAAGGGCATGAATGAATCCTATCCCTCTTACCCTTGTTTCCTATTCAACTGACTTATATTTTCTATACCTATTTCAGTTAGTAAGTGGCAAACACTGCTTGCTTTTCCAAATTAATAACACGGGAGCAAAATGTCAAGACTGCAAATGACACATAATGATTTCACTGTATACTCCTGAGGATGAGGAAATTATAGGGTTAGGAAACAAGAACAAAATAATTATATATTTTAAAATACTTCATGAACAAAAACATTTATTTAACTGGATTTCTCTGATGAGTTTAAATCCTTCACAATAAAATAATGATGAAAATTGCAGAATTACAAATTATTTTTAAAGAAGCAAACAAGAATGTAAAAGTTTCATATAAAAAATCTTCCATTTATACAATTTACAGACATGAGCAGGTTTTCCAACTGAGCATTGTTTGAAAAAAAATATTTCTGGAAGTGGCATTCTCTCCCGATGTAATATTAAGAGAAGAGTAGCTAAAGAAAGTAAAATGCAGGATACAGGCAGCAGCTCTAAGAAGGCAAATTATAGATACTTGAAGATATAATTAACTGAACCATTCCTTGATGAATGAATACTTACTGGTTCAGGCTAAGGAAGCTGAGACAGCAGACTTCAAAAGCTGCTAACTCATGAAGTGGCAAAGGCAAATACTGCTTAAAGATGACATATGTTTGATCAGTTCTTACATTTTCTAAAAGTAGAAGACAAGACACTAATTGAGATGGATCTTTAGGCTGACTCATTACAAGCATGACTGTATGTTTAGGCTGCCTGTTTGCTTATGACTTAATCCTAATGCAATTTAAGTGAAGATGTTACTGATATTAAATAGCTCAGGATTAAGTTTTGTGGCAGCAAAGTTGTCAAAGATTTTTTTTTGTTAAGAAAAGCCTGCATCTTTGATTTTTCTCTGAAAGTTCCAAGTATAAATGATGTAACTTAATTAAATTATGCTTTCAGTGTATAAGGTATATGTTACTTTCACCACTTGAAAAAAATGTAGGCCACAGTACACAGTCCAAAATAAAGAATATATGGTAGTGTTTAGTTCTATCCGATTTTCTCAGTGTCAAATGACATATGGAGACATTAACTATATTCCCTGTATCTCTCCATTTCTCTTATATAACAGAGTTAGCATCGGGAGGCCATGATGAAAACGTACAAAATTGCCAGCTGAAAAACGGTATTTTGGTTAAGTTCAGGTGTATGCAGGATTTAAAACTACTGAAAAAATCTGTTACACCGGCTTAATAGGTAATAAGCTTGTATCACTTGCCTCAAAATTAGCTATCATGTTCATGGCAAACTTCCATGAATGCGGTACTTTAAAAAATCCTTGCACTCTTGTTAGAAAGCCTTAAAAGTGAATTTCAGCCCTGAACTTTAGCCAGCTCTCAATAATGATTTTTCAAGGGGAGCTGTGGTACTGGAATAGCAAATATTTTCATAAGGAGCTTTAGAATGCTCCATATAGAAGTCACTAGCGAAAAATTAAAATATTGCAAAAAATCCTACCAGCCTATGAATTTCATGTCTAATCCCTGTTAACATTTATCTAGCAATCAGAAAGAGGATTTGTAAACCTTGTCTCCTGAATTAAATTTCTGTGGGGTTTCTTCCTTCTGTTAATGCCCACATTCTTTGGACACCTAAAAAATTATCCTTCAAATATAAGGTCAACTGACTGAGCAAAATCAGTGGGACAAATCCTCTTTTCCAAAGAAATAATCAAGATGTTTTGACCAATACAATGAAACAGTTTTTGTTATCTTACAGATCAATAAGAAACATAGCAGTATGGCTATAGATAAGGCACCTGTGAACACATAATCCTTTCCCCTGTCTTACTTTATCTTTTCTGATGAATTGGAAATCTCCTGAAAACAATTATGTATTTTTTGGTGATTTAAATTTTAATTAGATCCTGCCATGCCTGTAGTTAGATGCATCACTTCCAGACAAAACACAAACATGCAAAGGTGAGTGGAAATAAAGAAGTAAGGCAGACAAAAAATTAAATCAGTGTCTCTAAGCATGAAATGGCTTCAGGTAAAGCTTAGTTCTCAAAGGGAAAACAAAAAAACAACAGAAAAAAAAAAAACCACAACAACAACAACAAAACCACAAACAATTATCTTAGTGAAAGCAAAATGGATCTCAGTGCTCCTCTGAGCTGAAACAGTGAAATCTGCCTGAGCCACACAAATGCTTCTCAAGAGCACTTCTCATAGAGCTCCATGGGTCTCTGAACAGGCTGGGAATTTGAAAAATTAAGTGGCCCTCAAGTCCTGCTGTTTCTCCTTTTCATTTAGAGCCCCCAAGTGACATTTGCACAACACACATGGTCCCTACAGTTGGAAGAGCTGTTTGGCTAAATCAACAGCACTAAACAGCACATGGAAGAGTTGTGGGAAAATCTCTTTCACCTAGGTTTAGTTTCTGTTTAGGTCTGTATATTCACCTGGCTACGGCAGAATTAAATTGAGTTTGTACAGGTTTTTAATCACAATATGCTATATCTGTGTCCAACTTTTGACCTACTTTTTGTAGGCAGATATTCTTAAGCCTTATCTTTTTTGTCTTATCTCACCTCTTCAACAATCTACCCACATCCTCCACGGTTTCCCCTCTCCTGAAATACCTATTAGAAACTTTGTTATAAATCTGAATTAGCACAGTGCATAAAATATTGCCTAGAGAGGACACTTTTACTGCTTTTGCTTAAGAAAAACAAGTAATTAAATTTCCCCCATATAAAAGGATTTTTTCAAATTCTTTTTTTTTCCATCTACAAATAATTGAACTGAATATCTTTCCCACCTAAAGCCTTTTCCTTTTCGCTTTAGTCTACTCCGCTTTCTTACATTCTAATTGTGTGTCCCCATTTTTTTCCTTCCTTTTTATACCTCTTACAGTCAACATCATTTTAATAACATTAAGAATGCTCAAGATTAGAGCAGGAGCAGCTCATTACTGCTGGTATGGATCATTATTGACTCGCTGCATTCTTCAGTAAGGGTGAGTATCTTCCATATCATTTCACCTTTCAGCCTGGTGTTTAAAATAACATCTTAATGACATATCCACAATGCAAACAGTGGAGAAGAGCTTGGGGTAAAGGTCAGCAAGGGTTTTTTTTATTTTAATCTCAGTAGAAAAGCTGAATGTTTGATGCCTGTACAGGGCTTTATTCTGTAAGTTAAGACCGTGATTTGTCTTTCTGTTGCTGTTCCTCAGCCAAGCAAAGATGGCAGAACAAAAGTGATCAGGTGGAGGTGCAAGTTCTTAACCATTTACCACTCTTGCAGCAGAGCCTGCCCCATTCCATCTGTTTATGGAAAAAAGACGGGTGCCCATAGCCGTGTGTGGCAAACAATATATGCATACATTATTGTGCGTCAGAGGGGATCATTTACCCTAACAGCTGCTTGGCTCCATTCTTTATCTGTGTTTTTCCTGTGAAGTGGGAAGTGTAGGCATCTGGGTTTGCCTCCTCCATTTCATTATTTCTGTCCTGTAAACAGGGCAACCACTTGATTCACATAGGCCTGTGGGGTGTTGAAAAGGAGGCTGCCAGATGCAATTTCCTCTGAGAAATTCCTGTTGCACTCAGGTGCCACCCACTGTCTTCTAAACTGGATTTTGCTTTTTCTCTGTCAGCACCAACTCAAAGTAATTCATGTGAACTATGCAATTACATGAGCTAAGGGATGAGGTACCACATCTGAAAGTCATTCTTCATAGCTCCTCACTAATCCATCTGAGAAAATGCCATCAGTCTTTCTGTACAAGTGCACTTTTTCAAGGCAGTCAGGGGAGAGGGAGAGGGAGAGAAAGAGTAAATGGTAGTGTGAAGTGTCATCTACATACACATGAAAGGCAAGGTAATGAAGTAGATGTGAACTTTTTTCAGAAGATCACATTAACCAATTCATCTTTCCTGAAGTAGTTAATGCACCTTATGCTTTTGTTTATTGCAGTGTATCGCAAACACCTCCCAGAAACCCTCTGGTTCTCTTCCCGGAAACAAGGATTGGCACCAAAAGAAAATTCAAAATGCCTCAGAATTATAAGATGTAAGAACCAAGAAAGACCTTTGGGACTGAACCATACACAGGCTGATTAAAGTTGCATTACCTACACCCTGAGGAGTCGAAATAGACTTGTAAACCAGGCTTAATGTTGTCAACCTCAAAATGAGATTGGGTACAAGTGCTGTCACTTCTTCACTGAACCTTCTTTTACAAACCAGTTCTTATTTCCTGACAAAGAAAAGGTGATGTCTCGACCTTCATGTGTACATCTGGATACAAAGCTGCTGTAGAAAAATTAAAATAAATCTACAGAACATCAATTAAAAGAGTAGCATAAACTCCACTCCCCTTTCCTCCTGTGTTGCTCATACTTAAACAGAAAGATTCTTTGAGCCAGATTCATGCTCTTTGTAATAAACTGTTGAGGTCAAGCTGGTTATCATCAAGCTGGAGGATGAACATAACCAATTGAGTTTGTTTTCCCTCACTGCCTGATGCAATTATCTGGTTAGATTTGCTTTGCTTTCTGATGCTGTCCTACACAAAAGACATATCTCTGGAAAAGGTTGCATACATTCTCCTCTGGTCACTGGCAGAATAAGATGAATAGGACTTGATCACAATCCAGTGTCAGGCTCTATCTCCCACATACACACAATGTATCATGGTGGCACTCCTGACTGGAGGGGAAAATAAACTCAGCTCACCTTGGCCAGAATAGCATGCCTGCACAGGAGCTTTAGAAAATGTTGTGTAGTATTTTCTTACAACACACCTTTTACCCTAGGCAAAAAAGGCACATTCATAGGCTACATGTGAGTAGCCTCTGGATTTGTTGGATGCTGACTGCTCCTGAAATGAAGAAATGAAGAAATTCACTCAACAGTCAGAATCCAATAGAACTGTTAAACAGGTATTCTTTATTAGCAGGGCTGGGGTTGCCCTGGGGATTCTCCGCCATAAGGGCTCCCATTGAAACAAAGAGCTTCACTCACAGTCCGAACTGAATATAACTGTTAATCAGGTATTCTTTTTCGCAGGACTGGGCAGCACTGGGGATCACTCGACCACAAGTGCCTCACTTACGAACAAAACTCTCTGACTAATATACACAAAAAGCATACATATGCATTAGATTTCTTAGAAAATAAAGTCTTATGCTAATGGGTTCTTAGAATTCATTTCCACAGTCTGAACATGCATAGTAAAAGTAGAGTGAGGGTCTTCTCCCCTCCTTAGGGGTCCACAGAGACTTTCTCACCCTGTCCAGTAGTGAAATTTAGATTTCTAGTGTCCATATATGGTCATAGAGTTACTTCATCCGTCCTTCGGCTCCTGTTTGTTTCAGCTTTCAGTCACTTATCTTGACACTGGCATCTTCTTAGGCACTTGTTTTCTTTAGGTTCCTGCTATTAGGGATGTACACAGGGAGTTTTTCAGACTGTCCAAGGTCTGTCTTATCTTTACTAGGCAAGGAGTTACAGGTTTTAAAACATCTTGTAAGTGGGTAACTGGATACAGAGGGTAGTTAGAAAAAAAGTATAAATGAAATTATATGCATTACAGTAAAATACAGGAAAAATACAGGAAAAAAAATAAAAGCTAGTAAAACATAAGTGATGTCTAACATTAAAACTAAAGGTCTTATTTTACAGGTCCCTGTACATTAGCAATTTCAAGTATACTTGTAGCAGCTTCCCTTCACCATGAACTAGCAAGAGACATCAGTTTACATACATACAAATCATACATATTCATTAGATTTCTTGGAAAGGGGTGTCTTATGATAATGAGTTCCCAGAATTCATTGACATAGTCCAAGCATGTGTAGTAAAAATAGAGTGAGGGTCTTCGGTGGTCGAAGGAAGAAGTACGTGGTCTTCTTCCCGGTGTCCGCTTTTCCCAGAGCCTGTGCGGTGAGGTAGTAAAGTCCAGGTGTCTTCTTCCTAAACTGGCGATCATCCTCCCTAGATTGTAGCTCTGTGTCCTTTTATTCAGGTTCCCCCTTATCTTAGTTTCAGGGAGCATTTTACTTTTGTCTAATCAGACAAAGAGGTCTACAGAAAACAGTTGAGGAGTCCTTGGGGGGGGACAAACAAAAAAAACCAAACCCAACAAACTTCCATGCATCACAGTCCAGACTTAATCCTTTGAGCCCTTTCACTCCTTTGAGGAAGGTATTTTGCTCTGTCATGGGGTACATCCTATTTTTATTACATTGGTCAAGAAAGGGTGAGTTGAACAGTGGTAAGTGGGTGTGACTGAGTCTGAGCGAGTGCGAAAGAGTCTGAAGTTGGCTCATCTTACTTGGCAAAGGTGCAGGTTAATATAGGAGTTTCATTTAATTTACACCTTCACACTTTCTCACATCCTCCTGTGTGCTGCAAAACAGCAAATTCTGTAACTCTTTTAACTCACACCCTGTCTGTGATTGTGTAATTCACACCACATCTGGGTCCTGCAGCCTGCTGTCACAGAGCAGAGCAAGGCCGGGCAGCTGTTCCCAGCTCACCAATAACAGCAATGCACTCCAGCTGCACATTAACAGGAGATTATTAAGAACACAAGGTGTAATATTTGCATTTCTTTATCTTACACTTTCCTTGTAAGCCACACTGCTGGTAGTTGATTTAGAGAACAACCTTACATATGGCAGTTAGAAAAGCAGCCCCCTGTGACTCATGAAGGTAAGTGCTAAGATAATGGTGAAAACATGACAATTTACTCTGATGTTTGATGAAACTCTGAGTTAATAAACTTACTCCTTTGCATCCCTATTTCTATTTTTTATTCTTTCCACATTACCTGAATCGAACTCCCACCCTGACAACCACAGGCCAGTATGTTTGGTTTATCATGTTTCCATGACATGAATGGCTACTGATTAATAAAAAGTCTTGTCAACAGAAGCTTCTGACACTGTTGATAGAGACTGTCAGAGAAAAATATTTTTGGGGATGAGAGATTTTTTAAGGTGGTTATTCTCTGTTTATCTTTATTTTTGCAGTACGTTTTGCTTTGGACAGCTTTCCACAAGGTGGGAAAGATGCTCAAACACTCTGCTTCAGTGATTACTTTGCCATGGTATCAAGTGGCCCTGTGAAATTAAGACACCCAGTGGTGTCTTAATTTCACAGGGCAGTAGAAAAATTTTGGAACTAGGCCATGTAAATTACAGAGACAGTCCTACTGTAGGGGAAGAAGGGGTAAAGGAAGAGATACTAAACTGAAAATTCTCTAAAGATAATTATTTCATTTTGAAAGGTGATTACTTTTTCCCATAATAAATAAGCATAATTACAGCTCCCATTGACTTATTTTAAAATGTATTCACCTTTATTGGGATGATATTATTTTTAACTCCACCTTTCATACTGGCATCTTGAGGTATTTAATAAACACAAAATGAACATGCCTAATGCACACTTTTTGAGGCAGTTAAACTCTATTATTCTTCTCTGTAGATAAATTGAAGCATGAAATAATTATAGAGTTTCCCAAATCACACATCAAGTGAGTCCCAGATCTCAGAATAGGACCCAGGGGCCCACCATGCTAGTGTCTTGCCATTGTGTAACTATTTGATTTTGTTCATTTTAAAAGGCCAAAAGAAAGGCAAATACATATAGCATAATCAAATTCTGAATTATATTTCAGCACATTCAGTAATAAAGGGATGATGGTGAATAGCATATTTTTCTCCTTGCTCTACTGTATTATTTTCAGTGTTCGTTCCATTTGTACTTCTATAATTCTGACAGCAAGTTCTTTAGAAAGTGATTAATCCAATTTACATCATTCATTTGGTGTGCTTTTCTTTGTTCATCAACTCAGTGCCTTCTGATTCACTTCCTGACTCACTGAAGTTTTACGTTGGTGTCACTCAATTGAAATCAATTTTGGTTGGGTGTGATTTTACTGCTTTTCAGTGAGATGCTGAATTTACTTGGCCAAAATAATCTAAGGAGAGATGGAGGGAGAGGGTGTAGGAAAAGAGGGGAAGGGAGAAGATAAAGGACCTTATATCAGATTCAGGGATTTTCAATAAAGTGTTAACATGGAAGTATTTGTAGATGAGAATTTGGTTGCTCTGAGGAGATAATTTCAAATTCAGGTCAGGTTAAGGTCAAAACTGGCTTGATGGACACCTTGAAAAGATGATTATTTGCATTATGCAAGCACAGAAGCCTCAAGAATCCATGATTCCTGATAATGTGTAGTAGGTATTACCTGTCTCCAAGAGTCTGATGCCATGAGTAGGGTGCAGAGAAAAGACAGGAAACCACTGATGAAGTTTATACCCCAGTTTAGAAATTGCTTATGGTTTTGAGAAACAAATGAAAAAGAAAGCATAGATCAAAGGAAATAGCGCCCCACACTGAAGACTGAGAACTACAATTGGAAGAAATTCTACTTTTTCCAAAGGTTATTCAGGATATGTATTTCAAAACACAGATCACATGAAACCTAGTTTACTGGCCCGAGTCCAAGACTTCTCTAGTTCTTTGTCCAGTTCTTACATCAACTCTCTTTCTAGGAACTCCATGGTTAAATTCAAAGAGCATATTATGTGCAAGTGATGTCATCAAAACTGCTGAGAAACCTGGCAGCCTGTGGACCCATTCCCACTCTCTTCCCTTCTCCAGCTACATTCAAATTCAGCTGCAGTTAATAAATACTCGCTATAGCTGAGTCCAGAGTGATAACAAATTCAGCTGGCAAGAAACTACGTAACCCTGGTCTCTTGATCTTCCCCAGGTCTTCCTTTGAAAGTCCAGCAGCTACAGAAATCAAGCCCTGCACTTGATAAAGGTCCATTTGGAAGGAATGACCTTCAGTTTTGAATAGGGGTCCTGCTGTTGCACGCAGTATACAAGTAAAAGGAGGATGAATTTTATTTGTTAAAATAGGTTTGAGGAGAGTTTGAGTAATTGATAGTTCCAGACATGGGAAAAATTAATACCTGATTTTCGTTTACATTGCTTTGACTCTTCTCTAACTTGAAAAAAATAAAACAAAACAAAACAAAACAAAACAAAACAAAAAAAAATTACATCAGTGGGAGTTAGCCTGAATCATCCACAGAGAAAACTTCTTAATCCTGCTCCACCAAACTTTAATTCTACACACTTTCTAACCTGGAGTTCAAGGAGTTCAAGTTCACGCTTGTAATACCCATTTTGTAGTAAGATTGCAAGCAAAGCTGCTAGGATCTCTGCTACCACTATGATGACAGTAACAGTGAAACACAGGATTGGTTTGCAGTGAGTCAGAGTCATATCAGAAGTCACAGAAGACATTAAAAAAAAAACTAGTTGCTGGGTATTGGTGGAAATGTTCCCCAGCTCTTGATTCAGGATGAATGTATCAATGTTTGTTAACACACAATTACATATTAGAAGAACATGACACACGGATCTTTTTCATGTTATTCAATACACTACAGATCAAGCTTCACTAAACCTGGATGGAAATTGATGGTGGCAGTGACAAGAATTTCAATGGTTTTGTTCTTAAGCAAACATTAAAGTTTTAATCAAATGACATTATCAATAAATATTATTCAGAATGAATAATTGTCATCATTCTGCTGTTTTAACCATACAACCAAAGAACAAAATATCACATGATCTCCTACTTAAGGAGAAGTGAGACTAGCTAAAATCAATAATTCTGGGGCAATGTATCTCAAAACATTTTTAAAGTTCACACAAGCAGTTCCAAATTAAAAACAAGTAAAAAACCCACCAACAATAATCACTACTATGATGTCTTCAGTGATTATTCTCAGTACTGAATAGTCATTAAAAGTTTGAAGATCTTTATCAATGTCTAAGTTCTGTTAAAAATAAGTGAACAAATTTCTAACTGTTGCAACAGCACTTAACCTCATGCATTGAGGAAGGATTCCCCATACTGGAAAAGCTGGCAAGGCATTTTTTGAGATTTCCTGGAAGCAGCTCTCCACCATGGTTTCAGCAATCTAAATTTGGTAATACTGCAATAATGAAGACACAAGTTGGGGAGGAATTCTGCAGAGGGATAATGTGATGAAGGCAACAGTAAGGAATCCCTACAAGTGCATGGCTGTCATATTTTCTGCTGAAATGGTTACTTGCATTGCTAATGAGATTTTAGTTACTATTTTCCTAAAGATAATATCAGAAAGGTATCTCTTAGTATTTTAAATCTAAATAAAGAAAACTAATTGCATATCCTGAATTGAGGTCTACTAGGCACAGAAAGAATAACATTTTTGCAAATGGATCAGATGTTTACAGGCCTTGGGTTTGTACACATACACTCCGGTTTCAAAATCTTCCTCAGTATTCTGTGGTGTCAGTATTCATAAGCAGTAAGAATATGTTATTTAAGTACATCAAGCTTAATGCTGAAGGTGTCAATCACACAATAGTTCATCATCATCATTCCTGCAGTAAAAGAAAATCAGGAGCAGAAGAGAAGTTTCTTATATGCTCTTGCCATTAGAATTACAGAATCATCTAGGTTAGAATAGACCTTGAAGATCATCCAGTCCAACCATTAACCTAACACTGACAGTTCCCAACTACACCAGATCCCTCAGCTCTATGTCAAACTGACTCCTAAAAACCTCCAGGGATGGGGACTCCACCACTGCCCTGGGCAGCCCATACCAATGTCCAAGAACCCGTTCTGTAAAGAAATGCTTCCTAATATCCAGTCTAAACCTTACCGGGTGCAACCTGAGGCCATTACCTCCTGTCCTGCCACTTTCTACTAGGCTAAAGATACTCATTCCCTTTTCATCGTATCAGCTGATTAGCATATCTGCCTACCCTTAGTTTTTTCTCTGGTCCCACAGGTTTTTGCTGACTTCATGCTTCTTAAGCAGTCATCTGGTTTCTGAAGCAGAAATGCTCGTCTCTTATCAGTTCATTTCCAGTGCATGCATGGTGTCTGGTGCACATAATAGAGTCACAAATGGCTACACTAAGGAGCCAGTGATAAACGTTTGGTTTCACTCAGTCCATGTCTCCCCCTTTGAGGATTACCTAAGGAGTTTGACAGTGCAACTGCAAGGGAGCAGGGGGGTGCATCCTTTGATACATTCCTGCTTCCTTGGGTGACATTCCTTAGACTAATCCAAAGGCTGCAGTTTGTCCTGGAGGTTTGCACAGACACACACAAGCTTTGAGACAGACATTTGACATTTCAGACTCACACCCAGCCACCCAATTAAAGTTATGATTCATTGCCATGAAGCATATCATGATGTTATCATCACAAGTCTGTAGTATCATTTAATGAATGCCTCCAAACTAAGAGGATACACTGATTGGCCATAATTAGTACTGCACCATAAATTCATGTAGGGCTTTAAAATCATTAAGAAACAGTATGTCTCCTCCCCAGAGAGCAACAGCCTATAACTAAGCCATTTTCTCAGACACAGCACAAGCATGATTAATTTAGCTAATAACCAACAAGGACATGCTAATTACTTTGACTAACAGTGACCCATGGCTCTGCGAGAAAATGCAGTTTTGAGGACAGAACTAGAAGCAAGATGCAGGCTTGGAAGCTGTAGGTTGCACTGCAGTTGCTAAAGAGAGAGCATGCATCAGTGTCACCTACAGAGGAAACTATTAGCTGTATTAGATTATTTGCCATGGGACATCCAAATGAATGGTGTCAAAGACAGAAAATGTTGACCAGGTCTAGGTTTGAGGCTTATATTGTAAGAAAAAATATTTATTTATGGTATGTTACAGGTGAGTGAGGGAAGTAAAAGAATAGATAGCTTTATTCTCCTCTAGACACTTACACTGTATATATAACTATATAATTAAAAAAAAAAAAACAACAAAAACACCTCACAGAAGTGTTCCATTTTTGCTAGAATGTAATCCAGACAAGCCTCAGTAACTTCTATCTTTTACTTTTTTTTTTTTTTTAACTCTATACTACCACACCACAGCTTTTCTAATCTAAGATATGGTTTGTCTCTCTCTTTTATCTCCTAGTCCCATATGGCTTCCTGGCAAAGATGCTGATCTTACCCTTTCATTCCAATTACTGTTCTTATAACAGCTGATCCTGCCACTCATTAATTTACACATCATTGTTTGGCTGAATTCCAGTTATACCTTACCCATTGCAAGACAACAAGGTCAAATTAATTTTTTCTGCAGAAAAGATAGAACTAATTCTTGCTCAAGTTCAGACCTGCAGAATTCCTAGAAAAAAAAAGCCCTTAAGAACTGGGATACATTCTTCACTTGTAAAGATGTTTCTGTGTACCTCAGTTACCTGCTTTCCTTCAAAGGTGTTTCTCTTTTAGCTTAGCAAGTAGGCTCTTGCAATTTAACACTGAAGGTCGGGACCAGTTCTGTTCTTAACTATATGTTTGTGCCTCCTGGGTGCCCGAGGTAGTGTGTGGTGAAAGCAAACTACAGACACCCACGGTTTATCTGCTGTCTATCTTGCTTCTTTTTACAATAGGGTTTAGCAGGAGATCCCACACATTACTACTGTGACAAGAGCTGAAGAAGAGGTGCCTTTTATCTTCAATTAGAGACAAGCATTGAACACTAGAAAGTTTTTGCAGGCTGGAATTTGGCTGGAAGAAATTGTGTAGCTAGAGGCTCAGCAGTTTTCTGATTATTAATGTGCCTCAGAAATCTTCTGGGGCTGATTACACATAACCAATGAAACACCAATGGCCTACTCAGCTTTCAGCTGCTTGGAAAACTAGGCATCCTTTACCGCTGTAGCCATCCAGCCTTCAACACTCGGTGAAAGAAAAATGTAGTGTGCATACAACTGTAACCACATAGCAACATTATGCCTCTGCAGACTATCCCATCAGATACTCAGATATCACCAACCCTCATGTTTGCTGAAGTCAGAGACTGAAAGTTGCAAGCTTCGGTGAATACTGAGGTTACTGGAGTGTGAGAATTTTCCTTTGAGAAGTTTTTTATGAAATCACATTGACAACTTTTTTCTTATTTCTTGATTATTAAAACAAAAAAAAAAAAAAAGTTTTATAGCTCTCCAATTGTCTGTGGCTGTCTCATCCTTCTTTCTTCAGAGCTCAAAAGTCCAGGTTCTAGGTCTTTCTCCTCTAAGTAAAAACAAATTCCAGAGCAAATTTTAAAGGCCTCTCAGGGTTTTCCCCTTTCTAATTTATTCTAACTTTATTTGACAGCAAGACTCCACTGGTAGGAGACTGGCCCTTAGTTTTCCCTTACTCCAGCTGTGGAGTTTGCTTAATCCCACAGAATCTGTGCATTACAAAGACAATTTATTTCTGAAGTTATTTTATTTAGCTTATTTTATTTAGCATAATACTGACTCCTCAGGAGTGTTTAGCCTTTTGTGGTCTGAAGTCTTTCTGGATGAAGAACATCTGTTTTCTCTAAATCAGTTCAGGAGGGTGTTTAGCAGAGTGGTCAGTAATCTCAGTCTTAGACTTCTCTACTGTTTTATTTGCTAAACTCTTGGGGAAAGGAGAATCTGCTTGTATGTTTGCCCATACTGGGCAAACCAATACACCACCCAGCATAGAACTTTACTAAATTATCAGGTGTTCTCTATTTTTTCATTTATACATTTTAGGAATAAATGCCTCTGATGTAGTATTCAGAGCAATCTCACCACCTAGGACAAGCGAGAACAAAAAATCTAAAGCACCAGTATGAAAGTGGGTGAAGATGACTCAGAGGTGCTGGAAAATGCCCCACCATGAGTAAATGAACAACCAAGTCTGATCTCTCACCTGATTCTTTTTTCAATTGCAATGGTCATTAAGCAGTGAATGAATTAATAAAAATCAATGTCATACATGGGAATGGCCCACCAACAGGGAAAAAAGGAAATACATTCTTCAGTCCTTATATTTCCAGGGAGTACTTGAAACCCACTGTGATCAGACAGAGAGGGCATTGTTTCAGTAATGGTGAATTGAAAACATACTAAGCAAAAGAGGAAACCCTTACATATTAATCTGAAGGAGATCAGCCTTCAGTTATTACAGAATTAAGGACTATGTAGCACACCTCAGCAGTCCTCAGTCTCTTCTGTATAGGTCAGCAGTTATAAAAACTAGCCAGTTGTTTGGGGGTTTTTTTGAGATACTTACTTAACACTGTGATATATCTACAATACATAAGGATTGGGGTGAGCACAGAAGGTTTAGAGAAGATCCAAAGGATCATAAAACTAAGCTTCTGCCATGGGATAATTTAGGTTAATTTTCTCAGTGGGATTTCCATCTCAAAAGAGCATCCCAAGAAGATGACATATATTTGTGTGGCAGGTGCGCCCACCCAGTGAAAACAGGGCTTCTTGGCTGCTGAAGAGCAGCAGCTCCTGACTGCCTCTGCTGTCGGGGCCTCACCGTAGTTGGGGCCTTTGGCCAATGGACGCCGCTACTGACCACAGGTCAGACTGGGCCTGGGGATCACTGGGGTCCCCTGGGGAGCCCTTTGGAGCTCGGCCCCTGGAGCAGCAGCTGCGGTCAGGACTCTCCCCTTGGGTCAGGACGCCGCCCAAGGAAACTCCTCGAGGTGCCTTGGGCCGGGACGCTGCCCTGAGCAGGTCCTCGAGGGTGAGAGCCCTCACTTGTTCGGTGAGTGAGAGAGCGTTCGGGGGTGGTGTTAAACCCTGGGGAGTTGTTCTGTTCTCCTCTCACAGACATTCGAACCTGTAATTTGCGAAGGGCTAGTTAATTGTGTTGACAACAAAATTTAAATTTTTGGTGGTTGCTTGTTTGCTTGAGAGCCTCCCTAACAATTTGGCAGGCTGAATTATCTTACTTGTATAAAATCATACAAAATAAAAAAGAAAATCCCAAAGAACATTGAAAATTATTGTATATATTTTGAGGGGGTTTTTTTTCCAGAGAATTATCCCATGTTGAAAGAAGATTGGAAAAAATTATGTGCTTTCTAGATAAAGTTCTACTTTTGAAAGCCTAGTGTTGCAAGAGGTTGTTTATTGGTGGGGCGGCACTTTAAATTGGAGGGAAAACATATTATCTAAGTAACTTTTGTTAGAAGACAAATGCAAGGTATTTTAAAGTTCAGCATTATGAAAAACTTCACTGATTGAACTGGTTGCCTGATTCAGGACGTTCCTTATTTTATGACACCAAGACTTTGGCAGTTATAAATTAATGCATCTCTGCTTATTCTAATGGAGCTGGATGAACAGTAACCATTGGAAGTATTCACTGGACCACCATGTAAAGCTGAAGAATCTCACAGCAAATAATCTGATACAGAAGAGTGTTGCTTAGAGTAAAGCCAAAGAGGTGTAACATTTTCTCAGTTGTCTTGATACATCTCCTATCTTCCTGATTGATTGGAGAGCAATTAAAATCTAAATCAGAACATCAGTCTAATGAGGCTGAACCAAATAATTCCTCTGCCCATGTATCAGCAAAATTTAACTTGTTTCCAAGTCTGTGCCTTTTCTCTAGGTAGGCAGATTAAAGGCTGTGCAGGAATCATTTTTCCATATACTTTCAGTCAATGGATTCTTTTTCTGACTACAGTGTTATTCTGGATTATTCAGGGAAAGAAAAAAAAAAAAAAAAGAAAAAAAATCCATCATAATATAGCATGCTTTTAAAACTCTCACTTTAAAAATTAAGTTCTTCTGAAGCCTACAGCTACACTGGTGTTTCGTGGGCTCGATGGTAACACAGAAGTCCTTAATCACAGATTTCGGTACAGTTCAAGAAACCCTTTTCAGGGACTGAATCACTTACACACTCCTATGGGGATGGAGAGGAAAAGCTGGGTCCAGTTCTGTCATATCAGAGAAAGTGCTCTGATTGCAGAAGATAAAAGATCAGTTATTGAAACCAATATACTGAGAGCAACAGTCTCACTCAGACTCATCTTAAAGCCCAGTCATGTGAAAGTATTAGTATGAATTTTTTTTTTTTACATGCAACAGATGGGGAGAAAAAAGATATTAAGGAATAGGAAGTTGGCTTTACGTTCCTATAAAATTATCTTGGTGAGGGCTGAGTTTTCAGTGCGCATTTACAGAATCACAGAATCATTCAGGTTAGAAAAGACCCTTGGGATCATCATGTCCAACCATCAGCCCTACTCTACAAGTCCTCCCCTACACCATATCCCCCAACATCACATCCAAACGACCCTTAAACACATCCAGGGATGGTGACTCCACCACCTCCCTGGGCAGCCTATTCCACTGTCTGACCACTCTTTCTGTGGAATTTTTTTTCCTAATATCCAGTCTGAACCTCCCCTGTTGCAGTTTAAAGTCATTCCCTCTTGTCCTATCGCTAATTACCTGTGAGAAGAGACCAGCACCAACTTCTCTACAATGTCCTTTCAGGTAATTGTAGAGAGTGGTAGGGTCTCCCCTCAGCCTTCTCCTCCTCAAAATAAACAGTCCCAGTTTACAAATCCTTATAAAACACTTTCCCAAAATGTCAGTTTAATTTTCTTTCTCTCCTTGCTATTTTTTATTCCCTTTTTCCTCCTCTCCTCAGATCTAATCTGAAAATTTATCTCTAACAGGTTTTTATTTTTTGAAAGATGAGTAAATAAAAAGTCATCCCTTCCTCTCCATCACAGCTTCCTATTCACAGTGAAATTCTGTCACACTGCATTTTAATAAGCATGATTGTGCAGCCCTTGTGAGGAGGGAGAAATGGGAAAGGGAAGAAAGTAAAAAAACCTCAGTGATGAGGCTAAAATAACACAAGGAAATGTATTTTGTTCAGAATCCTGCATCAGCTTTAGTGGAAGCCCTTCCTGTACATTCCTGTCTTCCATGCTGCATTTAGTCTGGGCATTATCTATACAGAATTGTTACTTAATTAAAAAGGAAGTATGATTTATTTGTACACCAAAGGTGAAGTAGCGGCGTACAAGTCACATTTAAACTCATTTAGACAGTGTAAATATCAGTGTCCTGAGATAGGTCAAGGTTAAAAAGTTCAGTGTGTCTCATCAGTAGAAAGAAATACTGGGGTGAACCCATTGGAGAAGGACAGCCGGGACTGATAACCATTCACTCGTGAGTCAGGAAGGGCATCATTCAGGAGCTGGGAACTTTATGGGAATAGCTGGGATTCACTTGGGATCAGGAATCAGGGCTCTGCTAATCTTATATCCACCAGAGAATATGCCATAATACTTCTGCTAGAGAAAATAAAAAACTTTTACTGTAAAAATTACCTACTAAATTATAGGGATTTGATAAGGACCTGTGGAAAGACCCAAGGTGGGGTGCTAGGAGAAAATACAAGTATTGTTGGATTTAAAGCTTGTTCTGAGGAGTTTATTTAATAAGTACCTATGTTTCATTGAAACCTAGACAAAACCATCAAGTTGATAGCTACTTTGTATTGTGAGGTATGAATACCTGGAGAGTGGTTATGAATAAATCACTCCCTGAGACAGAGAAATTCTGAGGACTCCTTGTTAAAATATAGGTTGTTCTTTTATTAGAAAGAAGGATCAGTGCATAATAATGAAAGAAGAAGCTAATGGGTTTTTTAACAGGTCTGAACTTACACCTTCTCTTACATTAAATCTGAGCTGCAGTGATGGCACCTCATATATTCCTGTGCTTTGTTTACTTGGATGCAAGCAGTAGCACAATGAAAACCATTAAGACTCCTGGGTGGGTTTATACCTCTTCTGCTTTTGTCTTTTTAATTAAACATTTAGTGAACAAATTTATATATCAAGACTATGGGTTAAATTCAGGTACCCTTGTATGAAGCAAGCAACTGCAAACCTCCACACACTGATCTGCCAGTGCACTTCAGCCTTGATTTTAGTGCTCATTCTCCTGCTGTTCTGCACATGAACATCTCCTACTGCTCATTTCCACAGACATCTGACTACACACCATGTGCTGCCTTTTCAGCTCCATCCCACATCTCCTGCTGCCATCTAAATCCTTTGTCCCTCCTCCCTTTACTTCTCATACAAATTATTCCTGGCCAGCACATCACCCTTCTTTGCACTGATTTTTCATCCTTCTCCCTTGCCATCATGATAAAACCATAGTTTAGCAGAAGTCCATGAAATCACTAAAATAGAGCAAAATTTTGTTTTACAAAATTCCACTATTAGATTAAACAGTGAAGATAAACAGTCTATGAAGTCCATGCAAAGTGCTAGATAAAGATGATTTTACCACTTTTCCTTTCTTTAGCTCACTGATTTCAGCCATTTTACATCACTTGTTGTTTCTGTGTAAGCGCCTCTCATGCTGACTCAGTGCCTGACAACTAGTTTCAACTTCGGTTGCTGCCAGCTAAACAAACCAAATTCAGTAACAAATGTGAAATCAATTGCAGTTAAGGACATGTTTTGCAAAGATGAACAAGCAGAGCAGGAGTTCAGCAGCATCAAGGGGTATGCAAACAGAAGTACATGCAGGAAGTATGAGCTGGGGTTTGCTCACTCAGATGTAAAGCAGGAGTAAATCTCTGGGTGAGTGGAGAATTTATAAAAGCAAGATCTGAATCAGCCCCTTCATGTCAAGGAAGCAGGCATTTAAGAATCTCTGTGTGAGTGGAGATTTTATAAAAGCAAGGTCTGAATCAGCCCCTTCATCTCAGGGAGGCAGGCATTTAAGATGCTGGTGACTGATGGAATAGTTACCAAGCTTTCAGTTATGATAAAGGTGAGTAATGATTTTTATGTCATTCTTCGCAGACTATCTTCATATCTTCCTCTGTCCTGTCAAAACAAGAGACCTGCTTTTCCACATAGCACCCAAATGCCTCAGTGCTTTAGTAATAAAGTAATGTGAACCCATGCCACTCTTCTGTCAGCCTGTGAAAAGCTGGCTCTGGAGCATGTGTGGGTTTATGCGGTAGAGCTTTTGGCTGCTGTTAATAACAGCAGCAGGAAGCCCTGAATGGCATGTTCTGTCAACAGCAGGCCCCTTAATAACTGCCAAGGGTTTTACCCCTCCCCTCCCTATCTGTATTTTATGTGGACTGACAGGAAGAAATCACCTCTTTCACCTTCTCTCACAGCCTAAATAGAAATGAGTGATAAAATATTCATGAAGGGGGGGGGGGG